>NC_071294.1:11297500-11946250 GCF_027563975.2 Plodia interpunctella
AGTATAATTCTCAACAAGTGTGATAATAAACTCTTATTAAGTTTTCGCCTAAGACGCCTAAAGCCATCTGGCATCACGACTACCTACCGCGTTCAGTAGCAAGTAATCGGACACATTAATTATCTTAAACAGTCAATCAGTGCAGTACAGGTTTCCATTATCGGAACCAAATAGTATAGTATTCGAACCTGGGAGCTTATGAACTTCAACTTTCACTTGACCAGTACCGTTTCATACACTAAACACTACAAAAATTTATTGACAAATCCGCGCGTAAAAGCAATTTTTATTAACATAAAGCGCAGCCACTGAGACTCCCCACGCACGCTTGCTCTTAATCCCGGTTTCGATTCCCGGGTCTATTGAGGACATCTCATGTGTATAATACCCATTGTCGTGATTAATTCAGTTAATTTTATCGTGTGACTACCAAACTGTGTAATTTTCTATCAATGAATCATTGAGAACTTTTTAAAATCCCGGATATAAAAAACAAGAAGACCTACTACAGGAGAACGACGATCTAGTAGGATTGTAGTTCGCGCCCTCGACTTGCGATTGTAACAGTTAAGCAGTTTTTGTAACAGGCGGTCGAAGGATGGGTGATGAAATGAAGTATATATCATGCGGAAGACATTTAAAGCCAGATCACAGAACATAAATAATATAATATTTATTCACTTTATACTTTCACGGTGTATGTGTTCATGTGTGTGTGTAACGATATGCCAGCTTGATCTTCTCTCGAAGTCAAATAATCATAGTTGATCGGCTGAGTCTCAATTTCACTAATAAACCCGCTGTCTAGCTAAATGCGTCATTCCAGGGGCACTGCCGTGCCCCCAGATGAATCTCTCTCTCAGTTGGAGCTAAGGGATTTGATATAAATCTGTAGAATATTTTCATGTCACAAATGAAACTAATATAGAAACAGAATTAAAGCACGAAAGCGCTCACTGACAGAGTCGGTACCTCAAAGTAACATCGGGTCCATCCCAAACGGACGTAGCTAATCCGGCTTACGAAGTTCTCATAATAAAGGAGTTTACTCTTCAATACACACAAAAAGATGGCGGTGAAGTAGCACAAGATGTTAATAAAATTGTAAATAACAATAAATATATTCCCGGTGCCGCTCTGTCTGGAGAAATTATGAATGAAGTACTTAGAAATCACAATTTTAGTGAAGCTGGTAACACTAATGTTGAATTGTTCCTTTCCGGTGTTGAGGAAGAACTTATGAATGAAGTTTTAAGTGGTTTTGATTTAATGAATGAAATCAATGCGATTGTATGTGGAGAGGGTATTAACGGTACTGGTCATAGGCGAAGGATTAACTGTGAGGTGTTTAAGAGTAGATCAAGATGTTTCAGTGATGATCTATTATGTAATTCTGAAAGGTTTGAATGATCGTGGCGAACAGCTGGATCGTATTGATAAGTTGGGATGGCTTTGGGAAGGATTCATTGATGAATTCATTCAGAGAATTATATTGTCAAAAAATTAAACCATCTTCTTACATTAAGAAACAATATATCAATATAATGTATTAATAATATCAAAATATTGTAATAATCTGATCGATTTGCTTTTTCGTCAGATCATTTTACACAAAACATCTTACGAGAAATTTTGGAACCTAGACGACTGAGTTACGCTAGGTATTTTTGGAATATATAGAAAAAAGCAACATAAAATACTTATATGTAGAATATAATTAAACAAATATTGGTCAAAATGCGTTATGGAGCGTAATTACATCATATAGCATATGACAACAATGAAGATATGCAAATGATGCTATATTAAGGATTTTTGTGGCCTCCGCTTTCGCTTTAGTAAACTTTGCCCAACAGAAAACTACATACAGAAATTATGCATTTACTTTTCTAATAAAAATGAACATTGTTTCATAAATCTCAACAGAAATCAATTTGACAATAAGTACCCTTTATATAAAACCACCTTACATGGTTAACAGACTATAGCAATACAAAATTTAACACCTTTTCACATTGCCTTCCGTTAAAGGTGTTCTGATTGTGCAAATTTTGACCGGAAGCAATCCTTCTTGATTGTATATGAAAAAATTAAAAGCGAAATTTTTTAATCTGAGAATTCGATAATACTGGCACTAAACAATCGAATACTGGTGTGATATGGATTTTTTTTTATTTCAAATATGGACCGATAGGCCGGATGCGTGTCGTGCCGCGCTATAGTTTTCGTGTTTGTACAAAAGCCTCAAAAATCATGAAAGGAACACGGGACAGTTTCGAATTGCAATAAATATTATTCGTAGGTGGAACAAAAGTGGCGTGGAGTTGATTGATATTGTCAGTAAAAATGTTCACATGCATTTCGGAAGTGTTGATACACATTTAATCTCTTTAATCTTTTTTTGTTGAATTTTAAATATATTGAAATTAAATAATTTTATATGGAGTTTCTGACAAAATGTCTATCATACAATGGGAAGATTAACCAAACCAATGTTATTAAAGTAATAAATAATACTAAATTAATAATTATACGAAATTCGTATTTAGTATTGAATATTAATTTGAGCATACATTTATAGTTGAGCTAATATTGAAAGAAAAATAAATATTAATGATAGATGAATGTAAAATAATGAAAAAATGTAATGAAGATTACTTAATGCAAAAAAAAATTCTATATATTCTAAATTCTAAGACAAAAATTTTGTAGAGTTGCAATGAATAAATCATTGCGACTCTACACATTTTTGTACTATTGAGACACGCACGGAAGACGTTTATAATTTCATAATATTAAAATGTTTCGCATTGATACTGGCCAACAATAGACGAACAATCGTTACAATAGGTGTAGGTAACAATGACACTATGGCAAACATGTGAGATGCCAATACGTTGACGAAATATTTAAAAAGTTACATGTTCGAATTTCGAGATATTTAAATTTGACTCTGTGCGAATGGATTTGGGTCTTTTTTGGTGGGTTCACGAAATAATTTATGGGTCGTTTTTGGTGTGCGGACACAGTATTGTTAGTTAGCAAAGTACTATTGTGTAAAATAAAAGAGTAGCTAAGGATGGGCACATTGTTAGCTATTATGGCGGGTGTGCGTGGACAATGAGTTGATCACGTTTAGAAAATTTTGGACAATTTCGGATAGTTTTTGCAACTGGTTACACCTTGATATGCAGGGATGTATTGAGGTTTGTGAATTAATTTAGCTAAGTGGGAACCAATTTTTTATTACGTGTACCAAATTTATGTTTAACCAGTAAATGAAATCAGTCTTTAACAACGGCTTAGGAAGTATTTAGTGTATTTACAGACACAATCTCGTTTAAAGTGTAGAATTTCAGTAATGAAAATGTAAGGGCGTACGTTTTACTTTACATAAAGAATTCTACAATTGAAAATAAAAACTAAATATTTATAAATCAGGCAATCTTTAATTTATTTACTACACTGCATATTTAATTGGTGGATAAAATAGGAAAGCGGACTCCAACTCTCTATATTTGAAGAAGTAACCGGAAAAACATAGCTAGAAAGATACAACAAGTCTAAATAGCCAGTTATTAGGCGAACACCCAAGGAATAAACTTTACAAAATTGTACAAAATTTTCAATCATAATCAATACTAAATTAGATTGTAACTAGTGTTTTTTTGTGACAAAAATGTAATTTTTGCCACAAGCTTTTATTGTCGTCAGAGAGATCTTGTGGCATTTAACGTCTGACAAAAAACCCATGCTGCGAACCGTTGAGGAGTTCCCTCGTTGGGAGCTGATCCCATGTGCACCATCAGGTCATGCTTATAATAATGCATTGTCATGGAAACTGTGACGACGTGGGAAATTTCAATTCTCTAGGACAACTGGAGAATATCATCGAGCAATCGAGCAATATCTTGCAAGATTTGATTACAGACAGATAAGCAGCAAAACATCGAGACAAGTGACACTAAATAAAAACCTTGTTATGAAAAGAAACATTTTTATTCCCCAAATACGTCCCTGTTCAAATTAGTACCACCTACAGGGTGGTATATTTTTCAGAAACTACTTGTCGCACAATGGGACAATTCGTGCGAAACATTACACCATTCAAACTCACATAGCTGCGGTCCATCGGTAGTAGAGTCATTGAGTGAGTAAGAGCCAGGTCCCATTGCTAAGTTGCGTCGTGCCACTCCGTTGTTATCCTGGTATTTTCTACCTAGATATCTTTCTGTACGTAACGGTGTTTTTTTGTGTTGAAAAGTCAATATATTTTTATTATTATTCAATGTCTGCGGTGTCCGTCGACGGACGTCGAAACAACGGAGCAACACTGCACAATGAGGCCGCACTCTTTTGAGATTCCGTTTTTGATGCCAAAATAGTACGTAATATAGTTTGTGTGATATTTCGACTCGGATAGAAGACGACATGACGTGTCAATGGATCACGGGCACCGACACTTACCGGCTCATAAAGAAACCAGGGCCAGATGAAATAAATTTGAGAAGACATTTCACAAAGATGCAAAATAAAACAAGCAATAAAATGTAAAATATTCAGTTTTGAAAAAAATATTTTGAAAATTAATCAATACTGAAGAAAAAACTCAAAAAACCTCGTATATTTTTTTGCTATTACGAGTTTATGTAATTTTATTCGACTGATATTAATCTCAAACAAACATTACAACATTACAAGATAAACATTAATCCCAACTGATATATATAAGTTGGGTCTTATATATAATTCTGTGAAGCCTAAAACACTATTCTATCGATGTTGTAATTATTATGGACCTAACAATAATTACTAGAAAATGTTTCCTCGCAATATTGTGTATTTAAATGCCATTATTGTGATGAGAATAACATATGGACGGCTTCAGGCGATTGTTGGCTTGTGGTCCAATTTGTAACCATAGACAGAATCCATAAAATAATATCACATTTTTATTTAATTAATTTCAGATTTTTCCTCCGGACAGGCTAATTTCAGCTCAATCAAAAATTAACTGTGGAATTAAATTTTCTGAACAAAAGAGATTTTTATTTAAGTATTTAAATTAAAAATGATTTTTAGTGATTACAATAATAAATAGACTTGCCCACATAACAGTTCTCAAAAGTTTCAATGAATAATGATTTTTCTCAATTATTTTTGCTTAGTCAATAAGTATTGCTGTATATGACTCCAACAGTATCTTCGGAACCGTGGAATTCTATGTTATTATCATTCCCCATTGTCGTCCTCCGTCACGTTGTCGTCCGTTGACGGACCAACGCAGAACAATGTAGATATTATACGTAGATTCGACGTACGTCAGTTTCAAAATCTATGTAAAACAACTGAATACAGCGCGTCGACGCACGACAGAACAATGTGGCATTAAAAAGAGACACTTTGCAAATCGCTTGGCGCTAATGTCTTGCGACAGCGGAAAGTCCTGGACAGCGGATCTGTTATTATTTCCAATATAATACACAAACCAGGTTTTGTCGGAAACCTGCAGCATGTGTGCTCGCTTTGTTTTGTAATTTCCGCTTCAGGCGCCATCTTTTATTTATCTTATGATTCAAAAATTACAGACATTGTATTTTCTTTGTATTGTTTCACTCTTTGTTAGTATTTAGCTGTATGTTTGTTCGGCAATTTCTCCTTAAATTTGTAACATATAAGAATAAAAAAATTCATTACTGAGTAACATACTGCATATTTTTTTTTTCAATTCAAATAATACTTACCTATTTGTTTTCTTCGTCGAGTCGACCATTCTAATTGCAACGTGCAACATTATACCTGTTGATAATAATAATAATAATAAATATATCAGGACAAATCACACAGATTGAGCCAGCCCCAAAGTAAGTTCGAGACTTGTGTTATGGGATACTAACTCAACGATACTATATTTTATAACAAATACATATATAGAGAAACATCCAAGACCCGGGACAATCAGAAAAAGATCATTTTCCATCATGATCCGACCGGGGATCGAACCCGGGACCTCTCGGTTCATAGGCAAGCACTTTACCACTGCGCCACCGAGGTCGTAAAAAATAGAGTTAAAAATAGTTATAAATAATATTTATGCAAAACTATTATTAACTCTTGTAACACCGTACTAATTTTATGATCTGATTTAGATGGAAAAACTGGTTTAAAAAAACTTTTTTTTTTTGACTAGAATCGTATCGTTACGTTCTTCTTTGATTAACTGTAAGTTATTGTATTCTATGTACTGAGAATATTTTTTTTAAAATGTGCAATAGAAATACCCTTGATAGTGTGAAATTGAACTTCACTTTAAATAATAAAATTACTAAAAATGAACATACAATTCTGTAATTAAATTCTATTTATGATCCAAAGGTTGACTGTTAAACAATGCTTTCAATTAAGTCCACCATTTTTTCTTTTACAACTCGTATTTTTGTACTCGTAATTTCAACAAACAAAATTGTCAGACATTTTTCATTTTCTCATTAGTATAACAAATAAATTCATTTGTTTCTTGACCAGCTATAATGTTGCCTGTAATTTGAGTAAATCAGTTAGAGTCTAGATTAGCGAGAGCTGCAGATTATCTGGCTGAGTCGGTTAAAGTGGAAAAAAATAATTGAGATACTACATCATCAATTGTATTCTCAACATTGTTTCGCCTAACTCGTGAACTGTTATCGTGAATCATAAAAAAATTCCACGGATCGCCATAAAAATGACAAAATCCTTCCCCGTGAGAGCTGGGTCGCATTTAGTTTATAAATAACACACAAATGAGCCGTCCTCGCTAAGTCTGATTTACTCCGGTACCTGGGGCGAGGCTTGCTCAGGTTTATTGATCAAATAACATAAAGGAAAGGTTGTAGTGTTCGATATCGATGCTAGATAGTTGTCTCAATGGGCTTCTATACCTATCTGTGCAATTTAGATGGGTAAATTCTTTTATATGTTGCCACAATGCATAACAATATAAATTAAAAGAAAAAACTTTTTAAGAAAAGCTTTTATTGAAATTCTCCAAAAAGAAGAAAATAAAATTTTCCTTTGAAATGTTAACTATCAACTAATAATCTCATTATACACAATAATATGACCATAAAAGCTTGTGGCGAGTAAAATACTTAAGGTACTTAGGCATCTAAGTTACTTGAGTTAGTATCCCATAACAGTAAGTCTCGAACTTACTTCGGGGCTAGCTCAATCTGTGCGATTTGTCCTAATATATTATTATATATTAAGCTAGATTAGCTTTTGCCAGGTTTTCCTCGCGGAGTGTGTTCTATTTCTCTCGTATAAATACATTATTAACGTCTCCATTTTTATAAAGGTTACAATTAAATATTGCGTGCGGAATGATTAATGTGGCAGCTCAATTAATGTTGTGACAATAAAATAACTCATAGTTATTATTCGTGTCGGCTGTATGCTGCGTTTCTGTACTGAAATATCCAACTAATATTATAAAATGTGAACGTTTGTGAGGATGTATGTGTTATATTTGTCACTCTTTCACGCAAATCTACTGCACGGATTGTTATAAATTAGTTCACTAGTAGTCTCGGTATATGTTCGTAAAAGTCATGTCAAATACCTTTAGGCGGCATACTCGAAAAGAAGAAGACTAGCACCACTAGCGGCAAAAGATAAATATGTTTTATTTTCAAAACACATCTAAATGATACCATAGACACGGTCAGCCCTCATTAAGAAAATTGCTTCAAAGGATTAGATAGAGGCAGAGAGAAAATACAAGAGATAGAGAGAGACTACATTATAGCCCAACACAACACATTAAAAAAATATTAGATTTTTTTAAAAATATCTCAACACTAAATCAAACACGGCATTAAAAAGCTAATAACATCTAGACTCACACAAATCAGCATTCTATACGTGTCCAGAAATTGTTATTGATTGTCCTTTGTGCTTGCGGGCATAACTCAGGATTTCGTCGCGCCGTTTTGACGCACGCTGCAAAGGGCCTCGTCGCGCCGTTTTGACGCACACTGTAAAGGTGTGACGTATTGTGCGCTGTATTATTGTTGAGATTTGCATTCGACGGCTGTGATTGCGCGCTGGGATTTATTGATTTTTAACCCACTTGAGAAAAGTGTTGGTTGTCGATTCTTAGGTGTCGATTATTAGTTATACTTATCTCTTCATAGTCGTGTATGCCTCATGGCTGAGCGTCTTGGTTATTATGTGGAATGAAACACACACAACAACTTTCTTGGCATTATTAATGGAGTGGTTTGCCATTGTCTTCTCCATTTCACACACAAGTTAATAAGAATCAACCGGTCTGCAGGTTTCCTCGCGATGTTTTCCTTCACCGGAAGCAAGTGATGGTCGATGAAAACAACTATACATGAGTCAGATTGGTATACAAACTCATGTGGCACAAGTAGAATTCGAACTTGGGACCTTTCGATCCACAGGCGGCCGTCTTCTTAACACCACCACCGCTTCACATGACTTTCGCTTTATATTACTGATACAAACGTCTTAAAGCTAACGATTAGATGAATGATTACAAAGTACTAGCTGATGCCCGCGACTTCATTCGCGTGGCCGAACGATTTGTAGCAAGGAGTCTACATTATTAGAGAGCATTAAAAAAGTCTTACACTATACTATACTATTGGATATAAGGAAAGTCCCTCCTTAGGGCGCCAATATAAAAAGAGTAAATATTCAAAATTTTACGTTGCTGACTGGCTCCGCGGCTTCACAGCTCCCACAGACGGGCGTCTTAACCATTACACCACCACCGCCCAGTTTACACATAAACATGCTGTAAAATTGTCAAACAATACCTTAATTTATCCGAGACTATCGAAAGATGAGTGACTTTTTTATTTTAATGATAATTTTAAATATATGTATAAGACCTATATTTGTTAATTGACGTCCTTGGAGAAAAGGCTGCGGTGAAGTTTGTTGCGCCGCTTCTTCTTCACCTGCGCTTTGGAAGCCGGCAGTAGACTTAGTTTAAGTAATTTTTTTGACGTCAATAAGTGATGTATATCATCCTAAATTGAATAAAGAAATTTGAATTTGAAATGAAAAAGTAACTTATTTATTTCTCGGTATAATATTCTCTTATCTTAGACGTTTTGGACGTAGACGTTTCTGGCCGTGGCCGTACCAGCACTGGTGAACTTTATCTGCATTATCTTCGTTATAATAAAGTTATTATCTGATAAAATTCAAATTCAAATCATTTATTCAGAAATTAGACTTTCACAGGCACTTTTTCTCGTCAATTTTTATATTTATAGTTATTTCTCACAAGCTACAAACTACTGGCATTTCGGAACGTCCACTGCTGAGAAGAAATGCCGAAAGAAACTCATTTGAACATTGTTGGTCCCTATCATGCCAGATCGGCTTACCATTATTGTTTCTTACAATGTTTTTTTCTTTCTAATAATATATAAAAGTACATAATGTACATAGTCAAAAGGTATATCAAAACAGGTTGTGATTGTGATCCGAGTGCTGATTATAATAATAATAATAACAGACCGAACCATTTACTACAATAGACCAGACATCACAATACACGACAAAGAATCAGAAACAGTATATCTTATTGATATAGCCATCCCAAACTCACATAATATACAAAAATCTATTTCAGATAAATTAAGCAAATACCAGGAACTTGCCATAGAACTTAAAGCACAATGGAGAGCACATACAGTCCATATAGTACCGATAGTTTTATCATCAACAGGGGTAATACCGAAATCACTTTCACAAAGCCTGAAAACATTAAATATTCCGATATATATAGTTTATCTATTACAGAAAGCCACCATTCTTAATACTTGCCGGATCACCAGAAAATTTCTATCTTCTTCCAGTGTTTCTGCTGGGTTTTCTATTTAGATTCTTGCTCCTATCGCTTGGCTAAGGCCCGCGTTAGTTGCTTATATTACCCTCTCTCAAGAGGAGAAAAATATACATATAAATAATAATAATAACAAGCGGCGCTTACTAAGTAGCTCCTATTAGTATGAAAAGTGTCACTCAGGAATTATGAGCACCTTATGGGTCAAAGAATTTTGGAAATCTGCGTTGAGTGTTTCCAAAAATTCTCTTTTGAATACTAGTCTAGAAGTAAGTGTTGATTTAAAAAGTTACATTTCGAAATTGGATCTGTACGTAAAATATTTTAATATATTATAATACCAACGTTTGCCCGCGGCTTCGCACGCGCAAATTTTCCACGGTCCCGCGTAAATTGTCCTTCTCCATACATCAAACTACAAGTATGCAAAATTTCAATAAGATAGGTTGAAGAAGTAACAAACAAAACTCTCGCATTTATTAAATTGTAAAATATATTTCACTCAATAAAGATTAATCTTGTATTTACAATTATAGTTAAGATTATAACTTGTGACTATATATAAAATATATTTCACTTAAATATAATTAAATAATGCAAGAGTATGCATACAAAAGCTGGACGTCCACTAGATTTGAGGAAGGAAATCTAACAAACTCACAATGTAATCTTGTTCATAACTATTTTCTCATGAACACCACAATAATTCACAATTAATTATACATTCATACACAATGTAAACACGCCCTATTGTCCACAAGTGGGGCTCTATGGTCATAGACACAGCGACTCTATGGCATCGTGTATAAGAATAGTGCACGGTGGCGCAAACTATTTTATAATATAACTAATTATACTTTATGCTAATTTTATGACTAAAATCTATTTTCGTTATAAAAGGGTGTATAATATTATGTACCTACATTCTTTTTTGACGCGTATGAGAAATTTAATGTCCATGCGTCATTTTGATGTGTTTAAATGGGATTACCGCTGTTTATGAGCGGTGACCGCAAGGATTATCTTTTTATGCATTAAGATAAAGCTATTTTGATAATATTTATGTCGTCTCCGCAAGCAATAATATTGGACAATAGTTAATAACTCTTTGTTAATATATTTAATCGTGTTTTATATCGTAAATTATCATTAAATCTATTTTGTAATTGTAATCAACATAGGGTATTTAGACAACAAATATAGGATTAAAATTATGACGTGTACAATTAATTGCAACGTATTTTAATGTTCTTCATAGTCGTATTCCTCATGGCTGAGGGTCGTGGTCATTACGTGGAATGAAACACACACAACAACTTTTTTGGCATAATTAATGGATTTTGCCATTGCTTTCTCCATTTCACACACAAGTTAATAAGAATCAACCAGTGTGGCAGGTTTCCTCACGATGTTTTCCTTCACCGGAAGCAAGTGGTGGTCGATGAAAACTACTATACATGTGTCAGATTGTTATACAAACTCATGTGGTTCGAGTAGTATTCGAACCTGGGACCTTTCGATCCACAGGCGGGCGTCTTAACCATTACACCACCGCTTCTCGTATCGCGTATTTTACTTTACTCATAATAAATACTTTGAAATCTACTGAATAAAGTAAATATAAAAACAGAAAATGTACGTTTATAAATGGACTAACTAAAATTTTATATATATAGAAATCTTTAAGCAAGTGTGCACACTTAATAATCTGTATTTATGCGTAAGTCCCAAGCCCCATTGCTCCGTTGCGCTCCGTTGCTTTGACATCCATCGACGGACAACGCAGAAAATGTATGAAGATTCGACGGTGTGAAGTTTTAACGTTTACTATACTTATTTCACTTATTATTAAACTTATACGCAAATTAACTTTAACAAAACGAAAACGAATTTAAAACACATTTAATTCCATCAAGACGGCATAGTTTCCTTTCAATACAATTTTACACATACATTTCGATTATATTTAAATTATTATTTAACAATACTCACCTCATATAAACAAAGACTTGTGAGCTGTGAAGTAACAACTCCGCACGCTCAACTCGTATGGGCGTGATGCTCAGCGTGAGGAAACGCCTTCGAATCCCGGGAACTTGTGGTGTTCTCAAGATTATTGTGATGTCCCGGTGAGTGGGTTGGGCAAATATTGATGCCAAATTAATCATGGAAAAAGTAATAACACTAAAAATTTTGCTTATAATAATTCACTTATAATAAATTTATATCTTTCGGTTAAAATCCGATAGTTCTCAAGATATTTTTTTATATTACCCTATTAATTATTACTTAGATGATTCATGGGGGTGCAAGATTTAAGTTCTCGAAGAAGGTTCTCCACGTGTCCGAAAGATAAACTTCTTCTAAATCTTGTACATAATATATCATCAAAAAATTATGTTCTAGTGCAAAAAACTTTAAATAAAATCATACAAAACCAATCAAATAGCTGAATAAAACAGAATTAAAATTAAACACTCGTCGGTCAAGATCACTTTTGATTCACACCATTAAAACAAAAAAAAATAGATATCTGTTTGGGAGCTTCGATGGCAAAAACAAACATATAGGTACAAAGAAACGACATACTTATTATTATGACATCGCTTTGGCCGGAATTTAAATTATAGAAAAACCCTTTCCCCGCATTTTTGTATATAATAATGTACAGAATGATCTTCCATAGTGAATAACATTTACACGATATAAATAAATCAGTTATAATTTTCACGCGTCCGATAAAGAATTGCAATTTGTGAACATAATACTTACGATTTCTCACGAGAAACCGGTGTTCTTCGGTGGGCGTGATCCCAGCATGGGTTTGCCCGCCTCCGAGCACCGAGCCCACTGCTGGGGTTTCCTGGTGAGAAGGAGGAGTGAGCGTGTGAAGCGAGGTAGCTATCTGGGATTAAAAGTAGTTAAGAGTGATTAGTAGAAGTGTTAGATGCGGGTCGGTTTTCTACTCCGATTGTCTTTCCAGGCTGAGGTTTATGGTCATTAAATTGAACGTAACACAACGATGTTACTAAACTAAAAATAAAACACAAATTAACAGTAACAAAAAAATAATTACAAAAACAATAACTTATTTCATGACTGCAAAATCGTATAATGGCTGAGGTTCATGGTCGTTGAGTAGAATGAAACACACACAACGATTGCCATTGCCTTCTCCATTTCATCCGCTGGATGATAAAATATATTATATATCGTCTAGAGTGATTCCTCGCGATGTTTCACCGGAAACAAATTTTGATGAAGCATTGTGATTCTATAATGACTAATGAAAAAAATATTGGTTTAGAATATAAATGTAACATACGATAATATGTAATGCTTGAATGTAATTAACTATTTTTATTTTTCCGCACTTACTGAACAATCCTAAAATTAGATAGTAATGTAGGTAATGTCGTTCAGAATTTTTTTTTTTTTTCATGAATGAATGAAACAACCCCTTACGTCCAAATGATAAAATATTCAAATATTATAACGATAAATTAAATTCCCATTCAGCTAATAATGTATCACAATTTCATACAAAACTGAGTACCAGCGGGGTGGCACGAGGGGCAGAGGGGTGGTTATACCCCATTCGATACCGATTCCCACTTCTGACTTCTGAACACAACATGCTGTGACAATTATGATGTTATAGACTTAATATAACACTAAAAGACTGTGGGAAAAGTAGGCGGAGATTGTAAGTTAATGTTATGTGGATAGTCACATAGATTGATTCTAAAAAAAATAATGGCGAATAAAATTATTTTCAAAGTACCTATTTAATATTTGCTGCCAAATGATCACAAATTTTCAATAAAATTTTTGAAGACATTTGATATTTTTAACATACTAGCTGCGTCCCGGGGCTTCACTCTTATAGGAAATTTGGGAGAAAAAGTACCCTGTGTGTTACTCCAATTTATATTCTTCAAATTTCATAACAATCCGTCCAATAGATTTTGCGTGAAAAAGTAAGAAACTTTCGCATTTAGGTATAATATTCGTAGCATTATTTTTTAGCTATATTTTAATCCGCAAGGGCAAGACCCTAAGAAGACGATAATATGAAGATTTAATGTAGGTATTACATATTTTTGATAAAAATTAGAGGTGAATGATTAAACATATAATACAATAATTTATTTCAACAAAAACAGACGTAATAATCCTTTTATCGAACTAAACATTTTTGAACACTTTAGATTTTATTTTAAAACCATAAATAATAATATAATTCCGTCTTTTCAACCTTAAACGTATCATTAGGACGTGCTACTTAAAACGCATAAAAACACATCCGGTGAATCTTTAGTTATTCAATAACACACAATGACAATAACCTAAAATCGATCAGTCGACATAAAGGGATGAGATTCAGGTGTCAAGAATTTTAAAATAAAACCCATTCACAAAGAATTCGTCATCATATCAAATCTCTCTGTGACAAAAGAAAAGAAAAAAAATATTGTCACAAAAGATTGCGTATGAGATGCGAGAATCCAATATTTTACACAATAGAATGTTATTCTAGGTTTAAGAGATCGAATTATAGATTCAGTGCGATTGTTTGGATAATTGGAAATGTATTAAGGTCCTGAAATAATAGAGGGAGGGAACTGTTTTATTGAATGCTTTAGAAATAATAAGAAGAATGCTGTAGAAGAATGTAAATTTCTATCAAAAGCTACCGACTTAGGAAACACGCTGATTATTATTAAGTTTGGTGAGTTGCTCCAGTCACTTCACAGAAAGAACACAAAAAATGCAGCATTTAAACTGTCTAAAAACGGCGTGCAGGTTAAAGTTAACGTCAAAGTTGACTGATGTAAATGCTCTAGATATTTTTGCTGTCAATAAACTCAATTCAAGCTTAATACAATAATGAGATTTAAATGATACCTATTACGTTCATATGTTTTTTAAATCTGTTCTATTCACAGATAAATATTTATTGTCTAATAATAAAAATTTAAACACTGTATTATCAAAAATGTTTTGTCCCGTTTAATAGATAGACACAAAAATTACATCAACTATCGGTAAACAAATGAATCGATGAACCGATTGAAATCGGGTGTAGTTGTTCCAAATCGAATCAGCTCAGAATTTTCACACAATCGATCGATTTCGCGGGATTATTGACTTCTCTTTGTGGTTCGTGGAAATAAGGCTTTGTCTTCGAGGCCATTGTCGTTGATTTTCATGCCTTGGTTGTTTTCTACGTCTGCAGTGAAAAGACGGACGAAAAAAACAGACAAAGTTAAAAACTACAAGTCATCTTCAAGCTCAGTTTAAGGAAAATAAAGGTTCGAATTCAGTTTTGTATTATATTTCTTGAGATTTGATTTGGACGTGCTCTTCTTGGTATCTAACAGGAAATAAAACTTGGATTACGAGTTACAATTTATCTATCAATGTAAAAGAAATCTGGATAAGATTTTGTCAATCAAACTTTTTAAAAATCAGTAACAACGTTTTGCCATCTTATTTATTTTTACTTTACTTTATTAGTCATAATTATTACATTTCAACGCTAAATACAATTTATAATAGTATTATACGTGGATATAACTTAAGCTATGCAGATAAAAAATAAATTATGATCATACTTTTGTTCGAAATACTTCAACTCAGTCCAAATCTCACGCTAAGTACAAATTTCTCATTTAGTAACTGACAGTCCGACTTTACAATAACTTCAAACTCAACTATTATTTTTAAATATAGAATTACACTGTACACAAAACGATATTTTTGATTTGTCAATTCATAAAAACTTTAAGCAATTATTGTCCGAGTCAATTTTACTTTTTAAGATCGGACTCACGAGTCTCAGAATCCAAAATGGCTGCCGTTGACATGGCGCATTGTTCAAACAGAAAAACGACACAATCTTTTTTCTTTCTTTCTTTTATTCTGCTCGGGGACAATGGCGGCACGTCGTGCCTGCGGCATTTTAGTTACCTATGTTTGATACTTTGTTTTTCGACACAATTTCATTCGGCTCTACCATTGTTGCCTCTGCGATATTTTTAACGATGCTATTTGTTCTAATCTTCTATTTTTTATGGTGTTTCACACAATATGCTGGCCCTGATATACTTTGATTAGGCTTTTTAGCTATATGACTAGTTTTTTGATCCTTTGACATACTAGGATATTTCACAACTCGTTAAGATACTGTATTATGTTTTTTTATATCTAACGCGGTCGATTGAGTTAAGAGTTGCGAGATTTACGTAGATAATTTAAGTAGATCTCATTCTTACATTAATAATTTTATTACAAGTAATCCAAGGACGGACGCAGACGTCCAGCTTGTTCACAACTTTGAAGACGTTGTTCAAACATTGATATAAGTCCAGACTCAGGGTCAGTAGTTATTGTTAGATCATCTGAATCCACAGCAGCTTGTCATCCTCGCTAATCGAGTATCTAATCTCCTAATTGTACAAACTCAAGGCCTCGATTTGTCGGTATTATACCTCGACAATGAGGACAATGTCGACTCGCATATTATCCATTCATATCATAACGTTTATAAATACGTTCCGTGGTGGCATTGTGGATGTGTCTCGCTTCATAAAGGCCGAAAGTTCGACCTCCACAAAGGCACAACCCGTCATTTTCGTACCTATTGGCTATTTATGACAATAACCGCTTTGTTATCTTGACGATTGTGTCAGAAAGCATTGTGCCCATTGGAATTCGCGAAACAGGAATTGTCTCAGAATTGGTGCGTTAACGAATGTCGCCTTGGGCACTGGACAATAAGCCTTGAAAAAAACGGCGTAAAGGATCAGTTGTATTAAGTTGATTGTTTCTTGAAGGCAGCTGGAGCGAAAGAAAAAGAATAATTTGTAAAAATATAAGCAAATTGGATTGTTGAAGATGTGGTTCTAACTGTTTCATTTGAGACAAAGAGGAGCATTATGAGCAATGTTCCAGATAACCACGTTTGGCGTTGTGGAGTCCGGCAAGTAGAAGTCAAGCTGTGCGTGATAATATTTGGTTTCCCCGTCTCCATTGTTGTCTTTGGTTGGTTCAGCCACTTGAACTGCCTGATTCTTTGTCGAAACACAAGTAAGAAATTCAAAGTTTTGTTTATTTAAGATCTCTTTCGGCTCCTGTATGGTGCGATTGGCTTCTGTTATGCAAACAACTTTCATTGTATTTGCCGATGTAAATTATTATTAATTTTGGATCATTCAGTATTTTACAGTATTTAGACCAAATGTGTGTTAGATTCATCAATATAGGTATTATATGTCCTATATACATGTTTTTAATTATAAATGTTATTACACCGGTTTCCCCATACTTATACTATATATTGAAACTGTTATAATCATTCGTGGGAACGACGATCCTTAATCAGGAACTTCCAAATTGGAAATATATTAGGTCACACAGAAAAGGCATCAGTGCGTGAAAATTTACTGATGCGGTGTCGTGATACATATGGAATTTAATTCGTAACAAATTCTTTTTGCAAGCATCAGTGATCTATTTCTATCTACATAAGATTGAATGTTGTCTGTTTCTCTATTCATATGCATTATCATGATATGATTTAGTGTCATTGTTTGGGTATTCTATAGCACCCTTTGCTTGTGGAATTAGCTCTTGTCTTTCGCGATTGTGGTTAGATAAGAATGGGATTTTAATTTGTCTTTTGATATTCATTCGAGCCTTAATATTAGCTACCATAGAGTGTTGTTTGTTTGTTTTCTTTGTCACAACTAAACAATCTGGTCTAGCTGATACTTTAGTAGGTAGGTAGGTATAGTACTTTTTAGGGATTTGTACCTCAAAAGTCAATCAGTTTGTCAAGCCTTTTTATACCAAATACTCAGATTTAAGATATCTTTCAGATTCTGAAAAATTCAAACTTTGAGTCAACGTAATCAAAGGATTATATCATAGTCATGTCATACTGTAGGGAATTTCATAGGGAACTAAAAATATTACTATATTTACTTTAGATATAGTAAATACCATTACTTTTTGCTATATTACCTAACTTTTCTATAATTTAAACTGGTATATTCAATAATATTGAACAAACTACACATGTTCAAAGTATTGAGTGGTCACTTACATCTAAGATTTCCAACCACAAAAACTTGACTTCCAATTACTCAACTGTTTCAAGGGCCATCATACAAACCTTTCAAGACATTAATTGTACAATTATTTTTAACAATTGTTAAAAGAACGGTAGTGCTTGGCACGTGGTTACTTAAAGCACTTCGGCCACTCATTATAATTTAATAGTCTTTAAAAGAAACTTGACGTGAACAGTAGTTTAACAACATTATTTATTCTCACAACACAAGCGATTTTGCACCTTAAATATAGAGATATAAGTCGATTTGGAAAGTAGAATTAAAAATATGTGATGAAAGATTCGTTATTCAAATTCGACGGTTAGTGTCAGACACAGGTGTGAGATAAATTATGGACCTTCAGTTGTTCGGATTCACTGTCTGTAATGAGTACTGTTTGTTTGGCATTTTAATTTGAAAGTTGTAGAACAAAACGTAACGTCACGATTATTCTCTGAAGACATTCAGAAAATAATCGTGACGTTACGTTTTGTTTTTCTATTGATATGTCATTAAATCATAATGAATTAGAAATTGCTGTACTTTTAAGATCGTTATCGACAGCATTCCATTCATATAGAGGAACAAAGAATGCTGAAGATCCGCCTACATTAACACAGGTCAAGTTAATCTCACTTGTTAAAAATAATTGTACAATAATCTGAATAGCTTGATATTACTAAACTTGTTGTTTCCTGATTATTTTACTGCTCACGGAGGCACATTTTTAATCAGAATAAGAGTACTTTTAAACTTTTGTAACACAATTCTACAGCAAACATATAAAATGACTTCTTATAATAACAACAACAAAAGTTCCTGTGTTTATACTTCATCACAATTATCATCAGCTGTAAATCTTCCGTGACTCACTGCTGGGTATAGGAGTCCTTCCGTCTCTGTCATGAGCCATCCTTATCCAGTTATTGACTGACAGTTTATATGTTATACTTACAGAAAATATACTAAATACATTTTTTGACTATGTACATTATGTACTTTTATATATTATTAGAAAAAAAAAAAACATCGTAAGAAACAATAATGGTAAGTCCTGTTCAAATGAGTTTCTTTCGGCATTCCTTCTCAGCAGTGGTCGTTCCGAAATGCCAGTAGTTTGTAGCTTGTGAGAAATAACTACCTATAAATATAAAAAATTGATGAGAAAAAGTGCCTGTGAAGTGCCTAATTTCTGAATAAATGATTCGAATTTGAATCTAAATGAAATAAATCGCGTCTTAAAGGTCACACAGTACACAGGTACTTGAAAAAATATACCAACAACTAATAATGATGTTGCACTAATGAATAACATTCCACACATTCTCAAAGCTACATGTATGCACGATTAGTATATACCAGAAACAATAGGTCAACTTTCTATTGCCTGTATCGATAAATGAATATCGATTAGGGTCCTAGGTGATTGGCAAAAACAACAAGGCACGGCGACGCGACACGATGCATCAATATTAGTTGTAGATCCATATTAACATCAATGGATAATTATACAGAAAGAAAAAGAAATAAAATTTTGTTTCTTTTCTTTTTTCGAGTATGTTAATTGCTAACCCTGGTGTCAGATTTCATTAAAGTCGCCTAAAGGTATCTGACATGGCTTTCACGACTAACTACCGCATACACACCACTGAAACTCTCAACCAGTGTGCAGATTTATATTATATGATTCAGATTGGTATAAAAACTCATGTAGCACGCACGAGTAAGATTCGAACCTGGAACCTATCGAAGCGAACAGTCTTAATCACTTAACCACCACCGATTCAATGGATAATAACTGCTTGATAATTAAAATCAAATCTCGACGGTTGATCGGTTTGGGACTATTTCACTCAAATATGTAATGGCCTATGTTGTAGCGATAATCAAGCGCAGCGTTATGGCATTGTGCAGCATTCCCTCGCTCACCTAGGACGGCTATCGACCAGGAATAAACCTGTTTCGGATCGAACCAGACACCTTGACGCCGTGTGGCTCTACAAACTCATCCTACTCTTCATTTCAATTTATTTAATGTATTTTGTACTGCACAAATTTTGACAATAGTAAAAACTTAGACATAGTAAAAACCATCTGAGAACCAACTGTGGACTTATTTTTGAATGGAGATTTGTAATAGTGATCTTAGCAAGTTTCTTACCTATAACCTATGTGAATATAGTCTAGTTTACAGCCCTCTTCATTGACTTACAATTACAATTGGCTACTCTTCTTCTCTTCTTTATGTCAAAAACAACATTTTATTAACCCCCGAAGAGGGTGTCAAGTTTAACAGCTAAGTGTGTCTATCTGTGTACGTGGCACCGTAGCTCATCAACGGGTGAACCGATTTACAATTCGGATGCGGTTTTTTTATTTGATAGCTAATTTTTATGCGATGCGGTGCGGTTCTTAAATATGTTTAATCGGTTCAGCCGTTCAAAAGTTGTAGCGAAATGAATATTGAATGTCGGGGGATTTTTAATTTGTCTAACAAATAAACTTGTATGACAGTAATCTATTGTGACGTCACGGATTTTGGAGTCAGAAAGCATTTTCTAATGTACTTTAATGAAACTGAAATAATAGTAAATGTCCTATTTAGATAGATATATAGATAGATACACTCTTTATTGCACCATTCACAAAGGAGTTACAAGTTACAACAAGATATTCAAACATAATGAGTGCAAAGGCGGACTTATCGCTAATGCAATTTCTTCCGGCCAACCTTTGGATGGAAAGAGAGACAAGTGAACTAAGAGGCGCACTAAACTTATAACAGTATTAAATAAATAGACAAAAAATTAAATATTAAAATAAATAAATCTATTTAATACATCTGATCGATTAAAGTGATATTTATTTATTGTGTTTGCTTATTTAAATACCGTCCTGAATTTTATTTTTTACGCAGACAAATAGATAATTGGAATCCGAGAAGAGATGCAGCTAACCACAGTGGTATTCAAGGATTTTTTAGATCAGCATGGCCATGAATACTCATTTTACTACTTCTTGATTTCTAAAATAATACCTACGAGAAACCTACACCTTTTCTAAATACATTTATAAATAAATATATTAGGACAAATCACACAGATTGAGCTAGCCCCAAAGTTAGTTCGAGACTTGTGTTATGGAATACTAACTCAACGATACTATATTTTATAACAAATACATATATAGATAAACATCCAAGACCCGGGCCAATAAGAAAAAGATTATTTTCAATCATGAACCCGAGACCCCACGGTTCAGAGGCAAGCACTTTACCACTGCGCTACCGAGGACGACAAAATGTGAATATGATAAAATGTGAATATGAATTGATGAAGTATGTAACAACTTTCATTATCATGATGCAGCTTCATAAAAAGCTCCACGAGAGCTTCCGAAGCACAATGGTCAACATTGATACGTCTGTATTGAGAATTCTGTGATTGGTCTGTTTGTATGCCACAATTTTATTTACTACTAATGTTTGAAAGACAGCAATGCCATCTACTGTCGTTCAGACTCGTTCAATCAGTCCCCGGTTGCATTCGCGGATGCGATGTCTCAAACCACCGCTGGAAAATAAACTTTTTGAAGATTCGATTGTGGCTTATCAACCAGAACCAGAGCCGAGAAAAAATGATGAGGTACGATTGCGTGAGAATCGTATATTACTTGGTTAATATAGATGCCGGACTGCTACACTGGAGGTCCCGGGTTCGATCCCCGGTCAGGTCAACATGGGAAATGATCTTTTTCAGATTGACCTAAGTCTTAGATATTTATTTATATATGTACATGTTATAGAATATAGTATCATTGAGTTCCCATTATCCCATAACACAAGTTTCGAACTTACTTTGAGGCTAACTCAATCTGTGTGATTTGTTCCTATATATTTAATTCTTATATACAATACATATATTTAACCTAACAAATAGGTAGCTAATTTATTATGAAAATTTGGATAAAAATCGCTAAATCATCCTTTTGACGCGTCCAAATACGAGTACCCGGGAATCATTTATAAAATAAACACCAAGAATGCGTTCGGAAGAATGCATTACAAAAATATGTAAAGGATTTAAAGCACCATTCGTTTTTAACAGGTGTCCAAGTGCCTTAGTGTAGCCGCTCTTTTTAAAAACAAAATCCTGGCAGCCCTAACAGAGTAAGAAACTCGCTTCGAAACTCGTCTTTGAAACTGTAGTCATAGATTTGAAATTGGAATGTAGCGAATCGAGATTAGAAGTTTTAGAATCAGGGCTGTCCAAACTGAGGCATACTCAATGAATGTTTTTTTGTTCTGTCTACTTAATGCCATTTTGTTTTTATTTGTAAGTTACATATGTTTTTTTCTAAGATGCCGGCGCATTCCGATTGATTAATATATGCGATATATCTACGGCCGATCGTATCTCAATAAAAAGGTGTTTTGATATTTCTTAATAGACGGCTTTATGATCGTTGTTTTTTTTTTTTTTATTAGTCTGTGGTAATTAAAAGCCGCCGTGGTTTTATTATAGAGGGTGTTGCTGTGTTAATTATTCGTAATTATTTTGTTACATATCTTTTGATTAATTATTTATTTTATTATAAAAATATTCTACGTTTAGGAAAGATCTGATTAGATCTCTGGATTAGATCAACAAAATGACAATATCTTATTGATGTAAAATTTGATTCAAGTATCCATTAAGCAATATTATTATATGAAGTGAGAATATTGTGAAAATTTCATATATTCGAAAATGTTCAATGGTTGTTTTTGTGTGTATTTTTAAATCGTATCTGGTACTGTTAGACTTTTTTATTATCAGACGCTTTTGGCTTTGGGTTCGTATGAATACAGAGGAGCCAATATTTTTTCGTAAATCCGTTAAAAAAATATAATAAATTGCATATTGGAACACAATAATTCATAACAGGATGTACCAATTATCACAAAAGATACCGCTCTCACGAAACGGAAATATCATACTTATCATATCCTAAAACCATTATAGTATCATACCCCACTTCATATCGCTTCGCTGGTTTTGCGCAAAAGCTCCGAAACTTAAGAAAATACCGCCATTGAAAAAAAAACTCTATCAATGAGGTAAATTGTATTATTACAATAAATTATTTTTATAATATAATAACTCACATTAATATTAAATTTCACGACAAGCAAAATTGAACTCTAATACTATCGATGTAGAGTAGAATATAGAATGAGAAAATCAGAGTTCGATAACATTAGGCTACGGTACACACAAGCGCGCAAATGACGCACCATTTAACGCGCCCCATTAACCGAATCGAATCGCAAGTTTGCACAACAATCGCTCACAATCGGTATTTACTCGATCACTACTTTTTTCGCTCGATTTTTAACGCGTTCGATTATCCCATTGTCCGATAGACATAATGTTTCGATGTTATTGGTTACTCGCGTGGAAATTTCATTATTGTGCAGATGGTACTTAACCGATTCGAATAAATCATCGTATTGTGTTTGTTACTAATGTTTTTTGTTCCATAGTTCCATGTGGAGACAGTTATTTAGCACATCGATCGTGGAATAGACATAACACTATGTAAGGTTCGGAATGAGATTGATATTTCTAAAGATGAATTTTGGATTTTTTAAAGTAAAAATATTGGTCTCTACTTCACAACATTTACGCATTTACTTACTTAGGGTGAGTTGTTCCGGTCAACTTTGACGTTAACTTTAATCTGCGCAAAAAAACGCAAAATATGCCATTTTATCAAAACGATGACAAAATCAACGTAAATATTTAGCTGGTGCAACCCACTCATAGAAATCGCCAAAAATATAAATTAATCGATTACAAACAAAAATTTGTAAAAGGAATCTACAAATTAATTAAATCAAACAGCTTGAAAACACACGAATATATTTGGACCAAGTTTATTCACCAAGACGTATGTCGGCTATCAATATGAAACACCACAAAACTGAGATAATTCCACGGCAAACAACAAAAGGCCCATAAAGGACAGAAATATTCATATACCGGATACGGGGGTGACATGATAAAAACCCTTTTTGGAGTGTTAATACCGTGACAAATGTAGAATTTATGCGGTGGTGCTGGAACCCTGCTGGGCACCGACTAAGGTCCTGGTTAGCCTCAATGTGACCTTTTGGTCCACGTTATGGTTGAGGCTGGTGTCCATTAAACACACAAAAATCAAACAACTGATTCTGTTAAAATAGTTAAATATTTTGTTTCGTGTGTATCACATAATACTTATCTATAAGAGCATACTCGCTGTTCTTTATTAAGAAGATCAAAATTATGCTAT
Source organism: Plodia interpunctella (assembly GCF_027563975.2). NCBI lineage: Eukaryota > Metazoa > Arthropoda > Insecta > Lepidoptera > Pyralidae > Plodia > Plodia interpunctella. Next base: position 11,321,795 of record NC_071294.1, read on the forward strand.
ATATTTGGGAACTACATTAATATTAATATTATGCAAGACAAAACTAGGAGAAGCGATTTTTTTCTGGACAATTAAGCAAAAAGAACAAGATGTAGAATTGTATTTTGGATCTCAATTAGCGATAAATTACATACGATATACAAAACTTTCTGGACGATTAAACTTAGTACTTTATCTCAATTTTAAAGATTTCTTGTCGAGATGATAAAATCTACATGGTAGGTACAGGCTCGGATAAATGCATTCACAAAACATAATAATCAATTATCACTATACATATAAGTATATCGCTTGTATAACAGCGAGAACAAGTGACATTTATAATACAAACTATACATACAAATGAATGAAAATTATCAATAATTGATAGAATTCGTATTATAGTTTGTATTTTTAACTTAAATAAATGTCACCTGTTCGCGTTGTTATACAAGCGATATATGTATCCAAGCGATATATGTATCCAAGCGATTACGTTATATATCTATACTATATTATTATAAAAATGTAACAGTTTGTGACTGTCTGTCGAGCATCGAGTTCCAAGCTACACGCGGGTCAATGCTCTGGGATTTTATGAAGTCAGAATTTGTTGATCATTTGAATTGATCTAGAAAATGATATTATATATTTAAGTATATAGCAAGGAAATAAAGATTCGTAAGTTGGTTTACTATTATACAATCAACAAATTTTACTTAAAATAAACAAATTTTATAATTATTCTCGTGTTGAGTTAAAAGTTAGTAGCAAATTGCAAATATAGTTGAGTTTTTATAGAGTTTCTAATCTTTATCAAGACTCATTTTGCATCACGAATTACCTAAGTAGTTAGTGCTCTGGCTAAAATTATTATTTTCTTTGAAGTAGACTTAGTGATTATTTAAGAGTTATAACAATTCACACCTGCTTTTTAGTATAACTAAGTATCCTTAGCATTTACACGTTTTAAAACGAAGTCCACTGCCGCATCTGTTTGTATGTTCGCGATAAACTCAAAAACTGATATATGGATTTTCATGCGGTTTTTACCAACCAAGATAGTGTTATTTCTGAGGAAGGTTTAGGTTAGTATAGTCGTGTTCCTCATGGCTGAGAGTCGTGGTTATTACGTGGAATGAAACACACCCAACAACTTTCTTGGCATTATTAATGGAGTGGTTTGCCATTGCCTTCTCCATTTCACACACAAGTTAATAAGATTCAACCAGTGTGCAGGTTTCCTCACGATGTTTTCCTTCACCGGAAGCAAGTGGTGGACGATGAAAACTACTATACATGAGTCAGATTGGTAACACAAACTCATGTGGCACGAGTAGGACTCGAACCTGGGACCTTTCGATCCACAGGCGGGCGTCTCAACCATTACACCACCACCGCTTGCATACTATATACTAACATGACATAAATTATTAAATTACTCGTATATTCAGCAGAGCTAATACATCAAAGAACACCTTTCAAGCGACATAACTAACTGAACATAAAAGAGTGTGTTTTGTTTGCTCTTTTATAAACTCGGCTTAACTTTTAACAGACAAGGATATATCGTTCGCAGCCGCTCGTCCCTCGTTGGAAACAGTAGCTGATAAACCTCCTGATAACATTCATGTTTGTATTTTATATATAATGTCACAATTTAATCGAAGGAAACGAGCCATTTTATTTTTCTTTTATATATCATTATTTGCGCCCCGGGGCTTCGCTCCTGTGGGAATTACGGGATAAAAATTACCCTAATTTTCAGGTTATATTCTACCCGTGTACCAAATTTCATAACAATCGGTCTAGAAAATTTTGCGTGAAAGAGTAACAAACATACATACACACATCATCACAAACTTTGGCATTTATAATTTAGTAGGGGCTTTAGGTCTTTAGACTTTAATTGTTTTATTGAATATTGAATATTTGTTGATCTTCACTTAGATATAAAAAGTGCTAATGAAAAAGCATTACCTCACTTGAAGTTAAAACTCTTGAATTCAGCGGTGTTGATGGGATATGAAAGAACAAGTAAATTAATTCTTCTTCTTCATAGCCTCATGGCTGAGAGTCGTGGTCATTACGTGGAATGAAACACACACAACAACTTTCTTGGCATTAGTAATGGAGTGGTTTGCCATTGCCTTCTCTATTTCACACACAAGTTAATAATCAACCAGTGTGCAGGTTCCCTCACGATGTTTACCTTCACCGGATTAATTAGCTGTAAATTATTTAGCTATTCTGTAATATCCTAGTTACACACTTCAAGATATGCGATAAATATTGTTCGCGTCACGTCGTCGATGAAATACCAATATATATAAGACAACGAATAAAAATGATGGCCATCAATAAAAATAATTATAACGATTTGTAAATTTCGCGTAGCACGATTCCAAACTCGACCAAATAGCTCAGCGGGGGATAAATAAGTCTTTTTTTTTGCACAAAAATACAGAAAAACCTTACAACGCCGTTGACACTGTACTACTGAATTAAATTTCACGGCTGACCATCAATTTTTAACTCTATTTCCAGCATTATAGAGTTGAAAATGTGTTTTGTTTGGTGAAATTTCGCATCGCGCACAGTGGACCAATGTTTTTATCTTTAATCGGATTTTACGCCTTAATTTGATTTGTGTCAGACTTGTATTTTGATTAATAATCAGATGACCGCAGCGACATTTTTTTAATTCCATGCGATCGAAACCGACTTTTAATTTATTGTCATTTTTATAATTTTCAAATTAAGTATTAAAATTCCATTCATTTTAGCACCACCTTTTTAAAAAGCTTCGCTTAATGAACTAGATAATATTTTAATTGACGTGACATATTAATGTATCGATGTTATTTATTAATAGAGCTATAAATTGAGTATGCACAAACTTAATTACAAGGACAAGCAAATACTAACTAGTTATATAGAACTTGCTTTTTATTACAAGGTAATTTAGTCACAATTAGCTTTTCAATCTCATACATATTTCTTTATGTTCTGGATTAATCAGAAATCTAGTGATTTCACAAAAATAAACATGACTTAGGTACTAGCTGCAGCCCGGGGCTTCGCTCCCGTGGGAATTTCGCGATAAAAATTACCCTATGTGTTATTCCAGGTTATATTACACATGTGTACCAAATTTCATAACAATCCGTCCAGTAGATTTTGCGTAAAATAGTAACAAACATCCTCACAAACTTTCGCATTCTTAATGTTAGACGACGGATAAAAACGATAGACGACGGATGATTGTAACCAATTGAAATAATAAACTAATCTCATACAAATTGGATGGTTGTGTCTCATTTATCTCCTTGTATGAGCGAAATGACATCACGGGGTCTATAACTTTTTCTGTCTACGGTAAATACGCACATATATATGACTGACGTAAAAATGACAATTTGACATTTGCCCCGCCAGTGTAGAAGAATGTTAATTGAACCGATGCTATCTCATAACGAGACATTGTGTCAGAAAGGTGACGCATTATCGCCTGTGTGAACGCTGCTTTACAGACAATGCTCGTTTTAATGTCCACTATAATCTTAGAGGAAATTAAATTATAAGCACTTTGGGATGATATGATACCATCGTCAGTTATTAAAATATTTTAATCATAGACAACTAGATCTAATAGACGTGTGGTTCCAGCTTTAGATTGTTTTTAATTTAAAACTTTAAACACAACACTAGCGGCCCGTCTTGGCTTCGCTCGGGTGGAGCACCTTTATCACTTAAAGGTATAAAAAATAGATAACCTGTTCGCAGAAGTACTGAATATGTCATACCTGTAAAATTTCATCGAAATCGTTTCGGAGGAATGGATGGTTACTAAAAGTAATAACGCTTTGAAAAGACCTATATTTTAGATATTATCTAATCTGCTTCTATTCATTCAATTCGTTTTAATGTGAACACAGCTATGTTAAATTGGATCATTTCCACTCACGTAGATGTCGTATGAAGCTGCAAAAGGATAACAATCCTTGACAACTGATAAGTTACAACAGAATTCCCAAAGAGTGTTGACGCCAGGCTGTAAAATTACAGCCAAATCTTTAAAAAAAAATTATTTATAAGAGAGTTCCAGAGTGTCACAACCAAGAAATTATCAGGTTTACGCTCCGAAGAGAGAAAGAGAGAGAGAGAGTATCTAATAAAAAAATCAATTTGTTAACAGCTGTACATTCTAAGAGTCTATCACTTTAAAACCCAGAGTATTCTCTAAAGCATTCCACAATACCAGAAATCTATTCAAACATTTGTCCGTCTGTTGTGTGCTAATTGGAACATGAACACAGCCATATATTTGTACCACGATGATTGTTATTTGGGTCCTTAATTAAAAAGACTTTATAGTGTTGTAAATGTGTCTAACTGTTAACAGAGTTAAAGTATCAGCAGACCTGGCATTAATTTCGTCTTTGGTTAAATAAGGAATAAACAAAATTGTCTTTATTTATGAAAAAAATACGCAAATTCACGATGACAAAATCTTATAAATAATATTTTTCTTTTTAACATAATTAAATATATATATATATATATAGGTATATAGATCAATCACACAGATTGATAGATAATTTGTAATCAACTAACTTGGATAAAAGGTTTTCATCATGTACAGACGACAGCACATCAAATTACCCTGCATGAAACTCATGTAATAGCGGCGAGTTTGCAATGAATTCGGGTAGGTTGATGTGCTGTTGGCTGTACTACGTAGGTACTGCCTAAAAATATATTCAGTCAGCAATAATTGTTCTTTCTAAAAAATACTTCAAATATCTCACAAGTTTATCTTTTATACTTGTTGTTTAGACCACGGCAACGTGAGTTTACAGATAAATTTCAACCATCAAAAATTTTAATCCTCACTGTTTTTAATCCAAGAATCTGTCAATTTATTTTCGCGATACCGAAAAGGTAAAATAATTGCGGACCGATCGAGGTTCAACAGCGATGCAGCTGAAGTTATTGACGCAATTTTGGGCCAGTTCTGGCCATTTTAAACTCTACTTTTACCCGACAGTAGCCCGTCATTAGAATCGTCCGCGAACACTCACATAATTGGTCCCTATATATCATTGTCCGGCTGTCCGTCTGTCCGTCCACTGAACGTTTTATTGAGCCCACAGTAGCACCCATAAACCTGTGTGAAACCATTTGTTATTCAGCTGTAACTTACGCGGTTTATGTAATAACAGAAACCACAATATTTTCGTGAGAATTGAAATGTTGTCTGCATTTTTTATTGTCGTAGGAATGGACACAATTCTTCTCTTTGACGGACTTCAGTCATCCAGTCACGTGATATCCAATGCTTTATCCTTCTTGTCTGTGTGTACAGTCAACAGAAGGATGACCTTCTGACCTCTACATGAGTAGAGCAGGTGCTGAAGAAAGTTATGTATGTGAAATATGAGGATCGCATACTGTAGATCGTTTTGAACTCAGATAAGAGGTTTGTTGGTCCACATATTTGTTATCCCCGCCCCCTTGGATATTCAAATGAATGGATTGCACAAATGCTATGATTTTTTTTAACAATATAAGGTACTATTGTTTCTAATAACTAAATAAAAACATATTATTATTAAAAATCAAATTTTAACATATTTTATTCTCCTCCACAGACAAGAATGGAAGGCGAAGGAATGCCCAGCTGCAGTGAGATATCAAACAAAATTTAATTCTTCAAATTCGTATTTCATCAACTCTCTGGGTTTCACAGACACTGTAATGTGTATTGTATTTAATGCTGTTTATTTGTGTTGCCGTATCTGGACGTAAACAATGAATATACAAAATACATTTTGTGTTGTTGTCTTTTGAAACAAATGTTTTGTCTATCTATTTTGAGGATTGTCTATCTTGAAACTTTATACTTATTTACCTATTCATAAGCATAATATTTACACTATTACGTTGTGTAAGTAAATAAATAAGAATATATATTTTTTTGATTGATTGATTGATTGATTGATGATTTTACTATCTAGAAATCTTAACAAGTAAAATACCGGAATAGAATTTATTAACAAGAAATTACCTTAATTTGAAGTCTCGACTTCCTTATTCCATTTACAGGTATTTTTAAACAGAAATATCTACTCGTGTCCTAAAGAAATATGATTTAATGTTTCTAATAAAAACAAAACACGAAAGGTATAAACATAAAACCATTTTCTGTTAAAGCCTATAAAAATTAATTGTTCCTAATAAAATGCGGGCCGGACATTCTCGGCATTCCAAGATATCTTTTGAAAATACGTATTATGTTCTTTATTAATATGTATGTGGAATAAAGTTTTATAATACTATCTTTGTAAAAGAAAACCTTAACATGCATTCTTTCAAGTCAAATTTTAAATTATAATATTTATTTCTTTGAAAGAAACTCATTTATTAGTGCCACTAGTTGACAATCTATAAGAAGATATAAGAAAATCAACTTCAGTACAATTTTCCTCCCGATAGGTACCAATTTGAAGAAAAAAACATTTTCTTCAATTTATACCTAGTACCTAAATAACTATAGATAATGAAACCAATAGCTAAAGCTCGTTTTTCGGCCAACATTCAGCAATATTTCTACAGTATCGCTGTGTCTTCGCAAAATCTGTCTGTTTATCAGTAAATTATCTGTCATAAAAACGGCCGTGGATACAGCTCATAAATTTGTCTCAAAATTCGCTACAACATATAAACGAGCCGGTTGTCATAAACTTACTAGTACAGACAAAAGGCCATAAGCAAAATTTTATTATAAAATCATATTCAAATATATATAATATTATATTTGACTTCTCACATAGCCAGAGACTGGTTAGAAATATACTAAGTATTATTATAAAGAGGTAAGCGTTTGTGACTTTGTGAGTTCGTATGTTTGAGATGGATAATCTCCGAAACTACCGAAGGGATTTCAAAAATTCTTTCACCATTAGAAAGGTACATTACTCAAGGCTATAGGCTATACTTTATCTCAAAACTCCGACGGGTGCGAAGACCCGTACAACATCTAGTTGCACGTGTCATGATAATATTAAGTCATTTTGGCAGCTTCTATTGAAGTTCTTGCAAGGCTGGCTTAGTTCAGCCAAAATAATATAATCCATCTATTGTCGTTTATACATATATATATATACCTACTCAAAGAAATATATATAAATCTAATCTCAAAATCATGGTCAAAATGGTTAAATATGTTAAACGCTACGCATGAAACTTAATCAATTAATTTAGACCACAGGCAAGCCATGGCATAATGGTGAAATGCGTGGCGTCCAATGCGACGAATGCTTAAAAACACGAAGTTGAACGGAAGGCTAATTATAAAAGTAGATTTCAATATTAATATATGACCAAACAATCGATTTCAGTTACGGCCAGTTTAGCCAGTTACAGTTTCGATTTGACAAAAAGTACACTTACAGACACTTAAAACTTTTTTGTAAAAAAAAAAAACATGTTTTACGATCAAGACCAAATGTTTTCTGTTCCACAGTTTCGATCATAAACTATTGAGACTTGTCTTCTGCACCTTCGCTGTTGAAACAGTTATACCCAAGGTCGCTCTGTGGTTTGTTTTTCAAGACCAAATGGTTGGACGGCGTGAAAAGGGTTGTCATTTTAAAAGGTTACCTGTGGCCATCGATATTTTATTTTATTTTTTGAAATTTTACATAATTTGCTACCTTATCTCATTTTTGTACTCAATTTTAACAGCACGGTGGGCTGTTGGAGTTAAAATTGAATAAGTTAATTAAAGTGTATACTGTAAAAATTTTTTTTGTAAAGGTATTTACCTTGAGTTGCTCTCTCTCTCTTGAGTAGCACAAATTATAGGTTTTTCAAAGTAAAAGACAAAGATTATTTATTTGCGAAAATATGAGTTTACATTTTTTTACAATGTGGTGTTAAAATAAAAGCTTAATCCTACATGTTTCACCGTCCACGGGTGTGCAAATTTAAATGGAGAGCATGCCATTCCACAAAACAAAATCGAATAAATAAATTAACTAAATTTTTATCTGAGTCTATCATTAAAAAAATCGTTCAAATTATTTATCAATCAGCAAGGACCTGAGGTGCTTTTTAAATAAATTTAAATTCGGATCTTTAACTTGTTGTGGAATTTTGTTATAAATTTTAGGTGTCATAGATACAATACTTTTACTGAGTAATGCCGTTTTGGAAGGGTGTAAATACAGTCTATAATTGTCCCGATGATTTCTTAACACAACATCAAAGGCGTGGGAATAAATGGACATTACATTTAACAAATATTGCAACCTCAAGAGACTAAAGGAAGCTCCCGAGCATAGATAGTTTTAAATAAAATAAAAAACACTCAAATATTGCAATGTCACATAAATTAAAATGAAATAAAATACAAAACACAGATCCTCTCTGATAAAATTTACTCGTGATCTTAATACGAGATAAAATGACAAACTCATTAGATTGATTTGTGACCCGTATGCTCTAAAACAAAACTAGAACAATGAGAATACGCCTGTAAAGGTTAAACAAAGTGAACTGAATCAATCAAATTGCTCCACGGATGTTTCTTCGAAACTAATGTTATACCCGCCAAGATAAGTCCGTAAGCCATAAGTGTGTATAAAAAATATATGTCTAGATTTATGGTTCCGTATACTCCATGGAGCGGTGGTTGTGTAATGATTAAGACGCCCGCCTGTGGATCAGAAGGTCCCAGGTTCGAATCCTACTCGTGCCACATGAGTTTGTATACCAATTTGACTCATGTAAAGTAGTTTTCATCGACCACCATTTACTTCCGATGAAGGAAAACATCGTGAGGAAACCTGCACACTTATTGATTATTAACTTGTGTGTGAAATGGAGAAGGCAATGGCAAACCACTCCATTAATAATGTCAAGAAAGTTGTTATGTGTGTTTCATCCCACGTAATTACCACGACCCTCAGCCATGAGGAATACGGCTATGAGGAGATATTCCATGGTTCCACGGACACAATGATTTATTTTGCATTACAGGAAAAATATCATTAAAAAATCTGACTTTAAATTTTCGGCGCTATATTATGGTAAATATTATGTTGCGTGTGTATGCTACAATAAATAAATAAATAAATAAATATAAATAAATATATTAGGACAAATCACACAGATTGAGCTAGCCCCAAAGTAAGTTCGAGACTTGTGTTATGGGATACTAACTCAACGATACTATATTTTATAACAAATACATATATAGATAAACATCCAAGACCCGGGCCAATCAGAAAAAGATCATTTTCCATCATGACCCGACCGGGGTTCGAACCCGGGACCTCTCGGTTCAGAGGCAAGCACTTTACCACTGCGCCACCGAGGTCGTCACAATAGGGACACTTAATACTCCACACTACAATGTCGTCCAAGGTCTACAGGAAGAAACCCTAGCTGATGAGAGTCAACAGCAGCATTCACAAAGAGAGTTAACAACAGGAATGCAGGCGGTTGTGAAACAGGAGAAATTTCAAAATTTTCAGTTTATTTTTAATCGAATCCAAAGTTTCAAAATGACTACGAAGTCGTGAATGAAACATGAAACATGTTAAAGATTATATTTCAAACGTAACTAAATCTTTAGAAGCGGTGTTGGTCTATAAATTATGAACTTATGACCGAAGAGTTCAAAGTTACGAATTTTAATTAAGTATTATGGTAAACCAATAATAAACCTATCAAACTATAATAGACCACCACTTGCGCTAGATCAATGAAAACATCTAAAACAAAATATTGCCTGTGCATAAAGTTGAGTACTTAATGGCAAACAATAGTAACACTGGTAGGAAATCGTTAATTTCATTTTACATAATGATCAATGAAGAAAATTACTATTAGGTTGCTGTACAGTTTCTGTCTACTATATTTTCATAGTCTTCATAGGTCGTGTTCCTCATGGCTGTGGATCTTGGTCGTTGACTTTCGACTCTCTTGGCACTATTAATGGTGTGGTTGGCCTTTTCCATAATATTATTTACTTACTTTTAGCGCGAAATTATTAACAAAAGATTATCCTAACTAATATTATAAATGCGAAAGTAAGTTTGTTACCTCTTCACACTATATCTACTCAACCAATCTTTTTGAAATTTTGCATAATTGTAGTTTATAGTAGGTATGGAGAAAGACATAGATTCATCCCGGAAAATTAACTGTTCTCGTGGAAAATTTACAGGGGCAATAACTAGTTTACTATATACTACCAAAGACAACTTTACAATAGTTCTTTTTTCATTTTCAGATGAGCCCCAAACGCAATTATAGCTCTTGTTTATAATTGTTTATCATAGAACGAGAACTGATTGCCGTTGGGGCAAAGGTTCTATGGTCACGTACTGTTAAACGAAATGCTGGAAATCCACCAACCAGATGATCTGATGATATCGTCAAAGTCACAGGAAGACGCTGGACGCAAGATGCTTTCAATTTGGTCTTTATTGTCTTTGGGAGAGGCCTATATCCAGTGGACTTCATGTAGCTGATATAATAAGGCAAATATATCGTCGTGGCGCCCGAAACTCGTTCAAACAAGACACTTTTTACAAAACACTCGCATACTTAATACCAAATGAGAATCTTCGACAACAATACGCACAGTCGCACGATATTCATAAAATAATCGAATGTCATTTGTCAAACAATATCAGCTCCATTTTTGAGGATCTCTAAAATGGACAAAGTCGCCGCACGATCTTTTGTCAACATCAGAAAGCTATCGGGCGATCTTAAAAGCGGTCAGATCAGAACAATAACTGATACTTAAATGTTATTCTTTATCAACGTTATCATTTCTGTGCTATGACACGGTATATTCTTTTCGATAAAATGGACGTGACATTTTAAGAACCTATTAGAGGTTCAATGAAGTGTCTAAAAAGTGTTTAGTTATCAATATCGTGGCGATCTAGAATAGATTACTCATATCCTCAATTTTTCTTCCATATCGTTAAAGTTGACTGGTGCAACCCAACCTTAATGACTTGAATCACCAGCATGACACACTGATGATTTCAAATTTTTGATAAAGAGACTCACCATTTTGTCTACAATTTGCTGTTAAAATCGGCCTACTTAACCACAAAAGCTCACGCGCCGCGCTGCTGCCACAAACTCGATTGTTTCCATAATAATTCGATTGTCATTGAGTCATATCGATTTCATATCTCACGATTATTCGAATCTGTTTCATCGCAAAATATTTATGAAATTTACACAAAGCCGACGCGGCTAGGTTATACCTTGAGATTCAGTTCTTTTATATTTTTTTATCGGAATTACCAAATGTTTTATTCCACAATGCAGTAAGGTGGTTTTGCTTTTTTCTCTATATAGATCCCTCTTATCCATAAAAAATAAAGTATACTTTAAGAAAAGATATATTTTGTCACACTGACTCTCTCTCTCTCAATCACCTGGACGTTTTTCTAGTTACTTCCCAGTTGTTGAGCGTCGGAGCACAGGTTCCTCTTGCTACTTTTTCGCTTCCACTTCGCACGGTCGTCGATATCCTTAGTTATCAGACCAGACGTTATACTGTCTGCTGTTATTGACAGAACGAGACAAAAAATACTTTAGCTTGTGCTTTAACTTTTTTATGAATAAGAGTGTCCAGCCTTTACTATTGTGTATTCCATTGAAATACTTTTCAGATATATATTTTTTTAACAAATAGGTATTTTTTAACTTACCCATAGTACTACGATCGTCTTAAAAAAATAACTTAATAATATTAGTAGCTTGACACTTATGAATATGACCAAAAAAGTTCTCTACCTACAGACATAAATCATCGGTCATGTACCTTTTTAAGGCTTCAATGAATAGATCTTTAACGAGCAACCGGAGCCGGCAAAATACCGGCTATATAAAATAATTTCGGAATTCGGAATACGACTTTTTAATGGAAGCACATGGAGTGGTCCTATTTTAGGGCTATGTTTGTTATCCTATGTTTATTATAATTAATCTTCGAATAATTTATTAAAACTCTGATCTTTATATAATAAATATGATAGTGTACTCTCCCTACCATCATTATCATCTACAGCCGTTTAAACGTCCCCACTGCTGGGGCACTTCCTTGTGGCCTTAGGGTAAGGGCCATGACCCAGCACGTGGGCCCATTGCTGATTGGCGGGTTTCAACGACTGCAAATACAACCGAGACCAACGGCTTTTCGTACCTTCCGAAGCACGGATATTTTGGTCACCCATCCAATGACCGACCATGAGGAGCTCAATGGTGCAGTAGCTAGTGCGCTCGGCTTGTGATAGTGGCGGTTAAGAAACTAAAACTATATCTATACTTTTTTCAAATTTTTCGGTGATAAATAATAATAATAAATAAATATATTAGGACAAATCACACAGATTGAGCTAGCGATACTATATTTTATAATAAATACATATATATAGATAAACATCCAAGACCCGGGCCAATCAGAAAAAGATCATTTTCCATCACGACCCGACCGGGGATCGAACCCGGGACCTCTCGGCTCAGTGGCAAGAACCTTACCACTGCGTTACCGAGGTCGTCATACTACATAAAGAATTTTCCCAACTGATATTAAATTAACATGTGTGTAGGTGTTCTAATATTGACGAAAATATAATAAAAAATCCTATATCATTACTATTGCTTACTTGAAACTTTTTGAATTGAATAATCTATAAATATACCTATTGTTGCTTTTCATAATCCGTATTCTGAGGCATGGTGGTTTTATATGGTGAGTTGTTAGTAAAGCACACATAGTATTCTTTGTAACATTTGAACGGTGATCAGGCCACAAAGATGGTTAAAATGTACTCTAATATACAAACATCATTCTACGCCCGATAATTCTACTGATAGCCTTTAAAGTTAAAGACGTAAAGTTGAAATTAGGTTGTGATTCGGTTATATAAATGTCGTATTGTGATTGTCAAATGCCAATCTCATAATAATGTTTTTATTCGGCTCTTAGATGTGGGACGATCATAGACTGTGCGATATAAAGAAGCATATTTTTTGTAATAAATGTGATAAAGCGTTTTAATAGTTATGCGATAGTGGTTCCGTATATGTAAATTAAACTTAAACTTGTTTCATATGGAATAAGCATGACGGTTGCCTGATGGTAAGCAAACACCGCCGCCCACGGACACCAGGGCCCCGATACGGGTCACTGATGCGTTGCCTATTTATAGTAGTTTTTTGATCACAACCGAATGTTCGGAAGTGTAAGGTATATTTTATATGCTGACGTCTGGCGTCTGCGGCGTTACAGCCCCGAATACAACCGGGAATATACGCCAATGAGAGAGAGAGTTGTCACCAAGGTGGAAATTTAATTTTGTTGGTATATTTTAAATCGATAGTTGAAATATATTTTCCGTGGTACTACTAGATGCACCCATTACATGAAAGGTCAATTTGTTTTGTTGAACCACGATTATTTGTATTTTTTTACTACGCCGTTTTATTACGACTTGGTGGATCTTAAGATATAATTAGAACCACTTCCTACTCGTATTTAATTATGTTTGTCTGTAAAAAAATCATTGGAATTAAAAACAAATTCGATAAAAACCTTATTGTAACATAAATGTAATATTTTTTGGATCATTAAAAAAATTATCAATAGTTTTCACTTTTGACTATTGATCGAATTAAATATTTATGATCGAATTTTCAGAGATACTATTAGTTAATAATGTTATTTAAAAAAACGAACCCCACATAGTATAATAAATTTATCCAAATTTTCATTTCACCGCAGAACCCTAATAAAAATGTAACACAAATATTGGAATTAAAGTAGTAACATTGACTTTTCAGAAAGATGTTCCGTGGTACGTGAGGTTAAGTGCCCCGGAGCATGGATCTATTGAGATTGGTCATAAACTCTACAAATATTTTAATTTGACGGTTTTCCATAATTTTACAATACCATTTCACAGTGATATGTTAATTCTGGATTAGTAGATGCTGTCGATGTGAAAAATATTCAATTAGCGATGATTATTTTAGTTTTTACATTTTATTTAAAGTGATTTGTATTCAATCCGGGGATATTTATCTTTAAAGTCTCTATTTTCTTTATAGAGTTAAAAATATGCGTAATATATATGTAATATGCGTCACTATAAGTTTTCAAATAAAAATATTTATCGAGAAAATTTCAAAGAGCTTATTAAAAACTTATACGAGTCCTTTAAAAACATGTGTATTTTACTTGAAAAAATACAAATATCCACAAAAATATATAGATAACAACTAGCTGCTCGTCCCGGCTTCGCTCGGGTATGAACATAATAAATTAAACACCTAAACCTTCATCTGGGATCACACTATTGAAAAACCGCATGACATTCGTGCATTAGTTAGTTTTACGCGAACAGTCAGAGACAGACGCGCCAGGGGACTTTATGTATAATATATAAGGAAGGATATAAAACTAAAGATAATTTACTTCTAGGTTTGGATTGTTAATATAGTCAGAGTTTTAACATATTTCATACACTTCGCATGCGCGGCGATGGGGTCAACTGGCACTTTATTTATTTTTAGTTTTCTATTAACTTCTATATACAAATCCTGTACAGTCAGCTACAAAATCGTCATCTGTACATCTTTTAGTCACCTCATACGACATCCATGGAAAGATAGAATTGACAACCTTTGTGGAGGTCCCGAGTTCGATCCTCGGTTAGGTCAACATGGAAAATGAACTTTTTCAGATTCTTGGATGTTTATCTGTATATGTTATAAAATATAGTTACCGTTGAGTTAGTAACCTATAACACAAGTCTCGAACTTACTTTGGGGCCAACTCGATCTGTGTCATTTGTCCATACATATTTGAAAGATATGTTGTGGTCCCTTTAGAGCTGGAAACACGTCGCATAACTGGACCAATACTTGAACTCTTAAACTCGTAATAACATTTAAAAAGTTACACAATAAGTACAAAAAGTAAATATATAATAATATGTAGGCGTCGAAACTGAACCCAACACTAACAAAATCACCTGTGACTAGAGACCAGCAGGTGTGACCTCCAAGTGTTATCTAAGTAAACACGGCTTTGATTCGTTAAGAGCTAAATTAAATCAACATTACAACTGAAAAGGATGGACATAATCTAATTCAACCTATCTCTCTTTTTTGTCTTTGCTTTTGTGGTCTGTGATTCAGTGAAAGTCAAATTTAAAAAAAAAAACGGGAGTTCCTGCAGAAGTGAAAACTTGAATATTGTGCATTTTTGACGTCCTACGAATTTTCGGTCAGGTCACGTGTCCTGACGCGAGTTTAACATTTTTTTGTAACCACCGACGCAAAAACAGGGGTATTATAACTTTGGCCGCTAAGTGTGGCTATCTATGTATGTGGCACCGTAGCTCATCGACGGGTAAACCGATTTAGATGCGGTTTTTTTATTTATTTAATAGCAAATTTTTGTGCGGTGATTCTTAGATATGTTTGATCAAAATCGGTTTCGCTCTTCAAAAGTTGTGGCGAAACGAATATTGAAAGTCGGGGGTTTTTTAATTTGTCTGACAAATAAACTTTTTGCAAATAGCAAAAAGGGCATAATGCAGCTAAAGAAGATTTTACTTCAAATGTAATGTTAAGGATTCGTCTTTGATTTTATAATCAGCCGCTGGCGTGACGTCACCTTTTCTAAGACTATCCGCTGCCCTTAGTCGCCTCAAATTCAAATTCAAATTCAAATCATTTATTCAGAAATTAGACCTTCACAGGCACTTTTTCTCGTCAATCTTTATATTTATAGTTATTTCTACAATTAACTTACATGAAAATATATGAGAAACGAGATGATCAGTTCCCTCTGGCATCATAGTGATCCTATTCTAGGTCGCATCTACACGCCGTGTTGAAATAAGGCGTCTGTACGTCTGCCGTGTCGTATCTCCGGAATCCGATGCGAGGCATTGATCGAATGCATTCCTGTGTCTATGGTGTTGTGGGATGAGCGTTAGTTGTTACGATCGTTAGAGCAGGATAAAAGATGGGTGAAGAATTTGAAACAGAAAAATCCCGCGGAAAGGTATATCCAGATGAAAGGAATTTTGAAATTAATAAAGAAAATTGTTGACTTTGGTTGCGTCTGCGCCTGCTCCAGTAGTGTGGGGAAAAAAACGTGTCGCAATCGAAACCAAAAATCGTTTCTGTCCTTATCATGCCAGATGATGCTACTATTACCACTATAATTATATAAAAGACTTATATATATATATATATATATATATATATATATATATATATATATATATATATATATATATATATATATATATATATATATATAACTTTTAATAGAAAAAAAATATTTAGTCTTTAGTAGTAAATAAATACTTTCAAACGATTTCTATTAATTTTTGTTCAATCAATATCGACCTGTCAACGACAACTTGTACAAGTTTTCTTTCACACAAACATGCGTGTGCGCCGGCGACGCCGCGTCTGCCCTGTCAGGAATGCAGCCCGGGGGAAGGGGGCCGGGGGGGAGGGATTACATGCATTCTTTTTGATTGCGTCAATTGTGTACCTATGTTTATAGTATTTTATCTTATGAAGTACTTAGACGAAACTGAATCGCATTTGAATGTAAAATTCGATAAAATCTCGAAGCAATTCGTAAAGATATGTATAATGTATTATGAATGCGAAAATATGTCTATTTGTCTTTACGTAACTCCCAAATTGACATTCACATTTACATTCACAGAATGACAAGTATCCTTGTGATTCTGTAATAATCTATTTTTTTTTTTAAAACGCTTTCCGTCTATCAAGATTGACAAAATCTATTGGGAAAGCTCTTAGATGAGAGGAGAGAGAAATTTAAAAAAATTAAGTAGGTAATATCCTTGTATTTAGTCAACAGTAGCGACACAATGTCTGCCATGTAAGTTTGTTTCTCTACACAGAGTAAATACTTGATACATTTAAAAAAAAACTACATAACGATACACAAAAGAAGCCGCGGGCACAGAGCGCGACAAATACCATCGTAATGGGAACAAATATCCGTTGGATAGTTTATCAGAAACATTTATTATCAGGTCACAATATCTTGGAGTTATGTGCCGACAAACCCAGGTTGTCACAACACTGGACATTAAAATCCTGACGCCCACGCTATGGGTAGGTTCCCGCTTGATCTGTAACACTCGCCCCCTTTTTTAGACAAAATAAAAAAAATATTGGAAATCAGCATTTCATAGGCACTTTTTCATGTCATATCAACATCACTGATGTCATACACTGCTGGGCAAAGACCTCTTTTTTATTTTATTTAGGAACAACAAACAGTTACATAATATATATAGAGTATTGATTTGTGAAAAAATATATCCTTGTTTTTTCACAAATCACTACTCTATCTAACTTTCCACCATATCCAAGAAACTACCTTTCGCATACAAACTGGTAAACTTGACAGTCGATAAGTCACGTAATCTGAAACGCCCTAACTTTACCAGACCTAAACTTCACATCTCTACATTCTAGTTAAAACGTGTGGCTTGGCCGTTTTAGATTTAATAGGCATTCGTTATCTTATTTCTAGAGTAACGAAACGGCCAAGCTACACGTTTTAACTAGAATGTAGAGTATGTGAAGTTAGGTCTGGTAAAGTTAGAGCGCACATAAAGAGTCTTGGCTGTACATGAGATCTGACCACTTTTTCATACATTTTGACTAAAATGTAGAGTTTGTGAAGCAAACTAGACTCGTCTTGGCAACATTTTTACATGAAAATGTTTTTACATATTGGTCATCTTGATCTTGTCTTGTCATTCAAAAAATTAAATGCTCATTAGTATATTACACCTCAATCACGCAATATTAATTTGCAACACAGAGTTTGGAGTTATTTTTTATGCTAACCCCATCACAACCCCGAATACAACCGGAAATATGCGGAGATGACAGAAAGATTAATTTAAATGTCTTCTAATAATATTTAATTTTGTAACGAATTAGGAAAGCGCAATGAGAACAAATCTCGCGAGCGGTTCATAAATATGCATTTACACGCATAATTCGAAACGACGCGCGCGCATTGAGCGTGGAATATGCATTAAATGTATGCACATAAGTTCCATATAAGCTTACACGAATGGCCGAAACTTTGTCAGTGTGTTTGCAATGAGATAAATAGTTGTATCGTATTTTTCTACTCATGTTTTTTTCATCATTCGATCACAATTTCTAACAAATGTTTTGTATACTTTATGACCATGAATTTTCTATACGTTTACTACTTTGTTATACTGTTTAATGAGTTTATTTCGGCATTTCTTCATAGCTTTTTGGGAAATACCGTGTAATTTAAAACTTGACGTGAAAACATGCCTATAAAGTTCAAATGAATGAAATTTTGGAAGAAATGAAAAGAGACAAAATAAAAAAAAACTTGTTATTTTTATGACTAAGTTTTAAGTTATATTTATAAATCAATCATGCAATGGTGAAAAAGAACTCAAATATTTACATAATAGGGGAAAAAATGTCGATTATAGGCATTCAAATACACTGAATAATTCAAAAGATAAGAAAATAGTAGAAACCGTAACGAATCTCCGCGGTGAAATAGGAAACAAAACTATTGACACCAATACAATACCAACAACACTCGCATAGCAAAATAGCGCAGAGTAAGCAGAAGCTACTCTTTGTACAAATCGTACAATACACTGTAAATTTATTTTCTTTAATACAATAAATACAATCGCGTCCCTAAAACGTTAAAAACAATCCTTCTAACCCCCTGTGGATCAATTCGTAATGACAAGAAAAGGTGTAGCGAACTTTATTTATACAACAAAACTTCTTTTGCCGTCACCTCATGCAAATCCCGACCTTATAACACTTGCCGTTGGGAATACACAAAATTGGAACTGAAACAAATAAAATTGTCTAAACAGTTGCAAGTAAATTCAACAAGAGATTTTAAATCAAATTGAATTTGGAACAGAGTTAAAATTGTGTGTACCGTTAAAAGTTGCCAGTAACAATTTTTTTAGGGTCATTACTGCGAGTATTGTAGTATAATTTCACGCGTATGGAGACACTGCGGGCAATTTGGAAGGGAATTTAGCGGAATTTGAGAAGAATGGCAACACTGTGCGAGTATTACCATTGTTGGTGGATGTCCTACAATGTTACAATGGATTTAAGTACTGTGAAACCTGTGAGTGTTGTAACACTTGATGCATGATATAATATACATTTTCTTGCAGTTTTTGGTAGCTTTTTAAAATGATAATAGTATCACGTCTCTCTTACGAGGCAGTTGGAACCGATTGGAGTGTCGTGAAACTCGAAGGCCTTCCATGATAGCGGGATTAATGTCAAAATCAATCTCAAATTTGAAATACAGTCTTTTTTGTCTAACATTCTACTTCGGGCAAAAATATTTTGTTTGTATGTTTGTAACTCGAACCGAAACTTTCGAACCGTTGGATCGATTTTGATGATAAATTTAAAATGTATGTATGTATGTATGATATGCCAATAGAATTTGTAAGTTCGTGGGGCATCAAAATCGGTTTAGTCGTTATTGAAAAAAAAAATTTGAAAAAAATTATTGTGTTCGCGAGGTGTTACTATTTGTTCGCCGCGAACTTGGCCTCGCGACACACGTCATAATGACATCAGTTAACTGATAAATAACTTCTGTATTATATTCGACTTTTAGAACGGCAAATTAGAAAAAAATGCATTTTGCTTAACAAAATGCATTTACGTTTAAGCTTATAATTTTTTTTAACATAAACAATACATAGAACATTATGAACTTAATTATATTATTTTATCAAACTGAAGTTCTTTTTAATAAACACTATGTTGAATAATTTTATTTATGACACATACAAAAATACAGAAAAGGACCGAAAAGCTCTGGATAAACGCTTCAAAAGGTGCATTGCATTCAAATAATATAATCTTTATTCCCTGCAGTATAACAAGTAAAAATCCCACCACAATAAGGTACCATAACAAGCACAAATAAAATATCATTACCCAAAAACCCAGCATACTTAGACCCTTCATATTGATTCGCCACCACTGTGACACAGGTCACTTTAAATTGGATCAATGGCGTCCATTTTATTTACTTCAACTCGAAGGCTTTTCGTATGGACGAGAGCGGCCGACTCAAATTGAAAAATTGTAGACCATGATAATTGGTGAATAAAATGTATGAAAATTATATGTGTAGTAGTGTATAAGAATACATATTTTAAAACATTAAAAAATTACACATTTTTTTTTTACAAAATTTATAATTATAAATAATTATATTATGCATTATTATAAAATATAGTATTTAAGTTTATTGTAATTTTATTTTTTGTACACGCCAATGCCTCTTTTCTTCCCATTCTTCTTTCGCGGGTCTACTGGAAGAAATTTCTATAGAAATAAATAGTACCTTTGTACTTAGTTTCCTATTTGTAAGTTTCATATTTACACTGTTAAGTTGTGTACATAAATCAATAATAAAATAAAATAAATAAATAAAAATTTTAATGATCGTTCCTTTCGTGCCCACAACTGTCAAACTCCAAAAAGTATCAGAGATATGCGTTCCAATGGTCTCGTGAATGGGAAAGCGGACCAGGACTCCGACGCTCGACGGCAGAGGAAGAAACCGGGAAAACGTGCGAAAAAGAGGTGTGATTTAGGGATGGTCAAGACCGTGCGAAAATGAGGAATGAAAGTGAATTTTAGGCTCCGACACATCGTCGCTGTGGATGCTTCCAAGAAGATGCTGATATGATGTTTTTATATCAGCATATTAAATTTGAGATTGAAATTAAATAACTAAATGTGGAGCTAAGTACATTTTTTTTAAATATCAAGTTCAATATTGCTGGGAGACTACTAGATTATTGTAGTCGATTTGATTATTCTCAATAATAAAAAATTTAGTTATCCTGTCACAATGTTAAAAAGAAACGCACATTTACAACACTAGAATTGTAATATATTCACCGACAAAGGTTTACCAATATCTGCATAAAAATACCCTCAAAACCTCCTTTCCTCGAGGAGGCCTTTACGTTTGGGACCAGGGTATCATTCCCGGTAACGTCTGTGGTTTCGATACTCACTTTTTGGATTTCTTGATTTCCCTTTGGCAACTAAATGTTCTTGGGAATCCATTAACCATCAACGTTGTTTATGTCTTCCCGTGAATCTCGTACGAAGCGATATATGATTGCAAAATAATAGCCAAATCTTCAAAATGTTAAAGTTTATTCGAGCTTCCTTATATCACAGTTCTAAATGCAACGAGAAACACGCGAGAAGAGAAAGAGACAGAACACAACATGCAATACAACATTCATAATTTGTTTATTGCACAACTGTATTTACTTACAAAATGTATCATGGTTATTACATACTTAGATTCTACAATAAACATGCAGAAAATAAGGCTTGGGCAGTGATGACCACTTAATTACTATGTGGTAAGTTCGACGATTAATTAGAATATTATGTAATCCTTAGAAGTTTTTTTTTCTTTTTTTGTTCTCATTTTCACATGCCATCAACATGCAAAGAAGAAACGGTTTTTTTAATGTTTTCACAACATCGTATCAAGTCTAAAGGCATGAACGGGAGTATACGGATTTTCAAGTAGATTTTTGATAGATTCAACACTCGCTCTTTAGAGTGGTGTCGCGTTTTCTATAATGTTTTCCCCTCTTATAAGAACGACCGCATTGAATAAAGTAAAATTTAGTTTACCAAAGTTCCCTCTCTATACAACACTGGAAAGTTATAGATTGTTATTCTGCGAAGGGTTAGCGGATTTGGATTTATGTATTTTGTACTCGGCAATACAATTTCAATTTTGCGTGAAAATAAAATACGACTTTTTTTTCTGTGAAACCAAACATCTTGTCAATAAATATGTTCAATATCTGTGTCGGTAGAAATTGTATACGTGAATTAAAATTAACTAAATTTGTATACCCTTCGTATTTTTTATCATATCTTCAAAATCATATTCAAATGATAAAATCTTAATCATATTGATGAAGATTTTTATATAGAAGACTTTTTATTTCAAATATATCTTCCAGTTCACTTAATAGATTTTTTTTTAATTGCAAGCTTTTGCACTACCTAATAGTAATGTTTTGCACTGTAAATGAAAATGGCAAGACTAATCTCAATGTAAAATACTACGATCCTAAAGAATAATACCCAATCAAACGACAATAAAAACAAAACTAGACGAAATTTATGGCCGTATCATTGTCTATGGGCCATTTAGACGTCACCAAAAAACATTCCCAGTGTACTAAATCACAATTTCAATTTATATAAACAGGTTTCAAACATTACTTATTATAATGCCGTTGTCTCTAGCGGGACATAAACTTAGAAATAACAAAAGACACTTGACTCAAAATCCTCACATACATTCGGTGGCCTTAAAAAAAACTACCAAATTTCTTCAAGTGTGTCTTAAATAGGGTTCAAAATAGTTTGGTGTCCTAGTGAATTTAAAAATTCATATTCTTTATCACGTAGGCTGAGACGTCGTTACAGACAATAAAAGTAATTTTTACGACTGGCAACCCTCCGCGTTAATAAATTAAAAAGTTAGGGATAGGGTTGTGAAACAATGCCACTTCACCCTGTAACCCAGAGATCTAAGTTTTGTCGCCCTTGGCTAATGTAAAATTATTCTGGGGTAGTGATAGAAAAGCAAAATTGGTTTTGATTAAAAGAACTTAAAACATCCACATTTCCATATTTGCTATCATACATTTTTATGTGCCGTTTACCTACTTGAAAAAAAAAATTAAAATTTTAAATAATCTAATATTTCTACCAATGAAAACGATTCTAACTTTCTAGAAAAATTTGTAAGTATATTTATATACCTTTTCGGCAAATAGAACAATATGCTTTTCAACCAAATCCGTTTCATTATCTCAAAGACGAATTTTTATACAAAAAACTGATTAACATTTGAAATAAATTTGATTGTAATTAAAATACCCAAAAAACAAACCAGATAACATTCTTCGTGAGTTAACAAAAAACAGATGCCAACCCTATCAGCTAGGGTTGTTGCGACTGATTGGGTGTGTACACACTACGAGTACCCCAAATTAATTTTTGAGAACAAAATCCATTAGCGTATGATGTTTTTTTTTCTACTCATTGTTTAGGGTTGTGCCATAATTTACGCAAAACTCGATTGACAGCGTTTTTAAACGACAGGGCGGCAAATGCGTACTCTTTACACACAACATCATGCTTTCACCATAATTTGACGTCAGCTCTATAGTTGTTGAAATAAGGGTTATTTTTGCGCATCAAACTTAATTCCAATGATATATTTAAGTTGGTAGATGCGTGTTTTCTTGTCGCGTCTATGATTTATGACATACAATTGTCTATATCGCAATGCGTGTAAAGAGAATTCTGTTTGTGTTGCCAGCATGCGTAGTTTTTATGTGCTGGTATATTTAATTTGGTATTGTAGTGTTTGTGTCATTTATGGCTGGCAATTTATGGGATTAAAAGGGTATTTGGCTTGTGATTTGTTATGTTCGATGTTATTAGAAACCATTATGTATTTTGTGCAGTAACGTATAGAGATAATCTGTATCTTTTTCAATTTATAAGTTCTGCTGGCATTTGCTGATAGGTTTTATGTCAATTTATCGATATAATCAATTATAGATATAATCATAGTTCAGTATCCTGGTAACTTCTACTATAAATAGGTTTGTAATCTTATATTGATCAAAAATTCTCTCTCATCCGACTGTACCTGGTTGCATTCTTGACATGGCTCTCCAACGCCTGGGGTCCACTTAAAATTGAAATTTTAAAAATTCAACAGCTATTTTACGACCCGCCGTCTGCCTGACGACAACCCTCTTGGGAATGTTATTGTTGCCTTCTTTTTATCGCTATCCGCTGGATACTGCTAAAGTTCTAGGCTCGTGATTCACACGACGCTACGCTACGAGGTAGATGGTAATCGGAACTGATATGTTAACCTGATCTGGCTGGTGTAACAATATTTGCAATCTTCGGGTTTACAATACTCTATCTGACTAACTGTCCTTGGCAATATTCTACCATTTTATCAAGCAACATCTACGTCCTGTACGTGATTGCATTTATTATAATTTATAGTAGGGCGGTCCTCAGAGCGTTCCGACCGCTGCAGCCGCGCTGTCATTACGATCAAGATGAGAAGGAATTCCCAAAATCCTCTCACGCCTAAAATTGACATTACCATAGTACAGAAAAATTATTTTAAAGTCAGGCAGTGAAACTAATCCTTGACTTTGTTACAATTTGAGAAATTGTACTGACACCACAGCCGCAGCGAACGTAACGCACTGAGAACCCAGCGTAAAGATCTCAAGTCTTGTTGCTTTACACCGCACATCTGAAAAACCCGTACAAATTCAGAACACCCCTCGTCTTCATCATTCCACCATCAAGGGTACTCGTGTAAGCTGCTTATTGTATTTTTATTGTTATTTTGATCGTCGAGCACACAACGTTTATTGTACGGATTATCCGACATGAATACAGAATGGCATAATGTTATTGTGCTCGGATGTACACAGCTGATGATCGAAACAATGTTGGTGTATGTTTGCCGAATCGCCGACAGATTTCGCGTTTAATTTTTTAATAACTTGTAAATATGGCGCGACATAGCGCGTTGTTTTTGATGTTAATATCGCTTTCGTATCAATGGTATTTCAGTTTGAAATGTGGTAAAATATCAGAAATAAACATACCTATACGTAAGAAACGAAAAAAGGTATCTGAGAAATAAAAAAGGTATGTGCGCATTTAATACACGTCGGTTAATATTAGTATGCGACGCGAAAGTTTAAGTATATCAAAAATAAGTAAATAAATCTATTAGGACAAATCACACAGATCGAGCTAGCCCCAAAGTAAGTTCGAGACTTGTGTCATGGGACACTAACTCAACGATACTATATTTTATAACATATACATATATAGATAAACATCCAAGACCTGGGCCAATCAGAAAAAGATCATTTTCCATCATGACCCGACCGGAGATCGAACCCGGGACCTCTCGATTCAGAGGCAAGCACATTACCACTGCGCCACCGAGGTCGTCATCTATAGGTATGTTCTATAATTAAAAATAAAGAATTCAATTATAGACTGGGCTTTAGAAATGTCCCTGTTGTTAGAGAATTAAATAACGCGAAGTTCAGTGTTATTGTAAAAAATAAATTTAATTTTGTCATTCAACTATTTACAATCGGTCCGATGACTGACATCGATCCTCTTTGAGCAAATACAGAATTAGACCAATAAACACAATAAGGAAATAGTGATCGATTGCATAGAAAAAGAAGGACTGAGTTAGAATAAAGCGTATTCATAATTGTGTTAACCAGAAAAGTTATAGGAGAAAAATAGCTTGTGCTTCCAATCTTAGCATTGATAGATATCATACGAGGCGTACAAAGAATAAAATCTTGACAGCTGAGAAGCAGAAAGGGCATTCCCTTTAATAATTCAACACTTAAAGGTTTATTTTTAAACGGACTCCAAACTTCGAAGCTTCACAGCCAAGAACTCACTAACAAATTCTCAATGAGCAACAAATTCAATAAACAAATTACACTATCAGCCGCGACCACAGATAAAAAAGGCTGTCTTTGACATCGCCCTATCGATGCCCTCCACAGCTGCCCTTTATCTTGGTCGTCCATCTAAATCCTGTACAATCAACTGCAGATCAATCTACACAAAGTCATCGAAAATTCGCCGGTATTACAATGACATAGAGGTCTAGCGGAGAGACTTGACATAAAGCTGGATGTACACTTAGCGAAAATATTTATCTTAAATACGATCGAGATGCGCCCTAATCTGTCTTTTGTGTGTATGTTTGTTTGTATCGTTTCCGAGGGACTTTTTTGTGCAATTAACGTCGGAGATGTAGTGTCAATGCGAGATACCTATCGGCTGTTAAGGATTTGTCCAAATCCCTGGGCCTATTCCCTTTGAAGGGCAAACTAGGTATCTGGGTTTCTTAAGAATGGAGCAATTGATTTATTGTGACGATAAATGGTTTTATTCTCCCGTAATTATTGTGTTGTTGTAGAAAGAAAGCGGATTTATTATCGTCAGTATCCAGAAAAACTGGCTAGTAACATTTTTTTAAAATCTAGACTGAGAAAGTCCGTAATGAAATGATTATTAAAATCCTTCACCTCGCATCAGTCACTAAGAGAATTTGTTTGATCAAGTTACATAAACCAAACTTCTGTTAAATATTAACAAAACAAAAGTTTATGACAAACGTTACTCAACAAAACAATGAATTACACACAATAGCAGCGCAACATTTTGTTTTGAAAATTGCTGACTTTTTTTGTTTCTAATATTCTCACATCTTTCTCGCCAACTTTGCTGAAGCCGGTATACTTATGAGTTTTGTAATACTGTTGCATCATAATTTTTTCAAAATAATTAAAGCTTGTTACTCAATTGGACATAGAACATTACAAAAGTTTAGCTCTTATTGGTAAAACTCACTTTAATACCGTGTTATTTTTAACGCCCGACGACTGAAGGACGCGTGTATCTGTATGTCTGTATGTGGCATCATAGAAGCCAAACGGCTGAACCGATTTTGATGTAGTGACATTTTTATTTATATATAATTTAATCGAGAGTGTTCTTAGCATTATATGGAAAATTTGTGTTCAACCGTTTGTAAAATGTCAGCTGTAATCTAGCAGATGCTTAAAATTTATAATTTAGTTTCTATTGTAAATACCACATTATTTTTCCCGCTTATCTGGCTACTTGTAATTGACACAAGAAGCGTATAATTTTAATGTTTGCATCAATAGCAATTTCCTCGATAGATGTCATAACTAAGCGAAGGCGGTCATTTGAATGTCCGTCATTAAAGAGGTAAGTCAATGGACACCGCCTTTGAACAATGTTCCGGTATTCGGACGTTTTGACGAATGGCCAGGGCTGCCGCTAAAAGTACCATAAGTTTGCGCATATTTGAAATTATAACAAATTAACTTCTGGTTTTCATAATGCGAAAGAATTTTACCATCTAGCTGGTGAATTTATGATATTTCGTTTTTACACGTAAAAATAAAGTTGTAACAAAACTTCGCGTTTGATATTTTTATTTCAATAATAACTTGAAATTTGCAGCCCTCTATGACCTAATGCTTGGTCTTTGTTTTGTAATGAAATAGTATTTTAAATAATCGTAACTTACTACGCTGGCTCAGTGACCCCAAAGTGGACCTTGGCCTCTGAAACGAAATCTTTTGTTCTGCACGAAGGTCTGCCAATTGCTCGCTCCCAGCTCGTGCAGATCAGCCTTCACAGCCTCGCTCCAGCGATATCTGGGACGTTCGACTGGGCGCCTCCCCGACACCTCTCCCAGATAAGCTGATTTAACGCCACGATCCTCCCTCATTCTCTCCAGATGACTGTGACTTTATCACACCTCTTCTATTTCGATATTTTTCCAGACTCTCCAGCTTCCGCCTAATTTCCTGTTCTATTATCTAAAACAATCGTAAACATATTTTTATTTCATCTTAATTATTACTTGGCCAATTTGTGTGCTTAATGCTTTTTTGCTTCTGACTCAAAAATATCTTATAAATCATTTTATGAATTCATGCAATGAATTTTGACAACCCTTGTAACGGATGAATAGCCAGTTTACTTCTGTCTATGTCAGCCGTCAAAAGTTTTACATCTTCATTCTCAATAAGCACACCAATCAGCGTAGGTATTCAGATTTTAAAAAATACCAAACAAAGTTGCTTGGCCATTACAAAAAAACTTATTTGCTGTTCATTCTTTTGTCATTCGCCTTATTCCTTTTAACAAAAGTGTTAAATTTGCATGTGTATACGAATTTGAGTGTACGAAATTTTTACAAATAAGTATGGATGTGCCAATCATCAATGGTGAATGACAATTGAAAATATATGTAGTTTTTTATAAATCACAATAAAATGCCATTATATTCCGTGTAGTAGTAGATATTTTTAACACAAATTTTTATCATAATCCTATATATGTAATGATAATAAAGTTCAAAATTGGAGACACGGCCGATCATAAGGAAAAGCATGCCGTTCTTAGCTGATTTATGATGTGGTTCGGACACCCATGCAACAAAAACGGGTATCAATAGAACAAGAAACACAAATGAATAGCTGTTACAATACAGGCTGTAATTGTTTAGACAAAAGATATTATCTCCAACCAAATTACACTCAAGTTCAAGTTAGACATCCAGCAATATTGAACCTTAACGATGGTAATTACAAAGTTCATGAAGAGTTAAGTATAGAAGGTGTTGTTATACGTTTTGTGATTTGCAACGACGCGGCAATATCTTTGGCCGTCAAAGCTTTCGCCGAGACACTAAGAGCTAAAGTTAATTTTTATGACATCTATACAACAATGCAGTTATATTATAAAATAAAAGAATCCCATAGACTCTGTTTCTGCCATAGCCCTCACCGTTGTTTTAAAGGCTCTATAGCAAAATTTACTATTGTACGCTTACGGTCACGGTTGTCAGGGGAAAGATTTTGCGTTGGTCATAACTACATAACGTATAGCATTGTTCTGGAACAAAGATGTTTGTGTACATTCCTTTTGATCCTTTTCTGTTTCTGGTCTTTCCATATTATTGTCGAATTGTTTTATTGAAACATCTGCATTTTTTTTTTCGTTTCGCACGAAATATCTTGCTGTTTCGGAACCACAGTAATGAGCGTTGTATAATAACTTTAAGCGTAATAATGGGACGCCTGAAGATTTCTCAGTGCCAACTGTTGCCATAATTTGCTGTCAGTTCTGGGATATTGTGTGGTCTATTAAATGTAAACCGTTACGGTAATGTGAAGAGTATTGCAAATGGTTGGTTCACGCGTGTTTGGTACATTGTTTAGTTTATCACGTTCCATTTCGGTTGGTTAGCGTGAAATTTGTCTGCTCCTTGTAATAAATACAAAAAGTCAAATAGCTATAGACGATATACAGGTAACAATGATCAAAGAACAGCATTACTATGATGAGATTTAATGATGAACTTGTATTTCTTTTTATGCCAAAATTTGTTAAAAGGCTTACAGTGTTACAGGTTACAGGGTTAGGTACATGTTCAACGAGAAATAACTGTGATAAATAATTATGAATTTAAACATAGCTTTTAATGGATTAACATCTATAGGACTGTGTTTCTATATGACTAGTCAACAACGACTAAATCGCAGTTAGACTTGATATTCATTGGCTTCGATCTCAATTGTCAAATCTGAATGTATTAGACCAATAATTTCGCTATTATTAAATAAATATATTTACCATATATTTATATGGCTAATGTATTTACATTAGCCATTCCAAGGCCCCCCACTGCTGATGGCCTAGATATTATTATTGATTTTTTGCAATTTTTAATGTAAAAATAAAAAATAACTAGAGTATTCGAAATATGATTTCATTTCGCAAATATAAATATCATTGACTCAATCAAAACTTATTCGATTAGCATTTTCAATTTGTGATCGCTATCTAGCCGTGAGTTTGAAGTAGACTCAGGGTTCAAATCCCTCTGGAAAGGCGGAAAGAAAAAAAAAAACAATTAGATGAGCTGTCATTGGCAAGCTAAGGATAAAACGTTGACATTTAAAGAATAGACTTGTAATCGCAAAATGAATAATAACGGCTACACACTAGCGCCGAACTCAAACGATCGTATGCCAATGAACATGACGTAGTTTGATTGAGAGTTTGTGTACAATGAAAAGCCAGCAATGTATATATACCAAATCTGCCAAATCTCGGCGAACTGTATCGCTATAATGTATAAAATCAAAATCAAATCATTTATTCAGGAATTAGATCTTCACAGGTACTTTTTCTCGTCATATTCTAAATTAAATGATGTTTACCAAAGCTACAAACTACTAGCATTTCGGAACGACCACTGCTGAGAAGAAATGTCGAAAGAAACTCATTCAACAGTATTGGTCCCTATTATGCCAGAAGGGCATACCATTTTTTAAATATAAATGTATGTATTTAAGTATAGACGGCATTACATTCTACTAATATTATAATTTATGTTTTTACTTAAATTATAACATTACAAATGTATGTTTTTACTTAACTCTTTCACGCAAAATCTACTGGACGGATTGTTATCAAATTTGTTACACGGGTGGAATATAAATTGGAACAACACATAGGGTGCCCTTTATCCCGAAATTCCCACGAGTACGAAGCCCCAGGGCGAAGCTAGTTAGTATAAAACCGCGGCTCCATTGGCGTTAATATGGTTTGGTACAGTAATTCACATGTTAAGTTAACCTATATGGAACTCTATGCGATGATAATAGGAGCTAATTTGGCAATACTGGACATAGTAATAATTTCAAATCCAAAAATGGTAATTATTTATTTGTGCCGAAAAAATTAATGTACAAATTGCAGGACGGGACACGCAGCGGGAAATAGGAAATTGAACTAAAAAGATGAAAAAAATGCGAATTTGAATCATATATGTATGTTTACCAGTCTTACAGAGTACGCGATAAAAAAATTACTGAGATTTTGCTATGAAATTCACGCGGGCGAAGCCGTGGGCAAAAGCTAGTATCTAAATATACACAAGTTTTTTTTTAATATTTGATATCTATTGGAAACATTTAAAGAATAATATCCATTCTATTTATTTATAGGTCTATGTAACAATGATAAAAGTTTAGCCAACGTCTTCATTTTAGGGAGATAGGATTATCTTAGGCTATCGATTCAGTCCGGTTCGATTGATTACAATTTATTGAGGGGTTGGATAAAGCTGAGGATATATTTTTTTAAACCACACAGTAGTAGTAGCCACTTATTTCTCTCTCTCTCTCTCTCAGCTTGTTTCCGATTGGTTCGTTCATGACTGTAACGGCCAGAAAAACAAACCTTAAAATTTCGAATATTTAGCTCTGATTTTATGACCGGCCGCCAGCCTGACGTTAACCTCTTTGGGAATGCGGTTATTGCTTATCAGCTGTCAAAGCTAGTAAGATTAGTAGGCGTCCACACAATAATTTATTCTGTTAATCATTACGAACCGTGAATTTTCTTGAGGAAGGAATCATTTCTAAAATAAATCTATATATACGATTATTATAAAGAAGTAAGCGTTTGTGAGTTTGTATGTTTGAGGCGGGTAGTCTCCGAAACTACTGAACCGATTTCAAAAATTCTTTCACCATAGATGATTGAAAGGTACTTTATCCAAGATTTGCTACAGGCTATATTTTATATGAAAATTACCACGGGCAACATCTATTTATTCATAATGTAGACATTACCACAGTACAGATTAATTTTAAAGTCGGACAGAAAAACAAATTTTTGCTTTTGTTAAAATTAAAAAAAAATCATAATGGCAGCGCGGCGGCAGCGGTCGAAAACGCTCTAGGAAATAACTTCATATTATCAATATGGCTGAAACAAAAAAAAAAGAATGAATTTCGACTCGATAGCACGAAGAATATATTTTAAAATCACACTCGTAAATACTTTTCATCCCATAATTCAGAAGCTGTGGGGTGCAACCTAATGAAAGATAAATAAAGTAATCTGCACTATTATATGCAATAATGTGCTTTCCTAAACGTGACTTAATTATATCCCATTAAAAGCACGCACTATTTAATTAGTCGCACACACACCCTCGTGCAAAAGAAAACGTGACAAGAAGCTTTCACAAAAGCTCTCATCCAAGCACGTCACACCTGAAAAGTGCCTTATTAC
Organism: Plodia interpunctella; assembly: GCF_027563975.2. NCBI lineage: Eukaryota > Metazoa > Arthropoda > Insecta > Lepidoptera > Pyralidae > Plodia > Plodia interpunctella. The sequence goes on from NC_071294.1 coordinate 11,353,715, forward strand.
AGTCTTTTACCTGGGTGGCTTATCAACGTCAAAGCTCGGTTAAACGGCGTCCTTACTAAGCGACGGAGAGCTGTAGGACGCGACGCGATCAGTGATGTAAGTTTTATATAAAGATGACACAAAGAAATTGGAAATATACCTACTGGTTAAGCTCATTTGTGGACACGGCTCCATATGTGTTTTAAGTATTACGCGTTTTAAGTAATGTTGATACAAACACATCATGTGATGGTGACACATTTTGTGATATTTAATATTATTGCATGCTCGTCGCAATAATTTGTAAATAGTCAGTTTTCTCAGTAAGTTCTAAACCATCTCTTAGTTGGGTTAGCGGAGTTTTTGAAACGAAATTTGGAAAATACTAGGCCAAACGCTTTTATCGACACACACCACGTAAAACAGGAATATTGTTGCACTGCGCCGCGTCGCGCTATCTTGTCACATTTGCAGCTCAGTTAGGACGTTGTGTTAAAAAACTTCAAAGGTAAACAGGAATGTTTTTCAGTCGGTTTTTCGCCTTTTTTCAATGGCAATTAGTAAACGTTTAAACCGCGGCTCGCACTCTCACCATAGCGATGAGTAGTTTTGGCGGGAAGACTATATTTTGGATGAGGTATAAAGTAGTGCCACAGATTAGACAATACTTCCAGTAGTAGGGCTCTCGAATTAGCTGTCAATATCGTCGCAAGAAATATGGGCAAAATTTCACGTGCCATACTAGGTGCCTGAAAAATACTTTTTCATTTTCATAATTCGGATAATGTAACTTTAATAACAATGACGCGAGACAAATTTATGTACTAGACAAGATCAAAGGAAGAACGTTATTGAAAGCAATAGAGACAAGAAGGGATAAGATGTTTGGCCATTGGTTGATTGAAGGAAAAATCGAAGCAAGAAGAGGAAATGAGAAGCCAAGAAGGGAAGGAAAAATTCCTTTATGAAATAAAAGAGAAGGCAGAGCTCGTGTCGTATAGGGAGGTGAAAACGATGGATGAGGACAGATTAAGACGGAAAGTGCTCCACCGACAAGAACAAAGTTCTTAAATTAATTGATGATGAAGACAAATTTATAAGCCTATTAAAAATATATCGGTTAGCAGTTTTTATCTCTCATCTCAGCGTGTTTCCGCTGTTAAGCATCATCCTCTGTCCAGCATGCTTCCTGAGCTGTTAAGCATCCGAACCCAAAGTCCGCTTCAGCAAAAACTGCAAAAGTCAATATACACATGTCAGTAAACTATTTTCCTGCGATAAGAATCGGATACAATAATATTAATAAATCGAAGCATAATATAGAAGCGGTGGTGGTGTAATGATTAAGACGCCCGCCCGCATCGAAAGGTTTCTGGTTCAAATCCTACTCGTGGCACATGAGTTTGTATACCAATCTGACTCATGTACATTAGTTTTCACAGGCCACCACTTGCTTCCTGGTGAAGGAAAACATCGTGAGGAAACCTGCACACTGGTTGATTATTAACTTGTGTGTGAAATGGAGAAGGCATTGGTAAACCACTCCATTACTAATGCCAAGAAAGTTGTTAAGTGTGTTTTTCCACGTAATGACCACGACCCTCAGCCATGAGGAATACGACTATGAAGAATACCGAAATCACTTTCACAAAGCCTGAACACATTCAATATCGTGACGTACCTATATAAGTACATCAGGTGGCTTTCTGTAATAGATACCCAAACTATATATTAAAGCCACCATTCATAATACTTGCCGGATCACCAGAAAATTTCTATCTTCTACCAGTGTTTCTGCTGGGTTTTCCATTTAGTTTTTTGCTCCTATCGCTTGGCTACGGCCCGCGTTAGTTGCTTATATTACCGTCTCTCAAGAGGAGAAAAATATACATAAAAATAATAATAAATATAAATAATAAAAATAAATATTTTATTAAATTTATTGACTACTAAAGCACTCCAACAATTTCGCACATCCGTGTATTCAAAGAGGGTGTCTTAAACTAAAAATATTATTGATATGAACCGGAGCTTTTGCGTTAATTAAGCTTTTGACTCGTTTAATTTTTTACTCAGTTAACTCCGAGTTTAACTGAAAGTGTTAATTTATCGTGTTATTAATTAGCAATGAATGCGTTTTGATCGGCCAACCGAGGTTCGGTTGTTTGGTTAAAAATAACTTTGAATTAGTCAAGAAAAAGCTGAAATTGCCAGTTAATATTTTAATTAAAGTTTGAAAAAAAAAACATCATTCCATTTCTTCGTATTTCAATTTAAATATTCGAATACTAGATTCGCCCGCGTTTGTTTCGTCTGGTTTAACCAAAGAATTTTATGACTGTATTTAACTCTAAAAGCCTAAATCCAATTTGTATCATTATCCCGTAAAAAAAATCCCGCAACAAAATCTCATTAAAATTGTACAAGCTAACCATGAACTAATCGGAAAAGTACTCATTATTCGGCGAGGTTAAGACAGACCTCGCGACCAGGGAAGTTTCAATTAAACACCGCCTTTTGAATTTGTCAACTGATCTTGATTTCCTAGTTAAGGTTATTCAATTTTATCCTCTATACGAATTGGAATAGAGATTAATTTTGAGTGTTTAAGAAAGTGGGGGTTCTTTTAAGTGACATTGCTTCGACGGGTTCAGACAATGGGACATTAAAAGGCCAAAGCATCTTCATCAAACTTGAACCGATTAGCATCAACGGGCTTGAGGCGTTGGCGGGGAAATCCAAGGGCCTTTTTGGTTACGGAAGATTTATTTTTAAAACTTCTAAACAATTAGGGCGCCATATTATTATAATCTAATTAGAGTTTGGGTGTCGATGTTCAATTAAATACCAATTGCTAAGTAGGAAGCGACAAAGCTATTAATGATCTGAGATAATAATTGACAATAATATGGATTAAATTCATTCAAATCCTTTTAGTTATATTAAATTTGATCAGGTCAATTTAAAAGCTTGTCCTTTCCAAAACGATTTACCAGTAAATACAGTGTCCCAGTTGCATCAGAGCATTTTTCCAACAAGTTATTTGTCTTACTTGAGGATTTGCTCTTGAGTGCGAACGTGGCCTAAGCTGATAATTATTTATATAATATATCTGTAATTTTCTATTACAGGTATAAAAATATTAATAGTTTTTCGATAGGTATCGGCGATCACAAATCATCATCTTTTTAAAGTTAAAAAAAATATCTTTGGCTATAATTTATGCAAATATGATTGACTGACATGCAAATATGACTGACACCAACCATCACGGCTTCGTTCGCGTGAAACCATAAAAACATAGCCAATGTTTCGTCTATGTGCCGAATTTTACCAAAATATATCAGCAGCAGTTTTTGAGATTTTATTACAAACAAAAAAAAAATACAAATATTTTCTCTTTGTGTTATTAGTATGGATGGTATGGATATATACCTAAATCGTATATTGATTTATATGATTCGCTAATTATACCATCGAGTATGATAGTTCTATTCAAAAATCTTTGGCTATCGTGTTAGTATGATAGCGTCATGAATTGCATTTCCACCGGATCTCCAAACTCACTCGAAACGTCACATGGGTCCACTGTCACTTCACTCAGAGTGGGTTGCACCGTCAACTTTGACTTTAACTTAGAAATACGCAGAGCATACCAGCTTGTCCTAAACGTCAGCAGTGAGGCGCGCAGGTTAAAGTCGAAGTCAAAATTGACGGTGCAACTTACCCTTAATGTATTCCTCGTCCCGAGGCATCCGATATTCTCGTAAGTAATGATAAAAAACCCTCGAACAATAGTTTTAACACCTCTCATTGTAAAACAGTTACCGGTCACACCCCCGCATATGTTAAGGGCTCCTGCAAACGAATTTTGACTATTAGAATGTTTTTACTACAATTATATAGGGTTGCTTTTCATATGAGAAAAACTATTATTATATTGAGTCTTCATAGTCGTATTCCACATCGCTGAGGATCGATGTCATGGAATGAAACATACACAACAACTTTCTTGGTACTGAATTAATGAAGTGGTTTGTGTTTGCCTTCTTTATTTCACACACAAGTTAATAATCAACCAGTGTGCATGTTTCCACACGAGAAATCATTGAGATAGGTATACAAATTCACGTGGCACGAGTAGGATTCAAACCAGGGATCTTTCGATCCACAGGCGGCCGTCATAACCATTACACCACCACCGCTTCAGTATGAGCACTGATGTATAAAATACTAGAGGTCTGTCCCGGCTTCTCTCGTGTAAAGTTGCTTATTTCACTCCAAAAGGTTTCGTCTATCTCTGTGCCAAATTTCATCACAATCGGGCTAGTAGGTTTTGAGTTTGAAAAAAAAGTGTTATATAAACGTTTTTCACTAGTTTCTAACCTCTACAGTATGTTTTGTATGTTTTTTTTGCTCAATCTCATAAATTCCATAAAAAAAATTCAAACGCATCATGAAAAATTATAAAACTTGGATTTTTTTGAGAGTAAATGAGCCTTCGTTTACTCTTGCATGAAAAAAAAATGTCCAAATATACAGATTCGAAGTGAAAATTCATTAAATCTATATGGTTTATGGCCACCTTAATATAAGCTTCAAAAAACATAATATTCCACCCACGGAACTCTAATTATGAACATACCTGCTTCAGCTACCTACACTGCTTGGTATAATACCTGTTCCACACAATGATACATTGTCTTCGATGCCGCTAAACTTCTGTTCAATTGTAATACTCCATTCTAACTTGCTATTGTATTGAATAATTACTTTTTAGCTACCGACGCTTTTCATATTACATAGTAGGTATTATGTAACAATTATTTACATAATTTGTTTCGTGGCTTGAAGCTTACAGAATTGTATATTTTGGCACAATTCTGTATGTTAAATGTTTTGTTCCTTTCTTATACTGTATACTTACTAGATTTTTCTGACGATTTTGCACGTAAAAAATTCGTTTCATCACAATCCCATAGGAGTTTCGGGAAATTCTCTATTATTGTGCTCATAATATTTTTCCTATACCTGACTGAAGACTGTATATTTGTCTGTAAAATGTATACCACAAACTGATATGAAACCGATTTAAATTATTATATGCTATATAATTACCGATTATATAGCATTTTGTATTTAAAAAGTGACATTATCGAACGTGTCTAGTTATATTAAAATGAAAATAATAAAGGCAGAAAAGTACAAATTAAATTATAATACACTGGATCTGGATTAAAAAAAAAAAACAAATTGAGTCGTCAACAATAGAAAGTTACAAGGGTTTAAAAAAATAACTCTCAATCACTGGCACATCATAAAAAAGTAAAAAAAAAAATAGGCGTTCGAAAACTGCTTTTGAAATTCGCCGCCGATTCCGTCTGTGTATTGTTTTGAAATCGGTAACAGATCCGCCACCGGCACCGCCCGCATTAATTACACCTAATTGAATTTCGAATTGGAACGATGACATTTGAAAATTTGGCGGGACCGCTCCGGTAGTGATGTGCCACAAAGACGCCGATTGCTAGAATCGAGACCGCCCGTGGTCATAAATAATAGTATTTTAAAATCAACCGACAACACCGAATAGTGAAATGTGTGTAATGAGAATTATCTAGATCGCTTCTGTTGTATCGGCAGGCCTGAATAGCATTCTTTATCGCGCCCCTCTATTCTACAAGATTATTTTATATTGTGTTCCCTTTTATGAAGAGGAAAATAGTAATCAGTTACTCTATTAGGCGCGTTACTTGCAGAAACGCAGACAAAAGGTTCAAATACGCCACTTAAATACAATCCGTATGCCTACTATGAAATATATGCCAAATATTAAACAAATGCGGTTCAAGCAAATAAGTTTCATTAATCACTTTTCAACCAGAATTAGAGTATTTTGGTATAAGCTGTATTAAATTAAAATTTCTTCTCAGCAGGGGCACTTAAGCTCAGTATTAGCAAGATAATTAGCGGAAAACTCGGTACTGTGTGCATTCAATAATTACCATGACAAAAGATTGCATTTTCTCCTTTATTGTCGTACTTTAGGGTTGTTATTCGCGTGTTCAATTGTTGGATTCACAATTGCCCAATTCTCTCACGTCAGTGCGTGCATCCCTACGTTACACCGGCATTGCCTTCCTTACCTTTGCGTCTGTGAAGTTAGCTGCGAATTCTCGTATTAAAAGAAACTTTGCATCTTCAAGAAGCACGCTATACTTACTTAGTTTATATTTAAATTTTCTTGCCATTTCTTGCCTATCGGCTCTTTAAAAGGTAACCATGTCTCTCGCAGCACCTGACACAGGTGACAAATCTTTTCCATCATCTTCGCACACATTTGCATTGCATTCGATATCAATTATATTAATTTTCTTAATGCGAAAAGAAATTAATAATAATTCAATCTGGTGCGATTGTTACCTGTGAACGTTTGAATTTGAATCATTATTTGGCGCGCAGTGGGCACGTGGGCCACCCCGTGGCGACAGTGATTGCCGACGGGTGTCGCTTCACGCCGAGTGGACATCACTACTCTAGTTCCAAATTTGAAATGAGATGTATACTGACATAATTGTGATTACTGGACGACAAAAATAGTGGATTTTTTTTTCTCGACTAAAGAAATTTTATGTTTTGAGAGTTAATGTAAATCTGTTTTGTTTACCAACCTTGTTTTTGGAAATGAAAATTATTTTTACCTGGGCATACAGAAGTTTTTTTTTTTTTTTACTTTTCAAATTAATTGAATTTAATATTTTTTTCTAAATACAATTAAATAATAAAAATATGAGTAAGCACAACTTAATTCATCAAAATAAATTAAATACGATAGGATCACATAAATCGCACCTCAGCAGTGACTCCGTATAAACAAAACTTTCATTTTCTTTACCATGTTAGCTGTTCAGTAGTTTTTATATACTATATTTCAATGTACTTGTTCATTAAGGAGGCTTTCTTGTGATTTTTAAATAATTATATCTCACTTGTAAATAATAAATATATTGTATGAAACATAGCATATAGTTTATGCTCAACCGAACAACGCGAAAAAATCGAAATCTACAAAAGAAATACTTTTAATCCAAATTCCAATTTAATCAGAAATTAGACGTTCGCAGGCACTTTAACGCGTCAAATAATTTTATATTAAGTATATAGCCATTTCTGAAAAAAGCCACAAACTGCTGAGAGGAAATGCAGAAATAAACTAATTTGAATAGTTGGTCCCTATCATGCCAGAAGGGCTTGTTATTATTTCTAAATATTTACTTCGTACATGTAAACATTTGTTTGTTTGTATTCTTTACTGTACATAAATTCATAAAAGCCATAATGACTACAATATAGGAAATAAACAATGATGTTAATAATAATACTATTGTCGGAAATCATTTAGAAATTGTAGTACATTAAAAAAAAAACTCGATAACAGCTTCGTCAGTGTTTCAACTAATGGCGTTTTAATCCGTGAAATTATACATTTCACTATAGCACCTACTAATTATAGACGAAATAATACTTCAAAACTTTGCCGAGTCATACTAGCAGTGCTGCACTTTGGTGGTTGTGCCAAAAAGGCTAGCGGCTAGATCAAGAAGTTTTTAGTAGTATAGGAATCAAGTTATCTTTTATTGTACTAAATAAACTATTTTTCTTTCTTTTGACTTTATACTCCTATTTAGAAGGAGAACAAGATATTTTCCTTTACAGGATCACGTTTCAAAAACGATTCGATCATTGGCTATGTGGTCGAGTGCGAAGTTTGTTTTGTCCTCTTTCCACTGGAATCATAGGATTAAGTACTTTGTTTTGTTATAAATATCAAAATATAGGTTACTAGCGGTGTTTGTGGTAAGCGTAATATTATCTGTGGTGTTTATAGAAAAATTAACTACTACTCTGTTTCTTTCTGCTTCTGTTACTACGTGTTCTTTTTGTCATCAATAATCTGTGTTTTTCTATCAGAAAAAAATACAAAATTTAAGAAGTCATGCAACTTATTCGAAACTACCAAATGGACAAGAAACTGTTAAGTATGTACTCCAATCGATTGGCATAGTACCTGATGATAAAGATAAAAGTAAATTATTATTATTTACATATATATATATATCTTATATATTAATTCATATCTTATTTCGCAATAAACTCCATGATGCAAGATTTTCTCATTCGTTTTAAATTGAAAACCTGAAAGTTCCAATTTTTTTGCCAGAGGTGGTCCAGAAAACCAAGGTTTACCCTTTGTGTTTGTACGGTAATTACTCGGGGAACTTTGTGAAAATAAGGTAAAAACTCGTGCAACTTTCCAAGGCTTCGTCCTTTTGTTTTTCGAAAAGTTTCTTCGGCAAGTTAGTTCAGTTTCGGTTAAATAAAGATGTCACATTGATACAGGAATGGCTTTGCCATGTGTTGACAATGGTTGTAAGAGTTCGTGTTTACTTGGAAGTTGGCTTTATCATTTTTATTTTAGGTTATTTTCATTGTTATACCAAAACTGTGGTGTTGAGAAGTTTAGTTTAATGTTGACCGTCGTTATTGCGAAATTTTGTGGAAATGTAAATTTATTATTAAGATTTAGAAGTAGTGGAGTGGATGAATTTTAACGAAATTTCGTGGTTTTATAAATTACCCTCTTGTAGTGGGATAAATACAAAATATGTTATTTCAGATTTCTTGCCAGTGAACCAAATTTCATAAAATACTGTCTAATAGTTTTTTGAACTTCGTGATATTGATATTGATGGATATCATATGGTTCTATAAGAAAACGTTTATTTATTAGTAGGATTATTAAACTAGTAGTTAGCATGTTAACTATTACAGCATATACAATGACTAATACTTTGTACCATTATCAAAAGGATACATAATCATCTCTACAATAGCGCATATTTTTATCAAAAACATACGGAGATACAAACACACAATCGTCAATATAGTCCAAGCCATACATTTCAAGCATACAACTCAATAGGTACCCCGCATGCTTCGTCCAATTTAACCAGACCTGTCGGCATACTTGGCACCTCTTACGTGGCTTTACACGATGTATGGCGCTGGGGAGGGTAGGAAGGTCAGGTTTGGTAGGTCGTGCACGTCGTATTTGTCTTTAGGCTTAGACCGCCGGTGTATCTGAGACAGGAAATTAGGTTTCCACGTTTGAATACGCTGTGGTATCGCTGGATGACGGTGTGCAGAATGGGCGAATTTTGGTGCAAATTCTCTGAGTGAAGTTGGCCGCTGAAATTTTCACACTGTAACTCTATTATTTTTTACTAGCGACCCAGCCTGGCGTAGCACGTATGCGATGTTATGTATGTTATATGTATATAAACCTTCCTATTGAATTACTCTATCTATTAAAAATCCACATCAAAATCCGTTGCATAGATTTATGGATCTAAGCAGACAGCGGGAAGCTACTATTCTTTATACTATATGTAGTTCAAATTCAAAATTCTTTATTCAATTTATGATGATATACATCACTTATTGAGGACAAAAAAATACTTAAACTAAGTCTACAACCGACTTCCAAAGCGCAGGTGAAGAAGAAGCGGCGCAACATACTTCACCGCGGCCTTTTCTCCAAAGACGTCAATTAACAAATATAGGTCTTATATGTAAATAGGAAAAATTAAATCATCGTTCATTCAATAAAAATCTAAAAAAAATAAAATTCGGGTTTCGAAAAATTTATTCGAAGCGATTATCTATGTGAAATATTTTCATGTAATCGTATTAACACAAGGCAATCGAACAAACATATTTAATGCGTCTTTTATATAGGTATTGTTTTTGGTGATTGGTCCATTATTAAATTAGTTATAATTTGTATCATAGTAAGTGGCTTGGCTGACGGTTGCATAATTGCAAACCCTACCGTCTTTCGACGCACGAATCGGGTACGTTTTCCGAGATAGCCACATCTGACGTCACAGATTAGAAATGTCACCATTCAACGATCAAGTTTGAATTTGCAATGCGAATGGCTTTGATTGAAAGATCGAACGCTTCAGCGTTCGGTTTGACGTGTGTGCGAGTTGAAGTTATAGTAGCTAGTGGTCTTTTGTTATTATATGATTCAGCATGGTTAGCTTGACAAACTAATTTTAAAGATCTTATTAGAGCATAGAACTAAATTTTATAACAGTTAAATTTGATAATATTCAAAGCGAGAAAAGTTTAACGGTTCGTAAACTTCCCATGCCGAGACAACAACAAAAAATTGACACAAACTTTGATTGACACATGACTTGGAGATAGAGACAGACAAACAGACAATGCTATAGTCCACAGTTCCTCATATGTTCCCTTTGTACTTTTGTTACACAAAGTCACCTTTGGCTGTAAACAATGAATGTAAAGTCCCATTTGATACATTTTTTTGTGTTTCATTTATGATGCGCTGAATTTTAATGAAGACATTGTAGTTTACGTTTGTTTTTGCAAAAAAAAAACCGTCTTCAATTTATACACATGTTCAGTAGTGTTTGCTGACACGCATTTCACATTTGACCCTTGGGAAATGTTGCTAACCAAGGCACTGTTATTTGTTTCGTTCCAAAATATTCGTTATTTCATTTCTACTACTCTTTATCAACATTATTTAATAACTTATTCACATGTGTCGTTGCTGCGCTAAATTCTCTCTTTTGTCGTATAGACATCTATATTATAAAGACTAGACTATTATTATAAAGATAGGCGTTTGTCGGTTTGTAAGTTTGTGGCGGGTAATCTCCGAAACTACTGAACCGATTTCAAAAATTATTCCACCATTAGAAAGGTACATTATCCAAGATTGCTATATGCTATATTTTATCTCAAAATTCCCACGGGAGCGAAGCCCCGGGCAATATCTATTATATAATATTTTGAAACCAGAGTATGTCTGTCAATGAAGCTGTTACAGGATCATTGGTAGGAAAGCTTGGTGGAGGATATGACATAACGCGGGCGTCGCTACTATTAAATGAATTTATTTTATCTCAAAATTCCTACGGGAGCGAAGCCCCTGGCAAAATCTAGTTGTCTATAATTTAAAAATAATTGAATATTCGTCTAAGACAGTAACTAAAGTTCCGTGGCCCAATTTATATTATTTGTGTTTTGTTTTTAACTCGATTCTAAATATTATCTCCTTGTTGTATTTATTATTCTAAAATTATAATTGTAAATTGTGTTAATATACATTTTGTAATAAGAATTACAGTCAACATTAAGCTATGAAGTTCAAACAATATATTGTTTTTCGTTCACCGCATAAAATATATCATAATTATGATTTTGTTCGAAACTTCAGTTTCCGAACAAATTATTTATCTTGTGCACAAAATAAACACTTTTTTAAAAAGCGACTTGACAAATGGGTAGAAGTGAACAATGTGGCAATGTTGTACAAAATCTTAATTAATATAAAGTGATTAATTGATATCTGTGACTTTTAAAAGTGAATTATTTAAAAACACGGTCATGTAAAAAAGTTAATTATATTTTATATAATTATAATAAATAGCAATTGTTAGATAAAAAGTAATTTTATTTCACAAAGTAATATGTAAGGGAAATATAGGCTACAGCTGCTGAAGCTGTCTATTACTAAATAAATACATAAATTATTTATTAATATTAATTGTTTTTATTTTGAGAAAAATTGAAGCAGTTATGACAATTCGTTGGCTTTATTCATGAACTGTGACCAACGGTTTCCCTGTTCCTGGGAATATACACGGTAATAAATCTAATAGTTGTAAGACGCTCATAAATCTGGAGTAATAGGAGTGACCCACAAATCTGCATCTATAAAAGTGCACACGCATCCTTGTCCGTCTAAAAATAAAACCGAAATAGACTTTACGTGTGTAGGAATAAGAGCCAAAAAGTAAATTATTTTTAGACGTGATTACAACCCTTTATGATCTAATAATGTGGCCAACAGAATAGACTTTGCATATAAATCCCCTAATTAGGAGTATTCAAAGTGCAGTAATCTCAACTAGGCCATTCTATGGTTTACATAGACATAAGCTTTTTGACAATTGAACATGATTTAATAGGACCGGAATTCGGACGCTTCTTGAGAGTCTATTTTGTACATGCGAGTGGAAAATTGTTTAAGAGTAACACCAGTACTAAAATTAAACTTACTAAAATTTTATTTTCTTGAAGAAATGCACCAAGAAATCAACAATTACATATATAATTTCTGTGTATTCATGAATTTATATCATAATTACTGTTTGATTGTATACTTACATGCCTACTGTGGACCTACAGTTTTAACGTTTTTAAGTATCAAATACCAGATAGATATCAGCTTCTATGTGTCTGAGAAATCATCAGAAACAATCTTACATTACATTATTACGTTATTATTAGTAATAATTACCTACCCTATATAGTGTAGAAGTAACCTGTTTGAAGATTATTTTTATTAATGACAAAAATAAATATATTATCACTACATACCTAGCATAAAACAAAGTCGCTTTCTCTGTCCCTATATGTATGCTTAAATCTTTAAAACTACGGAACAGATTTTGATGCTGGTTTTATTTATATATAGTTTGATTTCTGAGGAAAGTTTTAGGTGTATAATTTATTAAGTAGAGCGAAGCAGGGACCGGCCGCTAGTTCAATTATAATTTAATCAACGTACGTACATCTATATACACATACATGTCACTGTGACACACTACATGTTCAAAATTATACCTTTTGTACCTGTGTACCTAAATAAACATAAATATAAATATATTAGGACAAATCACACAGATTGAGCTAGCCACAAAGTAAGTTCGAGACTTGTGTTATGGGATACTAACTCAACGATACTATATTTTATAACATATACATACTCGTATATAGATAAACATCCAAGACCCGGGCCAATCAGAAAAAGATCATTTTCCATCATGACCCCACCGGGGATCGAACCCGGGACCTCTCGGTTCAGTGGCAAGAACTTTACCACTGCGCCACCGAGGTCGTCAATAAATACCTCAATAAATACTTTTATTTAATTTGATTACATCCATCCCTATAAACATTCGCATTTATGACATTATAGGACTTGCGGTAAATATTATCATTACAGAACTGAGTTTCAAAATCACAGTCAGTAATTTCAAGAATACGAGTCAGACGCCCATCTAGTCAAACATTTTTGTGCGCACCAGTACAAAGTACTAAAAAAACTAAAGCAACACTCATGACACGCAATAAAATGGATTAGCACAATCGAGCCCTTATTCTGTGCCCATTCATATAAAATTTATTACATTAAATACAAATTAACATATTTTTAAGGTGAGTCGCGCGCATGCATTGTCGTTGCATGAAGTGTTCGAGATCAGGCAAACATTAAGATGTGGTTTTTATTCTGTATTTATTATCCTAACAGCCAATTCTCTAGAATCTTTATAATGTAATTAGTATTTAAAACTAGCTTTTGCCCGCGACTTCGCCCACGTGAATTTCCCACGGGAACACTTATTTTGCCGGGATGAAAGGTACTCTATGTCCTTTTCCATACTTCAAAATATATGTATGCAAAATTTCAAGAAGATTGGTTCAGTAGAATGAGCGTGAAGAGGTAACAAACAAACATACTTTCGCATTTATAATATTAGTTAGGAAGTTAGAATATAATCATGTCAAAACAAAATATTACATAAAATATACTCAATGTTGTTATGCTCTGACCCAGAACCTAAAATAAAAATCATTTATAACGTCATGTTCTAAATTAAACAATATTTACCAAAGCTACAAACTTCAACCATTCTTCTTTCGCGGGTCTACTGGAAGAAATTTCTATAGAAATAAGTAGTACCTTTGTACTTAGTTTCCTATTTGTAAGTTTTATATTTACACTGTGTTCATCGGTCATCCCTATTAGAACCCAAACCACATCTCCTTTCTTCCCTAACCTGCGACATAATTATATTTATATAATATGTAAACAAAATGTGCATTCATATTCGAGATAAAGGCGAGTTCTAACGAAGCATTGTCCTGTGATGAGTTATATTCGGTAATTTTTTCACGTCTAAAATAAATAAATAAATAAATATATTAGGACAAATCACACAGATCGAGCTAGCCCCAAAGTAAGTTCGAGACTTGTGTCACGTGATACTAACTCAACGATGCTATATTTTATAACAAATACATATATAATACATAGATAAACATCCAAGACCCGGGCCAATCAGAAAAAGATCATTTTCCACCATGGCCCGACCGGGGATCGAACCCGGAACCTCTCGGTTCAGAGGCATGCACTTTACCACTGCACCATTGAGGTCGTCAAAGAGAGATGAGAGCTCATTTGCAAGTAATCTGGTGAGCGTTAGTCTTTGTGAACAAGAAGAACTTAACCACTAATTTGAGGCACTTTACTTTTAAAATATACCAAAGTTACACGTTATTACGTCAACGTTTCGGAAACGGTGGAATTATATATATATATGAATATATAGTTTAAGCTCAGTTAACGTAAACTGACTTAGGGTGGGTTGCATCGTCAACTTTGACTTTAAATTTAACGTGTGGAAAAACGCAAAGTACGCCATTTTTGTTTCAACGTAAGAGGCGCCGCGCTTAAAATCAATTCATTGTTCATAGTCGTATTCCTCATGGCTGAGGGTCGTCGTCATTACGTGGAATGAAACACACACAACAACTTTCTTGGCATTATTAATGGAGTGGTTTGCCATTGCCTTCTCCATTTCACACACAAGTTTATAATCAACCAGTGTGTAGATTTCCTCAAGATGTTTTTTTTTGTGTATTTATGTAAATACACCTTTTTTCGACTAGTTGTTGCCCGCAGCTCCATCCACGGTCGCCTATGTTTGTCCTTGAATCATCTTAAGCAAATTTCATTATAATCCAAATTTTATTAAAATCTGCACAATGGTCTATCCTTAACAGACAGAAACGCATACTTTCGCAATTCATACACCAACGCCCCGCCCGGGCTTCGCTCGGATAAACACTTTAATGAAATATTCACCTAAACCTTCCTCAGGAATCAGACTATCTATTGTTAAAAATTGTTTAGTAGTTTCTTGAGTTTTATCTCATTCATACAGACAAACGCGACAAGGGGACTTTTTTATAATAAGTATGTAAGGATATATTTAAATCAAAAATAAAAATGGATAATAAAAAAAGATCAATGTTACTAAACCCTTTCTATGATTTTTTTTCCGAAATAAATTATATTTTGGGATTCACGGCACATAGTCCGGTCCTTTGAGAGGCTTGCGTGGGGATATTATTATTATTATTATAAAAATAAAATTTATATAAAAAAGGATATGCTTATAACGATTTAAACAATCCGTCAAAATGGAACTAACACCCGCCGGCACTCCACACACCAAATTATTAATGGGGCAATAAAATTAGGCCTCATTCCGATGGGGCGGATCCAGATGGGGAGGGTCGGTGTCGATGTTTCCGAGATACTTTAAATCATGGTCTTGTGCCCACACCCTAATACATGTAATTGCTTTGTTTATTGTTTTACTAGCTGCGCTCTGGGGCTTCGCTCCTGTAAAATGCAGGGTAAAAGCTATATATATATTGCCTTGCATTACTGAGTGACTGACTGACAACGCACAGCCGAAACTACTGGGCGTAAAAAGCTGAAATTTGTTGTGTAGGTTCCTAGGACAGTGTAGGGGAGCACTAAGAAGGTATTTCCTGAAATTCCCACGGGAAACGAATGTTTACTCACACACGAAGTTGTGGGCAAAAGTTAGCATACCACGATCCACGTTGATCGAGTGTCTCAATCGATCGATGTGTATCAAATTTAATTGATATCTGCAAAGTAGATTTTGTGTAATCGACTGACAAACTTACAAAAATTAAATATAAGGATTTTAATACTTCATTTATTTTGCAGTAGTATGAACAAACCTTTACACGCATAAACAAATGTTGGTCTTCTCTCAATTCAATGCATTGCTGAAAATGTATGCCACACACACAGTAGAGGTTCTATTATCTCCAGTAGTTACACTATGATTAGGACACTAAAGGTACAATAGTTTCACATTCAACTATAGGTACTTGTCAAGCTACAAAAAACATTGAAATTTGACCCGTATTAGAGTGGCTATAGAGCACTGTTTTCTTTACATGGCGTACACGTTCATTTGTCTTAGTTATGTCTTCACTTTCAACGATTTATGGACTGTATAATTACTATGGTTGTTTTGGGTCAAGTCAGAAAATTTTAAAACTATTTTTAAACGTTGTCAATTTATCTTGGAAAGTGTAGTATCTGTTTGACATATGTTTTGTCGTTTTCAGGGACCGACCTATGTTGCCTTGTGAGACGCTGAGCCAAAGAGACATCTCTCTATCTCATATGAGCTTTTTCCCGGTTGTTTCCTCAGCCGTTGAGCGTCGGTGCCCAGGGTCCGATTTCCTACTTTTCGTCGCACAAATTGGCATCCATAATTGTCAGACCAATTGCACGCGTATCATCCTTGACAGCATCAAGCCAAAGTGACATTTTTTCCCATAAAAAAAAAATCTCCTGTTTGCTCAAAGATCGTCCTAGCCTTTAAAACTAAAGCACTTATGACCAGATTTACGAGAACAGCAGCAGGTTTGCAGTGAAAAAACTGAAGGAGGCCTACACTCATGTGCTAGAAGAAGGAAGAAGGCTGAGAAGAGGAATTATCAGACCTCATTTTCATCAGCCCCTACATTCTTCCGGTGACAAAACACATCAATTGTTAAATTGTCAAATCAGTTTATCAGTATGCAATATAGCTGATGGCGATAATGAATGCATTTTAGATACTTTTCAATTACTTGAAAAAACCTAGCGTCAAATGTAACACATGAAAATAAATCGAAATTATACCTACTTACTCACTCCATTGCGTCAGTGATCCCATAGCGAAGAGGGTTCACGACAGAGCTTCAGAGACATATATTCTGCAATGGTTCTCCATTTCTTCTTCTTATGGTCGTATTCTTCATGGCTGAGGGTCGTAGCTATTATGTGGAACGTAACACACAGCGACTTCATGCAAGAATTAATGACAGCTCCTAATTCGCGCTCATCAGACTCCAGTAACGCTACAGGGAATCTGAATCAAAAACGTATTTCTTTTTTCATTGCTATAAACAAAAAAATATCACAAACAATTTAGCATGGTATTTTTCGATGAGAAACACAAATAAAACAAGCGATTGTCCCACAAAGCTGAGTGCATTACGTAAATCGAGGGCCATCGATAACAGTGTTGAATTTTCACCCTAAAATGGATTACAGTCCCACAGGACCGGGACTAAATCTCCCTCTTACATTCAACTGCCCAAAATTTCAAATTCACCCGTATTACCATAGCATACGTGCCAGCAGTGTAACTTGATTTGTGGAGGACTGTACCGCGATACGACTCTGATTGAACAAACGTTGGACTGTTTTTGAAAAAACGTTTTTTTTTGTATATTGAAACTGAGAGTAATATTAAATTTTACTTTTTAAAACTTATATAAATAAATCCCTTCAAATCTATCACAAGATTTTAATTTTAGATCAATTAAGACTAATTTATGATTATAAATTATTAAAAAACGAAAGTACTTTGAAATAAATGTTTGTGATACAAATAGATGTATTGATTATTAATTGCGTAATAATTGAGTAATATTTGCGATGAAAAAATTGCAACAAAAACAATGTCAGACGAAATGTGAAAAATATCAATTTGCTTCAAATCCAATTGTACAACATAAGTAGCGTTTCGCATTTCAAATCTACAACAGAAACAGATAATGTAGGGGGTACAGACATCCTCTATTATTCATGGTAACTTAAACTATGGTCACACAAACAATATGCTTCAGGGTTCGTTAGGTTTAAAACTCCCTACGGGGTTTCGTAGGGTGGCGAAGGGCAAAAAAATTGACAGTAATTGGGTAACAATTGTCAATGTTTTACGACTCTGTTTCTGTCATAAGACGTTTATTCTTGTGTTTTTGCGTTTTAGGTTTTGTAATCATGGTTATGGCCAAGGTAACGACGTTGTATTGATTTTTTGTTTTGTTTCAGTTGGTTTTTTTTGTTTAAGTTATAAATTCTTTGGTTAATTTTTGGTTTTGGCAATTCCTATTGTAACTGATAACTTTTAGTGATGATGGAATATCTTTAGATAATGCTGAATCATTGGCGTAATTGTACTTCTTCAAAAATGAAGCAAATATATGCTGAGAAGAAATATACAAATATGTGCAACGGTACCTACAATTTGTAAATCTAAATTAGACTTAACTTTTTCAAAAAATGTAAAATAACGAACAAGAAAAAGCACTAGATGAAATACCATTAGATACTGAATTCATTGTAAAAGTAAATTTAATAGTGCCCTCATAACAACACATTGTAAAAAATGTAAACTCAGCTAACATTACATCAGATTAATGGTGCTGTGATGTAATCACACAATGTTCTTTCCAAGTCCTAATTAATACTGTGTAGACAATCTAAAAGACAACATTGAATAAAAATTCAGAAATATCGGACTCGGAAACACCGCAGCGTCACATCCGAAGACAATGACATCTACATACATAACAAATGGAGACAGAATTGAGATGTCTAAGAACAAAGTCAGACATTAATTTTCAAAGTCAGTAACATTGTGAGGCGTTGCTAACTTTGGTAGCGAATACAGGGCCGGATTTTGATTATTCTGTTCCGAATAGTGGGCCGAGGGTCTTTTAATTACTTCGAATTTCATAAAAATGGCTGGCAGATCAAATTAATTAGGTACACTACATAATTACACATTTTGACGACCTCGTTGGCGCAGTGGTAAAGTGCTTGACTCTGAACCGGGGTTCGATCCCCGGTCGGGTCATGATGGAAAATGATCTTTGAAATGAGGCCCGGGTCTTGGATGTTTATCTATATATGTATTTGTTATAAAATATGGTATCGTTGAGGTAGTATACCATAACACAAGTCTAGAACTTACTTTGGAGCTAGCTCAATCTGTGTGATTTGTCCTAATATATTTAATAATTTACATAATCAGCATATGGCTCTATGATCGCAAGAGTAGAAGTTGAAGCGTGTTCACCCCAAGGTCAACAATTTTAATTTCTTCCTCTAAAGACATCAAAACTTACATATACTTAATTGTGTGGATAGCATGATTATTGATGTACATAATTATCATAATCTATAGTACGGCTGGAATAATTGTAGCTCTCGACGTAAGTACAAGTACTCCAAAGGTTGAGAAGGCTCCGTGTGTAGATGTGTTGATCGTGAAACGTTCTCATTTATCCTTGCATATTATAAAAGAAAGTCCTCTACCGCCTGTCTGTCTGTCCGCAATAAACTCAAAAAGTACTGCACGAATTTTCATACGGGTGTCACCCCATGGATAGAGTGATTCCTGAAGAAGGTTTAGTGTATAAATTATTATGTTTTTACCCGAGCGAAGCCAAGACGGGTCGCTAGTAAAAATATATGTATGTAAGAAGAGGCCCCAAAGGTTTCAGCCGGCCCTGGCGAGTAAAACAATAGTTCCAGATTTCTAAGACTGACCAGACTATTTATAATAACAAAAGGAGTATGCTGTGGCAGAATTACACGCTCACCGTGTTTTTGTCATTGAAATCGTATCGATATGCCTTTTGAATGTTAACTGGCTCAGACAATTTGAAGAGATGTGCGTGAGAGCCTTTTCAAGTCTTTCTTGGTAATTGACTTGGAATCCTTAAACGTCTCGTCTTTGTTTTGTGGTGGGATGTGTACTTAATTTGGGTTTTGTTTTTACACTTAGTTTAGTTACTGCATTCATTTCACACAATTTTTTTGTTAGGCTTCAACTCGAAATTTCTATGTCGTAACAAAACTTCTTAAGATTTTTAATCGTGAATTCCAGAACTTTAGTAAAATACCAAGTATTCGATGACTTAATGCAAACTGAAAAAAAAAACGGTCTTGCTATTCTTTTAATCTAACATAATTTTCGAGCATTAAAAAAAACTGTTTTGAAAGCTATAATGGAAAGTGATGTACAACAAGGTGGTTTAACGACAAAATCATCAACGAAGCAAGAAGCGCTAGATATTGAACTTGAAACTAGTCCTCAATTGACTATAGTGACCGAGATGATGATGTAGCTTGTTGATGTAGGTTGTTTTTCATAAGAAGTGCTATAAGCTCATGTGAGTATACAGCACTCCTAATGAAAAACAATCTAATTACTATGACCGCCTGTACCATTAGAGTTCACGCTATGCATCGATCGACATTGAAAACTCGAAAATCCTTTGCAAATAATCAGAATACATCTGCTCAGCCCAATTCCTATCCTAATTTCTTAACAAACACAAGTCACAACACAATTGTGTTCCGATTGAGATGCGCTCAGACTGACGCAACAATACGATTCCAAAGGTGCAGATAAGGGATGCCTGATTGCAACTGTCTTGCGTAACGTCGGCAAAAGTGTCGCAGTTTTGCCAAAAGAAAACTGCACTACACAATTTTTGTCACCATGAGCGATCTGACAAATACGACCCGTATAAACAATAATTGTTCACTAATTTTATTTTAAATAATTATCTAACGAAATCTCTTTAGAATTTTCTTGACCGATTACTATTTAGTGAACTTTACAAAACGTACACAAAATTTTAATAATTTACTACTGTATACGCGTCAGATAGAACATGTACAATCTTGTTATATTCAATGATAAAACTATATTTTATTTTGCGGACCGTACCCGACCATGGGAAGGGGATTAGCGAGCGCAGGAGTGACGTCATGAATATAAAATTAAAACCTTACGAGACACTAACGCGGTCCGACAGCGGCAATTGTTGGAAACGCATTAACTACACGTCGGCACAGAGTAGTAAATGATACAGAGTATGATAATAATTCAGCAGATAAAATTTAAATTCAATTGTACATTTCTGAAGACGATTTGTAAGACCTACCTATGGTAATGGATGCTCAAAAACATAAAAATGCTAAAAATAAAAACACAATTATGATTTTATATCAGACTTACGCCTAACAATTAATAAAGATCAATATTCCTAAAGACGATAAGAGAGGATAATAAAGAAAATGAGAAAAACAGAGATTAAATTTACCTTGTCAAACTAAATATGTGTCAATGCAGTCCTGCATTGACACATATCAATATATCTCACACAATTTAAATGGGATGACAATGTTAAATAGAGAATAATGTAGGCAAGGACACAAATTTGACAAAGCGCTCAAAAAACAGACAAAAAGTAAAAAACAGAAAAAAGTAATATAATAAAAAAAAACCAAAGTATGTACAATATTATTTTATTTCTGAAATGTAATAATTACTTATAATATATGTTCTGTTGGTGGAACCTCATAGCCCAAACTACTCTGTGCAAAATCAAAATGCTGCGCAGACGCTCACAAAACGCTTGTGTTTATTGTATTAGCTCCTACAATGAAACAATCATACATTGGAATATGGGGTACTTATCCGACCACATCGAACAGACCTTTGTGTATCTTACAAAATGTATAATGTTGATAGATCAAGTCAAGTTGGTTATTCCGACCCTATGATAAGCCGGGTTATAGCAAAATATCTATTTGTAGTTTTTGTTCCGTAGACAGAATCTGCGAGATTTGTATTGTTGTATGATTCCACACAATCAGTTGTTAGGGTGAAAGCTTCGGGGCTCAAAATGGATGACTGCGTGTTACGGCCAGGTGCCATTATATTTGTGTTAATTAGTACACATTCTGTTGTCATTAATAAATCGCATATTTATTGGGTCTTCGAAGCAATAATATTCGAATCAAGAAGTTTTTAGAAACCATTAACGTGTTGACACGTTAACGGTTTCAAAGACTTCTTGGTTAATTATTAAAGTTTGATTGAAATTTGTTATTTTTCTTAATTATTATGTTACAATTCACCGGCCAGTATTAAATCGAATTAAAAAAATAATGTAGCACTATCACCAAAAGTATGCACATACGCATGGAAGAATATATACATGACAAAATGTCCGTAGGTTTATTTTTAAATTTCTCAGTTGCGTTGCGTGTGGACGGCCAGTATTTTTGCCGAATGCAAATTATCAGCCTGGGGTTATCATGTGATTTAGTTGTAAATCCGCTTTCTGTCTTATCGCGCAGAAGCCATGCTGAGAGTCGGTGGTCGATTTAGTTCGCCTACTGGGTAGGTAGCTATATAAGGCGTAGTTCTTAGGCCCTTGACGTGTATTCACACGACACCTTGACGTGTTGTGGTCATTTTATCATATTACTAATACTTACCTGCGGCGTCGTCCGCCTACATGTATCCCTAGGAAGGAAAGCTTTTTTTTTAATAGAATTTTCTTTTTCTGTATATGACAAATTGCATACAGAAAACGTGATGACTCACGACTATGATTTCACAGATAATCTGAAGTCCAGAAGGTAAAAAGGTATGCTAAAGAAATCTATAGTTATAAATAACAACTTGACTCAATCACGACTCTATTTTGAAGTGGATTTTAAAGAAATTTGATATAAGAACAGAATATAACTTGCAATGAATTTAGCCTATTTTTCTTTATTATCTACAGGTGCAGCTTAATACTATAGACATTTGAATACGAGAACAACTTTTTTACATAGAATTCTGGACGTTATTACACCCTATACTCAAGTAGTTACCTCATAATAACGATTAATTATGCATTTATTAAAAGTTTTGTTATAAATGAGGATACTCCAAATGTTACCTCAATGTAATTCAGACTTTATTGTATAGAAATAAGACTTAAATTCGAACGTTTCATTTTTTGTCGTAAAAATCTTTTGGTTTTGTATTACGTGGCCATAAAAGCACAAAGTTCGTATTTTTCGTACGATTTATAATGACAAGACACGGATTGCGTTTTTGTCTGTCCATTGTTTGTAACAAATGTATTTTGGTGTACTTATCGTCATTAATTAGACATCGCTTTGTTTTCTTAACGGTTAGTTATGTTACGTTTTGTAATATTTTATTGGAATGACCCAAATTATTGTGATCTTTTGCAACGTTATTTGAGTTGAATGACTCAATGATTGTATGTGCTGTATTGTTTCACGTAAGACAAACATCAATTTCTATTTCTAATACTTACAATGATTGAGAAATTAAAATCATTGAATCAAAACCGAAAGAACACTATAGAAACAAATACAAAGTTAGACAAATGAAGTCTAACTTTGTATTTGTTTCTATAGTGTTCTTTATTTGTAAAGATTGCCGCCGATGTAAATGACTTTAGCATCCTCTAGGTCTTTATGTAAATGCTTACTACCTAAAGATGTAATAATACCTCTCGTATTCTCGTAACAGACCCACCATCCCATACATTACTATGAGAGAGATAGTATATTTGCAAACACAAAGAAATTGAACCTCGGTGCAATTGCAACATATCCTATATTCAAATCACTAAATCAACCCACCACATCAAAACTCATCTTTGTTTTCCAACTCCGACAGTTCCTATAACCCTGCGGTCGAAAATATGCTCTCGAAAGCGTCTTCGCGCAATGAACATGGTAATTTTCAAAATGATGCTACACGCAATACTGGTGCTAAATGAGATAGCTATAGGGTCCACGGTGTCATTGATCTTGTGCAAAATGAAGTTGGTGAAAGAATATCGAAGGCAGACAAATGAAGCCATAAGTCAACCGCGTCAATCCCACTTCGATGGGTTAACCAGACGATGCCCTGAGTCGACTTTTACGACTCAATATTTCAATATACTTACGAGGGACAAGGCGTCGTCCGTTCTGGACCACAACACGTATTATTGTGTGTGAAAGGTGTGTTGTAACGTTTGAATATAATGTTTGATCAGGTACAAGCGAATTTTACAACCTATTGGTACATTGGATCGTCTATTTTGTGTATATTTGTATTTTACTTAGGAGTCAGACAATTAATATATTTCAACTAAGTATTTTTGCTAAAATTTAAAATAATTATTGATATTGATATATCTCCTTTTAGAGGGTTACTAATTACAGAAGAAGAGAGAGACCAAGAAAGAGAAAGATGGACTGTGTGTAACAGCCAATATAATTCTATGGAGGGAAAAGACATATTGCGCCGATCCCAAATGTTGAGAAATGGTAAGGAAGATGATAACGATCATATAACAATCATCCGACGTAAATAAATCCAGAATATGAACTGTTATGTAAACAGCAATCTTCTACTGTTGTATAATGCTTGAAAGTCATTTTAAAGTTTCATAAATTTTCAAAGACAACGATTTGTTTTTTATTCGAAGCAGCTCTCAGCAAAATCGAATCTCTTCAAAAATAGAGCAAAGACATGGTGTTATAAGTTGGCGAAGAGCGAACACAACGGGCACTAAATCAGAACACTAATCCGACTTGTCCAACTATAGTGGACTGTTTATTTTCGAAAAAGGACTGAATGGTCAGTGCCATACAAGATGGGATTTAAAACTAGCAGCGAAAAACATCTACAAGCGATTTATGTACATTCAAATTGTACGTTTTAAAAATTAATATCAAGTTAATATATTTTTTTCATCCTAACGTTGTATCATTATTAGTTTTAAAAAAAGCAATAAATATAATTTTAAGTAGCTATAATATCCCGAATGGATCACTATGGTTTTTCAAAGTAGACAGTGTGCCGAAAACTCCTAGGTACCTAATAACTATAGAGGCTCTCGGATTGTATACTTGAAAGACATCAAGAATGCTACTCGGAAATAGCAAAACACCATAATAAATTTAGCCTCACGTATTTTAGCCTTTTCATTTATATTAACGATCCATAACGATAGGTCTTCTATAATTCGATATATTGTGTACGCAATATGGGAAATTTATGTATTATTTTCTTTGACTGAACGCCTATAATAAAGTAGTAAATCTTTTGATGCTTAAAGTCTTTTGATATTCCCAAAGAACACGATGTGTGCGGTCAGTTTAATCAGACACTGTGGAGAGGCTTTTAAGTTTTCGTATTTACAATACGTATAAACTTCATGTCAAGCTACGTGCATGGATCTCCATTTTACTACTAACGTTAATGGAAATACTATAGGAATCCATTTACCATGTCGGTCTTTATAAAAATCAGTTCCTGATTGGTGACCTTCATAATAATATTTCGTTGTGTTCATCATTTAATTTCTCGTACCAATGTTTGAATTTCCAAATCACACACGATTTTATCGCGAAGTAACATCCAATTTGTAGAATAACTGAATCTTGAAATTCCCTCTGGAGCATCTGGAGTGTAACTACTAGTGGGCGCAAATTAAAACTTTACCAGGTAAAGTAATCGGCGTCGTGTACTAAGAAACAGTCAATGGCAGCATAAATCCTGCCTCTATTGTGGCAGCAAGTCGCGGACACCGGCCTGGCACAACACGCAGTCAAACACGGCAGTCCGCTTTGTGTGCAAGCTGTAAATAGCTGTAAACGATTGCTATAAATGCCGATGAATATCTGGCTATGGCCGTAAAATTGTCGATTGTATTCTTCTTACAGGTATCAAGAATCGATAAATGTCGTTATGATCAAAATTAGAATTTCGAATGTCATAAGATTTGCTAGTGAATAGCAAAATCTGGTGACGTTGGTGGTCCAAATTCGCTCGTAATTCTAGTCTCCTTGTTTGTCGGTATCAACGGATATAATTTGCTGTGGGAACTGGAGTCTGGCAAGTTCTATCCAGTTGTATGGAGATCCAAAGGTAAACCTGTTCCTGAAGGGCGGACCTTCTGTTACTCTGTAAATAGCAATCTTTTGCTAACTATAGATTTTTGCAGATAAATTATTTGGTACATGTTCAATTTCTTATGAAACAAATTAACGAGTGATTTTGAAACTCAATGGAGCTATTGCTTTTAGCATACCCTTAAATTTAGAATTGAATAACAGACAAAGTTAAGATTAAGCGTTTCACAAAATGCTAGTATCACAAGTTGTCGCTGTGCTCTTTGAAATGCGTGTCGGAGCGATCAGTTTCATTATTTATCTGCTATTGTCTCGTTCGCATAGGCTTTGCTGGTTTACGACCTACTTGGAGTCAGGGCTGCCAAATTCGAGTCTTGCGTCGAGTCCCACCGCGTCTTGGAAGCAAGAGTAAACTTAAATTATAATGCCACACTATGTTGCATCGTCCTTGCATTTTTTTCGAAGCCTCAGTCTTTTTCTGCCCAATAAGGCCATTCCTCTACGACATCCACCTCTTTATCGATAAATGTTAATTTTCCAACATTATCATCACGAAAGTATTCCAAAAAAAATGTAGTGGTATGACTTTTCTCTTTTCAAAGAAATAAAATAATTTACTGCAGATCTTCACTATGTTTTACGTCAAGTAGATTGAGTAGAAAAGTGAACCTGAAACTATATCTGAAACAGGAAACAGATCTTAAAATCGAGTGCTAATTTTGGTGAATTACCTATATACATTTAGAGACTATGGCAATCAGGCATCACTACATGATTTATGTAGTATTTTAAACGAATGGAAAATGGACAACCCTGGACTTTTAGTAAGTTTCACAACTGGGCACGACTATTTAGCGGCCATAAATGTTCTAATGTTTTGAACAAAATTAAGTTTTTTACTATTGTATGAAGGAATGCAGAGTTTTGAAAGTGATCACCTACGTCGAGATTCTCCGAAGCCATTGTGATTTATTTAAATTTCATTAACTCATTTAAATTACAGGATAAATTTTGAATTTATGGACGAATAATCATAATTACTTGACTTTAGTTTTCACTTTGTAGTTAATATTCATTGTTTTATTCATAAGAGACTAAGATTATTTAAAATAGAAGGTTTTTTTTATAAGAACTAACAATGCAGAAGACCGTGTGAAGTGGAGAAGAAAAAGTAGGAAAGCAGACTCTGTCTCTCTGTGACTGCGAAACGCACTTCCAAAGACACCAATCAAGTTCATCTGATTTAATCCTCACCTGAATGACCCAGAATTGTCTCAGCCATTTTGTGTGGGAGTGGTACTTCTAAAAAGGACTATAACCAGATCCACAATTAAGCCGCACACTAGGTACCTATGAAGTTCTGAAAGACTAAACGTTCAAGACTCGCGAGAGCTGACCAGAGACTTGTCATGTATGTCAAACTGAACTATTGGTTGATTCTACCCTCTAATGTCGAAAGACTAAAATATTAATTTTATCGACCTATCTATCTATTAAGATAGATCTATGATTATTTATAGGATCCCCGAGTATTTTGGGGATTTACACTCCGGTACCGCATTCCCCTTCATCCTACGGCCGCACCTTAAAGCTATTCCCTTTCCCTAAGTTTTCTTGAAGTCTGGCTGGTTTGAGGATTAAACGAAGGGTGTTTATGTATGAACGACCTTTATATCAATCGGGTACGAAAGGGATGTGTAATGTTTTGTTATTTTACCTATTATACCTATTTCATGCTATCCTTTTATTTCCTTTTTGTTACATTTTATTACTAGTCTAGAATAAATGCTAACACAAGTCACTTCGCTCCGCAAAAATAATTTATCACAACTAATATTATAAATGCTAAAGTAAGTTTGTTAGTTACCTCTTCACGCATTATCTATTGGACTGATTGTTATGAAATTTGGTACACGAGTAAAAAATAACTTGGAATACCACATAGGGTATTTTTTATCCCGAAATTCTCACGGGAGCGATGCCCCGGGGCGCAGCTAGTTCTGAATATAAAATAGACTAAATGCCAGTAGAATAACATCGTGGAAACTAACTAAAAGCAGAGCCTCACTGCTCCTTTGCGCTCCATCAACGGATCAATTCAGTATTATAAAGCTTAACAACAGTGTGTCGACGAACTTACATCAACATCAAACCTATGTAAAATGATAGATTGTCAACGCTCAGCCACAGCGCAAATTAACGAAATAAAACAGTAGGTTTCCACGCTCTGAACCTGAATGAAACTATTTTAATTTGGTATTTTTGGTTGGTGAAATCACAATGGATTTGAATATGCTGATATGATAACTGTACTTCAAACTATCTCAGTGCATGACCCCAATAAATATTCTTTTATATCCTGTGTCGAAAAAGGAAATCACGACGTTCTATATAATCTGTGCTTGACACTTTCCCAATGGCCTCCTATGGGCGGTGACATGTTTTTGTACACAAATATTTGTGTAGTGTTTCGAGTATACTCTCTGAGTATTCTGTTTAGGATGCAACTACATATTTAAATTGTAAAGGATATTGTTGGTGTAGAATTTGAGTGTTGGTATTAAAATACATAAACTAACATAAATACATATGCTAACATTCTCGAGGTAGATAATAAACTCTAGTTGGTGAATTAAGTTTATAAATTTAATTGTAAATTAATTTAATCTATAAAATAAAAAAATAATAAAATATAATTAGGCTATGTTTGTACATAGGAGATATTACAGAAAAATGAGATTAATAGAAGACAAAACTTTTTTTTTAGAATTTTTGTCTATATATATATTTGTTCGTGGTTTCATCGCGATACGTTGACGACACGATACGATAAAGTTAAATAGTTAGTTTAATAAAACGCGACACGATACGTTAAATAAAATATATCTATTCATCGTAAAGCCAAAATATAGGTACACTCCCTGGTATTGGAGGCGTCCATAAACTGCGGTGACACAGTCAGCAAACTTTTTTTTTGCTAACCCTTGTTGTCCTACAGCTGGGCAAAGGTCTGCCCCATGCCCTTCCATTTCTCTCTATCTTGCGCAACGTTCGACCAGTTCTTTCTGAATTGATGGAAAGTCAGATACTATCCCGGCGACTCTCAGACGCTGTCAATTCAGACGTTGACAGGCGCAGGGAAGGCACTATAATCAGCAAACTAAGTAATTAAAAATAATCTATGAATATTGCGCACTTGCCTAAAATATACCAAATGAAAAAAACTTATTTGCAGTCTTGTTACACAAATGTTAGATATGTCACTGACCATTTCTAGTAACCCGTGTGTCGGCCTACCTCTAATCAGCCATGATGTACAGTCAACATCCCACTTCCTGTACAAAATAAAAAAGCAAACACGACCCAAAATGTAAACGGACAACACGACAATGTAATGAGACTTATATTTATTGTCGACTTGTCGTCAAAAGATTGTCATTGTGAACCTTCATTTTTATTAGACATAAAAAATACTTATGTATTCTATGCTTAAATTTAGTTTGAAAATTGGATTTAGTAAGTACTTCGTTGTACGAAGTACCTTAGTAAGTACTTCGTTGTACGAAGTACCTACCAATTCCATGGTCAGAAATCAACTTGTTAGAGCGCATTCCCATTACACAGTTGTGCGGCGACATTGTCCGTCATGTTGACATCTGTCAACGGACCAACGCAGAACAACGTAGAAATTATATGAAGTTTCGACGCACGTCAACTCATGTCAGTGTCAAACCCTATAGGGTCTTGGATGTTTATCTATATATGTATTTGTTATAAAAATATAGTATGACGTTGAGTTAGTATCCTATATCACAAGTCTCGACTTACTTTGGGGCTAGTTCAATCTGTGTGATTTGTCCTAATATATTTATTACTTATAGAAAACAAAGGAGCACGACGGAGATTCAACATGGTGCGTTGTCGCAACGAAGCGTGACTGAGCAATGGGAACGCGCATTTACTAGAAGAAAAAACAGCTAATATTAATTTACCTAATGGGAGTGATTAGTGAGTGATACAGCTAGAGGCATTGGTGTAGTCAACTCAGTGATGATGTCAACTGTATATAAATATTACTCTCGCAATATGAGGCTCCGACGCTCAACTGCTGAGGAACCGGCAAACGCTCAGATGAGAGAGAGATAATACCAAATTGAAAGCAAATTAAACATTATAATGAACGTAACAAGATTCAAATAAAGCTCAGCCTAGCCACAATGACTAGACTTAACATATCACCGAGAATAAAGACAATAAATATTGTTATTTTTCCGACATACTCGGCAACGGACAGACAAACAACCCCACGTGGGTGTAAAGTGGTGCACTATACACAAGCTCCGGTTTGTTTAAGTAATGGACTATGCCAGGAACATTGCTAAGCGGTTACAGAATGATATGGAGTCGAAATATACTCTCGCTTTCTTCTGTACAGGGTTACTGGTATCTAACGCATAATCTTCCAAAGGCGCATAAGGTACACGGAGACAAACGTCTAGTTCTACAACTTTTGTCTAAACGTAATAAATACAAAAAAAAATCCTTCTTTTTTTAGTTTTAATGTCGTTTCTATAAAACGTTAACTCTAGTTCGATTCCGCTATATAACGCCACTGTACTATCTCGTTTTGCTTGGCTATTACATAGAGTTATAAGATGTGTAGAATCGCAAAGTAGATTGTATTTTTTTATATGAAAAAAATAACTACGAAACACGAAAAGTCATAGAATAAAATTTGCTTGTTTTTATGAACGCAAGTAGTCTTTAGGAGGTTTTGCGTTTAATACCTGTAACCATGTATAAGGGAGAGGGAACCAAAGTATAAGGGATGTGTGTGCTTTTACCTAATCAACTGAGGCCAGTGTGAGGTGTCAGATGTCCATAAATTTTAAATAATAACGCAAAAATGTGTTATTCTTATTTTCAAACATTTTTACCAGTTATTCCATTTCTAAGTCTAAAAATGATTTATCTTCAAAATATTACGTACTGTTAGTTAATTATGGAATAGACAAATGTTTTGGATCAATTTTTACTAACAAAAATTCTTTTATCGATACAATTTTCTCCTATCTCAACTAAGATCAAATTTTATTTACCAGTGTATCCATGGCATTCTCTGTTCCTCCAGTAGCGCGTACTACAGAAGTCCTCTTTTCTTTTCACAAACTACCCACTAGCCTTCTGAGAAGCGTCACAGTGCCACTAAGTGGGGTTATAATGATTATTTGACCAAATTAACACTTTTAACTTCTCCACCTCGTTTTGTGTTTTTTCAACCGCTCTGAATATTTTGTTCTATTGACAAATTTCTTTATTTTCATCCTTTCTTATGACATTAGAATTCGTTACAACGTTTATACGTAATATTCCTTTATATGGCCCTGTAATATAGCGTCGCTGCTGTTGAATAAATTTGACAAGAAATTTTCTATTTTTGATAACCAAGTCGAGTGTTCTGAATTTAAATTATCCGGATTCGGCTACTTTTGAAAATTTTCGTTCGTTCCTCCTCCTCTACCAAACGTGTGAGTACCACAATGTAAACATAGTATAATATGTTATAATTATATGATAAATTTCAACACAGGGATTTAACACCAACACTTAAATAATCCAGTCGTTCCTTCTTTACATGGGGTGGCTCAAATCTTTAACATCAAATATGCATTATGGTTTCTGGTGGTACTAAATTAGGTACACATATTGTACAAGGTTATTCTTTGTCTTTTGGTGATAGGCATGTGCAGTACACTGTTAAGATCTTTGCAGCAATATATATTTTGTGTTTCAATAATTTCATTAGAAATACAACTTTTATTTTTATTTATTCATTCAAATTTTGACATTTTTAATAATGATGTAAATTCGTCCTCCTAATTTTTAATATATGTATAAGACTTATAATTTGTTAATTGACGTCCTTGGAGACATTTCTCCAAGGAAGCTGCGGTGAAGTTTGTTGCGCCGCTTCTTCTTCACCTGCGCTTTGGAAGCCGGCAGTAGACTTAGTTTAAGTATTTTTTTTGACGTCAATAAGTGACGTATATCATCCTAAATTGAATAAAGAGTTTTGAATTTGAATTTGAATTAACAACTCCAGTGATGTTTATAGTAATCATTGCTTTAAGTGTAAGATTCAGACCAACCATCTTACTCTTATCAACTAGGAATACCGACGACCGTACGAAGTGGAGACGAGAAAGTAGGAAAGCAGACTCTGGACTCCAACACGACGCTCAACGGCTGGAGTAAGCTACTGGGAAAACACTCGGATAAGAAAGAGAGAGAAGTACAAAGATTTACACTTATGTATGTCAAAGCATTCCTCTCCATAAATTAAGATAGTATGCGTCAAAAATCTACTTACATTTTCATCTCACTTTCATTCGACGGTTTCGAGAAAACAATGCTAGAATGCTACCAAGTTACACACAGACCAATTCCATGTTTGTGTTTCGTATTAGCGAGTCCGTTATGGTATTATTCGGCAAACAATCCGGCTTGGTTCTGTTTCTAGGATGTGATAATTGGGGGGATAAAGAAGGGAATTAGGTTGGTTGGGTTAGCACTTGTTATTTTGGAGGATTGAGAATGTTAGCCCTTTTATGCTTTTGGTAGATTTTATCGACAAATTCTCAACGATATATCTCCCAATGCGTGGGTTTTATCACTTCTATCACCTTCGCGTGTTTCCGCTGTCATTTCTCGAGTCTTTGTTAAAAATAAAACGTTGAAATTTTGAAGATTCAGCTGTGATTATATAACCTGCCGCCTGTCTAAGCTGCCAAAGTTGTGTCCCTTAGTCGCCTCATACGAAATCCACGTACACATAAGGATATAAAGTAGTCATATTCTTGGCCTGAACTTCACACTTCACACGCTGTGAGTTATATGGGTCAAATGCACTTAAACTCACTCGGAATCAGAATTTTTTGATCGCTAAAGTTCACCGCAGCTGCAGACGGGTGGGTTCGCTACGTCTATCTAGCCATACCATAATACACTTATGTGTCGTATAACCGTAAATCGATTCAAATTCTCATGGACGCCATGGTCCAGGCCAGCCATTGACAGCAATTGACAGCCGTCAACGTGCCCAAAGCGCAAGACATCAAAGCAACGTCTCGCATTTATTTAGTACCTACGTAGTCGTGGGAAACCTATTGAGTAATCATTGGTTTATAATGTACTACTATACGGCTATACGGTCTGTCCCGGCTTCGCTCGGGTAAAACCACAACAGATTTTATACCAAAGCCATTCTCTTGAATCACTTTATCTATAATAAAAAACACGCATTAAAATCGCTTGCGTAGTTTTGAAGATTTAAGCGTATGCTATAAGTATCTTTAAAACAATGTATATAGGGACAGACAGACAATGTTAAGCGACTTTGTTTTATACTAAGTATATAGAGATGAAACCAGCTCACACGGGATTTTAAAATCACGGGATTTTATCCACTTAGTTGTATCTACTTACTATTACTTACACACTTCCCACACTTTCCGGGTCGGGAGGTTCCCTCTATTGTGGTTGAGCTTCGCGATGGCTGACTCACGCGTCAACTCGTGAACGAGTTACACACAAATATATATATATTCTATATATATATCACACAATCATAATATGTTTCAGTATACCTTTTGACCATGTACTTTATTGTGTACTTACATTGTTATATTACTGATAAAAAATTATACATAAATTTATATTTAAAAAATGATAAGCCCTTCTGGCATAATAGGGACCAACACTGTTTGAATGAGTTTCTTTCGGCATTTCTTCTCAGCAGTGGTCGTTCCGAAATGCTAGTAGTTTATAGCTTTGGTAAACATCATTTAATTTAGATTATGACGTGAAAAAGTGCATGTGAAGGCCTAATTTCTGAATAAGTGATTTGATTTTGATTTAGATTTAATAATATCAGAAGTTATTCTATGAAATATTGAAAAATGGTCATGAATATGGTAATATTCAGTTTATTGTCTTCAAAATATGTGGCGGTTAAAGTAAGTGACCTGTGAACCTATAGATCCCAGGTTTGAATCTCACCAGTCCACATAAGTTTGTATACTAATCTGAATCATGTAGGTAAGCATGTACAAAAGTTTTCTAAAAAGCAACACTCGCTTCCGGTGAAAGAAAACATCGTGAGGAAACCTGCACTTTAGTTGATGATTTATCAGCTAGTGTGTGAAATGGAAAAGGCAATGGCAAACCACTCCATTACCCAGGAAGTCTAAGGAGAAAGTGAACTTCACATACAATGTATTGTCCTAAATTGATGATGTCATCAACATATAAAAATACAAAACAGGTCTTCAATACGAAACAGATTGATGACCAGATCTGTTTCAACAAAAGGTTTATTGAAAGACTAACAGACAAGTAATTGGACCATTACGTGTGAACCATCGCATTGTGACATAGTTATGTAGTTATGTCTGGTATGTTCATAGAAATGCTATAGGCTTCCCATATAATCGAAATGCTTGAGTATTATTAGGTCCTTCCTTATGATCGTATTATGTTACGTGCTGGTCTAGGAAAGAAATAAAAACAGCTGCTTCTCCAACTTTTTAACACGGAAAACAAATCATTTTCGACTCACTCAAGGGTTTATAAAAAAACGAATAAAAATTACAAATATTATTTTTTTACCCTGTTCCGTCCCACTGCGAGGTAAAGGTCTCATCA
The DNA here is from genome assembly GCF_027563975.2 of Plodia interpunctella. Lineage (NCBI taxonomy): Eukaryota > Metazoa > Arthropoda > Insecta > Lepidoptera > Pyralidae > Plodia > Plodia interpunctella. Next base: position 11,388,183 of record NC_071294.1, read on the forward strand.
AGTCTTTCCAAGCCGCTCTATTCCATGCCAAATCCAACTATTCCTTCTTAAAGCTCCGCAATTCGTCGCTCCAACGCATACTTGCCACGTTTTCTTTTTCCATACCTATAATTTTGTATTTAATAAATAATATATTTAATCATAACCTTTGTCAAAAATAAATATGTTATTGAACAACGACTGCTTTGGCTAAATGTGTTTCCGTGTTGTCTAAATCCAATATTGACAAAATTGGACCCTCACAGAACTATTCTGGCTGTATATCGAGGAAATTCGCCAATGGCGTATACTTAATATTACAGGCAAACAAACAGTTAAATATTTTTATGTGATATTGCTCGTAAAAGCTGATTAAAGACTTTAATGCCATGACACAGTGGTGTAACTTATTGGAGTATAAAAGTGATGAGATATTTTATGATGTTCGTGAATTCAGGTACGGATCAAGTGTCGTCGTTAATTGAAAATTTCTATAAAAGGATTGCCCCAAACAATGGTTTTGGAACAAAATCTTTACAGGGCTCTAGTCGGCGTATTGTTAAAACTTATTGTAACACGTGTAAAAGGTTATAAAACAGCACATAACAAAATGGTTTCCTATCTATTGTCAGACTGGAACGTGATAAAACTGAATTGTTTTCTATTAATGGATGGGTATCCGTAGGAAAAAAATATATTTTATACGCTATCCGTATCTGCTTAACAATGAAGTAAGGATTATAAAAAAAATTAATAATATAACTTGGCATTTTTTTTGCCGTTGCCCATAGCAAATGACTATTGCTACACTTTGCCGGGAAAGAATAAAAACGAAAAACCATTTTCACTTTAATAATAATAAGGTGGGTTGCGCCATCAAATTTGACGTTGATTTTAACCGGCGCGCCGCTGACGTTTAGACCGAATGGCGTACTTTGCATATTTCTGCGCACGTTAAAGTTAACGTCAAGGTTGACGGTACACCGTAAGGTACTAAGGGTGGATTACAATCCACCCTTAGTAGGCATAATATGTAAGTATATAATTGAAGTATGAAAATCAAGTAGGAATGTTCCGTAAGGAATTAATATCTCTATGTTCTGAACTTGGACAATTTAAAACTATTTAAAGGCCATATTCACATTACACGTCACGTACGTCATAACTGATAAAACGCGTTACCATTTCACCCTAAAAATCGATACAGTGTCCATTGTTACCAAACATACATGCATGGGAATTTCAATCAACTATACGCCAGACAAAAGCGAACCCTTTCCTAAAAAATTATTAACTGGTTCCACATAATACGTATTTAAAATACATGTGTCCGTAATATTGATATTATATGATAGTTTATTTTAGACGATATTGTATTTTGACGTCTTAGAAAACATTTCTTCGGCATTGTTAGCGTCCCTTATGGAACTATAGCGAGAGTTGTATGTAGTGGACAAAACAAATTGGTGAGGATTTTGGTTCGAGTCGTTAGCGCGGGTCATCGCTTCGGATGCGATTTGAGACAACTTTTGACAAGCGTACGTCACTTTTTATTATTATCTGTGTGATTGACGTGGTCAGACGGGATTTGACCAGGGCGAATGGGAAATAGAATACAAGACGCGTTTGTCACAAACAGCTTTGTAAGAATTTGTATAAGTATGGATTACTGGAATAACGATTATACCCTTTAGGATTTAACTGTTCAGTGGCATATTTATATTATTTACTAGCTTTTGCCCGCGGCTTCGCCCGCGTGTGTTAGTCTGCAAAAGCGGAACACAAACTTTCACCCCCCATTATAGTCAATTGGGGGTTGATTTTTGAAAAATAATCTACCCTATGTTTAAACGGTCTTTAACTATACCAATGTATACCAAATTTAATTTAATCAAAATTGGTCCTGCGGTTTAGCCGTGAAATCAGAACAGACAGACTTTCACATTTATAATATTAAGTATGGATTATTTTTACCTGGGATAATTATTTAGGTAATAGCGCGAATATCGAATTAAAAATAAGATTAAGTACAGTATTATTTTTAGCTCCTCGCACTGTCGGCGATCTCAGACATATGCTAATGCGAATCAACGTACATTGCGAAGTTTGTATGTGAGCAATGTTCGTAACAAACCTACAATATTTGGTTGATAATTTGGAACCAATAATATTTCTAATAATATTTTCCTATTTCAACTCACACTAATTGCGCACACAATATCATTCGCTAACAGTAATTGAGGAACAAAAATAAAACCTTTCGATTCACAGGCAGTTGCAACCACAGGAGGACAGTCGACATAATATCGACAAAACTTCGTGAATAAGGCATACCTTACACGTATTAATACCACACCACGATATTTCAAAGTCCACTACCGCATACAATCAAAAACTTAATCTGACAATAAATCAACAAGATCGCACGGCCTATAAAATTATGGTCATTGTCCATTGTCAGCTAAAGGGCGGCAACGAGACAAACAGACAAACAAAACGCTATCAGATTAAGCCATCATTAGGTTGATATCAGGAGACGTTGACTTCTAATGCACTTAATCTGAGACATGCTTTAAAAACCGCCTAAATTTAGTTTGCCTAATATATTATCAGTCTCTTTAATTTTTAATTCTCTAATTAAACAGTAGTACAAGAAATTATAAAAAAATATACATAAAATTATATTTAAAAAATGGTATGCCCTTCTGGCATAATAGGGACCAACACTGTTTGAATGAGTTTCTTTCGGCATTTCTTCTCAGCAGTGGTCGTTCCGAAATGCTAGTAGTTTGTAGTTTTGGTAAACATCATTAAATTTAGAATATGACATGAGAAAATGCCTGTGAAGGCCTAATTTGTGAATAATGATTTTTTGTTTTTTTTTGTAGTTTGTTCCGTCTAAGAGTAAAGGAAAAACAGTATGTACCAGCTTTTCCTCCCTCTAATGTAAAAGACAATCAAGGGAAATGGTTGGATGGTTATCCACATTTTTCGATAAAAGTCCTATGACTTTGAAAAATTTTTAAATCTCTGATTTCTTTATTATTATTTACAATATTAGCTTGTTAGGTGGTAGGGTAATCTCAGGTAGGGTTGGGGTAGGAATAGGCAAAGGCAGACAGTTATATAATAATATAATTAATAAATAAAATACAGACCCTTCAAGGGTCTATAAATAATTTAAGATATTTTATTTATATATTTTATTATTACAGCGTACGTGTGGTACGTGCCGATATCGTTATGGTAATGAATGAGTCAAAATGTGATTTCAAAATATCAAGTGGAACAATAATTTAAAATTTTGAATTTAGACTGAGAAAAATAAAAATCATGCCAGCGCGCACGCGATATGACTAAAGAGGTCATAATGCGTGGCGTTACAACCTTTTACCTATAATATTATTACACAGAATATTTCACAATTTTCAAATGTTATGTCTCTAATACTTATAACTAATCTAATATATTAGAAGTCTTTCCCTACACTCCACAATAATGATAGTCATTTTCTTGAAACTGCCACTTGCGTAAAGACAAAATCAATTCACAGCGACACGGTTCCATCGGCGCGCCGGTTTACTGTACTTAGAACTCTGTCATTATGTCAGACATTTGTAGGACCTTTCGGATTGATATCAAGATAAATGTGGATATTATGATAAGGGCTACAGCAAGGAGTATTCCATTGTCCGTCTGTCAATCATTGATTGATGGGAACAAAAGAGGAGCACGTCATTTTGGTTTTATTTTTGGTTTAAGGAAGTTATGGAGTATCGGTAATATTCATTATAAAGGTTTTTTATACATTATTTTATAGAGTTTATGAACTAAATTTTTAAGCCATACACACACACTGCTTATAGATTGTTTGTATGAATTTATCGACTAACGACCTTTATACAGTAAATTATTTAATTATTCGAAGGGTTTTATAGTCTAATTGTATACAATTGTATTTTATAAAATAATTGTATAAAATAAATCTATAGATTTATTTAAAAAGGGTTAATATTACAGTAGTTATAGTAATGGTAACAAATGATTTATAATAAAGTATATTGATTATATTAAAGCATTTTTCACCCTCTTTAAAATATTTATACCTTAAAATCGCGTTTATTGAATTTCGAAATAAGTATATATTTACTATTGACACTATATTTTGTTAACACGACGAATACAAATGTATTTTGGTATTTTAATCATAATGTACCACAGATCAATTGATTTTCTGACCAGTCATACACGATATAACACCAAAATTACATCGGGGCTCGATTCGACCCCCACGCACCCCCTATTGTTGTCAACGCCAGTTGTCCTCCCATTGTGCCCCGTCAATGGCCCGTCTACTTTAAATAGAAACTTATTATTTGAGTCTAAACATCTCTGGATTGCACAATGGAAAGACTGGGGCTGAAGGAAATTAAACTTTTTTTTTAGAAATGAGAATGACGAGAAAATTCTGTAAGCATACCACGTTCTGAACACTGATTGTGGCAAATTCTAAATATGTTGACGTTCAAACATCTCTCTCTCTCTCTCTCTCTCGTATCGCGTGTTCTCGATTGCGTTCGGGGCCTAGACATTTTGTATAATGTTTTGTCTCAGTCTAGTTTAAATATGTAGTGCGATAAATAAAATGATGATGGAACCAATAATGCTTGCGATGGTACGATTTTAGCACCACAATGATCCTCACACCCCGGGCTGCAGCCTAAGGGTTAATTAAGCCTTGGTCACACTGACAGAAGTACTAATGCCTGTACAATGAGGGTTAACCCCAATAAAGAATTTATGTATGGAAGAACAAGAAGAATATTTTGATACAGCATTTTCTATTTCTTTCATAATCATCACCGACTACAAGATTATACACTGCTCGACATAGAATAGATATCGTGAAAATTGAACAGACCTGGCAAAGCATGTGATGTTTTTGCTTATCAGTTTTCAAGGTTTCTTATCCCTTAGTCGCCTCGTACGAAATCTACTGTAGGATATAAAGAGGTATTCTAGAGTACGATAGTATAATAAAATCGAGAAGTTTGTAATTAAAATGCTGATAAAGAACACAAAGCAGAGAAGCCGTTTCATGCTACACTATAAGTTTGACAAAAATACAAAAAAATGACAATCGCGTTAGTATATCAACGCTAAATGACATTGTCGCAGTGTATGCTTTGTCGCAAACCCCATCGCTGTGGACACAGCAAATCGAAGGATGAGAAGCAAAGGCTTAATCGACACGAAGTGACTGGTGGTCCAATTTTCAAGTTAAAGCGGGTATTACTGTGATCGCTATTAGATTTAAACTCAACATAGCAGATATATATGATAGCATCATATCGTATCTGCTATCTGTCTGTTTTGAAGTTCATTTAGCATACATTGGATATAAAAAAACGTTTTAACAGACGTAGAGTGGTAGGTTTTTATACCGGTCACGTTCCACACGTTAGGTGGTCAGAATTTTAGTATTTCCATGTATTATATAATTATTTTTTGATTAATTAAACATTATTAGTTTAATCTGTGGCCACTGCTAAATTAAACCACACCCCAAAACCACAAATACGAATTGCAATTCATTTGCGTTTCGTGGTTTTTAACAATCTTCGGTAAAATTTTGCTACCTTGCTAGAAGCATGTAATGTGTGACGGCAAACGACAATCAATATTTGTTGGTGTATTTGAGGAAAATATTGCGCTAATTATAAATATATATAATATGTAGGGGGAGCTAGGTGATTATTGCTCGACCGCCACCGCAGGGAAGATCTTCCCGCCAGGCTAGGTGTTGCGCCTGGGGAACCGCACGGCTCCGACGGTGTCATGTCGGAGGTTGTATTTATGCTTCCAATCGAAAACGCACTGTCTGCGCGGTCTAGGCTTGTTAGCTGTCCATAGTAAGTCGACCGTCGTGCCATCTGTCCGTAGTGTCCTGGATCACTTGTGTAGCTTGTTATTAGTTGCGTTTGGTCGGCTTTTTTTTACATCTGCGCCGTTGTGCATGTGGGTAGTAGTTGTCGCCACAAATATAATATTTAATTAAACTTATATCCCTATTCTTAGGGGCAATTCGGAATAATATAGAAAGGTGCGCTACTTGTCAATTCAGCAATTAATAGGCGTAATGAAGAGTGATTAGCGCGCTCAGCCTGTGATAGTCTCACAACGGGCCGTCAGTCGATGGGTGATCAAAATGTATTATTTTAAGCTCGTCCGTGCTACGGAAGGTATGTTGAGCCGCTGGTCCCAGTTGTATACTACTGCAATTTTAAAACCCGCCAATCCGCAATGGGTCCGCAATTAGATAAATCACATTTTATTATTAACTTGTAACACATTTACGTCCCGTCTTAGAAAATAAACGGGATAATGTCACACATAAAAACAATACTAATTCATTTTATTTATTTTTTATCAAATAGGATGTTCCACAAATAATATAATTCTCATTTTCGTAACAAACAAGAAACTTACAAGCAATTCTGCAAGAAATTCTTTAAAACTCGATGAGAAATAAGGGCTCATTTAAAAGCATTCGTGCAGTAATATGCCAATAATTCTCAACAGTATAATACTCACAAATTAAGTTAACAATCCACACGGCGACACTTGCGTAACTTCGTTAACAACAGTATTTGTAATGATCGTATTTTTGACATTTACAAATTATCACATATATACAACTTTTATTATCACATTTCGCGACAACTTTAAGATCCTGGCTTTCAGAATACTAACCTTATTCCGTTTCATTAAAGATTATAATCGTGATATTAATGTGATAATTAACATTGTCAAGATTTTTCTTTAGTAATTAGTCTGCTAACAGAGTTGACACGAAATTCATTGTCAACATCTATATAACATCCGCTGTAAACGGTTTTGAACAATATTTGTGGATTTTTCAATCGTGTGCGTCTCATTTGTACTCATTCTCGTTTTACACAAAGGACACAATATTTTTGGGTACAATAATAAGTTTGAGTAGGATTTTGTAATATGCACGGCTGTAATCTGGCCACAAGAAGAGTAATTTATAATTTTATGTAATGTTTTGTCTCAGTCTAGTTTAAATATATGATGACGATGGAACCAATAATTCCGTCATCACTGTATATAACGTACTACATATTTAGAAGAGAGAGAAAATTGAATGGTTTTTTTTTAGTAGACGCTGTTCTGGTCGGATTCTTCTTTTCCTTTGCCTCGATAATTAAGTACTAAACAGTTATTTTCAATAACGTAAGAATATTTTAAGTCAAACAAAAGTGTAAATTTTTAATCTTCTATGTTTATTTGTATGTCTGTTTGTGGTCAATTTGCCTTTGTCTTAATAATATGCAAAACAGTTATTTTTAATACTAATTAATAATACTAATGTGTAAAATGTTTTATATTAATTCGTATGTCTATTTGCTGCCTGGTAGTATAAACAAACAAAACAAAAGATTAGTAATTTATCAAATTAATAGAATTTATAAAAATATTTGATAATGTCATGATTGCACATGTGTAAAAAACATTTAAATACACTGAAACGCTCTTAGCATTTTAATATTAACTCTTCATCAATAAATAAAATAGGCCCAGTGGAAAGTGTAGTGTTGGGAAGAATGGTACGCAACCCTTTTATGCCCGTAGCGGCGCTACGTATGTCTCCACTATCCATCACCAAATCTTCTAAAACACCTCTCTTCTACCGCGTGTTTGGTTATAAACAAAACAAAAAAACTTTACTTGATACTAATGTGCTTAATTTGTTTGTTACATTCCTTCAGAAAGACCATCCAATTTTTAAAAAAATATATGCAACAAAAAATAGGATTCTACGATTTTAACGGAAAAGGTTCATGCAAATCCATTCAGCTAACAGATGATTGTAGCATGATAGTGAAACTAAACGCTCCAAGTTTCAACTTTGCAAATCATATAGACACAATAGTCAGAATGCATTGACCAGTGTTCAATATAAATCTATTCCCAAAAGCTTTCACCTTGTATTCAAAATGTACTTAGACAATCAATCTTGTCCGTGACCCTTTTTGCATAGCGATTTAGGGATACTACACACTTTACGATTATATGGAGTTTTGAGTTTAGACGCTATCATTTTAACTTTGCTTTGAACTACGAAGGTTCTAGAAGCTACACGTTTACTATTTGTAGGTCTAGCACGTACGAATTATTAATGAATGAACTGTTTTAATAAAGCCTGACTAGATGTTGCCCGGGGCTTCGCCCCTGTATTAATTTTGAGATGAAATATAGCCTATAGCAATCTTGGATAATGTACCTTTCTAATGGTGGAATAATTTTTGAAATCGGTTCAGTAGTTTCGGAGAATACCCGCCTCAAACATACAAACTCGCAAAGTCACAAATTCAGAAACGCTTACTTCTTTATAATAATAGTGTAGATATATATAAGTTTTATTGGGCATGAGCATGAAAGTGATTTCTTAAAAATATGGAAAAACGCATGCTATTTGTTTCGACTAATTTAAAAAGGTGATATAATCAGATGTCACACTTCCTTGCAATTACTGTAAGGCAAGCGTCTTTGACTAACATATTCTTTCGGAGCTGTGACGCTCCAAAGCCCAGCGATCGCGTAAAAAGATTACCATTAAATTTTTAACAATTTTACAACGGACTGCCTGACAACCTTCCTTGGGAATACTATTGTTACCTATCAGTTGTTAAGGCTATGTTTCCTAGGTCGCCACATGTGTCATCCGCGCCAGGAGTTCGACGACCTCCGTGGCCTAATGGTCACCACGCCGGACTGCTACACTGGAGGTCCCGGGTTCGATCCCCGGTCAGGTCAACATGGAAAATGATCTTTTTCAGATTGATCTGAGTCTTGGATGTTTATCTATAAATGTTATAGAATATAGTATCGTTGAGTTAGATCTCATAACACAAGTTTCGAACTTACTTAGGGGCTTACTCATTCTGTGTGATTTGTTCCTAAATGTTTATTTATCAACCCCATAACAGTAATGTTTTTTTTTAAGTGGACCTATTCTTGGGAGTGACCACACTCTAAGTTCTTTGCTGAACATTTTGTCTTGGGTTATCCGGTAGTATCAAGTGTGCAATCGCCCTTACAAGACAGATAAAGCGTCCAGTCACGCGTCCAGTCTCCAGGGTAGGACCGTTTAATGCATAGTTGAGATTGTTAGGATGCGATTACGATCGACGGGGTTCAACGTTTAACGGAGTGACGAGAGATTTTAGACGCCGTGCAATGCATAGTTTTCATAATTTCCGAATACAGTCAACAGCACATCAAGCTACACAAATTCATTGCAAACTCGCCGCTATTACCGCGCCATAGATGTTAATGCAGGATGATGTGCTGTTGACTGTACTGTCTTAAGCCTATCAAATGTTAAAAAACAATTCAAACGTAGCGTAAATACAACACACAACAATTTAGGAACCTGAAATATATCGCATTATTTATCACTACGTTTTGCCCGCGGCTACGCCCGCGTGCTTTTCCCTTCAGTAAAATAATTAGACTCTTTAAATAATCTGGTTTCCCCATACAAACATTGAACCCCCTTTTTACCCCCTTAAGAGGATGAATTTGGAAAAATCCTTTCTTAGTGCACACCTAGACCACATAAGGAACCTACGTGCTAAATTTGATGTTTCTAGACCCAGTGGTTTGGGCTGTGCGTTGATATGTCTGTCAGTCATTCAGTGTCTTCTTTTATATATATATATTAATTAAGTCATAATGACAATGACAAAAATAAGTAACTGTTAAGCGACAACAACAAAAACCTTCAGCAAAATAATTGATGATACTTAATTTATTTAACAAATTTATATATGTACCACCTATATCATATAATTCATCATTTTTCAGTATTTTATTAATTCAGTATTGGCTCTCCCACTCTCTCAACTCTGCATGTTCCCGGTAGTGTTCGGGGTTGTGAAGCCTCGAAGCCCAGGGTCAGTTTAAAAATAATACCTTAAAATTTCGAAGATTTGGCTGTGATTTTACAACCGACCGTCTGCCTGACGTCAACCCTCCTTGGGAATTATATTGTTGCCTATCAGCTGCCTAGGCTGTGTGTCCCTTAGTTGCATCGTATGACATCCACTGGAGGATATCGAGCGGTCCTATTCTAGGGCGGAACCACACGCCACAATTCATTAGTCCTCGGCTATTGTCACCAAAAATATAATTTAGACCAACCTTTCAGAGAATATCCTGAACCCGCAAAACAGTGTCGAGCCAAAACGGATGTGACTACTTGAAAACTCAACAAAAACCTCCCTTTGTTATCCCAAATTTAGCCAAGCAAATCTAAATCTTATATCGCTCAATTTTACGTACATAATCAGTTTTCACGAATCGTGTAAAATAGTTATCCACTCGAAAAACCGGTAAGTTCCTAAGTTTTCGCGCACGAATGGATACAAATGCTTTTGAATATATATGATATATCTTTTTAATAATATAATAATGGGATTCAGTAATTGTGAATGATACAGGTCAGGAACAACAGGCACGTCCTGTTTGATCACAGTATGGGAGACACTTGAAATTTCAATGGTGTTTCGTACCAGTGTACTAGCTTTGTCGGTATAACTGTGTTATATAATAAAAAAATCATCGGGACGTTTATGCCACATTGATTTAAAGGGGCAGTTGCATCTTTTAGTTTAGGTCATAATTAATGAGTTAGATATGACGTTATTCCGCCTGAATGCTTTCATTTAATTATTTTAATTTAATAAATGTCCAACCATACTCAATTGTGGAAGGAAATCACATCATGCTATGACCCCATTTAATAATAAAATTGGGATGCGAAACGATAAATATGGTACTCGGTTTACACCAACTTTTCACGAGAACGAAGAGAACTTTTCACGCTGGAAGGAAAGTGAGGATCTGGTTGACTTCTAACTACCGTTACACGATGAAGGAGAAACGACTAACAGAGATCCGAAAGCAGCTAATTCAGATAAAACAATAACCCACCAGGAAACATTAAATAAGCACTAGGAGAGCTGACATCGTCTTCGGGTGTTGGCTATTTTCAACAAAATTCATTAAATACACAGATATTAGCTCCAGTAATAATCCAGTAACATGAACAACTAATGCACATGCAATGTTCTAATATCTGTGATTGTACACAACACAAAAACAACAATTTGGACAAAGACGAAAATAGACTTACAGTTTTAGAAACAACGACAAAAGTTACAGCCAGTAATCAGTCAATCGTGGCTTATAAAACTCAAAACGAACCTTATTTAATTTATTAACCATCGGCACAATAAACCATTCGGACCATTATACCATTCACATCGGTTTTAAACCGTGCCAAATACAATTTGCCAAATAAACACAATTTAAATATGGAAAGTGACATGCAAGGGTCGCGGCGAGTGTATGCAAATGATTTTATTTGTAGAGGGTGATGCCACAATGGCAGAGCGTGGAACAGCCTATAACAACGAGTTTACCAACTAAGCTGTCTCGATTAAAATATGTTTTGTTTCCTCGCCAGATTTAAATAGTGGAATGATAGATAGATAGATAGATAAACTCTTTATTGCACCATTCACAAAGGAGTTAAAAGTTACAACAAGATATTCATACATAATGAGTGCAAAGGCAGTCCGCCTTTGCTAATGCAATTTCTTCCGGCCAACCTTTGGATGGAAAGAGAGACAAGTAAACTTAGAGGGCGCACAAAACTTATAACAGTATTAAATAAATAGACAAAAAAATAAAATATTAAAATAAAAAGATATAGAAGAAATATATAAACATACAGCCATTCTAATCTTGAACCATTCCACCGTTGAGCTACCACCATTCAACTATATGACTTGTAAGTGTGATATTGTTTCAAATGCTAGAGATGCCGACGACCAGCGAAGTAGTGAAGAAAATGAAAGCGAATTCTGGCCGACAGACGCTGAAGTAACTGAGAAAACGCTAAGATGAAAGAGAGAGATATATTGCATTCACATGTGTCAAATCCCTACATTCGTGCTCTTCATTACAAGTAAAAGAAAGTATAGGAGAATCAACCAAATCGGTGTATAAATGAGAAATGAGTTCATAATTCAATATTACCTCGATTAAGAGACCTCCTATGATATAAGGCCTAATGTTAGTTGTGTACACTCGTATATATCTCAAAATTGAAGTGCTTAATGAACATCATTAAATAAATTTAAAGAAATATTGACCAATATAAATTGAAAGTGAATATGTTTTCAAATAACAAAAGTTAAAATCGAGTTGTGTGCAGCAAACGGTTCCGATCAAACAACCCATAATAGCCTGTATTGTAAGCGATACGCATTGAAAGCTGAACAAGCAATCATAAAAATCTTTGTAATTACTTTTTTTTAACCACAATACAACCACTAGAAACACATTAACTTTCGAACCGTTGAAAAGAAAAACAAAATTAATGATCGCAACTAATTCGCAATAAAAATGCCACATGCGACCAAATATGAGAGGGGACAATTATAACAAATTAATAACGCACACTACCCTTAAAACTCGAGTACAGATTTGCATTCAATGGTATTTTCGCTTTTGTTGCTTATTCTTTTTAACCACAATCAAATTTAGACTCTAAATTATATACAGTTACATCTCAATTCCTTTAATACAAACTATGGTGTTTAAAACTTTTTAGAAATCACCCATTCCTGAAGGGTCATCTGAAGACTACAATATATTATCAACTGTATTCCTAACGTGTTAAATACGATTTTCAACTGTTACATAACGTTGGAAATCACTTGAATATTAAAAGTCTTGGTAATTATTCAGGAATCCATCCATCATTAATCACACGAGGGTGGATGCAGGGAAACGCTGTAAAAATGATTGTTGAAAAGATAAATTGCGCAAGACACGGTGTTTAGTCCGATTGCGACACGTGTGCTTTTTGCGCGACACGACAATAAAACAGACATACGTGTGGTACTTTTTATTGTTGGATTTATAGCGGTTATCATTCTGCCGCTAATGATCGTATTTGAATATTAATTTTGAGGATACAATATGATGAATGGCGTTCAGTTTATGGTGTCATCAGGAACGGTATTGTGTTTGTGACAATAATGTGCTCATGGATTGAATGTAGTTCCTTCGTTTTCTCATGGTATTGTCATCTGATCAATCATTTTAATTTTTTACATATTTATATGTAAATTCATAAGATTTTACTTAATCTTAATTAATCTTTTATTACATCTAAGATCTATGTGAAATATAGAAACAACTAAATCTGCCTTTGAGCTATTGATAAAGTCTAAATCCAAAACAATGGTAGTATCAGTCAGTACAATTCAGCTAACAATAACCAAATTAATTAACGGTACCTAAAATACTCCTCCAAGGGTCAGTCCAAAGTTCATTAAATGACCGAAACTCTCTCAATCCGAAGCAGAATAACAGCTTTCATCCTAAAACACTACAACAATAGGACAAATAACTATAGAAACATTTCGAACACCATATAGAACCATTAACCCGGCGTGTAACTGTCACCGTAACTTTAACAATTATGTCGACTACAATAATAGAAACTGTATCACAATGGTCCACACTACAAATTAATATATTCATACATTGTTCTGAGGTCAGCACCCGAAAAAAGATGTTGCAAACTGAAACGAACCTAATAACGTTTTTGATAAATATGATATTCGCAATTATGGTATATTTGCAAATTTTGATGATAAAGATAGAAAATTCAACGCTGATCCGAAGGAAGATGATTCAAATTTCATTGCAGTAGGAGTGGCCAATCTGTTCATGAAGGTTTTATTATTATAAATAGCACAATGATTGCTATTTCTGCACTGAGATATGATAATACGATTCGGCGCACTACTATTTGTAAGTACGTAATGTAGTTTTGCGTTTTTTTTTTGTGCACAATTGAGCAAATTATTTATACAGAATTTAAAAACACTTAAAAGAAAACAGAAGCTAACTCACGCCTAGTTGTTCCGTATATAAAATCGAACAAACTCAACTACCATCAAGAAAATAACCCCATGAAAAGGTGTTTTTGATTAAATTCTACTTTTGTGTCACAAAAATCGATGATTCTACCATACGTCTCGAAATAAGACGGCACACAATAACGACTGCCTTATTTGTACACATTTCAATGCGTATTTTTCGTGAATTTGCATAAGGAAGAACAAATCCTTTCATTGAAAAACACCGGTTTCGAATAAATATTTTCGAGAAAAATGTAATATAGATTTTTCTAGAAATATAAGGGGTATAAGAGTATTACGTAAATGATGCGATTATAACAAAAAACTTAACTTCCGCACGCGATTTTTTTTTGTAAGGTAAGATTTTGAAAGACATGGAAAAAATAACAAGTTAATGCCAAAGACAATTTATTATAAGCTTGATTACCTAAAACTTTGAATTAGGATGTCAAACATCTCAAGTAAGACATAAATAAGTAAATCAAAATCAAAATCAAATCATTTATTCAGAAATTAGGCCTTCACAGGCACTTTTTCACGTCATAATCTAAATTAAATGATGTTTACCAAAGCTACAAACTACTAGCATTTCGGAACGACCACTGATGAGAAGAAATGCCGAAAGAAATTCATTCAAACAGTGTTGGTCCCTATTATGCCAGAAGGGCTTACCATTTTTTATATATAAATTTATGTATAATTTTTTATCAGTAAATATTATATAAAACAGTATTACATAACAATATTTCTCACAATTTAAAAATGTATTGTGTTCTAAAGCCAAGTAGGTAGGTAATTCTCCGAAAACATTTTCAATATAATTGGGCGCCAAAAATACATTTCAACTAGCACCCACCATATATTCAAATATTTAAATTCGGAACGCTCGTATTAAGTCCGAGTGTTGCCAGTACACTGAAGCATTTTCTCCCGAATCGAGTGTGCCCCATTTTTCCTATTTCCAATACGTGTATTGTCGAGAAAATATATTTTGTATGGAGCCGGCGTCACAATGCGAAGTCCGTGTTATTTATTTAGATGTATTTCATTGTGCGGGCCGGGGTTCGATTCCGGACGGCCAGACGGGAGGCAATCGAGTCAGGGACGTACAGGTAACGGATTGGCAAATAATTGAATCTCAAACCCGGGTTATTATTACATACGTCCCTATGATTTTTAGAATGTCAAATTAGACATATTACATGTTTAGGTTAAAGAGGGTTCGGAAATAAGAATAGTAGATAGATTCTCTAATATTTAGTTAATAACTTTTAAGATATCTTTAAAAGGTCACCATCTCTATAATTACAGCATTTATTGAAATTATCGTCACGGTGATCTAGGACTGTCAGTTGTTTAATTAAAATAACTTTATCGGTTTGAAATCCAATTATAAGTCACAAATACAAAAACAAATATTATACTTAACGCTGAAAATTTTATCTAATCCAAATCTAGCGAATGTATGTTTATTTGTTTCTTAGCTCTTAACGTTTTTCCTAGTGATCAAATCTTCTTTTTGACAGATACAGAAAAAACATAGTAAATCTTTTATTTTGAAAAAAGTACCGTTCTTGTGGAAATCCAATGCGGATGAAGCCGCAGGCAAAAGGTATATATTAATAAGTAAATTATAATAAATATGCAAAACTCGTTTCAACTCCAATACAACATACTGAAAGTATTATAATAATCTATGAACAAACATCTAAAACCAGCGACACAAATTCTTTGTCCAGTGTTGCCATCGCACTAAAACACCCAATAAAGGTGATTATACGGGGATCGTGATTTGAAATTTCTTGGTTCGATAGTTCGAACTTTGAAAGTGATAAATGATACTTCAATAACGGACAATGGTGGTGTCAAGATTAATTAAAGTCGACTGTTAGTTAAATACTTAGATAAGCAAGCAAGAACGGGTAGCTTTTTGTGGTGTATCAAAAGACTTTAGATATTGCTTTGTCGGCTCCACGGCCTCCATATATTGTTTGTCTAAGGTTATTTACATTATTACACTATTGTGATGTTTGCTCAATGAAAAATTAACTAATGCATCTGAAAATATATCGAAAATTTTATCATAAAATGAACTATTTCATGCGCAACGCATCCCAGCATTGTATTTAGGTACTTTAAGGTTAAATGTAAATTGTACGTGACGCGATGTGACCTATCAAAACGGTATCGCTTGCATGGAACAGTATTGAGATTTTCAAATTTCAGCATCAACAAAATTTGAATATCTCCATACTGTTCCATACAAACAATAGCTGACTTCACATAAGTATAAATTTACCATAATTCATGTGTTCTTGTCTTATTATGTTTTTAAATATGTTAGCTAACTTTTATTTTATTATCTAATAGTTAAATATTTTCTGTCCAATCTAACCAAAAAATTCAAATCACTTCCTATTAAAGCTCCGTAAAAAACTAAAACCCAATAATAAAAACAAGAGAGAAGATTTAAGATTTAAAATTTTGATATTCTGTCAACAAGTTTTTGACAGAAGAAACTTAAAAAACGTAAATTCTGAGACTGGGATGCACCAGTCAGTTTTGTCGTTAACTTTAACTTATACGCGCCGGTGCCGTCGTTTTAATAAGATGACGTACCTTTGTGGTATTCTGCGCAGATTAAAGTCAAAGTATGCTGGTGCAACCCGCGAATATACAAGTATAAATTAAGTAAAAAGTAATATAAAAAATGAATAACTTATAAAGCGAAGAATAGCACATTTCAAAAATATTTCGAAAATTATTAATTTAGATACACAGACTTGTCTTATATAATTAGTAGATATATAAATTACACAGAGTCGTCAAAATGATTTACTCTCCAACAGATAAATCCGCTTCATAAATCGAACAATGACACAGAAATCCTTTATGGATAGCTACTGGAACAATGACCTACCGAACTAATGATTAATTCAGAAGTCATTCAATTCCTTTCGGAACGGAGCCATAGAAACAGCTTCAGCAGTTCCTGTTTAAAAAAAAATCTAGATAATTATATTTACATCGAATATACAGCCGTTGATAAATCATTATATTAATTATACATATTTTAAAAGAAACAATTCAAAAAATTATTATTTCCTTAATCAATTATCATTTTACTTTATGTTTTATACTTTTATATTCATAAATTTTTCATTTGTACAAAGTAGCTCCATTGCAGTCACGTTCAGGTGGAATTCAATATTAATAAATTAAAAACAGTTACGTTGCATTAGCCTATGTCTACCCCGTAAGGTAGAAAGACGAGATATATTATATCTAAATTGCAATTTCATAAGTACAATAAGATCGGCAATCGCCGTAATTCATGACCTTATCCTTACACATACATATTATAAAACAAAGTCCTTTGCCGCCTCCGTCTATCTGTCTGTTCGCGATAAACTCAAAAACTCTTCTTCAGATTTTCACGTGGTTTTCACCAATAGATAGACGAAGATTTAGGTTGTACAATTTATTATGCTTTACCCGACGAACAAAACCGATACAGACCGCTAGTACTAAATAATAAAATTGATCGCGGCCTTCGTGGCCTCAAACCTAAAAGCAAAGGGCGGAATGAAATAAAACAATGGCCATCTAAAAACGCCCCAA
Source organism: Plodia interpunctella (assembly GCF_027563975.2). Taxonomy (NCBI): domain Eukaryota; kingdom Metazoa; phylum Arthropoda; class Insecta; order Lepidoptera; family Pyralidae; genus Plodia; species Plodia interpunctella. The sequence goes on from NC_071294.1 coordinate 11,405,813, forward strand.
AGAGTCTCGTAATTATTAAATTGAAAATGGTGTTTTCTCAACGGCCGAGGGTGGGTCGCCGTCTAATCTAGGGTTGTCACGGTAGGAAACGAAGGGTGAGTTTCAGATTTTTAAGGTTCCACTTCAAATGTAGATTGTTATGTAAAAATATAGTTATTATGAAAAAAAAAAAACATTTACGAACATTGTTTTTATTGGTTGGTTGTTAGAATTGATAAAATTGTTCTCCTTCATGTCCCGTACCAAATCCCATTTTCATTGTAATCGGTGTATACCTAATCTTTCTCTTCCTCAACTAGGTACCTATCTCCTGTTGTGTCTAACATAATTCGACGACCTCGGTGGCGCAGTGGTAAGATTCTTGCCACTGAACCGAGAGGTCCCGGGTTCGATCCCCGGTCGGGTCATGATGGAAAAATGATCTTTTTCTGATTGGCCCGGGTCTTGGATGTTTATCTATATATGTATTTATTATAAAATATAGTATCGTTGAGTTAGTATCCCATAACTCAAGTCTCGAACTTACTTTGGGGCTAGCTCAATCTGTGTGATTTGTAATATATTTATTTATTTATTTTATAATCATTCTATTTTTTTTGCTAATTACATTCCTCTTTCTTAATAATACTAAAAAAAATATCAACTAGAAGTAAACGGAGTTAAGTTACCTACTAGGAGGTAATACTACTAGCGCCATCTATCGTCGGGAGAGCTAACTCACGCATCCCCCTTGGCAAAAGTGTAACATTTGTTAATTTTTCAAGTAGTTTATTTGGGTTGATTTTGTTCTTTATTTTCAACTTTGCAATACATACTGATGTGATATCTCATGTAATCACAATTATGTAATTGTGATTACATTACATGTAATTGTGATTATGTATTGCCTATATTTGTATGTCTAAATCGCTGGTGAAGTCGAAGCAGCGCTTAATATCTTAATGAACACTCTTTTGTTTTTCTCACTACATCCCACTTTTTCGTAAGACTTGTTGTAATATTCCTATTGTCCGTGTTCCATAATCCCAATTTATTTCTATTCCGTTGAAAAGGTGAATTTAAAAATATAGTATTTAGTTAATCCAAGTTCAGTTTAATTCCACACAAGTGCTGCGCTCCATACACATATAAATCTAAGCAGTTAAACTTTTGTATGTAGAATATTATCTGTGAAGAAAATTCAATGTATTCACGTCCATGTAGTTGTACCTATATATTTTTATTATGACATTTTTATTTTATGTTCAATTACTTTTTGTGTTAAATTACACAAAATTTAAATAATAAGGTGGTAAGCCTACTATTTTAATAATCGGTATTACAAAAATATTATATGGATTTTAAATTATTTTCAATTGTCCATGACTTTTGTAGATATTTAATTGATTATATTTTTCGTAATTAAAAACAAAAAAAACTTTCACTTTCACCAAAACCATCAGCATTTTGTTATCCATGGTATTCCTACAAAAGGTATAGACAAACAATTATTTCCAGACACTATATTTTTCATACCAAATTATTTGAAATAACTGAAGTAACTATGCCTATATTTTTCATACCAAATTATTTGAAGTAAATATGCAAAAAATCGGTCCACAAAATTAATTTAAAAAACACTTTTAGGTATCATAACTTTGTTCGTGTTCATTTTATTGGGAACTTCGAAGTTTATCTGCTGTCTTAAAAAAAACTTTGAAATTAAAAGTGGAATAAAACGCAAAAGAAAACGAAATATTAAAATAAAAACAATTTAGAGTTTATTTTTATGGCATTAACAAATCTCCATTACTATAATACATCGTTGGTACTGACATCGATTTGTAATTAATCGCTAATATGTACACTGGGATGCACTAACAACTTACAATTTAGACAACTAATGTACCGATAAGTACTTCTACACCAGGATCAATAAATAAAATACATAGCAATGCAAAAGTAGTGATAGGTACCCACAGGGACCCCGGTACTAAACAACAAACTCAACAGACAAGATTATGATAAGAAAACAAATCTGAAACCACATTAATTAAGTACAATTATTTAAACTACTGAGCTAATCGTAGAGAAATCTATACAGTTAGAAAATAATCTCTTTTTGGTACCAATCTCACTTCACTTAGCTAACCGGCGCTACTTTACCTTAAAATTAAAGATGCATCAAAAACAAAATCACAGTCAACTCAAGCGCTCGCCACTAAGGCCTAACCTCTCAATATTTACACTGATATGAGACACTCGTTCTTTACAGCTTCTATAACTCTAAGATCAATAAATAATGTCTGTAATATTTTAAAGTCACAAATTTACACTTATATCCGTCTGCCGAACCTCAGAGGACTGTGGTCTTCTAAGGCAGGCACGTTGGTCTTCAATATATGACGGAGACCGGCCGCCTGAGCTGGTCGTCGTGAGGGCTGTGTTGTGTGGGGGTCACTGGAGACACTGGCGACGAGGGCGCTGCTCCGTATGGTGGGAACAGAGGCGATGAAAAGGGTTTGGGTGGTGCCGCCGGCGAAGTGTACAGTGACGAGTAGAACGATGACACGACGGCGGCAGCGGAGGACGACACCGTCGGCAACTTTTCCGACGGCGCCATCAATTTCGAGAACTGTAGGTGGTCCAACTGATGCGGGAAATATGGTGGCACTGCGGGGTATGATAGCGCATCCAAATGTCCAACGGTTGGAGCCGGGCCGGCGAAGTAAGGCAGCGGGAAACTCGGGAACGCGCCAGCTCCTGGGGCGCCGCCGGGCGTCGGCGGCTTCGGCTTCCTGCGCGGCCTGTACTTGTAGTCAGGGTGCTCCTTCATGTGCAACGCTCGCAGGCGTTTCGCCTCATCAATGAACGGTCTTTTCTGCATTTCTGATAACAACTTCCATTCAGCTCCCAACCTTTTGGAGATCTCGGAATTATGCATCTTCGGATTGTCCTTCGCTATCTGGCGGCGCTGGAGTCTCGACCAGACCATGAAGGCGTTCATCGGCCTCTTGATGTGGCCCTCTGATTGCGGCGAAGACGCCGGCAGCGGCTGCGGCGCGCTCGGGTACTCCGGCAACATGCCCGGGTGCATGGAGAACGCATAAGGATGATGACTCAAAGTAGACATGGTGAATGAATAAAATAAACTGTCAAAAGTTCTAATAGAGCATTAGCTCTATGATGTATGGCACAATGCGTTAATGAGCACAGACGAAGAGGCGATTGTGTCGCGTCGAAGGCGAGCGATAGACTGACGGTTCAGTTTGGTGTCCGAGCGAGTGTCGAAGCGCGGGGCGCGGTCTCGAAGGCGGCGTGCCTGTCACCAATGGGGGCCGGGCGTGTAAAGCCTGCGCCCCTCCTTACCCACTCTCCCCGTTCTTGTCTAACCCTCAAAAGCTTGCATACAACTGTCTCTTTCGCCGAAATAGCACCGGTGTCGTGGCGCGGAACGTCCAGCTGTTTTGGAGGCATGTCGTGATGATGTAACTCTTGTAATGGTAACATAACGCCTTAAATCTCGTCTCCTTACATTTTTTAATGTTCTTTAACTTTAATGTATAGACGTGGGTGTGTAAAAGACGGTATATTAGAAAATGTCGTCATTTTTGTTTGAAAAATATTTATATAACGAGTATAATTATTTCTAACGGCTAAATAAAATAATTATGTTTTATATAAAATAGGTTTAGTATTAAATCTTTTACATATCTATTATTTTCATACCTAATCAATATTTTAATGAATAAGATTCTATTAAAATATATGGTTTATGTAATACTAGCGGCCCATATCCCGGCTTCGCGCGAGTACTATAATAAATGATATAACTGAACCTTTCTCTTCAATCAGTAAATTTCGCATCAAAATCCGTTGCGTAGTTTTAAAGATCTAAGCACACATTGGGACAGACAGCGGGAAGCGACTTTGTTTTTTACTAAGTATGTATATTGATTTCTTCATAAGTAAAACTAGGGAGTAAAATTTAGTAACGAACGAACATTAACCCTTATTAACTTATTTTAACTTGTGAAAAATTCTTTTAAATTATTTTTTGCGACAACGTGAACTCGTACCCTTTTATTTATTTTCGAAATTTGATTTTAAATCCTAATTATTTTTTACTATTTAATACAAAAGCCTAAGTAAGTATAAAATACGTTTACCTGACTATTAAACAACCAAAACGAATATAGATATATTTTTAATAACAAATACAAGAATTATTATTATTATTATTATTTGAGAAAGAAACTATAATATAAACTATTACAAAACAGAAATTATACGAGCTCTAAAATAAATTATGTTTTTAAAATTTTACTTCTTTTATAATATAGTGGGCAAACGAGTATGCAGATCGCCTGATGGTAAGCAAACACCGCAGTCCATGGACACCTGCAACCTGATACGTGTCACCGGTGCATTGCCGGCATTTTTACTTTACATAGATAGATAGATAGATAAACTCTGTATTGCACCATTCACAAAGGAGTTAGTTATGAGTTACAACAAGATATTCAAACATAATGAGTGCAAAGGCTATCGCTAATGCAACCTTTGGGTGGAAAGAGAGACAAGTGAACTTTATTAATTTTTTACCAGAATTAGTAATCATTCAAATCTTGAAATCTGTTTTCCTTCAAAAAAACAAGTTAATAGACTACTAACAATTGTTAAATTAAGACTAAAAACAATAAAATAAAATATTTTAATTATTTTAGGTCCTTTTTAATAATCGCGTCACACTTTATATCAGTTTATAGAAATGTCTTCGCCAAATTCGTAATAAATACACAAGTATGTAATGACAAACTTTATTTCTATAAACCCATTCGCTTCATTTCTTAGAAACCTGTTTCTAAGCTTTGCACCGCGCTTTTGCTCACTCACAGAGCTTTATACTTCACAGTTACAACTTACAAACAACATAAAGCTCATGTTTCTTGGTATTGCAAAGCTACTAGTACACGAGTTTGTGTAACAGAGCTTTTGAGCTTTGGGACACGTGGCGCCATCTATGGCTACATTGCGTAAAGTTTTCTACGAGTATAATCAATTTACACTATTAGGTACTAGCGACCCGCCCCGGCTTCGCACGTGTGCAATATTATGCGTGTTATAAATGACAATTAAACAAATGGCTTCTTGATAAATGTTTTTACACAATCAAAGATATTTTGGATTGCAATGACATTAATTAACATACATGTAGATTGGAAGTGACATTTTGTCTTAATTTAATCTGATGTCATTTTATAGTTTTTTAAATATGCCATTATTAACATTTGCATGGTGTTGACAACGGCTGAATAGGCTTGTTCTAAACCATTAAGTGGATATTGTATTACCTACACTATTTAAGCAAATAAAAATGATTTGATTTGATTTATATTCGTATATACTGTCCTCTCAAATCATTCTATCTATTTAAAAACCGTATCTAAATTCGTTCCTTAGTTTTATGCCGGCTGCGCACTATCGCCGAACTCGGACACATGCCGACGCGAATATACGAGTATTGCGTAGTTTGTAGGATAGCTTTTTATTTACTGCACGGGAAAACAAGCAATGTACGTCGAAACTGCAAAGTTCAGCGAACTGCAGCCATATGAAAAACTTTTACGATTCCAACGCAACTCAGTTCTATTTAGGAAACTAAAATGTATCGCATAATATTTGATGATACGAATTTGCGATGCAGATCAGTTAGGTCGCAAAGTAGACCGCGTTAAGAGATGGTAAGCCCCCTGTTTGCCGATAGTGTAGAGCCGGAATTTAATATCAAAGCCTATACATAGGGACAGACAGCGGGAGCGACTTTGCTTTATACTATGGAGATAGTACCTATGTAATGATAAAGTTGGGTGACTATTTTTTCCAATGTACATAATATGCATCCCTATTGTAATAATATATTTTTTATACATATCTGTATGATCGCCATCTACTTATATAAAACATTAAACAGTACGTACTAAGCATAGAAGCGAAGTCGAGACGAGCGACTAGTTTATAATAAAAAGGTCTCAAAATACTTTAACGTTCAATTTATTGTAATTTATCTTTCAAGTTATTTTTTCCAAAAAAAAATGTTACGTTCCATTGTTCTACTAGTTGTTTAGATCCCATTGTTTTGTATCCATTTACACTAAACAGCTTACCGTTAAGAGATTTAGCGCACCAAACAGCCAAATTTGCCGCCAAAGGAAGCCATTATAGCAATTGTTTTCTTCCTTATTCGACCATTAGAGTTATAAAAGATTTTATGGAAATATAAAAGATCAATAAAGTATTAATATTTCACAATAGGGAATATTAAAGAAGTTATGTTATAAACAAAAATTGAAAATAGACGCGCGCCTGTAATATATATATTATCTTTTGTCCGCGACTTCGTCCGTGTTTATTATGTGCGTGCGCTCATAAATTAGTTTTGTCAATATATCGGGTTCTAAGCAACGTATCGCGATGAAACCTATACCAGATTTTAAGATAGACCTTCCGCTATACAACTATAAAAACCGCATCAATTTTCATCCGGTTGTTTTTGCGTGATGCGCGAGCAAACATACAAAGACAGAAAGATTTAAAAAAGATTGTTAAAGGCCTCTATTAGCCCATAAAGTGCCCCATAATTATTTCTCTGTAATATGTACAGACTACTGTATGTATATAGATGGATGAGAGTCCATGCGGTCAGATTCAACTCAAAATTTGGTATAGGTTTCATCGCGATACGTTGCTTAGAGATATTGGCAAAAATAAGTTATGTGCGGACACACGTAACAAACGCGTGCGTAGCGGAGAGCAAAATCTAGTCTTAAATACTAGCTATAATAAATAATATCGTAGCTCCTCATTAGGATAACTAGCATCCTTATAAACCCCAGCCTCCAGCGACATAGCGAAACACAGCTCTCTAATTAATTAAGCTGTATATATATATATATATATCTAAAATATATAAAGAACTCTCACACCTAATTACTTATAAACCCCAACACCGCAACAAAAGCGACGCCTGCAGTCATTCGTCATAATATGACCTGGAATACATCTCTTTCTCCCCGTGGGTGTTAAAAGAGGACAGAGATAGTCTAGCTAGTTAGTTTTCCACAGAATACCCTTAGATCCCTACGGTGACAATAACGCCCCAGCCTCAATGTATAGGCTTAATGCCTATTCGCTCCATCTTCCTATTTTAATTTACTTAAATTTCCCATGACACTCGACACTCACTCGACACACCATTATGGTCTGTTTTTAAAGCCCAGTTGAAATAAATTTCGTTGAACTAAGGTTTATTAATGTTTCTTAGCAAATATTACTGTGTGTGTGTTTTTTTTTCTGAGAGAAATAAATCTTTGATCCAAATTAATTAATGTTGACGATACTTGATATTATTGACAAGTTCCACAATTTCTCTGTGTCTCTGTCCACCATTAGATCCTGAACGGCAATGCTCTGATACCCAGAGTCCGGTTAAAAATCAATCAACAAATAAAACAAAATACCGCTGTGATTCTACAGCCCTTTGACTTTTAGTTAACTAAACACGATCTGAATGTATGTACAACTCGCCCTTCCTGCCACATGCGCGTAGGATCTATTATTTTTCAGCAAGAATGCCTCTCGTTAATGGGCGCCGATGATAATGTGCACAGAATGAGCTGCGCATTATTGCGCATTGACTGAGCTGCGCAGGGCAATCGAGATAATGCACGCATTGTCTGAAATGGGATTTCGTAGTTTTTAAAAATTAACGAGCGAGTTTTAATTAAGATATATTTTAATTTGAGGTCGGTTTGGAAAATTGTTTAGTCTGACGAGCATTTTCTGTTGAAGTATAAAAATCGAAGATCTTCAGCTAAACTATAGAAAATATACTTTTTCAGTGTGATTAGCATCTTCTGTATATAAAAGGTATCGTTGCATTTGTCTTTACAATTAAATTTCTCTAATAATTTTGACTCCTCATAAAAATTGTTCGGCCATGCGAACGAAGTCGCAGGCATCAGCTAGTTGAGACATATTTTAATTTAAGGTGGGTTTGGTGGGTTTACTCTTTAAATTGATCAATAGGTATACCTATTGATCAATTTAAAGAGATTTTTGACGACCTTCTTAAATAATGGTCAACACACGCTGAAAATTCTGGATATTTATACGTAGCGCGGGCAAACATGTTAAGTTTATTTTTGATTTTACTTCGTCCTGTTTTCTGTCTATATTATCTACGGTTAGTCAGTCTGATGGGAGAACTTTACGAAAGTTTTTTTTTTGTTACTGAGGGTAAACTTATCAAGAATTTCTTAATAGGTCCATCATTATGACAAAACATGCTCGTTATAGTGGTTTGTAAATCATTGTAAACTGTCTCCCTAAAATACACAATACTTTCATAGACATCGCTAATATTTCTGACGACCGTGACAAAACAAACGAATGTCACAGACGGACAAATAAACCGTACTAAACGCCGGGCACAAACAGACCGACAGACAGACAAAGCGTCTTCATAACCGCAATAAAGTTATTTGGATAACCGTTACAAGACAAAACAATTGTAATACCTTTTGTCCATTCCAGTTCAAACATTTGGAATTTCGAATGATTTAAAAAAAAAACAAAACCGTTTAAGAACAACTCTTGTCTAAATTTGAATTTAGAATCCAATGGAACAGAGTGTAAAATTCGAATGTCATTTTTAAATTTGGAATACATAATCAACGGTTGTTGTTTGGGTAGTCGGCCAGTGCCAAATTTATTCTTCGAAGTAAAATAAAGATTTAATGATTACCTAATTACGTACAAAATGGCGTTGTCGTGCCGCCTGACCATTTCGCCCCTCGTGCTGTGCCGTACTTTTCTTAGTAAAGCGTAATAAAAAGCAAACATTGGGTTCCCGTTATATTTTTTCTGTTTTGTTATTTGGTAAAGCTGTAGTTGTGAAAAGGGGGGCAGGTATTTTTGGAACTTATATTGAATATCAAATTTAAATTAGAAGAGAAATATTTTGTTAAAGGATGGAAAAGGTCTAATTTCTGATTAAATGCTCTGATGAAAAAACAATCTGGAATGAACTGTGATCCATATGAGATTATTAATGATGAGGGGGCAGGTCGTATGTCACTTCCGTCTTCGCCCTTCAGATATTTAGATTAGAATAAGAAAATATTATTTTGGTAGCACTTTATTAAAATAAATAATTAAAATTACACACGTGTAACTAGCAAAGTTTTCGCACAAGTTCGCCATTTTTGATGCTACCAACTTTCTAATTAACCAACAGCACAATGACAAGTGCGCTGACTGAAATAGGAGGGTGACAACTTTAGCAATGTTACATCCTTTGCCACACAAAAGTATTACAACACAAACCAAAACACACCTTAAAACTATATACACAAATCTCAAACTCCAATGACACGTGTCACATAATTAGTAATGTTCAAAACTGAAATGTATCACAAAATAAATAAAGTACAAATTTCTTTGGCAGTGCGAGAATTGGTAGTCGTCTTCTAGGGTTGTCACAAACAAGTTCATTATGCACTTAGACAATTAGTGTACGCCTCAGGAGATCCACGTTTTGTGCCTGAACCACTGATATGTATAATTACTATTGCTGGATTATTTTTCATAATTGAAATATTTTGGGTCACACGCGATTTCTCTTGAAAATAAATTACAAAAATTACTAGATTACTACTAGAGAAGAGAAACTTATTTAACATCAAAATACCTACTAAGCTATTCTTGTATCTAGCATTCTTGTAATAACTATGAAGAAACAGTCTTCTATGTGAAAAACAGTGAGTTGTTTTGATGATATATTCTTCATTTACTAATCTAATAAGTCCTGCCTGTCTCGTCATAGAGATAAGTCATATCACCGGTTGCTGATTAAGATACCCTGGACAAAATTATAACTTTACTATCTATATTATATCCTAACTAATATTATAAATGCGAAAATAAGTTTGTTTCTTAACTCTTTACGCTTTATCATCTTGAAATTGTGCACACATGTAGTTTGAAGTATGTAGAGGGGTCTTATTATAGAGGCCATATTGAGGTCTTTTATGACGGAAAAATAAATGTTTCCGTAGGAAATTCACGCGGGCGAAGCCGCGGGCAAAAGCTAGTTACACATAAACATACAACGGTTACATATTGGTTTGCTGATTAAATAACTTCATAGTCTTCGTAGTCATTCCTCATGGCTGAGGATCGTTCTCATTACGTGGAACGAAGCACACACAACAGCTTTCTCGGCATTATTAATGGAGTGGTTTGTCAATGCCTTCTCCATTTCACACACAAGCACCAGTGTGCAGATTTCCTCATGATGTTTTCCTTCACCGGAAGCAAGCGGTGGTCGATGAAAACTACTATACATGAGTCAGATTGCTATACAAACTCATGTGGCACGAGTAGGATTCGAACCTGGGACCTTTCGATCCACAGGCGTTTTAACCATTACACCACCACCGCTTCAATTAATAAGTATAGACGATTAACAGACTGTGTAATTATCTCCACTGTCTAGTCTAGCATAGCGCACATGCAAGTCAATCTCCCTCAGCCTTTCCGGTGTAGCGCCTATTTGTAGTGTTTAGATTTACTCATTAGGATGAAACTGGCTGGCGGAAGAGGGATCTCGAATCTTTCTCACTAGTTCCATCCGAAAATAGTTCCATGGAACTAGTGACAATTTTTTTTCTCAGTAGTTCCATTGACGCTTCAAAGTCAATGGAACTACTGTGAAAAGAAATTCTCACTAGTTCCATGGAACTATTTTCCGATGGAACTAGTGAGAATCATCCGGGATCTCAATATTGGAAAAGAAATATACCTCTTGTATTTGATTATTATTTAAACTGACATTCAATAACAACAACGATGAAACTGTAATCAATCAAAACTGTAATCATCAAGTTTTGATTAAGTTTAATAGTTTTGTTTATATTCAAATAATTAATTCATTCATTATATAATTATTCAAACATGTAATAAGTTTGATTATATTTTTTTTAATGTAATAAAACGTATTACATATTTGATTAATTATTTGATTACTTTATTTATCTTAATATAATCAAACTTTATTTGAATAAATCGAAACTTTAAATAGATTTGATTAATTTTTTAATGAAAATATATATTTTTTAAATATCATCAAACTTATAACATATTTACTCAATTATTGTATTAATTTTGACTATATTTTTTCAAAATTATTACATATTTTATTAATTATTTTATTATTTTAATGTAATGTTTAATTAATAAGTTTGATTACGTTTTTGTTAAATATAATCAAACTTAATCAAATCAGGTCAAATCAATCACTCAGTCAAACAAAATACTCTAGAGGTTGATATAGCATATATTTTACAGCATGTAAGAAACACAAACAAATCTTATATATTTGTCATAATGTCGCTTGGCTTATAATCCGTAACGACTACAAATATTACATTTTTCATATAAATCTTCCAATTTCATAGCGTAAGAAATCTAAATTCATTTCTCAGTATGAACGTATCCCTGACCATCAAATCCAGAAGATAATAAAAACAATTTGACAACTATAGGGTCCTTTGTTTTAAAGTTTTCTTTAATTTTAAGTTTTAAGGTTATCTTAAGAGTGTATGAAGCGCACACTAGCGCCACTATCATATTAGCTCAGTGTTAATGATTATGATATTTTTTTTTGTAGTTTTCCATTTATGAATTTCCTAAGTAAAGATATCTGTTTAATTTCTAACCAGAGCCAGAAACCTTTCGCTTCAGCGTTTCGAGCACAAACCGCACGACACGTCGGGCCGCGTGTCCACTAACCGGATATGTCTAGCGCAAACTAGTTCCGACCGGCTTCTGCACCGGTTATTTCTGATTTTCGCCGGATAGATATCGGCTGACGGATGCCCAGTCACCGTGCATACGCTAACCGCAAATCTAAGCTAGGTGTTAGAATATAAATGTTTCTGTGTATCTACTTGTATTTGCCTATTTTGGCATATATTTGTAACGTTTTAAAGAAGTGCAATAATGAGGAATACAGTTGAAGAGGAATATTCGTTGTTAATTCATTATACGGTCAACAGCACATCAGGTTACCCTGCATGAACCTCTGTGGCGCGGTAATAGCGACGAGTTTGCAATGAATTTGGGTAAGATCATGTACTGTTGACTGTGCCATCTATTTATTCCTAGTTGCGTCCAAGGTATCGCTCCCGTGTTAATTTAGAAATTAAAAATTGTGCCACCATGTGAGCCACCATTCCAAGTTGTGTGTAACCGTGAATTTATGGAAATGAGTAAATTTTATAAAATTGAATATTAATCAAATACAAACAACACACGTTTAAACGTAATGGTTACGTTTTAGAAATTGATCGAAACAATTTCCCTGATAAATAAGCCGCATAACGTGTTTACGTCAATAAACAAATGCCAATCCAACACAACATACAGCAATAAGCGCGCTAATCGCGGTTACCCCTCTCTTGATCCTGTGATTCGATCCTGCAACATAATTGTCAGAACTAAATAATAGCGAACAAAAATAATTTAAAGATTTGGCTGTGATTTTGTCTGTAGTTTTGTGTTTTTATTTGCCTGTAGTTTTATGTTTTTATCCATCTGCCTGATGTCAACCCTCTTTAGGAATACTAATGTTGCCTATCAGATACCAAAGCTAAAGTTATGGTCACTCGATCGGGGACCACGTCGTAACCCGACCCGAAACGTCAGGAGATGAGATGAGTCCAAGATTGTATATTATTTATATTTAACTAGCGAATCTGACTTCGCACTTCTACAAACCTTCGGGTATAAATTGTCTAAATAACAATGAAAACAGCATCAAAAACCTTTTATCTTTTTATTAGCTGTTTGAGTCCCACTGCTGGGCAAAAGGTCCTCCACGCATTCCTATCATTTGTGTTATCTTACCATTCTTTGTCGAACTTTTTGATGTCGTCCGTCCATCTCGTCCTAGGCCTTCCTCTTTACGGTGTCTGTCAGTCCTGAACAAAACCAAATGCGTGGTTTAAAAGAAATACATTTAGAAACAGGCAGAGACGGAGGGCATTGTTTCATACCATCTCAATCTTTAATAATTATTTACTAGATTTTGCCCGGGGCTTCCCCCGTGGAAATTTTGATGTAAAATATAGCCTATAAATATAAAAATGTTTATTTTCGGACAATATGAATCCATTGTGTTAGTTATCTTAAAAACTAATTATATTAGTACCTATATTCTAGGTACTAAGGATTTGGTATTTTTTATTAAATGGCCAATTAGAGGACAATCCCCACTATCGGCTATCGCCTTCAGGGCGCTGTTGCTGACCCCTAGCTAGAGCAATCTTGGATAATGTACCTTAATTTTTGAAATCGTTTCGGTAGTTTCTTAGATTACCCGCCTCAAATATACAAACTCACAAATGCTTACCTCTTTATAATAATAGTATAGAAGTAGTGTTAATCTAGAGTCTACTCAACAGCCCCACAAGGAGCACACGTCGCTTACAAATCAAAGCCACAGCTACAAACAAAGAGAACAAATTGCCGGTTTTCACAAAACCAAATTACACGTTAACTAAACGTTTGTGGGCGGGAAGGAGTGTGAGAATACTGCTTATTAGTTCGTCATTGATTTCCCTTCGTTTTCAACAGTAGTGTTAGATGTAAATTTATGTGTAACATATACTTATGTAATACAATGTTTAAAGTAAGAAAAATCCATACTTATCAGCATTATCCATACTTATAAACAGCTGGACCAATTTTGATGAAATTTGGTATGTATGTAGTTAAAGATTCAAGTTCAAACATAAGCTACTCTTTAAAAACTACTAACGACTTATTTTATTAAATAATAATAAGAATAAAATATAAAAATGTTTATGTAATATTCCAGAGAATAGTGCGAAAATTTTGCAGCATTCTTGGACGACATAAATTGTGCTGGTTACAAAAGGAATCAAACAATGATTATAATTTTTATTCACCGCAAACAATTACTATGGTTATCCATAAACTAAAAAAAAATATTTATTTTATTTAGTCTATAGCAAGGAATTACTTTTTTTTTTTGCTCTCCCACATAAAGGACATCTCCCAATGTGACAACAAACAAAAGCAAATCACTAACGCCACAGCCGAACGTTACTAATTAGATTTTTGTGAATGTTTACTATGACTTTTCTAAATTATAGGTTACTATTGTATGAGTAAAGGTTACGATTTAATGAGACATGACAGGTACCTATATTTTCAATTCTTTTCGCAATTTAATTGAAATTTCATTATAATACTGGACGCACGAAAAGCTACTTACCATAATGACAGTTTTTTTTCTTAATTCGTAGAACGCACCAGACACAACCAAAGAGTAGCTGTGTACAAAAAATTTGGACGCACGTACCGCTACCAGACCGGTCCGTAGATATCGAAATTAATAAGAAGTTTTTAGAGCTTACCGCCAATCGTTTTACACCTGCAGTCTGTGGGTTGACTATGCGCAGGGGTTATACAGCGATCTTCGAGTACAATATAATAACGCGTTTCGGGCATTAATGGTACTGCCGCGCTACTGCAGCGCCTCGGCCATGTTTGCTGAGGCTCATGTTGATGGGTTCGCGGCCATCATGAGGAAGCGATGCGCCTCTCACCTCAGGCGCATGCGCGACAGTCCCAACAGTATTCTGTGCGCGTTGGCAGATCGGTGGGACTCGCCGATGCTAGCTCGCTGGATAAGGCTGCATGCAGTTATTTCGTACACTGTTTGCAGCTGCTCCAGCTGGCTGGCATTTAATTTAATTCTTATTTTATTATGTATTTTACTAACACTAGTATATAAGGATATTTTTGTTACTAACACATATGGATCTATGGTCTGAAATAAACGTCTATTAATATTATTATTAATAACTTATGAGCGAGAAGAAAACGCGAGATCAAAAGCTAATTGTAGACTTCAATACTTTAAGATAATATTATCTTCAAGGCGTGTTTATTCAAACATTTTTATAAACACAAATAAAAACAATTTGTCACACACACACACAGGTTCTCAAACTGAGCACTTATGAAACAGGACTACATTATGGCGAAGTAAAACAACCGACATACAGTAGCAAACAGTAAGCTCAATAAAGACAAATTACGAACAAAAAACATATAAAAACTAAGGGTAGGTTCACATGCGAGGCGAATTGTTTCTCCATCTACGGCAGAAGTAAACTTTAGTTAAGGATTTTGTTTTTATTTGTATTAAGCTTGTTTATGTATTTTACAGCTGGGCAAAGACCTTTGTCTTCCATAGAAAAGTATATTCTTCCAAAAATGTCAGAAAAACAAGTGACTTTCTGCCATGCGAATAAGTAGGTACTATGTCTTACTGCTTATTTTAATCGCATAAACAAATTAATGACTCATTAAATCGTAACTTTTACTCATACAATAGTAACCTATTATTTAGAAAAGTATTATTATAAAGAGGGAAGGTATTTATTTTGGGCGGGTAATCTCCGAAATTACCGAACCGATTTCAAAAATTCTTTCACCATTAGAAAGGTATATTATCCAAAATTGCTATAGGCTATATTTTATCTCAAAATTCCCACAGGAGCGAAGCCTGGGGCAACATCTAGTTATTAGTAAAAAATATATTTCGGACCAAAAAATATATCCCCTAGTTTATATACACGAATATATTCTTATTTCTACTTTTTTATAAAAATAATATTGTCTAAATCCTTAAAATATCCATGTTTACCATTTAATAATACTGAAAATGGTCCGTGGTTATAACACAAGCCTAGGCTGACCAAGGCTCTGTACATCTCACAAGAAATAACGACGTATCAATGACTGCTCTCATGTGAACCAACGCCAAGTCCCGTTATCAGATTTAAATCGACAATAGCATCAAAACAATGTGTTCTCATAGGGTCGGCGAGAATAATCGACTCGGCTCTCGACTCGAGTGCGTTGAGTGTAATCGATATTACGATTATTATCCGAATCGAGTGGTGGCGGGAATTTAGTAATTTTGCCAATATTTGTAATGTAGTGACGGCGATTATATTATCACAGTTCAGTCAGATCACCTATCAATTTATTGAAATATGGCAGTTATAATATATTAATTTATACGTTAATTTAGAGAGAATATTGGTACTATATGTAGTGGAAGTTCGCTCAGCAGTAGCATAAAAAAGCCTAGCCTATACTAACATAAACTTACCTTGCGATTATTTATACATTTTCGTAGTCACTTCTCGTAGCTCCTGCTACACTTCGTAGCCGTCGGATGCAACGACTTTAGCTTTTTGAAATACATAAAAAGTATTGGAACTAAATATCATCGCTTGTTAAAAGTTATTTTATGATAAACAAAAATCGAAAACTTCAAATGAATGAATGTATTCTAACAGTCAATCAAATGGTATCTATTGGTGAAATTCCCGAAAAACAACCATTTTGTATTAGGCTAAAAATGCTTAGAAACTGGCACGATTCTTGCTTTCAACTCGGTAGAAAAAAAAATCAAAAACCTACCTATATTTTTAATTTTTCAAACTTGGAACTCTATAAGTGGCCATCTCAAGACGCACGGCGGTGCACGGTCAACTGACAAAGACGTGGGGTGCAAATCGAATCATCCGCCAAATTGAGCACTAATTCGCGGACTTGGCGTGAGACCCGCTCGCTGCGTGAGTTTTTGGGGTGATAATAATGTGGGATACTGTCAAACTGCACATTATAAAAGAAAAGGAGAGTAGTATATAAAAAAGCAGGATTTTTTAATAATATTTTTTTAATGTCATTCAAAAATGCGTTGTGGGGACAAAAATATTTCAGTATTCGTAGATAAAGTGTACAGAAAATTCCAAATGAAATAAATTAGCTAAAAATATTTAAAACCTTAGACTAATAGTCACTTAAATTTGTTAATTGACGTCCTTGCGAAAAGGCTGCGGTGAAGTTTGTTTCGCCGCTCTTCTTCACTTGCGCTTTGAATGCCGGCAGTAGACTAAGTTTAAGTAATTTTTTGACGTCAATAAGTGATGTATATCATCCTAAATTGAATAAAGTATTTTGAATTTGAATTTGACTTTTAGACATTTCAAATATTCATATTTATGAAAACTTCCTTCACATTATTTGGAAAGTATAAAAAAAATCATGAGCTCCTCAACTTTTTAATTAAACTTAATGATGTATTATAATGATAATTTATTAAGAACATGCAGTATCGATTAAATAGTTAAATGGCAATTCACTTAATAATCATCCATATAAACAATACATCATTTATTTCATTACCTTCAAACTTCATTGCACAGTCACCCACCTTGGCTCCCCCTAGCGTTAGTACCAAAACATCACCCCATGAGAACTGCGGCCACTCCACACTTGAAGATGTAATCGCGCCATTTTTTTGTTTTCTCTTTTTAAATTCCGAACGCCGATTGTTTTCTCTATCGCGGCCAGTATTTTTTCAAAAAGGTTCTTTCATTAAGACTTGTCGGGTTGTTTCGAGTGGTTAGATATTGAGAAGCACTCGTGTAGTGTGGAACCGTGCGTTATTAGGGGAACTGTGAGACCGAAATCTGACTTTTAATAACTTCATAGCGATATTAATTTCATAACATTTCAATGTTCAATACATTCTCGAGATTCGAATGGCGGTTAAGAAATTGTTTAGACTTTTATACTTTGAGTTTGTTAAACGATATTTTACCAGCTGCGTTTCCTAGTGAAGCAATGAAACGCTTTGAAATTATTGTATTGACACAAACGTAGACAGAATTACAATTGATTAACGCGACAACAGTCGAACAACAACAGACAGTAGCGTCAAAAACAACACTTTTACCGCCGCCGCAGATATATTTCAGAGAGATATATTTCATTCGCTTATCTGCCGTCAACGTCAGTGGACGACCAGCCTGTCTCATTTGTAGGGGCACCACGCTTGTCTGTACTGTTCAATTAAATCATATTTACGTTTAAAATAATAATGTGTTTCTTTATATAGGGTTACTAATAATAAGATGCCATATGCTCGCAGTAGTTTGTAGGTACTATTATTAGGAATTTATTTTATATAAAGATATATATAAAGAAACACATTGTTGTCCAAAAGTTATCCATTTTCGAGAAATTTTGTATTTTAATTTATTTTTCCAATAAACGTTCTCTTGGGTACAATCTTTTTTTTAGGATATAGTATCGACAGTTAGGAATTTATTTTACCCCTATATAAAGAAACACATTGTTGTCCAAAAGTTATCCATTTTCGAGAAATTTTGTATTTTAATTTATTTTTTCAATAAACGTTCTCTTGGGTACAATCTTTTTTTTAGGATATAGTATCGACAGTTCCATTCTCATGCTCTCTGTCTGTCTGTACGCTTTCATTTCTAAACCGCTTATGACTGATTTTAATGAAATTTGCTATATATAATAATTAACTCGATGTAAAACATAAGCTATTACGGGCGGGGCTGTGTGCAACAGTTAGTCAACAATAAAGTGTTTTTAATAAAATAAAAAATGAAACAAACTCGTGGTCAACTCGAATGCGTTTCATTGACGGCTTTCCACGTCAACGTTTTTAATATAATTCGATAATGAGATTGTGCTGGTTGACGTCGAAACATTCGCTTTGTCATTTTTGTCCTATAGCTAATTCTATTTTATTTCTCTGGGAGTGTATTTTTATCGGGTAATAAAGTGTCAATAGTCAAAATCAAAATCAAATCATTTATTCAGAAATTAGGCCTTCACAGGCACTTTTTCACGTCATATTCTAAATTAAATGATGTTTACCAAAGCTACAAACTACTAGCATTTCGGACACGACCACTGCTGAGAAGAAATGCCGAAAGAAACTCATTCAAACAGTGTTGGTCCCTATTATGCAAAAATTATACATAAATTTATATTTAAAAAATGGTAAGCCATTTTTTAAATATAAATTTATGTATATTTTTTTATCAGAAATATAACATGTAAGTACACAATAAAGTAAAAGGTATACTGAAACATATTATGATTGTGATCAAGTGCTGATGAAAGGAAAATATATATACTTATTAATTAATAGTCGGATCAGGTCCATAGTACATCAATTAATGTCCGATCCGTTTGATAATTAATATTTGATTTCGTTTACGGCCAGATTCAGCCTTAAAATTTTCGTTCACAATTTCCGATTCGGGCGATAATTTGGCCGAAAATTTCGGCCCATTTATGGTAGTTTCTTGTATAATATTTTTTTGTTTCTTTATAAAAAGGTACAAATTATTATTTAATTTCGGAAACCATGAAACCGAAACTTCAGTTTCGTTTAAAAATCAATATTCAGTAGTTTCGGTTGAGCATAAACCGGCAAACAAAATCGGAAATTTAAAAAGAAAAGGTCGTTTTAAGATGAAAATAAAATGAATATTTTTCTTTTTACATTTATTCAACAGCAGCGACGCGCACACCGGATACATGTAACTTGTTCAATATTTCTCGTGACAAAGGCAGAGACAAAATCAAAACTGGATCACCGTTCGCATAAAAGGTTTTTCTAAATAAGAGGCAAATTCAAATTCAAAATTCTTTATTCAATTTAGGATGATATACATCACTTATTGACGTCAAAAAAAATTACTTAAACTAAGTCTACTGCCGGCTTCCAAAGCGCAGGTGAAGAAGAAGCGGCGCAATAAACTTCACCGCAGCCTTTTCTCCAAGGACGTCAATTAACAAATATGGGTCTTATACATATATTAAAAATTAGGAGAACGAATTTACATCATTATTAAAAATATCATAATTGGAATAAATAAATAAAATAAAAGTTGTATTTCCAATAAAATTATTGAAAATTGTCACACAATGACTTATACCTAACTACTTTTCATAAAGAGCACAATTCATCTCGTGTTTATGAACTGTGACCAAATGCGCAGTTTCTGTATTCGCGGTCCCCTAATCCGGTCAACTTGTGGCCATTTTAGGCCGGAAGCCGAGGGCGCTCTCTGGCGACGCCAATAAGTACCAATTATGGAGAATTTTCTGATATTTCGCTAATAGTTCGGTAAATGCTTGCTAACTTATTTTTATTATACTAGTTAAAATTGTGTTCTCGCAATAACTATAGGGAGGCATTAAGATTGGCTGAATTTAAGTGTTGTAGTTTCAAATATGAAAAGTAAACATAGGTACCCTTTTCAAAAATAATGCAATAAAGACCAATTAATGAAATACCTTTTTTTTACAGAATGTTAATATAATAGCGAACGATAAGGAGAATGAAAATATTTTATTTTCATCATGACAAAAACCGATAGCGCCTGTTAAATGTATCTTAGCAATCGTTTTTATCTGCGTAATTAGATTCCATTTTTAAATGGAGAGACGACAAAAATGTTTGGGTTAAACTTGTCGAAAAAAGTAATTCTATTATTTTTTTTTATTAGGTATCTGAATCTAATGTTAATACCTATACCTACGTATACCTATAGGTTCTTAATCGAATGCAAAATATTCCACGTCTTCTCCACCAGAATTTGAACCCCAATCGAAAACTCAACAACTTCGTTTAATTTGATTAAGTCGTTGTAAGATTTATTCGTCGGACGGACAATATCCATAATTTAGCTGTGAATGCAAATAATCAAATAGTCTCAATGCGACACTTGCGGCTCTTTATAGCAGTTTCGAATCCATTTCAGACATTGAGAGATAATACAGTGTATAGTGCACGTGACGTGAATTTGCACCGAGATTGTTAATGAAACAAATCATGGAGAAATTATTAACTGATAAATGTTTTCAATACACATAATAAAACAGTAGAAAAAAATCTCTACATTGAATATATTTACATAAAAACAAAATTAGGCTATAGAGTCATAGTAATAGAGTAAGAATTTGAAGAAAAAAAAACAGTCTGTCTGTATGTCTGTTTATCTGTTTGTACACGCTAATCTCCGGAACTACTGGACGGATTCAAATGAAACTTTTTTGTTATATTTAGCATATAGCAATTAAGCCTGGGCCACATACTATAGGGTATAAATGATTTTGAAAACTGGAACACCTGATGGAGAACCATGATGGACAAGCTAAACTGTAGGAAAAAACAAAAGTTGTTCAGTCTGATGAGCATTTTCTGTTCAGTTACTAAAATCGAAGATCTGGAACACCTGAAGAAAAGTTATATTTTTTTAACAGTTTGGGCATAGGTATATCGACTATGCTTTCGTTTCACAACCTGCCTTGTTGTCAACCCTCATTGATGATGCTATTATTGCCCACAGCTAAAGCTATGTGCCCCTCAATCGCATTATACGACATCCATAACGGGAGCAAGAGTGGTTTTTATTAATAAAAACGATTATTAGCAACAAACTTGCCCAATGCACTCGAACATGACTACATCAAAACAGAAGTGATTCGAAACAAAGTAATTGAAGTAAGTAGCTTCAGTAACTTTGTCTCGTCGCAAGCCCAATGAGCTTTCAACAGTTTATTATGATGAAGCTTTTAGCTTGAGAACGGGCATAAAGGGTAGATATGGGGGTTAGTTAAGTTTATTGCGAGGCGGTTAAACTAAACACTATGTTACTGATAGTAATATAAATTATTAACTAAACTATATGTAAAATAAAATATTGAACTGTCTTATGACGAGCTCCGTGACCAAATCGTCGTCACGCCGGACTGCTACACTGGAGGTCCCGGGTTCAATCCCCGGTCAGGTCAACATGGAAAATGATCTTTTTCAGATTGATCTGGGTCTTGGATATATAATCTATATATGTACATATTATAAAATATAGTATAGATGAGTTAGTGTCCCATAACACAAGTTTCTAACTTACTTTGGGGCTAACTCAATCTGTGTGATTTGTCAGTATATATGTATTTATTGATTTAAACTAGTGTTGACAATAAAAGGGGGAAAATGTTAGGACAAATGATAAGTATGACACGTTGCTTTCTTTTCATATAATATTATACATACAAAGAAGTAAAGGTTGAAGGAAAACCAAGACATAGTTACATCTGGCAAATAGAAGAAAAAGCTAGCGTAACTAGATGTGTCTTGTCAACAAATATAGAGAGAGAGAGGGAGAAAGAGTAGTAAACTCTAAGATACATTTCCCATGGAATTAGTAGTTACAGACTGCAACAGAGAAATCTGACCCCCCCGCGATTTGAACACCACTCTTAGGGGGTCAGATTTCTCTGTGGCAGACTGTACTCCGTACAACGAAATACCTGCAGGTTCCATGTCATTTTAAATGTTAAAAAAAAATGACAATATTAAGTTATGACCTGAAAATACCCTAAAGCCAAACACAGGCTAAATGGGACATAGACACACCCGGACGCATTTTTAACCGACACGACTTTGGAAAAGACCGTATTGTGTTTATTCAGCATTATTCTTTTCGTTTTGTGTGGAAGGTACAGGACTTTGAACTCTATTGCTTGGTGATAAGGAACGTTGGAAGACAGACGGGGTTGTCGGTCCGACAATGACCGCTTTCAGAGGGCGGATGCAGGTTTTTTGACAAATGACCAGCCGGGCGATTTGTCTCCTGGAGGGCGGACGGGTAAAGATTATGTTTTCGAAGAAGGACCAGGCGAAACTGCCTAAGATGTACAGTTTTTTAAGTTACTTGTAGGTACCATGGCATTCGTACAGTATGATACTAGTACGGAGAGTAGTGGCCAAAGGTCAGCATCCCATCTAGCCAATGTATAATGCAGAAGTAAACATATATTTGTACCTAGGCTAAGTTATTGTGAAATAAAGTTATTATTATTATTATTCTCGCAATGTTAGAGAAGATACCATCAATGCAATGTTGGCTGTAAATGTGTTTATAATGTTTAGTCATGGCGAGTGTTGTCAATATATACAAATGTAAAATGTTAATATATGGACGATACAAAGATTTTATTGATTTTGAAAAAGTCTTAAAAGATGTACTTTATATCTTATATGGAACCAATGCACTGGCTTCAATCATCATCATCATTTCGAGTGCTAACAGACTTTTACAACCACTTACGAGTACCTCCATACAGTAGCAGGTAATCGCATACACACTAGGAAACTAAACTCCAGTCAACCAGTGTGCAGGTTTCCTCCACCCTTCTTCTCCACCGGAAGCAAGTGGTGGTTTATGAAAACTACTATATATGAACCAGATTGGTATACCAACTGATATGGCACGAGTGGAATACGAACCTGAGACCTTTCGATCCACAGGCGGGAGTCTTAACCATCACACAACCACCGCTTCAATAAGCTTGTAAGATTTTGTCCCTAAATAAAAATATTTCTTTTATTTAGGAATTAAATTTTACTGATAAAATCTTTAATACCTATATTATTTTTGCACAGCGATATTTATTTACTGAATTAAGCATCAAATGCAATATTTTGGTATAATAATCAGATAATACTAATATAGAAAATTTCGTAAAATTTAAGCCACATTGTCTTCAGGCGACTTGAATATAATCTGACACCGGTGTCAAATTCAAATTCAAATCATTTATTCAGAAATTAGACCTTCACATACACTTCTTCACGTCAATTTTATATTAAATAGCTATTACTCACAAGCTACAAACTACTGGCATTTCGGAACGACCACTGCCGAGAAGAAATGCCGAAAGAAACTCATTTGAACAGTGTTGGTCCCTGTCATGCCAAGAGGGGGTACCATTATTGTTTCTTACAATTTCAGCAATAAGACATTTGAAAGACATGACATCTCCCGTGGCATATAAAGCTTATAGGCAGAATCGACCTCAGACTCGAAGTAGCTTCTGCGTTCAATACTTAATCTATGCCAACCAAAGGGCGGGTAAGCCCAGTAATGGTCATAAAAGAATGTTATGATATCATTTTTCCTCACACACAATACTGAATGTAATGTGTCTACGCCGCTATTTCCTCGAACTAATGTGTTCCGCTGCGCATTCATATATGCGGATTATTTTTATTCTTAGTATTTATCTTACTATGTGCCATTTTGCGCACCAATTCGAATGGCACCTAAAAGCGACTTAAGTAAAATTGACAGACATCAATTGTTTGTAATGAAAATTTTAGATGATTTATAAGATTTTTATTGTATTTTAATTCTTCACATAGACTATTTGGCCCGAAGTGTGCACCTGAAATATATTGACTGTAAATCACGGAACAATAGAATCGGTGCCATTGGAATTGGTGCGCAGAACCGTTTTAAGTTTTGACTATGAGATCCAGAAAGGGCCTTCAAAGGAAAAAGTTCTATGAAAAGATTCATTAAGAACCGGCAACAACCACTTTCCATTTGGTGGGCCGCATTCAGTTTGCTTGCTAGAATTTAAAAATATATTTTGAAGTGAGACCCCCCCCCTTGTGAGATATATTCGCGATAAAAATTGAGCTTTTCATTAACCAGCCGTTAAACCCATTAACTAGAAATTTAATGTATGAAAGTGTGTTAAATAAATTGTTTTTCACTTACTTCAATCATATGGTTAACTAGGATGGAGTTCATAGCTACATAAATTATATTAAAGGGACTTTTTTTTAACCGCCGACGCGAAAAGAGGGGCTGATATATCAAATCAAATCAAATCAAATCATTTATTCAGAAATTAAGCCTTCACAGGCACTTTTTCACGTCATAATCTAAATTAAATGATGTTTAATATGATGTTTAAATGTATAATATTAAGTATGTCTGTGTACGTGGCATGGTAGCTCATCAACGGGTGAACCGATTTGAATGGAGATTTTTTTTATTTGATACCAAATATTTTACGCGGTAGCTCTTAGATATGTTCGATCAAAGCCGGTTCAGCCGTTCAAGTTGAAGCGAAATGTATATTGAAAGTCGGGGTTTTTTTTTAATGGTTCAGCCGTTCAAAAGTTTCAGCCAAATGTATATTGAAAGTCGGAGTTTTTTTTTAATAAGTCTAACAGATAAACTTGATATTTAATGTTGCTTACGTTTCAAAGACCTTGTAGTCACCGTGGTCGAAGCTGGCTTGGGTCTGGACCCAAGAAGAGCCAGAAATAAAAAAGGTTCATTTTAAGTCCAGTCAGTACCATTTATGTAGTTAGTTATTTGTACAAAGTGTGAAAGTTTAAAGAACACTAGAATGGAGTTTTCCCTGTGACATATTCTTTAGGCGTAAGTAACTTCATTATGGGATATTATTCGTCACAAATCAGAATGATACAAAGACTTAAAATTTATTCCAACCATTATTTACTATCAAGAAACCTATAAAGCGGAATAATAACTTGAAAAACTTTCCTCAAAATCTCATAAAGAGATCACAAAAAATATTTGTCCGCAATCATCTTTAGTGGTTGTTTGCCATAAACTGTCACAAAACATCAGTAAATCCACTAAACGACCGAAAGTATATTTTTATGCCAAATAACTTAAGTAATTTTCTGCTTTCTTGCGTGAAAAACATACATTAAGTATAATTATGGTTGACTAGCCGCGCCCCGGGGCTTGCTCCCGTAGGATTTTCGGGATAAAAAGTACCCTATGTGTTATTCCAGGTTATATTCTACCCGTGTACCAAATTTCATAACAATTGGTCCAGTAGATTTTGCGTGAAAGAGTAACAAACATATATACTCACAAACTTTCGCATTTTTAACAATAGTAGGAAAAGCGTTGGCCAAAAGTAGCAGCTATCGTGTCTTCTCAGCCTTAGCTTGAAAAAATTATGGTACATATGTACTTATGTTTAGTTTTCCATGTCAATTGTAGATATTATTTAATAATAATATATAAATAAAAAATAGCCTAACTAACCATTATTTTTTTGAAGATCAGATTTAGAAAAGCATATTATTGAAATTATTTATTTTCTAGTTACGATCTCTGGAGTTTCTATTTTATGTTTATTAATAGACAAATGCAATTGAAAACATCAGAAGCGGTGGTGGTGTAATGGTCAAGACGCCCGCCTGTGGATCGAATCCTACTCGTGCCACATGAGTTTGTATACCAATCTGACTCATGTATAGTAGTTTTCATCGTCCACCACTTGCTTCCGGTGAAGGAAAACATCGTGAGGAAACCTGCACACTGGTTGATTATTAACTTGTGTGTGAAATGGAGAAGGCATTGGTAAACCACTCCATTAATAATGCCAATAAAGTTGTTGTGTGTGTTTCATTTCACGTAATAACCACGACCCTGTCCCATGAGGAATACGACTATGAAGAAGACAATTTAAAAAAGGAAAAAAAAACATTATCAGACAATAGACAAAACAACAGCCAACAACCAATAATAATCTAAATCGTTAATGGAGTGGTGTTAGATTTATAATTCCCTGTTTGTTTGCTTGTTTGAACATCTGCTCTTTAATTTAATTCCGTTTGTGTGTACTCGGAGGCGTCGAGCCCTATCTGATTTGGGTCCCTAAAAATTGTGCTTAGCCGATTGTTTTCTTGTTTTTAATAAATTTCTATTGTTAAGAAGAAAAACTAGAAATTATTGGGAAAAATATTATAGACAATATTTGTAAATTTTGAAATATAATAAATATAAACAAAAAGGCTTTTATTTATCCCTAATAAAGAGTTACAATTATATTACTATTACAGAATTTAAAATTAAATTAAAATCAATTAAATATTACAATAATTATAGAATGCCTGGTTAGATTTGTAAATTACAAATTTTATAAACATAACAAATAATATAAAAAGGCAATTATATATACATTGCTATAAAATATAACCAATATTATATCTACAAAATAGAATTCTTGAAACACTGTGGCATGTAAAAAAAGTGCTTAATAATGTGATAAATTAAAAAAAATATATGTCAATGGCTTTGGAACTTTGTCTCCAGAAAAACGCGAGTAGTTCTATAAATAAAGTCCATTTGAAAACAGTGTAAACATCTGATAATAGTGGTGGCATTGAATCGATAATTTCAGATATTTGGAACGTGCCCGGCTAGCTCAGTCGGTAGAGCATGAGACTCTTAATCTCAGGGTCGTGGGTTCGAGCCCCACGTTGGGCGAACAATTTTTTATTATTGTCAGCTCCATGGTCGTCATTGTCGTTTTAGTTCTAATTTATTAGTAGAATTTGTTCTTTTGTTTTTCAAATCGGAATTCCTCATGCACGTTTTTTTTACATAACATCATTTCAATCATGACAAAAATATTAAATTATTTTATTCACCCATATTTTCTTCACAATTCATTTGCTCCTATTACGAAGCATTAGGGGATGTGTTTATATTTATTTATA
This sequence comes from Plodia interpunctella, assembly GCF_027563975.2. Classification (NCBI taxonomy): domain Eukaryota; kingdom Metazoa; phylum Arthropoda; class Insecta; order Lepidoptera; family Pyralidae; genus Plodia; species Plodia interpunctella. The sequence goes on from NC_071294.1 coordinate 11,433,135, forward strand.
TTTATTGCGTGTATCCGGAACGTTGTTCGCGAAAGCTTGGGACATATTGACGGTAATGGGTGTTTCATGGTAATTTGTGAGGGGATGAGAGGGAAGAGAGGGGATAAGTGGTAAATAAAATAAATAGGGCGGAAGCAACATTAAATGATCCATATTTCGTATAACAAATATGAGCACTTAAGTTTTTGAATTCATTATATTTTATAAAGAATCTTATTGAAAGATACATGTATCTTCATCTCAAACAGGTTAATTTTGGAAAACCAACAAATACAAATACGTTCCAAGCTATCAAGTGCATTTCGATAGGATCAAAAAAATATTTCTGATTGGAATTCTATATTTCCTCATCGAAGTCACCTTCGAAGAAATATTGAAAGAGATATGTCACAGAACGGAGAAAATAATGTCTACCCAGATGACAATGAAATTTTTTTAAATGTAAAAAATGCTGCCAGCACGTGCTAACAAAGTCATAAGAAAAACCATCAAACAGCTTCTTTAGCCGTAATAGTGGCTCTGTCAAAAAGGAGAAATAAAAAAAAAGACTATCATTTTAAAACAATACAAGCTTTGGCTTTACCAGATTATTGTTCTGAGGCTTCAACTCTTCGACAGAAAAATCCATAGATCAACAAAAATAAATATGGACATTTTATGTACATGGTTCAACAAAAGTGCATCGTTATTTTTCAACTATCCAGAGATTCAAACAAAATATGTTCAAAGCGAATACTTTTCGTAACATTCAGAGAGTTTCCGGATAAATGTTAACATTCGAGACTGAAAATTTGTTGTATGAATGGAGTAATGGTGAAACGGTTGGATGTGACGCCCAAATGTCAACGTGACGCACAAAGATGTGCATATCTAGATGAGATAAAAATATCTCAATATGAGATATTTTTTGTTATATATAAATGCAGCCTTTATTTGTCGCATACATGACAGAAATAATACTCTTTAGCAATCTATAGGCAGACTAAAGTAGACACACATACAAAAGTGGTTCAGCCTGATGAGTTCCTATTGATGCATAAAAATCGAAGATCTGGAACACCTGAAGAAGAGTCATAATGGTCGAGCTAAACTATACGAAATATGGTTTTTCAGTCTGATGGGCATCTTCTGTATATATAGGCTACGCTTTGTCTGTAAAATTAAATTTTGACTCCTTACCAAAAATTGTTCGGCCACGAGAACGAAGTCGCGGGCATCAGCTAGTCTATAAGATACAATAGTAACTGAGCAAAAAAAAATATTTTAAAATTAACTTTGAGAAGATCTTGTAGGATATTTCTAACTTCAACGTCGTCCTACATTCATAATATAACTTTTGGTCCATTTACGACTCGAATAAATACACAGATATATCGCCTCTGCAATCCAAACCTTTGCCGTTACTTAACATTATTTTCAACTGTATTGCTCCGGGATAAGGTCAAATATTGCTCAGCAAACTCTTTGTTGATAATATGTGATAAGGTTGTTTCTCCATAGGTGGAAAAAGCTGGATACTAGTGCGATTCATCCATCATTCATTCTTCGTGCGGTGTGAAAGACGTCTGTGACGATTATGACGTTTCGGTGTAACAACGGCCACATACAGTCACTCTAACACTTAATCCTTGGCGTTAAATGTTCTTTTCGATTGTTGCGAGAGAATTTCACAAGTTTGCTGTCCTTTAGACACTTTTATGCATCACTACAGATTTTAAACGACCTATGAATAGTAAATCTTTTACAGTTATGTTTCTTAAGTGTATTGGTATATGGTCTAAATTGACTTGAAATACGAAATTTGATATAACCATTTTTTAAAGTGAAGGCACCAAGTGTAACGAAGCTTTGAGATAATACATGCATACATTATTCGACAGGATTGCATCTGGAACTGTTGAAACTTCAGTACAGTTTTATTCCAAGAGGGATAAGGTTTAGTTTAGCTTGAACTTGCTGAAACATTTCATTATTGTGTAGAACTCCTGCATGTTTGAGGTGAATGCAGCCTGAACGAGTCTTCTGAACAATGCACTCCTTTGGAAAATGGGAAGTGGAAATGAGTCTTTATTTTACCATGCTGGTGGACAATTCGACTGTAAAAGTCTGTGGATTCGAATCCTTCATGAACGTCTCAATATAATCGTCACAATTCTTCGTGACACCAACAATTAAATGATCAGAAAAATAAAAAGGTATGCAGACGCACAAAGCCGGACCCATAGTACTTTTTTTTTTTTGGTTTATTCCCTCGTTTTATTGAGGAGGCAAAGGGTACTAGCCCATACAGCCAAGTCTTTTGTATTGAATATTTATATATAAATAAGAGTGGCTAATATCCACTGAAGAAGAAGGCATAAGCCAAGTCTGTAGTGTACATCAAAGATTGAGGCCTAATAGGCCTAATCTTTAGTAATAAATCCAAATAAAACATAACCAAAAATATAAATATTTTTTTTAGTCCAAACAAATATTCAATTGTAACAAATACTTTTAAGTATTTGTTACAAATTCATATAAAGGTTTAAAATATGCAGGATTGGATAAGAGTTCCTGAAGCGAGCGCGGGATTTGCTTCAGAAGAATTATAAATTTGTGTTAGGCGGTCGACTAACACAATTGTTTGCAAACAGAAATTGGAACATTCGTAAAACAAATGATGTAAAGTTTGATCTGCAATGTTGCAGTAATTGCATATAGGAGAAGACAAGGACCCATAGTACTTACGTTAAGTCCTATTTCTTTTTTGCGTGACCCTATGTGTGTCTATGGTAAATCTATAAGCGCTGCGTCATTTTTCTCCATAGACTAGAACAAAAAAAAAAATCTAATTTATTATTGAAAAATATAAGAAAAAATCTAGTACTAGCAAACCGTTTGATTAGAAATCGCTCGTAACCAAACAATGTTGAATGTTCTATAAAGGGTTGTTTGTTTAAATAAATGTTAATTTGTAACTGAGCGAGGTTTCTTTAATTACCCCCCCATTCAGAAGTGAAGACTTATGCGCCCCCTAATATTTACACGGTTGATCTTTCATCTTGAAACGTGTGGATGTAGAATTACATTTATATAATTGTTACACACTATCGTCCAAATCAGACGGATGCTGTCGCGAATGCACTAAACATTGCGCGGTTCGTATGAGAGGTTTTATTTATCACAAGGAAAAACCATCAATCTAAGTCAAAACTGCAAAATTTGGCAAACTGTTTGCCGACGTAATATTCGAAATATCCAATTAATCCACTCCTATTCTTAAAGGACTTATAAGGTTAATGTACTTGCCTACAACATAAACTAAGCACTTTAGTTGATGCATGTTATGACCGGACAAGGTATAATAAAAATTGATAAAATCATACAAATTATTACTGAATACACAGAAGTAACTATTCTTAACAATTTTCAGCCTGAACTCATTCTAAATTATATATATATATATATATATATATATATATATATATATATATATATATATATATATATATATTATTCAACATATTCACATAGGTTGATTGATTAGAGATCAAATTTTATGGGAAAGTCAATTTTCTGCAGTTACTTTTTCACGACAAATTTTATATTACATAGTGATTTCTCAAAAAGGTACAAACTACTGGCATTTCGGAACAACCGCTGATGAGTAGAAATGCCGAAAGAAACTCATAAAACAGTGTTGGCCCTTATCACGCCAGAAGGGCTTACCATAATTGTTTCTATTATTAGCAATATGTTGGAGTTTTTGTCCAAATAGGTACCATCTAGGTACAAAAATATGAATTGTTTTTCTTGTGACAAAAGTTGATTAATATAATAGGTATTCTTTCTTTAATGGTTCTTTTTATAATTGTGAGATTCTTCAGATAGAATACATCAAATCAAACATTTGCTTTGCCTCTTGCGTCAACGTGAAAGAAAAGGTTGACAAATAAACACACATTCACATTTTTATTACTAGTATGGATTCGTCGTCGTGAATTCTTCCATTCCATGAAAATGTTATAGCACCTGCTTACCATTAACCAAACAACGAAAACCTTAGTAATTCATATAATTTGCTGAATAATACACATTGAAGACTGTTTTTCTCGACAATATAAAGTTAATTAAAATCGACACATAGCCGCAGTTGTACCAGTCAACTTTGATGTTAACTTTAACCAGCGCGTCCCTGCCGCTGAATCTCGAATTTCGAAAAGAGTATAGGATGGTGAGTGCAGGTTAAAATTAACTTCAAAGTTGACTGGTGCAACCCACCCTTAGCTTAGAAATTACATCTCGAACATTCGTCAATTTTCGATTATGCGAAATCGAATTTCGGCAATTACTTGTTTTGAAGCATTCGAATAATTAAATCCCATATTTATGTAATCGCCTGTTTCGTTAATTAAATATTAACGTTGTGTTTTAAACGTTAGTTAATCTGGTTAATTAACCCCTGAAATATATACTCGTGTATGACTAATACATATGAGTCAAACATTTTGCGGTATGTTTCCTTTTTTTATACTTATCCGATAGATAAAAGATCCGTCATAGTGACATCCGTCGACAGCTGTGTGAAGTTTCGACGTAGGTACGTCAACTTATGTCAGTGTCAAATTCTATAGAAAACAACGGAGCTACAACGTGCTGCGTCGTGGCAACGGAGCACGACTGAGCAATAGGAACACGCTCTCTATAATGAGCGAGCGAGCGAAGCGATCCAGGTCAACAATTCTACTTGGGGCAAAAAAAAACTTTTGTACCGTTGTTGGTCTGATTTTGATGAAATTTAAAAGGTATATCTATTAACAGATCCTGTCAATGGAATTGTTAAGTTCGTGTGGCAACAAAATCCGTTAAGCCGTTTTTGAAATATCTATAATTTTGCGATCGGTCTAAGTTCGCGGCGAACTTATATAAAATAATTATATAGTATAAAACAATTTAATTGTATTTTTGGATTCCCTAATAATTACATTAATATTTGCATTTTAATTGTCATTACACATTGATTTATTTATTACCATAGAAATTGGTCACTCTCTCTGTCTCACCTGAGCGTTTTCTCGCTTGCTTTCTCAATCGCACTGTCTCCATTAATCTAGCACTAAGATTAATCCCTTCTGCCATGACCAAATTAGTTATCTCCAATTTTAAATTACAAAAAAACACTCAAGATGACAATCAGGTTATTACAATCGAGATTGGAGATAATATAGTCATCCCCAAAAATATTGTCCCCTAAGCACCCTTTGGGCAAACATCCAAATCAATTACATTTCGTGACAAGCATCATCAATCTGCTGCCGAGTGTACATTCTGGAAGTGTACAGTCATCGACATTACATTATTTCTCAACTTCCGACGTAATTTCGTCGTTTCGTTATCCGAACTGTTCTAAAACGGATGGAAAATATTTTTTATGTCATCTGAAAAAGGTTCAACCATTTCGGTACTATTTAGATATGAGTTCCTTTAGGTGAAAGATGGAGTTTTAATACCTGTATAACACCGCATTTCATATATTTGGTAATTTATTCGTAAACTACTTTTATCGCATTTTCTATTCCTCATTTAGCAGCTTCTTTTATATCAGTAGGAGTTCAAAAACTCACCTTACAAAGGTCACCTTATAGGTAGAAGAAAATGGACTTATACTCACAGGTCTTGCTAGTTATATTTCGATTAAAATACGATTTCAGTTTTATTTATTTACACTTGTATTATACTACCAAATTGTTATGTAAATTGCTATGACTGAGCTTAATATAATGTTATAACCTCAAATGATTTGATCATACTTGAGGTCATACACTGTAATTATAACAATAATAGGTTAGCTGGATAACTAAATAACCTATTCTTTTAGTATGTTATTGTACTCCAAAAGGATAATGATAGGAGATCCTTGGAACATCACCAGGCACGTAATGAAGGTCTTGATAAGCTTTCACCATCATTTGTTGATTGACAACTGCAAAAGGCCTCGGTGATATACTTTCAATTGAAGGCAGAGGCCTCAAGTCAAGGCTTGGCATAGCTTCTTCCTTCGGCCTTAACGAGGTAGGAACATACGTGGCTTGAGGTATTGACGGCACTGAATAACTAATCATATTATTATATACATATGGCTCAGAATAGCTTAACGGGATTTGGTAATTCTGCTCTGCTCTTGGCTCGACTTCGACGAAAGTTTCCCTTGTTGTGTAAATTGCAGGATTTGTGAATGGTGTGTCTAATCGGTTCTTCCTCCGCGGACGGTATTTATAGTCTGGGTAGTCTTGCATGTGTTTTATTCTTAACCGTTTTGCTTCGTCAATGAATGGTCTTTTCTCTGCTTCGTCCAAACTCTTCCACTCCAGTCCTAGCCGCTTCGATATCTCCGAGTTGTGGAGCTTCGGGTTCATCATTGATATCTTCTTCCTCTGTAACCTCGACCATACCATGAACGCGTTCATTGGTCGCTTTATGTGATACGGATTTGAGTGTCTTGTCAGTTTTTGAAGCGGTTTCACTTGAGTCGTTTCTAGAAATGCCATAACTCCTTTACATTCTTACTTCAATGTAGTATTTACAGGTTTACAAGCACAATTATTTACAGAATCATAATTATTGATGTTGTCAATTTTGGTTTGTTTTCCAGCTGCGTTGTCGACTACAGCTGAAGGAGGACCAGCGCGCACTGTCAGTTTTGCAGCCAACTAAATCTGAATGCTGTCATTAGGTCAACAATGGGCTGGTTACAATTGGGAGGACAATTTCCCTGTATTATTTGCCGTCGAATAAAGAGCGGCGACAATGCACTGATTGCTCTCAAATTGTCAAATGATACTGCTGTATGTTTTGTGTGCGGCGCGCCTGTGCGATCTATTAAAAGATGAATTGGTATGGTCGGCAAATAAAATGTACCGTCAGCAAATAAATCAGTTATTACTAGACTAGCTAATGCTTCCAGCTCTACCCGCGGTAGCCTATGTTTGGTCTCTATCTCATTAAATATATCAATTCCAAATTTAACGTGAAAGCGTGATAGACAAAACCTTTACAATATTAGTTTGTATATGGATTACAAATACTGTGGATATAAACCTAGGTTCTCTAATTCTATGCTTAGAAAAATATAAACAAATAAGATACTATTAATAGAATGACGACCTCGGTGGCGCAGTGGTAAAGTGCTTGCCTTTGAACCGAGATGTCCCGGGTTCGATCCCCGCTCGGGTCACGATGGAAAATGATCTTTTTCTGATTGGCCCGGGTCTTGGATGTTTATCTATATATATGTATTTGTTATAAAATATAGTATCGTTGAGTTAGTATCCCATAACACAAGTCTCGAACTTACTTTGGGGCTCGCTCAATCTGTGTGATTTGTCCTAATATATTTATTTATTTAATGCTCTTGTGCCTTTGACTTGGGGTCATAAATGTATTAAAATCAGGTCGATGTAAATATTTAATAGAGGAATTGTGAATAAAACTAACTATACTTTGATTATGTACATTAAATATTGCTTTACATTAGGCAAACTTTTCGGCAAGTAAATAATTGTTCATGTATAAATTGGACTTATGTATAAATAACACTTTGTCGTACCTAGTATTATTATTTGTTTTTTTTCACATATATAAAATAACTGTTAAAAGTACATAGATACAATCAACCATATACTTAACCATTCATTCGATTTTTGATTAACATGGAACCAGCGTCATAACCAAGTATTGAATGAAGATCCAATAGCAGGAGTGGTTTAATCCTTGGCAATAGACTACAATAGCTCTGTTTAGGCATAGACCACAGAATGTGATGGGATGGGCTGATACCTTGAATGGATTGCAACTATTGATTAAGGTAAATCCAAAGTACTTGATTGCCATCCAGTTAAGTGTAACAATAATTATTCATGTTATTATTCACAAGCTTTTGCCCACAACTTCGTATGTGAGTAAAAATCCGTTTGCCGTGGGAATTTCAGGAAATCCCTTCTTAGTGCTATCCTACACTCCCCAGGGAACCCGATAGTTTCGGCTGTACGTTGTCTGTCAGTCAGTCACTGAGTGACGGAAGTGTTTTATATAGTATATACATTACTCTCACAAATATCCTTAAAATTAGATTACATTTATGTAAGGATTGAACGTGTTTGGAAAGATCTGGTTATTTATTCGTTAGGCGTAGTATATGTAATTGTATTTAAATAGAAATGAGTTTATATTTCACATAGTTTTCTGTTTTGCAGATTCTGTATCTCTGTCTACCTTCGGAGGGGTAAACATTGTAGACAAGGCCGCTATTGTTTCAGTTAAGTTTATTATTGAAATTATACCGTTTTCGAATATTCTTTCCTTCTGCAATCTTTCTTATTTAAATTTTTTTTTAACTCATCAAAAAACAAAAATCTAAATAATCTTTATTTATCTCCAAAGTATAATCTTAGTAAGGTTAAATTATACAGTGATTATAGTTGTGGACTAGATGTCAAAGAAAATGAGAATCAATTCAGCTTCATGGGTAATAAGTAAAGTCACAGCCGAATCGCCAAAACTGAAAGATTTTTGTTTTTGCGACGGATTCGGTATACATTGCTGGTTTTTCATTATATCATAACACTCATACTCACTAAGCAATGTTCGTCCATTCGCGTTGGCATTTGCCTGAGTTCGACGACAGTGTGGAGAGATAGCATTAAAAATATTTATTTAACGCCATCTATAAAACTACAGAAACAATTTCAAACAAACCTTTCTTTAGAAGCGACAAGTCACGTGCCGGGTGTGAGCAACCATGACCACTTTAGCTCCGAGTTGTAGTTCCGTCAAAGTGCGTTAGATGGCGCTGTGTATTAGTACACTATTTCTTAGCTAGATGGCGGTAGTTGTACATTTTATGCTGGCTTCAAAATCCGCAGTTTGCCAAAATGTCCGTGAAAACCACATTTCAGATTTTTGCTTACGGTAAATAAAAGCTCTCATATAAATTATGCAATGAACATTCATTCGCGTAGGAACCTATCCGAGCCGATAATTTCTAGGAACCATAGATTAACAAGACGAAAAAAATATGCTAGGAACCAATTGGATACAAGCACTAACAACATACACAGTTATTATATTGGTATCATCACAATGACATGAATTAATGTGTAATCTAAATATTTTTATACAAACAATCTAATTACTCTATAACATGAACATGAACATATGCAACGCACCCAGCCAGCTCGGAGGCTGAAACGGACGAACCGAATACAGGCCGTTGGCCGTACCTATGCGATGCTGCTTCCATCCATCAAAGTCACGTTTGCTGGAATATACATCATTCGTCTACATGCTTCATAATTATAATTATTTAACCTTATTGAATTTTACAGTAATCTAATTGATTACTGTAATTTAATCATACAAATGTAAGCCAAGTCGTAATTACTTATATAGTTTGTATTCAGATTCAGGATGTATTTTCGTCCAGTATTGTGAAGATTTTGCGATTTGAAGAAGAAAAAAGTAGTAAAAATTAATCTTGCTCTTAACGCTCAGATGAAATATATATATATATATATCCTCTAATATACATATTTTTTAAAGTCAATAGTTATATAAGAAGAATTAAGTTTGATATGAACTGTCAATAACACAACACTCCATTTCGCCCGCAGTGGTGTAAACTCCATACAAATGTTATCATTTGTAGACACGGGCCACTTTGTAAATCACGCTCAGACAAGGAGGGAGCTTTAAGCTGCCATATTTATGAAAATAAGACGCTATAAAGCTATAATGGAAAATACAAAAAGCCAGGAGGAGTCGTGAGGCGGGCGGGGAAGTGCGGTTTATACGCAACGATACGATTAATCGATCAAGTCAATAAGATTTTTACAAAAAAATAATTTTTACACAAACTTTTAATGGCATCAGAGAGACTTCGCTTCATTCAACGCGTAACAGTCAAAAATGTGTCCATGCAGTAAACCGTTGAGGAGTTCTATCATTGTAAGCTGATCCTAGGCGTACCATCAGGTTATAACAATGCATTGTCATCGAAACTAAACGTATATATAATTCGGTTGAAGACATCTATTTCAAAATTGAATTGTAAAATTTCACCAAACAAACTGCAAACAAATAGTTACTCTTGTACATAAAAAATCTATACAAGTAGTTTGTTGTGCTGCCTCTTCACCTGCGCTTTACAAGGCATCAGTAGATTTTTCTGAAAAGCCATTATGGCTAGGACCACGAAAAAAATATCGATACTTAGTGATATCGAGTAGTTTTCCATTCGATACCGATACTTTTTTACTCGATAATTAAAATTCGACATTTTTACTTAACGTGTACTTTTTGACAGGCATCGTGTCTAATAAATTACCCACTGTTTTATTTAAGCTATTTAAAAAAAAATATTTGAAAATTACACATTCTGGTGTATTAAGTAAAAATGTATAAACAAAGATTGTGACACCCTACGTCATTTTAGGACATAATGGGTGACATTAAGTCGTCACTGTTAAAGAGGGTTTAAGTTTTAACTTATTGTTATTGCGCGTTTAAGCCACAGTTTTATGTGTCGCAATCGGAGCGGCGTGCATATATTTATGTTTATATAGATTTATTTACTGCAGCGACGTCCGTGCCAAGAAATACCTAGTTTTTAGGGTTCCGTACCCAAAGGGTAAATCGGCTCCTGGGACTGTCTTTCTGTAATCTACATCTCATTAATGTACCAAGATAAAATAAAATCTGACCCATTTATAACATTCGAAAATAAGTTGAAAAAGTTCATCCCTTTGGGAGCTACGATGCCACAGACAGATACACAGACAGACACCTTAAACTTATAACACCCCTCTTTTTTCGTCGGGGATTAAAAATAGATATTTAAGGGGCCTCTCACAACAAACGTAATATTTTTCTTGTTTTTATAGATAAAGTTAAGGAATCGCACTTGGCTAATTTAATTTAATATTACAAGGCCATGATTATTAGAATGAACTTAGTATATTATTAATGGACTAATAGACTGCCAGTGTCATTTAAAAAATAAGCAGATCTGTGTCTATTTTAAAAAATAACCTAAGTACTTCGAGCCATTTTAGTTAGCTTGCATTTATATTAAGTCTGCATATTAGTATGACGGCAATACATACGAAACGTCAGTCAACTGAAGGCTGTTGCATCAAGCATACGAATTGAAAATGTATGAATAGTATTTTGATTTTCCCATCGTGTTTGAAGGAATTGTTGAAAATTGAAAATCTATCATTCAATATCAAACTAGTGTTTCTAATAATGTATTTGTGCATGATATACACACATGCATGTGTGAGTCAAGAAAAGCTTAGAATGCTCACAAAGCGTCGCCGACTTCTGTATTGAGCCGTAGGAAATAAAAATATCGTATCAATAGACACATAAAAGAGATGCGAAGGGATATTGTGAGTGGGATTGTGGACCACAGACTGATCTTAAGACAGACTTATACATGCCAACCGACGCGAACGCGTGAACATTGCGTTCATAGTATGAGTGCTTTTATTTACCGCAATGAGAAACCAGCAATGTATATCGAATCCGGCAATGTTTGGCAAACTGTCGACAACAGTGTGGAGTCGGCATGAAATAAGTAAAATTACATGAATATATGTCACTTTCTTAAGTCTTATTTCTTATTAGCTTACGCCCGCGGCTTCGCCCGCGTGATTTTCCCCTCAGTGAAATATTTAGACTCTTTAACTAATCTGGTTTCCCCATACAAACTTTGAACCCCCTTTTTACACCTTTAGAGGATGAATTTTGAAAATTCCTTTCATAGTGCAGCCCTAGACTACATAAGGAACCTATGTGCTAAATTGCATGTTTCTAGACTCAGCGGTTTGGGCTGTTCGTTAAGTCATAATTCATAAGTCAGTCAGTCAGTGTCTTCTTTTATAAATACAGATTGATGACTAATATCCCGGGATAAATCCCGAACCTGTTTCCCCCTGTTTCCCCAGCACGAGAGCATTCTATTATACGGAGCGGGAATAACATTCGCCTTTATATCAGTCCCGTTGCTATTTTGTTTGTTTGTCACTCCCTGTATGTTTATGGAAGACGTGGACAATATACTCACATTCCATCTATATTTTCATATGAGTGTGGACAATACAGTGTTCTCCATAGTCGTGTTCCTCATGGCTGAGGGTCGTGGTTATTACGTGGTTATTACACAACAACTTTCTTGGCATTATTAATGGAGTGGTTTGCCATTGCCCTCTCTATTTCACACACAAGTTAATAAGAATCGAACAGTGTGCAGGTTTCCTCACGATGTTTTCCTTCATCGGAAGCAAGTGGTGGTCGATGAAAACTACTATACATGAGTCAGATTGGTATACAAACTCATGCGGCACGAGTAGGATTTGAACCTGGGACCTTTCGATCCACAGATGGGCGTCTTAACGATTACACCACCACCGCTTCCACTACCACTACAATATTAGTTCAATTACTTTTTATAATAAGACAAGTGATTAAAATATTACGTTCGGTTATTTATGTATGTGTTCAAGTAAGTTTTTTGTGTTATATTTGTAATGAATTTATTTATTTATGTATTTAGGAGCTGTGTTTACAAAATGGTCACTTAAATATAAATTGTGTAGCCAATTATGGGTTCCCGCTAATACAAAACAGATCAGTAATTTGTTCAATTTTTTAAGCTATTTAAACACTAACTATAGCTTATGTTAGAGCCATAATTATCAGACGGCGGTTACATAATTCATTTTGATTACATTACAAAATCACTAATAGTTAGATAGCTATGTTGTGTATATTTATTTGTGTCAGTGAATACAAAAAGGAATTCTACTCGGCATGAAGAATAACATTACCCTCGTCTCTATAAAAGGCGGTATTTTTGTTTATCTGTTTGTCTGTGCGACGTGATCTCCTCATTGTAATGAAAGACGTGACGCTCACTGGATTCATTTGATGTTATTGTTTGTCTACTTTTGACTTCCAATAAACAATGCCTTTACTAGCTTATAGCTCTAAAGAATAATTCATGAAATAAATAATAAATAAATATATTAGGACGAATCGCACAGATCGAGCTAGCCCCAAAGTAAGTTCGAGACTTGTGTTATGGGATACTAACTCAACGATACTATATTTTATAACAAATACATATATAGATAAACATCCAGGACCCGGGCCAATCAGAAAAAGATTATTTTCCATCATGACCCGACCGGGGATCGAACCCGGGACCTCTCGGTTCAGTGGCAAGAACTTTACCACTGCGCCACCGAGGTCGTCTGGTTGACAGTTTAGTTCACTAGTGTATATGCAACTAACTGCCGCTAGATGGCGGTGGGTAGTCGTAAAAGACATGTCACATGCCTATAGGCGACTTGAATAGAATCTGACACCAGTGTTAGCAGTAACACACTTGATATGATGATGGCCGGTGGAATTATCGGCTGAGACGCTCCGAAGCCGCAAAAATGAACCTTTAAATTATAAAAACTAGGCAGTTATTTAACGCCGCTGTATGACGTCTAGCCACTTTTGAAATGCTTGTTGCCATCAGCTTTCAGGGCTTGTTATCCCTTAGTCGCCTCGTACGACATCCACGGGGGTCCTTTTCTTGACCTCTTATTGTACTTTAAATGATTTATTTAATAATAGACTCAGATAGAATTTAGAGCATTAATTACTTGTTTGTTATTTGTTGTGGACAGCGTATTCATTATATTTATATTTGCATACCTATATTCGGTAAAAGATGTAGGTTTAATTCAATTTAAGACCAATTTGTATATTTGCACTCATATCAAAGAACCACGTGACGTGTTACTACACCCGGGCTACGAGACTCTACGAGATTTCGTAGCGCTACGACTACTGCTACGGCGTAGTCGTGTCGCTAGGTTTAATTCAATTTAAGACCAATTTGTATATTTGCACTCATATTTTTGGCAAATATTTTTTTTCTCTCTTCCTTTCTCTCAGGACTAGCTTAGCGCACAAGGGTTAATATACAAACTTATGTCTGGATTCGAAACTGGGACGTTTCGATCATAAACAGAATCACTGGACCACCATCGCTTCCAGTTCTAATAATCTTTATTACTATAGATTTCAAACACATTAAAGTTTGAAAGAACCACGTGACGTGTTACAACACGCGGGCTACGAGACTCTACGAGATTTCGTAGCGCCACAACTACTGCTACGGCGTAGACGTGACGCTACATATAACATTACACCCAAAATTTTTTTCATCGTCTACTCGCTTCTGCCGACAAAACATTTGTTTTTTCTTCGCTCCCGCAGACCAGCATAAAAATATAAGTAAATATTCAGCAGAAAATATAATTTAGGGAATATTCAACGGCACATAACAGTATAGAACACATTAAAACAGCTATTAAGTTGGGTGCAGACGGCCTCGGGCAAAGTGGCCGGCGTCGCGCGACGCGGGGCAGTGCGACTCTGCGCGTTAAGTGGCTAACATACAATAATACTCATCACAAAATCATTTTATTTCGACTAATGACATTTGACGACCTCGGTGGCACAGTGGTAAAGCGCTTGCCTCTGAACTGAGAGGTCCCGGGTTCGATCTCCGGCCGGGTCATGATGGAATATTATATTTTCCTGATTGGCCCGGGTCTTTGATGATTGTCTATATATTTATATGTTATAATAAATATATTATCGTTGAGTTAGTATCCCATAACACAAGTCTAGAACTTACTTTGGGGCGAGCTCACCTGCGTGATTTGTCCAAATATATCTTATTTAACATAAGTTTTTAAAACAAATATAGGTGTTAAAACAAATATAAAAATTTATTGATTATTGCGCAGGTGGCACGCAATGACGGCGACGTTAAATGTTAGATTATAGAACGTCAAACGTATGTATGTATCCTTACATATTATAAAACAACAACTGTCTATTTGTTCGCGATAAACTCTAAAACTACTGCCTGGATTTTCATGCGGTTTTCACCATTGGTTAGATTCCTAAGGAAGGTACAGGAGTATCATTTATTATGTTTTTACCCGAGCGAAGCTGGGATGTGCCACTAGTTTACGTATAAAACGGTGGTAGTCCAGTAGTAAAGGCATCAATGATCGTAGAATGGAAGAATAGACAGTCTATATTTACAGATACGTTGATTTGCGACAAAGTAAACCACTTCGGCAGGTGTGCAAATATAATAAAGGTTACCTGAAATTTAAATTATTATTTAAACGTATGTTCCAAGGTTTGAATCCTATACATGTATTTTTTCTAGATCACTACTTCCGATAAAGGAAAACATCGCGAAAAAACCTACACTACAACGATATATTTGCCATGTGCAAAGCGGCAAGGAAATGCGACGAACATCAAATGTATGTATTTACTCGGTTCTATGACGTAACCGTAATCACTAGTGCACAGTGACGCGTCGCGTCCCGTTGCGCATCGCTCACCTAGGACATCAGCGCAAACGGCCGCGGGCGAGGCGGCGATGCGGCAAAACGGGACATAACGCGATATTGTGGCCACGGGGATTGTTCTATGTACAGTACAGAAGCATATCGACTGGAAATGGCATAAATCGTATTTAATCTATCTCTCTCTCTCTCTCTCTCTCTCTCTGTTTAGTCGGAGCTTAGGGTCTTTACATTTTGTCAGTCCATTGGCATACTTAAATATCCTCCCTAACATCCTCTGTATATAACGATACTAGCTGCGAACCGGGGCTTCGATTTCATGAGATTTTCGGGGTAAAAGTATGTGCCGAAATGCGGCTGATTTCGGTGAAAATAGTAAATCAAAAAACAAACGCATATCAAAGAGATTGACATGAGACATGAGATAGATATATATATAGAGAGAGAGAGAACCGATCTGATGTCGTCCAGAAAGTGTGTATAGAACGCATTTTCAAAATTGTGCTGCAATCAATCAATCAATCGATCATTAATTCAATTGTGGACACAGGTTAAAAAAAGACGATGAAAGTAAATTATAAAGTTTTCTGTGTCCGACCACTAGAGTAAACAATGATTGAGGTGATTTAAAAAAATATATAGTATTAAATTCAAAAAAATTTAGTGAACAAAATTGTATTCTGATAAATAAAAATGCACATCTAGTAAACACGACATCGCAAGCAGCTCTGTATCAATTTAGCGCTCGCTACCATTTAACTGTCGGGTCGAAGACAAATTGTGCAGGACTACCGATTAAAATATACATAGTTCAAACAAAAAACTGTACAAACGTATACAAAAATACTGCAAAAAAAGTTTTATTAAGTGTCTCAAAACTGTATAAAGTAAATACTGTTTGTCTCTCTATTAGTGTGTCACAGTCACCTGAAACTAATAGTTTTAAGTTATATAGGTACTAGCTTTTCCCGCATAAATTTCCCACACATACAATTATTTTTTTTTTGCTATAAAATGTATGTCCTTCTCCATACATCAAACTACATGTATGCAAAATTTCATGAACATTGGTTCAGTAAATAGAGCGTGAAGATGTAACAAACAAACTTTCGTATTTGTATTGTTAGTTAGGATTTTATGAACCGCTTTGCAATTTTCACACAAAAAAATTAAAGAGACTTTATATTAAGATGTGATCCTCATACAAGGAACTGAAACTAAAAATAAATCATTAAACCTATGTATACGTGTGGTATGTATAGTTTTTTTTTTAGACGATATAAAAATATTGTATTTTAGACCAAATTTTATGGCCTATAGGTTAAATAAATAAATATATTAAGACAAATCACACAGATTGAGCTAGCCCCAAAGTAAGTTCGAGACTTGTGTTATAGGATACAAGTCAACGATACTATATTTTATAACAAATACATATATAGATAAACATTCATGATCCGAGCCAATCAGAAAAAGATTATTCTCCATCTTAACCCGACCGGGGATCGAACTCGGGACCTCTCGGTTCAGAGGCAAGCACTTTACACACACCACTGCGCCACCGAAGTCGTCAAATTATTCGTCGAGGTAGATTGATCGTTCTTTGAATACTGAATCTCTCTCACTGTCATCTAAGCGACTTTCCCTGTTTCTTCCTTACCCATTGAGCGTCGGAGTCCACTTCAATGGTCAGACGATTCCCTTCTTTCTTGAAAACTGAATAACTTGTAAAAAAACTGAATTAACCTTGTTAATCACGCAAGTCTTAGTTTTCAATATAGTAAATTAGTTGGGCTAACATCGCTGGCCACATCTGGGCCCCTTGTCCGTCACTCAATGGGTCCATTAGTTGTGTATTCACGTGGATTGTTTAGCTCATGCAAATACGACCGCGTGTGGTTGCCGATAAGGCTGCTCGCACACTAGATGAAAATGTTTATCTTTGACTGTCTGAAATTATATTTTTTGTGAGTTATGTGTAGAGTAGACGACCTCGGTGGCGCATTGGTAAAGTTCTTGCCACTGAACCGAGAGGGGTTCGATCCCCAGTCGGGTCATGATGGAAAATGATCTTTTTCTGATTGACCCGGGTCTTGGATGTTTATCTATATATGTACTTGTTATAAAATATAGTATCGTTGATTTAGTATCCCATAACACAAGTCTCGAACTTACTTTGGGGCTAGCTCAATCTGTGTGATTTGTCCTAATATATTTATTATTTATTTATTTATTAGTAGAAGGTCTCAAATGAAGAGAATGAGTGAGTGAATAAAGACTTAAAAGTGAAGACATGACAGGAAACAGACTGTTGTAGAAGGAAAAAACTTTATGCGTCGACCCAATTTAAATGGAATTTGGAAGGAGAAGTAGAAACTACACCAAAACAACATTACTTTTTGAATTAATAATGAAAATATTGCCAGGAATTCTCTAGTATCATCTAGTGTCATCGATTAAATATTTTGTAAAATTTCAATGTAAACCCTTTCAGGGTGGTCAACACCACCGTGGTCTATCTTTAGTGTATATGAAATTGTATCATACACAGTAATCAATTTAATTATCGTATTTTATAAATAATAGTAAAGTACTGGTACAATGTTAATTTTATAAAATGTTTCTTTATTCACAAAGAAATGTCCGACACTAATGAAACGCTACACGCCGCGTTCAAACACTCGTGAAATTCACCATCTAAAACTTTACAGACTTCAATTAAATAAATCGAGTGTCTGGGCGTTTCTCCGTGCGTTTCGACCGCTGCGTCTGCGCTGTCATTGCCATTTTTCAAATTTTAACAAGGACAACAATTAGTTTTACTATCAACTGTCAACAAGTATTGATTTGTGATAAACAGATGTAAGATTGGAGACCTACTCCCATGAAGTTATAAATTAAGACCCATGACGAGTCGACACATGGGTCAGCCATCGCGAAGCTCAACTACAATATAGGCATTTCCTCTCATTGATAAATAATAATTTCCTCTCATCGATATATAACACCTATATTTGTTAATAAAAGGCTGCGGTGAAGTTTGACTTAGTTTAAGTATTTTTTTGACGTCAATAAGTGATGTATATTCATCCTAAATTGAATAAAGAATTTTGAATTTTGAATTGAATATATAAATATGGACAAATCACACAGTTAGCCCCTAAATAAGTTCGAGACTTGTGTTATGGGATACTAACTCAACGATACTATATTTTATGACATGTAAGTAAATAGATAAACATCCAAGAACCAGGTCAATCTGAAAAAAATAATTTTCCATGTTGACCTGACCGAGGATCGAACCCGGGACCCCCAAGGTGGCAGTCCGTCATGATGACCATTAGGCCACATAGGTCGTCATAACATATTAGAAGCGATATATTTGTTAGAAAGTACACCTATCAATTGTCTCTCTCATGTAAACGTCTTCCCGTTGCTCCCTCTCAATCTACCGATTCAAAACAAATTAATATCTCCTGAATATGTGTCATGTAGTATTTGGCATATGGGATAGTTAGTTATTTTCTACAACTCTTCAGTATAACTTAAATGGTGGAGTTTAATTAAACAAACACTTGAATAAATACGTTAGATGTACTTACTACAAATAATTTGCGTCCATTTTTTTTAGTAGTGTGTGGTATAACTATCAAAACAATCGAATGAAAAAATTTCTATATTTTTTAAATAATATAGATACTAAAAATATAATATAAAAATATAATATATGGTAGTATATCGTAGTATAAAATAAAGTTGCTTCCCGCTATCTGTCTGTTTGTCTTTGAAACGCTATTTTTTTCTTGATTTTATATTTGACTACAATCTGTTATTAAATAAATTTCGTGTATTTTCATCAAGTCAGTCAATCATTCTATAAAAAAAATATATTTTCTTACTTTAATTTAAAGACAGGTAAATAAACAAACAAATAACAAAAATCAGGATCTCTCGCCTAATTGACATTTACACAAGCGTCGTCCGGGCGAATTGAATCTCCGCGCGATTAGGGACGAGAGCGTACTTTTTTACAGAAAAGATTGCGGTTTTAAAAGAAATTTAATCTCCCTAATAGACATGCAAACAAGAAGACAGCGCGACCTGTTGCCGGCCGCGAGACAAACGACTTCTCAGCCAATCAGAGGGTAGCGGCCGCCCACGGCTCCCCCTTATTGGCCGGCCGTCCTAGAGGGGGGACACAGATAGGGGGCACACGGCACGGGTCTCCGTTAAACATGAAACAGGCAAGAAAAGCGCCGCATTGAGCTTTCGTAAGCTTTTCACGAGCGCGGGAATTTATTCACTGTTACGATATTATTTTTATTTACAATCGAAATTTGAATACGGGATTCGAATGCTTTATACAATATTTTTAAATTAACGAACTCTTGATTCTGAATTTGAAGATATTTAAAAAGTTGGCATATTTAAAAATGGAACAGAATAGTTGTGTGTTTAAAAAGTAGTTTTTGTTTTTTTTAAAATTGGAATTCGAATTAAAAGCGAAGATGTCGTTGGGCAAACAGCCAAATGAACACATCAAGAGGCCTATGAATGCGTTTATGGTTTGGTCCAGAGGGCAACGCCGGAAGATGGCACAAGATAACCCAAAGATGCATAATTCTGAGATCTCGAAGCGACTGGGAGCTGAGTGGAAGTTGCTGACAGAGATGGAGAAAAGGCCATTCATTGATGAAGCTAAAAGATTAAGGTTAGTTTATGTAAACATTTTGTTTTTATTAACGAAAAACTTATAAATAGTTCAGAATCAGAATATTCCGAGTCATCTCTAAAAACATTTTAAAATAAAAATAAATATACGTACGCAAATAGCTTACGTAGGTACCGACTCAATTTGATAAGCACAATCGATTATTTTCTGTAAACAATAAGTAATTAAATATAAAACATGTTTTTATTTTATATACAAATAATGTACTTGTCCTGAAACCGTATGAAAATACAACATTTCAAATTCATAACTGTTCGAGTCTATATTCCTAGCATATTATAAGTATTTCTATTATTGTACATAGTTATTATGCCGGGTATTGTTCCACCATAATTACGTATTACCTACCAAGTGATTACATCGCACCAAATATTACTACGGCATCTCCATATCCTCCCGTGAATATTAAAACAGCTGATAGGCAACACCAACATTCTCAATGATGGTTAACTTCCATTTAAACACCATACCCGAATATTGAACTTTTTTTTACCCATGAATGTAACCGATAACTCACAAGATAGTTTATATTTTGTGATTGTTTGAGTGTACTATCCGTCTCATATACAAAAAGAAAGAATTTATTTGCGAAAAACATGAGTACAAATATACAAATTGATGTTAAAATGAATTAAACCTACACGTTTTACCGAATATATGTATGCAAATATAAATAAATAGAGAGGAGCATGCTATCCACTACAAATAACAAAACAAAAAAAGAATTATAATGTATACTAGCACTAAATTCTATCCGAGTCTATCATTAAAGAAATCATTTAAAGTATAATAACATTTATCAGTTAATAAAGACTTGAGGTGGTTTTTAGATAGATTTAAGTTTAAGCTTTTATATTGATTTGGAATTTTGTTGTATATTTTCGGTGACATACATACTATATATTTTAGGTCGAATGATGCTTCTTTAATTCCAGATTTATTATTTTTTAATTGAATTAGTAACGTCTTTTTACTTAACGTAATTTTAATTTATTAATCATTATAAATATTATCATTGTCTAAAGGCTCATTTATGTCTTTAACTAATTAACAGCTTGTTTTAGTACTGAATCAACGACCTTTACTATCGTTAAACAAGATGACTCTGTGTGACTGCATGGTCAATTCAAAACTTGAGATATCCATTTGGTAATTATACACAGTGATACTAAACAACAAGAAGTTTAGTTAAGACTTTGAATTCAATTTTTTTTCTGTTTATCGTGCCAAGAAAACAAAAATACAACACACATACCAAATTTTTACAGTATTGTTGTAAATATTAGTGTGTTTAAAAACAATCTGCTTTTTCGTATTGTTTTATCTAATCCCATTGTCGTCGGGGGTTAAATAATAATATTTAAATTGTTTCAAGGGTCTTAGATATCTACTGGGGTTTCAATGTTTTCAATGGTTTGACGACCTCGGTGGATTGCTCCAAGTGGTTCTTGCCACTGAACCGAGAGGTCACGGGTTCGATCCCCGGTCGGGTCTTGATGTAAAATAATCTTTTTCTGATTGGCCCGGATCTTGAATGTTTATCTATATATGTATTTGTTATAAAATATAGTATCGTTGAGTTAGTATCCCGTAATACAAGTCTCGAACTTACTTTGGGGCTGGATCAATCTGTGTGATTTGTCCTAATATATAAAAAAATGTGTTGTTAGTTCAATCGTAGTTCAATTAGTTCAATTCGTATAAAAAATAAAATATTTTACTAGTTACATAGTACGTTGTAATAACAAAAGACACAAAAAATTGGTTATTTACTTACTTTATCTTCGTTTTGAACATTAATTAAGCCCTCAATCGCACGAGCGCTTTAAACGCGCATAGTGATTTTTCTTTGAGTTTCGTTTATCCATGTGGAAAGGCAAAGGGATAGGGCCCACACAGTCGTCTGTAGTTTTCTTATTTACTTCATAATGTTGTATCTTTTAGTCTTATTCCGAATATCTTAATTTCTCTAGAACACCTCTAATTAGCGCCTAAATACTAATGACAAGCGACGACAGCGCCACGATATACAAAACATTATCTCTGGTCTCTGCTATTCAATTCATATACAACTCCAGTGTATCAATAAATTTCTTAATCAAGCTCTTTATCTTCAATTCAGTTTACCTTATCGATCCCGTATCCAATCCCGAAACGCGTTATACATGTTTTGCAATAGAAGAACATTGCGCATCGGGTTCAAAAGCCTCTGCTTTTGAACCCGATGCGCAATTTTTTATAGAGTTTTTATTAGAGTATTTTGAAGAAGACGTTATATGGCAGGTTGAGTTTTGGTTTTCAACACAATTCTACAACCGGAAACACGTTCAGATGAAAGAGACAGAGAGAATAGTAATAATATAAATAGTATTTTTTAAACCGATTGATCTATGAATTCAAATTGAATTGAGTCCGTAATTTACAATTTACTTACAAACATTTATTTTGAGTGCGACCTCCTCTCGTCTATTCATGTTGTTGTGCCCGCCACGGTCCTTAAATATGTGAAATATGTGCTTTTTTATATAATTTATAACACCATGTCAACTTTATAGTATGCAAAAAAAATATTGAGTATTGAGAGAGTTACTTATGCCAATTTTGAAAGCAAGTCGAGTGTTTTTTTAACGCTCGTGCGTACAAGGCCTGATTCAACGTTTCTTACTCCATAATCAAAATTATAAACCCATTTCCCACTGTGCGTTATTTAATGAAATCTGTTAAATCTACACCCGTTATCACTATTTGAACAGTCTCTTGGGAGAATGATGAACTTTTTCAAAATCTTATCATCCAAACAAAAAAAAAGACGGATGTCTGTTATCTACTAATTGTGCTTATTAAAGTCGCCCTTTTTAGTTTTATTTGGGGTTTGATAAGATTTTTTTGTTCCTGTGTGTGTAAAGGTGGCAAACATTCCTTTGTTTTTGTTATAGTATGAAGTTGATGTGTTTCTTTCGGCATTTCTTTTCAGCAGTGATAGTTCCGAAATGCCAGTAGTTTGTAGCTTTTAAGAAATTATATATATATATATATATATATATATATATATATATATATATATATATATGAAAAAGCTTTGACTTTTGTGAATATTCATGATATTTTTGTAAATTGTAATAAAATATGTAATTCGGATAAATAGTTAAATGTACCATCAATATGGCGTGTAGTTCCGCCTCTTAGAATAGGGCTTCATCCCTTGGATTTGGACCGAGGCTAACAACCTCGCGCACACGCTAATTAGATGAAATCCCTATGAGTGTGTGAACACCCTAAAACCCAAAATTCGTTGTAATTATTTAGACTTTGTAATTAAGTATTATAAAAAAAACCTAGTTTTTTTTTATATATTATGCACAGTATCTTGTTTGCAAAGCGCCATTGACTAATGATTTTTTGACCAAATCCTACAAGAATCGCTTACTTTCGGAATAATAACCTATCTGTCCAAGGTATTGACTACCTCAATACCAATTATCATAAAAATTGGCTTAACTGTTTGAGCATAATGAAGTAAGAAACATACAAACTTTCGTCTTTACAATATTAGTGGGAGAAACAACACACCCCGCGTTTACCGAAAGCGGTTAAAACGTTCCTGAGCACCCATAAACTTGTGCCGTATTATGTGGACAGAATATACGAGCTTATCACTTAATACACAGTGTATTGTACTGTCTTATACTATCGTTCACCTTTCACGGCAACTCAATTTTGCTCATGATTTATTTGCAAATTTTTCTGAATTCACCATCTATATAAAACTAGATCACATGAATTTCCCACGAGAGCAGTAGGTGACATTTTCCAGGATGATACCCTACCTACGTCCTTTTAATGTGTGTGCAAACTTTCTTAAAGATTAGATATTAGTTAAGATTAGTGGTGATTTAGTAGTGATTACCTCCACTATCACAATGAGCCGTCACACCGATGTTGGAAAAATAATTTGTGCTTTGGAAACGACAGTAAACTATTTGATTTGGGTTATTCCCAGATTAATCCAAAAATATAAATAAAAAAATAATAAAAATAACAACTTCAAAAGTACTCTGCAAAATTTTATTGAAAAATTATTAATTCATAGATTAATTCTCAAACTACACCATCAGTTTGATAAACTCTTATCTGTTTAGGAATCTTGCTTCGATGTACAGTCAGATGCAAAACTGGACTAGCAATTATGCAATTGTGAGTTTAATAAAATACATAAACCTGGCGATAAATTCGGTTTTGTTCATTTGTAACTTAAATGTTGAGTTTACACCAAAGCAATGGTGCAAGTGAATATGCCATATTGAAAAGATACACTTACGCGGCTCTTTTAGTTCAAATATGTCGTGTACTTTATACAAATAAACGTTTTATATATCTATTTATAGTATCTACACGAGTTCATAATAATATATGGTCAATTCATACATCTATCAACTGTTTGGACGAGTTCGATTCTCTGTATGAGCAAATATTTGTACTATGTATATAACATATTAATCTTCTCCGTATGATGGAAACTTACAATGTGGACTTTGAGGATGTTGATAAGCATGTAGTGCTTCTAAATTTAAAAATCGAGTTCTTAAAAAACTATTCTTTTTTTGTTTTTAGTTTTTAAGTAATTAATGTCATAATGTAGTAACAGCCCTTAATTGTATTGTAATTCTGTGAATAAGGTTATGGGCTATGTTATTAGTAAATCTTCTTGTTTAAATTCTTATTTATCTGTATATATAATGTAACTGTTTGTTGTTCTAATAAAAGTAAGTAAGTTTGAGACTTGTGTTATGGCATACTAACTCAACTATATTTTATTATAACAAATACATATATAGATTAACATCCAAGACCCGGGCCAATCAGAAAAAGATCATTTTCCATCATGACCCGACCGGGGATCGAACCCGGGACCTCTCGGTTCAGAGGCAAGTACTTTACCACTGCGCCACCGAGGTCGTCAAGCTTAGATTACAAATAATTAGTTTTAGACGTAATATTTTGTCTACCAAAGTTTATTTTGTAAGAAAGAAACAAACATGATTTTATTGTCGGCAGGAAGATGGTACCCTCATTTCCACTAATAAACCTGTCATACATTTGAACTTGGCCTTCGAGATTCGTAAATCTTGCAGTGATGTTATACTTTATCTGTGTTCTTTTTAAATGAGCTTCAAGTCATGATGTCTTACTGTAGTTATACAAAATGTTACTGGCCACACACAGAGCCATCATCACCCCTGGACAATGTCCTATCCAGCGATATAGAACGATCGAAACCAAACAAGATAAAAAAGTGAACAAATATAGGCGCGCCTTTTCGACCATTGTGACCGATAGTGAGGGGACAAACATAGAAAATAATATTTGATGGGATTCGATGTCTTCGCTGATGTTATCAACGGAGATAGACAATAGACGGTAACAAAGAATAGTTAAATGTTTTGAGATTGATTATTTGGTGACCGAGCGAGCGAAGCGATTCAGGTCTACAATTCTATTTGGGGCAAAAATACATTTTTTGTATGTTTGTTTGTAACGCGATAACTTTTGAACCGTTGACCCGATTTTGATGAAATTTAAAATGTATATAGGATATGCCAGTATAATTTTTAAGTTTGTGCGGAAACAAAATCGGTTGAGCCGTTTTTGAAACATTCACAATTTTGTTGAAACTCATCATATTTGCGAAACACAAAAGTGTTCGCGAGATCTAAGTTCGTGGCGAACAACCAGTTTTAATAAATAGTTAATTGGCACCCACTTATGGTTCATGTTATATACATGTAAACCTTCGTCTTGTAACACTCTATTGAAAAAACCCTCATCGAAATCTGTTGCGTAGTTTTAAAATAAGTAGTATCCCACCGAAAACATGTAAAAATGTTGCCAAGACGAGTCTAGTTTGCTTCACAAACTCCACACTTTAGTCAAAATGTATGAAAAAGTGGTGACATCTCATGTAGAGCCAAGATTATTGATATATGCGCCCTAACTTGACCAGACCTAACTTCACATCATCAGCCTACCCTTATCCCACTTTATGTGGGGTCGGTACAGCATGTCAGTCTCCTCCACTTCTCCCTGTCTGATGTTAACCGATCTGTTACTTCCTTTTTAGCCGTATCCTGCCTGACGCACTCAATCCACCTCTTCTTCGTCCTGCCCCTACTTCTTTTCCCATTCAATTTCACATCCATAACCTTTCTTACAATATTATTTTCCACCCTTCTCATAACGTGACCATACCATCGAAGCTTATTACTTCACATATTCTACATCCTAGTTAAAACGTGTGGCTTGGCCGTTTCATTACTCTAGAAATAAGATAACGAATGCCTATGAAATCTACGTGAGGGTAGCAAAACGGCTGTTGCCCGCGGCTTCACCTGTAATATTAATTATTTTCCGCAACTCTGATAAAAAGAATCTTACACCGAAAATATTGAATAAAAAATATTTGTGTATGTCACAAGATAGTAACTACTTCAGTTAACATTTATCAAAGCATAGTTATCGTTGTGCAAACAAGCAAAAATAAAAATACACAGACCACTGCATTGTTACCTGATAGTGCATTTCAATGGAATCATCAGATACCTAGTGATCGAAAATAAATTAAAATTGGTTTTTTTTTTTCTGTTGTTTTCCCGTACTTTAGAGGGTTTAATATATTCAATATATTTTTAAATTCGCTGGTATTTTATTAGAATACCTTTGACATTTTAAATTTAATTAATAACTAAATCCTATACTTATTAATAACGCGCGTTTTACAAATCGCCTAAATTTTGTGTTTTCGTATATACGTATTGAGGTGGCTTACGATGGAGAAATATCAGACTATATATAGCTATAATATAGGTCGTTTTTTTTTCATATTTTCACACTTTGAATTAGAATTATCAAGTAATATATTCTTCTTCTTCTTTCAGTGCCATTTTCATTGAAGATAGGCAATCATCATTGCGATCTGTTTCTTTGAAACGGCTACTCGGAACAATGATCGCGTACTTGTGTTGTACCATTGGTTTAGGTTTCTCGGCCACGAAATTCTTCTTAGACCAGGCCTCCCTTGGATCTTGCCTTGTGTGATAAGTTGAAGTAGCTCATATTTGTTGTTTCGCATTATGTGGCTTAGATAATCAAGTAATATATTAGTAGTAGTATTATCTATACTATTATTATAAAACATTTGTCAGTTTGTATGTGTGAGGCGAGTAATCTCCGAAACTACCGAACCGATTTCGAAAATTCTTCCACCATTAGAAACGTACATTATCCAAGATTGCTATAGGCTATATTTTATCTCAAAATTCCCGCAGGAGCGAAGCCTGGGGCAACATCTAGTGAGTAGATAAAATTAGTAACTTTCAGCCACAGATGGTAGAGGCAGACCAAGGAGTACATGGCGGGATTTATTACCCGATAATGCCATGGACTACGAGGCTAAACAGTTCGCAGAACTTTGGCGGCTTCAACATACATTACTGGGTTTTTATTGTGGTAAATAAAAGCATACCAACAACGCAATGTTCGAGCAGCGTCGTCTGAGTTCGGTGAAAGAAGTGTGTAATATTAATGATAATAATAATCGTTTAATTTAGACAATATATACATATATAAAGGGATAGTAACTGGCCTTAAAATTTATTTCATTCAAACTTTAAAAAACACAAATACAAAAATGCTGTTTTATAAATAAAAATAATCTTCCAACGCGCCACAGGGAGACAACGTGCCCAGTATATTGGCAGCGTTGCCCCGTTGTATCGCTGTTGTATTGTTTAAAATTAAGTAACATATTTACGTATATGCATATTCAGACACAAAAAAAAGCCGACAAAAGTGGGCTTTATTTGGCAGACATACCTTTTACTGTAAAGAGACCTTTGCCCAGCAGTGGGACACGTCACCTAAAGGTTAAGTAATACAAAAGTATAATCAATTACACTTCAATGACCTAAATTTACCCTACCCATATGCATATCTATCTGTACCCTTAAATCTCCAAAATCGACTAGCTATTTGTTCCCCCCCAATTATCTGTAATAAGAAGTAACAAATACGAGTGGACGTGTGAACTGCACGATGTTATAAATTCACCCATTATGTTTCAACCCTTCCGAATTAATTCTTACTACGGATGTATACAGAGCGGATGATAATTATTGAAAATATGTTTCTATCTGCATATGTTTTTATGAAAACATAAAAGAAAATCTGTTTAATTTCTCTACTTTTTTTTGTATATTGTTATGAGCAACAATGTTATACGAACAAATATTTAAGAAGTTACCTATCTATATGACAAGACCAGAAAATTGTAAAAAATATGTATGCTCTAGATAAAATACTCGTAGATAGGTATATATTATTATATTTAAGATTATTGTGATGACAATAGACTGTATCAATGCAGCTGGATCATTATACGAACACTTAAAGTTGGTTCGAAAGTCCATTTGAAAAAAAAAAATAAAATAAACTCGACCATCGAAAAAAAACTAAAATTTTGTAACAACTTTTGTGAAGTCATCGCATAAACGCAATATTTAAGGTAGTTGTCGAACACACATAGCTTTTGTCACTAAGTTATTACTCAATCGTGACGTCACATCAAAGCATCA
Organism: Plodia interpunctella; assembly: GCF_027563975.2. Taxonomy (NCBI): domain Eukaryota; kingdom Metazoa; phylum Arthropoda; class Insecta; order Lepidoptera; family Pyralidae; genus Plodia; species Plodia interpunctella. The sequence continues at coordinate 11,461,922 of NC_071294.1, forward strand.
TTTACTATGGAGCGTTTGGACGAGTCCAAAAATGTGTGATTTTATTTTTGTCATATCTTTGAAAGTATTGTCGTTGTCGCAGTTTTTTTTTTTGTTATTATAAAGGGCAATTTGTTTTTATATAAATGCCCGACCGTGCGAAACGAGCGAGATCTACGAATCAACTTGGGGTGAAAATACATTTTTAGTATGTTTGTAACGCGATAACTTTCGAACCTTTGGTCTTATTTTGATGACATTTAAAAGGTACGTAGGATCTGTCAATATTATTTTTAAGTTCGTGGGGCAACAAAATAGGTTAAGTCGTTTTTGAAATAATCACAATTTTGTAAAAATGTATTGTGTTCGAGAGGTCTAAGGTCACGGCAAACAACTAGCATTGAACAAAATTCAAAAAGGTGGTATCATCATCTTCATTAATATCTATCGTCTTTTCCACAAGCTAGACTGGAGGCATAAGCTTATTTTTATAGCACTGGCTGTGGGCGATAACGCTCCCCAACAATGAAGGTATAACTAGGAATAACAGATAATTGTCTTTAATGCTACCATTCTCTAGATTAAATTGATTTGTCACTAAATCTGCGACGATTTTGCGCGAATCAGGCGGTTGCGTTTGGTGATCTTTTTGTGATGTTTGTATATATTTGTTCATTCATAATACTCATCATTTGTTCAAAGTTCAAAGTTGATTCAGTAATTAGACTGATGTTGTCTTCTTGCGTGGTTTAGCCGTGAAAGCATGACAGGCAAAAACACAGACAGAATGCATGATGAATGAATTTATAATACTAGTATAGAAATATGCATATGGAAGTATGCAAACGTATAGGTTATGAAGGCTACAAATCATTATCATTTCAGAACGATGTCTTTAGATTTTGGAAATGTAATTTAGCCAATTACATTACTTTGAAGGCCGGGAAATATATTTTTTTACTCAAACCCTAAATTTTTTTCATAACTTGCCGTTCTTACGATAAATTTAAAATATCAATAACTGATTGTCAGAGCCTGTTTGATAGTTTGCACGTTTATTGTTTGATAGTTTAATATTTGCACGTATGTAATCAAATCTTTCAAATTATATTTCTCCTATATCCTACTAATATTATGTTTGTTAGTCTTTCACACAAAATCTACTGGACGGATTGTTATAAAATTTGATACACGGGTATATAACCTGGAATAACACATAGGGTACTTTTTATCTCGAAATTCTCACGGGAGCGAAGACCAGCGCGCAGCCAGAACCAGTGAACGCAAAACTTCCTAAAGACTACTTGGGTACATCAAAACAAGCAACTTTTATTCTATGGCTTTTCGTGATGCATAGTTTTTTTTTCATATAAAAAATACAATCTAATTAGCGATTCTACTTATCTTAACTCTGTGTAATAGCCAAGCGACACGAGACAGTACAGTAGCGTTATGTAGTGGAATCGAACATAGAGTTAACGATATTAAAACTGAAAATAGGATTTTTTTTTGTATTTACAAACGTTTAGACAAAAGTCGTAGAACAAAAGTCTACCTTATGCACCTTTGAAAGGTTATGCGTTAGATACCAGTAACCTTGTATATACATTCCATCCATCCATATTCCATCCCACTACTGGGTAATGGTGCCCAATATTGCCAAATCCTGCTTTGTATCACTCCAAGGCTTCCTTCGTCTGCCACATTTGTTTATACTGTTATGTAAATTTCGGGATGTACATATATTAAAAATTTGAGCGCTTTTAGCCTCAACCGAGCCTCGGTAGATTTTATCTCAATGCCAATTAGGCTATATTATAAATGCGAAAGTGGCATATATTTATGGGACTGCATAATAAAGTTGTTACCAATACATAATATCAATAAATACCGTAGCAATATCACTATTGACACACAATTTCAATATCTATCGGAATAGACTGGTCGTTCATATCGAGAATCGTATCATATCTGTGTTTACCGAATCCGATTAAGTCTAAAGAAAATACGCCAAAAACGTGATAAAAAAAAACGTAGATACGTTTTTTCTACGGTATTTTCCTTGGGGTTATCATTTTTATTTGTCGAGTAGTACGTACTAAGTAATGAAAGGATCGATAGTGCCCGGTCAACGACCCCTGGTTTTTTTTATGAGTTTTTTGGGAATTCAATGGGGGCGATCGATTTGATAATGAATAGGTTTATTGAACATGAATGGAACACATTTTTACGCGTATTTTGTAGAAACTTTATACTTTTCGTTTAAAATTTGTCGTTTTATCTCTTTATGTAAAAAGAATAACATATCTGATATATAGATATGTGTACACATTTGCCCCGGCTTCACGCTGTCGAACTTAGACAGACGCAGCGCGCCGCCGCGCCAATACGAATGAATGAATATTACGTAGTTTTTATTACAGATTTTATTTACCGCAATGAAAAACCAGCAATGTATACCGTATCCGCCAAAGTTTGGAGAACTATTAATGTACAGCGATAGTGTATTGCCGACATAAGTATCAGCACTACAAAAGTCACGCAGACGCGGCACTATCACTGTCGCTGACAACAAAAACGTGGCCAATCTGTTTGTGATAGTTCTACATATTGCCGCGGGACTTTCTTGTATGCTCTAAGTCTGTTGTTCTTTACAAAGATATGAGGAATTATAGACAATAGTCGAAAAAGCGTCTAGTTTTCAATCCGTTGATTTTGTGGAAATATTGCAGAAGGCAACCCTTATTCCATATTTCAACTATTTGGTCATGATGGAAAATGATCTTTTTCTGATTGGCCCGGGTCTTGGATGTTTATCTATATATGTATTTGTTATAAAATATAGTATCGTTGAGTTAATATCCCATAACACAAGTCTCGAACTTACTTTGGGGCTAGCTCAATCAGTGTGATTTGTCCTAATATATTTATTTATTTATATGTAAGTGAAAATATAGAGAGATAGTAGTCCATAGTGTCTACAAATTTTAAAGGATTGGATTCATAAATACTTTAAAAAAGTATCCTACTCAACAATAAAACTAATCATGTTACGCGCATTCAACAAACAGTCGCACAAAACCTCAACCGAACTATATGGCTTGGTCCGAATAATTACTGTAGTCTCGCTGACAATCGCTATTCTGTCACAAAGCTAGCATAATCGGACACAGTGACGAATGCAGCCACAGCACTATTCGTCATAACCCACCAACACCGCCAGTGAAAAATCAATTTTATTTTTATAACCGTAGAGTTGAGTTTCAATTGGCGGCGTGTATCAGATAGTGATGGGGCGACGTGTGACTGTCGATTGTGACAGGACAATGTAATAATCCGTGCATTGTTGAATCGACATTGTTGTTTTAAGGATGGTCGGGCGTTTGCAACAATCGCACGCTTTATTGCATAAATAATAATATTATTGCGCGCAGCGGCGTTTCATTGTGACATTTTGGCACTATACTCATACATTGTTGAGACCGTAATTTCGAGATTTCGTTTTCATGTGGCGTTTAATTGTTTTGTTTCATTATTAATATGAATTATTTAACTATCCTATCAGAAATGTTCGCATATCTTTCAATATGTACAGTAGTTAAAGTTACACTTGATCACGCTTTCTATCAATTTCTAGAAAGCGTGATCAAGTGTAACTGCTACAACAAGTGTAACAGATAAAACTAACCTCGGATTTATTAAATTTAATTAAATTCGAGGTTAGTTTTATCAGTTCGCGACATCTATCTCCAACAGACATAGCTTATAATACTTCTAACCAGTGGTCATAAAAATCTTCTACTAAGCATAGGTCATCATAGTAGAGCGCTACATAGACCGCAAGCACGACTCACTATCTTAACACTGAGCCTTCACATAAGTACATATATAATGAAACAAATAAAAAAGGAAATAAAATACCTAGTATTCACTGCGGCCTGCGTACGTCAATACTAGTTTTCCAATGTATATAAAAATACTATAATTGTGTTCTAAATAATTGTCATGCTTATCAAAAACCTATTCCTAAAATTGCGTTAAAATCATGAAAAACCACTCCAACAAATCGTTTATAGAATCCATGCTATTAAACTTTAATAAATTAATTGACGACCTCGGTGGCGCATTGGTAAAGTGCCTCTGAACCGAGTGATCGTGGTTCGATCCCCGGTCGGGTCAAGATGGAAAAAGATCTTTTTCTGATTAACCCGGGTCTTGGATGTTTATCTATATATGTTTTTGTTATAAAATATATAAATTAGTTGAGTTAATATCCCATAACACAAATCCCGAACTTACTTTGGGACTAGCTCAATCTGTGTGATTTATCCCAATATATTTATTTAAATTTTTTATGTAACCTTAAATCCAAAAAGAAGCAAACTTTGTCTTTATATTAAAGGTTCGCCCATCTTCCACAGAGCCCTTCATATGAAAGAGCATCCGGACTACAAGTACCGGCCCAGGAGGAAACCCAAAGCGTTGGTCAAGAAGGAACCCAAATTCGGTTTCGGCATCACCGGTCTCATGGCGCCAGTTCCAAGACTAGTGGCGCCCTCAGTGCCGCATCCCGTGCCTCAGCTACCAATGCCACATCACCTACTGCAGGATAAACCAGAGCTGACCAGGGCCCTATTCCCCCCGCTTCCGTACCCCTTCTACCCGTTTGCGAAGATACCCTCAGATGATGGGAAGTTAGCAGCGGAGTTGGCGCATTTACAGGTGTGTATATTTATATTTCATTTTATATAAAATAGGACCACTAGGACAGGTAAAGTACACTCCACTGAGAGATGTATCAGGTTGAATGACTAAGGATTACAGCTTTGGCAGCTTTGGCAGTCGGCCTAGGCAGTCGGTCGTAAAAGCACTGCCAGAAGATGAAAGAGAGACATTTGCGACTAATTAGACTTTAATCGAATTTCACTTGGATTTAAAGTGGCATTACCTACTTTTTCTTCTCGCTCGATCTTAGACATCCTTATGCTTTGATATCCTAATCCTATATCCTATATCCTAGTTTATTGCACGCTTGTTCTCCGTGACAACGTCAAACCATATATATATATCTGTGACATAGTGCCTCAGCATTTCTTTTCCAATGCAGACTCTAGTTGAACGTCTTCCTCACAGGCTCTCTACGGTGGCGCCCTCTACAGCAGCGCGTTATACAACAGCGCTTTATCACCATGCGGCTGCCCCCCTCGCCGCACGCCGTCCCCCCCTCCCGCAGACGTCAAACGTCCTGTAGCCTACGTCCTGATGAAGAGTGATGAGGAACCGCCGCAGCACGTCATATGAAGGCCAGTCCCGCTCCCCGCCCGGCCCTGGGCGAACCACTGGGAGCGACCTTCGACTTCAGTCCATGAGAGGGACAGCTCGCCTGATAGTGTGTAAGTCTGAATTGTATTATACGAGATATATAATGCAGCAGGGGCAAGATCGACTGCCAAAGGCCCTAGTCAAGAGAGCCACAGCTATTGGTGGTGAACCTTAGCCAAGAGGATGCGACTATGATGGTAATCACTTCAGTATTAATCAGTACATGATGATAATGTTGGTATTTCCTCATCTCTTGACGGGATATGAAGAAACCACACATATTCGCCAATACATTACATGTGCCAATACCTTTTATCGCTCATCGTATGGTGGTTTTACAAAGTCTTGGAGCTTTGTATGAATTGGGTCGGGTAGTAGTATGGAAATATTCTCTCTCATATGTTATTCTGTGCAATGTATAGTGGGGTACCACCTCGAATAGTTAACATATCATAGGGATTAGAAGTAATGTTGTATGTATATTTAGTTGATTAGTTAGAAAAATTAAAGTCAATTGTGTATAAATAGTAGAACAGTTTGACTGACTTATGGATTAGTAACTAATATTATTATATAATATTTTACACGCAATAATTTGTGTAGTGTGTGTAGCCTTTAGATCTTAATTTTTTTTACACGTTTGGTTTGGATGATAATGCAAGGCGAAAATAGACGTTTGATGAAAAATATTTTTTTTTACATTTAATAAATTTCTCTCAAATTAATTACATATGTAAGATTTTTTTGTGAAACGAGATAATTGCGATGGCAGAGAATTAAATATCAGAATTGGCTACTTGACTGTGTATAAAATAAAATTCATATATGTATTTAATATATATAATTTAATATATAATTTAATAATAACAAAAGTAATAACCAAATAATTAAATATTTTACGAGATATCAAGTTTTAGGTCATTATAAAATTATATAATGTATCATATAATATGTTGTGATGAACAATGTAATGGAAAGTAGCCAATTCAATGCCATTTCATTTTCGTTGCAACTTTTAAATTGTTTTTTAACATTCTTGTAAACACTGCTTCCATTTTTTGTCTACTCAGTAATTACTATATTAACTTTTTTTGTTAATTGTATATAGCTAATTCGGTGAAATAATTAACGACATCAATATAGATAAAAATTTTCACTAATTAAGATGTGATATTGTAAATGGCTAAATTTAAATACAGTATCGTTAGTAATGAAACTGTTATAATCTTCGTTTGCTCTTTAATTACTTTTTGATTTTATATTTTAGTTATATAACTATTATTAAGTTAATATAAATGTGCCATATCGTATAATACATTTAGTTTCATTAGTATAATAATAATAATAAATGAAGCTATTATAATTTACAGAAAGAAACATAAACTAAAAATAAAACTTTTGAATTTATTTTTTACTTTTAGCCCATTATTCTATGTCAACATCCTATGTCACTTCACAATATTTGACATTGAAAGAATGAAAAAAGAAACACATATTTCTGCCAAATTAGCTTGCAACTTTTTTTTAGGGATAATTTGATATTACTTAACTTCGCATTATAATACAATTATATTAAATAAAAACTACTAGGGTTTAATTATGCCTGAAGTAGTGTTCAAACGTTATTTAACTGTTGAATTATTATGTTACATTGTAATTTGTTATTGTATTGGTTACAGTTTTTGTTAATTTTAATTTACGTAAACTATGCTTCACTAATGAACGCGCACGGTTCTTTGTGCATTTGAGGGCCTCTGTATGACAATTACTATGTTATTGTTTATTATTTTTAAGTAATTTCACATAAAAAATTAAGGTTTTTAAATATGTCGTAACGGTATATAAAACGTTTTTGAGAAATTTCCGAATATAAATTTACTTTGGGTAAGAAAAGTTTAAATACATATAATATTGAAATACGCTAGAAAATGGTTAATATTAAATGTCTAAGAGTAAGGATGCACCAGTCAACATTGACGTTATATTTAACCGGTGTATTTTGCGGTTTTATTTTGCTCAGTTTGAAGTTAATGTCAAAGTTGACTGGTTAATTGCACTCTAAAATTGGTTTTCTTGTTATTATAGTTCCTTTCATTTGTTGTTATTAATTTAGACACTCACACATGCTCACAATTAAATGTGTGTGTAGTAGTTATTACGTTTTTATACTTTTGTATTCTGGTTTCAGTTGAAATATAAATGAAAATAAAGGCAATAACCATACGTCATTGTTTAATTTATAACGTAAAATAATTATTACTAGTGTCTCCGCTCGATAGTCAACTATCGATAAAGTTTCGATAGACTTTCATTGGTTTGTGAATAACCAATAGTATCGGTAGTTGTCCAGAGTGTCTATAATATTGATAGCCGGTTTTGGTGCAATAATACTATTTCCTAAAAGGTTCCATCTTGAAAAAAGTAATTAATTGTCACAGTAATTAAGCAAAAAATAATCAATGCGTATAATAAAATTGAAGAAAGGCCAAATTTGTACATTGGATATTATTTAAAAATTCTTCATGGAATATACTTAGTTACTGATATAGATGAAGAAAATATAGTTTTGGAAATTTTTGTCTGTCTGTCTGTCCGATTTACTTGAAATTTGGTATGTAGGTACCTTATATACCGGGTTAACATCTTAGATACATTTCATCCCGGTAAATGGTCAGGTTCCCGTAGTATAATTAAAAAACTAATTATGATATGAATCAAAAATTCCTCGGAATCCCGGGTTAATATCTTATAGACATTTTATCCCGGAAAATGAGGAGGGTCCTGTAGGAAAATTAAAATTATTTAAGCAGATTTACTTTAAAATGTTGTACTTTACTGACTTTGAACAAAATTAATTTAATGAAAAAAGTAAGTGTGCAAATTTCAATATATATATATATATATATATATATATATATATATATATATATATATAGCGGGCGGGAAGCTGAAATTTGCACACTTACTTTTTGTAGTAATAACAGTACTAGTAAATAAAATATTTATGTTTGTGAATTTGAATCATATATGTTTACCAGTCTTACGCGACGACGCGATAAAATTACTGACTGAGATTTTGCTATGAAATTCACGCAGACGAAGCCGCGGGCAAAAACTAGTTGATTGATAAAATCAATGGACAAAATCAATAGACTGGATGAAAAAAAGAAGTCTTCATTCAAGGTCTGCCTATAAAACAATAACGAAATAAAGTTAAAGAAACAAAATAAACGTATCTCTGCTACCTAGTGTAATCCCGGGTTCGATTCCCGGTCAGCTCAAAATGGAAATTATTATCAGATTGCTTGGGTCTTTGATCTATTGGTGATAACTGCATGAAAATCAGTTCAGTAAGTTTTATCCGTGCAGTACTTTAGGTGCATATTTATATCTCAAAAATTGAATTCACACCCCTACAGTTATTAATCCATAGTAGATTAAAACCAAGTGAGACATGTGTTCGATCGCATGAAGAGCTCTCGAGAAGTCATTCGAGTGTTATTCTTTAAACACATGGGGGTTGGGGCGATCAATTATCTAAAAAACATTGAGGCGCAGATGTCTTCGGGATTAGGCTGGATGGTTGAAAATATATGTTTTGTGGCGTGTGGTCCCGCCCTAGAATAGGACCAATCAATGAGATAACTGGGGAATTCAGCCTTAACAGCTAATAGGCGACAATAACATTCAACGCCAAAGAGGGTTCACGCCAAGCAGCAAGCCGGTTTTACAATCATAGCCAAATCTTTAAAATTTAATGGTAATTTTTTTACGCGAACAAATACGTTTTGAAGTTTCAATTTGCATAATCTGAGCATTTTTTATTATGGCACCAAGTTTATAGGACCATTGCTTTTTTATCACAGTAATTACATTATTGTGATAAAAACATACATATATAAACATACATTCACAAACATAAATATTTTTTGTATTTACTATTACTGTTATTACTACAAAAAGTAAGTGTGCAAATTTCAGCTTCCCGCCCACTTACCCCCGAAACTACTGGGCGGGAAGCTGAAATTTGCACACTTACTTTTTTAATTAAATTAATTTTTGTTAAAAGTCAGTAAAGTACAAAATTTTAAAGTAAATCTGGTTAAATAATTTTAATTTTCCTACAGGACCCTCCTCATTTTCCGGGATAAAATGTCTATAAGATATTAACCCGGGATTCCGAGGAATTTTTGATTCATATCATAATTCGTTTTTTAATTATACTACGGGAACCTGACCATTTACCAGGATGAAATGTATCTAAGATGTTAACCCGGTATATAAGGTACCTACATACCAAATTTCAAGTAAATCGGTCCAGTCGATTTCGAGTGATGCGCGTTCAGACAGACAGACAGACAACAGACAGACAAAAATTTCCAAAACTATATTTTCACGTCAAGCAGCAAGCCGGTTTTACAATCATAGCCAAATCTTCTAAATGTAATGGTAAATTTTTTACGCGAACAAATACGTTTTGAAGTTTAAATTTGCATAATCTGAGCATTTTTATTATGGCACCAAGTTTATAGGACCATTGCTTTTTTTTATCACAATAATTACATTATTGTGAATTTAAAACCAAATATAACATTTAGATCTAAAAAAAGAGAGAATCTAAAAAAAGGAATAGTGAAAAAAATCATTTGTCACTTAAGTATATTCAAAGAAAATTATCGTTAAAAGGCATAGTAATAAATCCTATTGATTATAAAATAAAAAGTGCCCGTTCGGCTATCACGTCATAAAAAAAATATATTGCGAACAATAAAAAAACAATAATCACAGTTTATGTAGAATCGGTGTCGATAACGAGATCAAGCGCACAGACCGCGAGACAGACCCCCGCGACAGGAGCCTGTGGAGTCACCACGCTGCAAGACGAGAGCGGACATTGCGAACATAAATCTATTCATCTCTAAAATTTTAAAATCAAATCATTTATTCAGAAATTAGTTCTGTCAGTTTCACGTTCGATTTTTTTTTAATACATTATGTATCAGATTTCTTTTATAAATGGATTGTTTAAATAATATCTATTTAACTTTTGATTACTAAGTAACATGGGTCTAAAAATCTTAAAGCAATTTTAATGTTCAATAAACGGGCGTAAAAACTTAAGCTTATTAAGATGAATTAATGCTTCAATCCTGGATATAATAAAAACAATTTGACGACAAATAGATAAGTCTCACTATTATCATTAACAAATATATAACTACAAACATTCGAAACCACGTAGTGAAAATGAATAATCAACAAAAATTACATTCAATATCAGCATTTATTTTTATTAAACCATAAACACATTGGGAATAAAACATCACACACTATAATGCAGTCTCCCATGGGACTATACAACTGTGACTGGTGGATATTCCATTTAGGTTGTATGTTTGATTTGTATTACTAACCATAAGTTAAAATCTCATTGTTGTCATTGATCTCATCTTATCTCTACAAAACAACATTTAAAAAAAAAAATAAATAAATAAATTTATTGATAGTTTTTTCTTAAACTACTTACGCTAAAGTACATGGTTAATGTAAACAGCGCCAAATCCGCATGCTCCACAAATCAGCAACCCGCGATTGAGCTAGGAACTAACCTGTGATTACAATTCACGTGAGGCGTCATGAGGGGCTTACGGAAGTGGCTTATTAAAGAAACAATTGAAAAGAATACAGATATGTTTGATTCAGTAATTCCCAAACTAGAAATTTTCTGTATTTTGGGAATTTGTAGAAATTAGTCTGTTGACACCATATTTTGTATTTTAGAAAATAAAAATAAAAATCTTATTTCTACATAAATATATGCTCTCTACCGTCATTAAAAGGAAAATAAAAGAATATGTCACAAGTGCCCATTTACAACTCAATATATTCGCATGCATGTATTGTATATGTATATTTATTTATATTTATTTTTGAAGTTTATTTTTGAAATAGCTCATAAGTTAGATAAGGTCTTCTGTTTTGGTATAATCTAGTGTTAATAACCATTGTTTAATTTTCTCTTTAATTATTCTTTTAGAATTGGGATATATATTTAATATCTTATTAACTTTATTATATATGCAGCATCCAAACACTTTAAAGTGCCGAGATGCAAAAACTGTTCTGTGGATGGGGGTAGCGCACACGAGATCCGATCTGCGTCTCCGCTCATATATAGTCGGGTCATATGGCATTTGTGTGTGTTTCCTTTGAAGGGTCATCATAATATAGATCTGTCTTACTGTTAGCACTGATGTATCGGCATAAAGTTTTGTAGAGGAATACCGATAAGGTTTTCTTGTCATAACCTTAAGAACGGCTCTTTGAGCTCTTTCCAACGGCATAATCGTGGTCTTGGCTGCACCACCCCATGCAGTAATACAGTATGCTAATAAGGACTTACAAAGTGCATTATAAACTAGCTTTAGTGTATCCAGGTCTGCGCATTTATTTAGGTTTTTAAAAATGTATATGAGTTTTCTTATTTTTGGGATTAAAGCTTTAATATGCTGTTTCCATGTTAAGAAATTATCGATTTGAACCCCCAAATACCTAACAGTACACGATCTAGTTAAAGGCAGACAGGTACAGTTTGAGAAATTATCCCCACAAGTATGCGCTTTGATACTGTATTCGTTTTCTGGAGGCAAAGTGGACGAGTTTATCGCAAAGGTTATATAATTTGTTTTGGTTGAATTTAGGGTTAGTAAGTTTGAGTCTAGCCAAGACATGATCTGGGATAATGATTTTTCAGCACGCTCAAAAGCTGTCGGCCAATTTGGAGCTTTAACGATCATAGCAGTGTCGTCTGCGTAAACGAAAATCTGGCAATGAGGGATGTGAAGCTTACATAGATCATTTATGTATATGAGAAACAAGGTTGGGCCAAGAATAGATCCCTGCGGGACACCAAATACAAGTTTTCGCTCATCACTGACCACCCCATCTATCTTTACACATTGAGTGCGATTTTGTAGGTAGTCCTCGAAAATTGAGAGGGGAAGACCGCGAATACCAACGCTTTCTAATTTTGTTACAAGCAAGGGAATCGAAACGGTGTCAAAGGCTTTGGATAGATCCAAGAACATACCAATACATCGGTGTTTACCATCCAATGCCTCAACAATCGTTTCGAGTAATGAATTGACTGCATCTTCTGTACTAATACCCCTCCTAAAACCAAACTGATTTTTTGCTAGAATATTTTTTGACTCCAAATAGTTTATCAGCCTATTGAATTTTTTGTATGTATGTGTGTTTGTAACGCGATAACTTTCGATCCGTTGGTCTGATTTTGATGAAATTTAAAAGGTATGTAGGATCTGTCAATATAATTTTTGATTTCGTGGGGCATCAAAATCGGTTAAGTCATTTTTAAATATTCACAATTTTGTAAAAACTCACCAAAAATTTATTGTGTTCGCGAGGTCTAAGTTCGCGGCGAACAACTAGTTACTATTATTTTGAAAGTCCCAGTAAATCGTGCGTAGCGTGGTTCCCCCATTGCCCCCAAACAAACACGCTTTAGCTACTAATTGCAGAGGTGGCAAGAGTTATTGCTTATCCATAAATGCGTAGATCTGGTGCTATTTGACATCTATATCCATTGGCTTATCTGTACAATGTTTTAATACAAATAAATTTGACGACCTCGGTGGCGCAGTGGTAATGTGCTTGCCTCTGAACCGATAGCTCCCGGGTTCGATCCCCGGTAGGGTCATGATGGAAAATGATATTTTTCTGATTGGCCCGAATCTTGGATGTCTATCTATATATGTTATAAAATATAGCAACTTTGATTTAGTAACACCCATAACACAAGTCTAGAGCTTACTTTGGGGCTAGCTCAATCTGTGTGATTTGTCCTAATATATTTAATTTATTTAAATCATTATTTATAGATTTCTACGTCTACTTTTAAGTCACTTTACAACAAGGATATTTTTTTTTAATTTTTTTATTTTTTGTCTTCAGCTTCGTCCATGTGAATTTTGTCCTTTCACTCGTACATAAAACTTTTATACTATATACTATGAATGAGAAGGCTACGATCTTGCTACGACGGTGCTAAGTAAGTTTAATTACACGTTCACATTGTTTAATTTTATGATCCATCGCCACAAATTAGTCGTTGCGCGTGTGACTAATGTTGACGAATATGAGGCCTGTAATTAGAGGCTGCGGTGACCACTTTCCATCAGTTGAGCCGCGTACCTGTTTTGTAGTAACAAAGTTCTCAGTAGAAGCATTGGGTTATTTTTGTTTTGTCTTGCTATATAATTTAAAATAGATCATTCATTTTTAAAGTTTTGACAATTCCCAACAGGAATTTACGAATTCTTCGACAAATACAAATACAGTCTTCATTTCATAACATTTGCGAATCGCTTTTGCCCACAGACGAGATTGGAAAAATAAAAAGTTAAAAAAAGAAGCGACCACTCCGAAACTCAGTTAGTCTCCGTTACGGCCGCGGCCCGCCTAATTGCAATCGCTCGCGGTCACAGACAGACGGACAGATTACGGTGTATTATACACATTTTTATATTTGCCATCGTTTTACAATCGCATGAAATTGTGAAAAAAATATATAGACACCTAGCGTTTGCCATTTTGCTCGCGGGGTATTTAATCTCGCTCCTAATTAATCTCCCTGTACTCTGAGCGTTTTCCTGGTTTCTTCCTCAGCCATTAAGCGTCGGAATCCAGAGTTCGATGTCTTCGGCATCCTCACTTGTCACACCATTGGCACACATCCTCGAATGACTTGAAATTATATTATATATCGACGAAGACGATATATAATATAATTTTATATTACGAGTATATATGTCTTCTACAATTTCCATTATTTACGTGATACATACAGATATAAAGAAGGATGGCGTTCATTAAGAGAGGCCTATTTCCAGCAGCAGGACAGAGAAGGCTGTCAGTGAGGACGATGATGAATGGACGAAAAATTTAACAGAAATAAAAATTCTGGCTTCGCTTCTGGCCAACTTTTTGTTGCATCGCCTACAAACCAGAGTTTTATTACACGTTAGCCAAGCTATATAGCTGATAAGAAAATCTTTTGAACTTGTAAAATCTATACATAAATTATATAATTCATACAACATCTTAATATCTATACCGAATCCGTGTATATAGGAAACAAAGACCTAAAATAGATTACTAGCGATGCAAGCTGCACAAGTAGCCTAACCATTGTGATGCAGCAGACAGGCAGACACAATGACCGTCATTTGTCGGCGATCGTGCAATTTGCCGCGCTTACCCGAACATTGCCGATTGTGCCGCCAATTTACTTTGAATATTGAGTTCGTGTCTTTTTTACCGATTTTCATAAATGGAGATTGTCAATATGTTAAAAAATAACTCCTTTATTAATCCAAATAATAGGATTATAATGCAAATGTAAGCGTGTGAGGATGTATGAAACTCATTCAAACTAAATATATACTGTATCAGGCAAATACGAACAGATGGATGTGAATAAATTCCTTTACTCAACGTTAATAACCCTGTTTAATAACAATCTATGATTTGATTTTCTTTTTCAGTTTTTCTTAACTTATTTTGAGAGACATTTTTCCATGAAAAATAGATAAAATATTCTATCGGTTCAAGGATAGAATTTAAACTGAGTACTTATAACACATAGGAATCAAATTGCATAATTAGAACATTTATATCGAAATTCACACGAAAGTAAATAGCAGAGCTTAAAATTTTTAAATGGTTAAACTAATTTAGTTAGTAGCTATATAATTACCACTCGAATGAATTTGCAAATAGCTGAATTGATTAAGGTAGTATATAATTAGTACAGATGTATCTTGCCTATCCTAACCTATGGCGCTCAAACTTGGTCCCTGACCAAAAAACAAAAGCTGCAAGTTTGCTAAAGAGCCGGAGCGTAGCTTGTTAGGTATAAAGAGGACGAATCTCGTCTGAAATACTACCTTACGCTCCATCACGCAAATAACTGATGTCGGTAGAAAGTCTGCGAAACTGAACTGGAATTGGGCGGGTCATGTGAGCCGCATGGCGTCGGCAAGATGGACCACAAGAGTGAATACCTGCGTCCCGACTGATGGGAAAAGATCGCAAGGCAAGCCAAAGGTGCGATGGTCTGACGAACTGTCGGCCTTCGATAAGGATTGGCAACAACTGGCGAGGAATAGAAGTTGGTTGGAAACAAAGAGGGGAGGCTTTTGCCCAGCAGTGGAACCTAAGAGCTACATAAAAAGAAAATTAGTACCTAAATTAGTTAGATTATAGCTAATAATACAAAATAGACACATAATACAGGGTAATTCTTTTAAATATTGCACAATTATTTAATATGCACATGCTCAGTACATTAAATACATAATTTAAAATGAAAACAGAACACAACAATTCAAATTTATGGAAATTTCAATCAGTAAACCGAACTTAATATGGATTAAGTTCGGTTTACTGATCAGTTCATTTGTAATGGAGCTTAAGAAATGTTTTTATTTTTTTAACATGCCTAAATGATTTCTTTGGAAACCAACAAAATTTCATTATCTAATTCTGCTCATGAAATGTGTGCAGTGTTAAAAAATTACATTGTATACTTCAATATGACTTGTGTATTTACTTCTAACACCACTCATTTTTAGTTTTTGGTCAAAACCAAATATTCAAAAACGGTCAAAGTCTACACTCGCTCTGAATAGATCGATCTTAATATTTCTATCACATCGCGTATAGGAATAACAGGGAATCGAACCCAACCCTTTGATTTGGCGCTCGGGGCTACAAACAAATACGACAAAGTGACTACAGAAATCGCTGTGATTGAAATCGGGTGTCTATTACGTGACGCGATGGACATCGACACCCGTTTTACGATAGCTCTTCATTAGCACAGCGTAATAAAGACGTGTGAAAAAGTGATTGGGTCTAACTTCTGAACAAATGAATTGAGTGTTGCGTGTGAGACCACAGAAAAGAACCACTCCTCGTCGTGAATGTCGTAGGAGGTGACAGAAACGCAAAAGCTTTGACAGCTGTTAGGTTGACGTCACTCAAGCCGGTTGTAAAATCTAATTTTAAGGTTATTTTATTGCGCTGACTGCGAAGTAAAATTTAATAAAAATCCCAATGATCTCCAGAATTGTCACCCCGTTATCACATGCAAGTCACGCGCGACAGTCGCGCGACACAAAGCCGTCAAATTTGCGCGCCTCGGCCCGTTTACTGGCATCTCGCATTCACCCGCTGTATACGAAAAATTGCCATTATGTCGCCGCCATGACACCCCGCCTCTTTGTTAGCCTTTGTTCCTAATTTTTGCTCGGGAAAATAGCAAAGAAAACTCTGATCAAAATGCTTAGCGGTGCATAGTCTTCAAGCATATATATCCTGTATCTATTTATCATATAGATAGGTATAAAATAGAATATAATGTTATAAATGCGAAAATGCGTGAATTGCTCAATCTCGCTAATTAGAATTAAATGAAAAAATGAATAAACATTTCATAAATGAATTTTCTAAAGGAAGTGTTTAGTGAAATCACAGATAAAAAATATCTCGAAACTCCCATAGAAGAAGAAAGAACATATGTATAATACGACAGAAGTTATAAGTTTAATGTTTCTGTGTATTTGTGATGTCTGTCCGTGGTTACATAGCAGCCAAACCACACGACCAATTTTGATCTAGTTTTTAATTTCCTTCTAATAAAAAAAAGAATCTAGAAGTAAAACTTGCAACTTTCGTCTTTATTGGTTTAGTTGTTTTCGAGATTTCGAGATGAGTGAGTGTTTTTCGCGTTTATATATACTTATATTACATCATTCTGTTACGAATACGGCAAGACAATAAATATGTCTTTCCACTATTAAGCACGCACAGGAAATTCGATAGAATTATTGACAAATTCCCACATAAAAACCGACATAACCTCTAACAATATCAGAGGTCACTGAACCAGTACAAAAAGCACAAAACAAACTGAAATAATAACCGAACTGATACATCGATAAGTTTTATTTGCTCTCCTCAATATAATCTCGAGTCGAAGGAAGCGGGTGACGACGCGATACGATAGTGTCACACAAAGAAGCTTATTTCCGTCCCAAAACGACCATTTTCTTGTATTCTTCAATGAGAAACAGGCAATTTTAAACCTTGTGGTGTAGAAATTAGTTATCAAGGCGGTGGCATTGTCATGTTTGTCTAGGTGTGTATAGTGAAAATAAAAACTGAGCAAATATCGCGATAAAGCCGAGGGCGCGAGGTCGGCCGTAAACAATATTGATGGGTGAGACTTCGTTGCCTATAATGGTTGTGCCTCTGTGAAGCTGCTTGCACAGTTTAGGTTATATGTTCTTCTTTGTGTCATTAATTCGACCTTTTCAGTCAGTGATAAACAGAACAAAGCGTCAAAGGAAAATGTTAGTTTATTATTATTAAATCAATCAATTATGATTGCGAAATTTTGGCAAGTAAATACACATAGAGAATCAACGAGAGTGAAAATTGAGATATTAATTAACCTATAGATATGAATAACATACAATTAATTATAAAAGAGGTCGCAAAAGACGGTAAGTAGTTTCTGTATAAATTTTTATTCTATGATAATATTGAAGAAAACTTTTATTTATCTCCAGGAACTATTATTATTTTAATAAGGTGAAATTTCTATGGCGGGTATTAATAGTAAAAAATTATACATTTATGAATTTTAGAATGAATACATTATTCTGTCTGTTACTGCCTACTAACCCTTCTGCACTCCAAATCATTGTAAAACGGAACGAGTGCCGGCAAAAACCGAGTGTCGCGATAACACAGACAATGGGAGCTAGTGTCGGCGACAATGGTTCGTTTGTGCCGATTCTTCGCATAATGGCGGGGCGCAAAACGTCGTAATTCGATCAGCCTTTATTTAGCCGCGGACGTGATCGAGTTACTGGCTACTACTACGCGCCTTTGTCCCTTCTGCGCTGTTTGTATTCTTATGTTGGTAATTGTTTGGTTTGTGTAATTAGCAATGCTGTTTTGTTATGTTACTGTTGATATGGTCTTACGGATTTAAACTTGGGCCAGGCAGAATCGGCTTAGTCTGAATAAGATTATACAACCACTATATCGTACGCAGTAAAATTATTTATATTTAAAAGGCTCAAGCTGGAATCTTAGGTAAATCCGAGCTGTTTTTGTATAAAAGAAAAAAATGTTAATTTTGTCATTTTTTTTTTGTTTCGATCACCTTCATAATAATATTAATAGAAACACCAGTGAAAAAAATACTATGATAATGATAATTTTATTTTTGACATATTTTTGTAAAATATGTCAAAAATAAAATTACACATTTTTGGACTAGTCCAAACCCTCCATACTAAATGACATGCCATGTAGAAGTAACGTCACAACTCTTTTTTTTTTTTTATTTTTTTTTTAATTTAAATATTCATTTAAACACACACTTCATTTAAACGTCACAACTTGCTCAAAAATGTTCGCAATGAAAGCCATGTTCATTCGAACGATGTTTCCTTAAAAGTTGTTACAAAATGTATTCTATGATGACTGCGCCGGTTGTTATAATTTCGTACTTTTTGGAAATGGACTTTCCAACTAACTTTAAATCTTCGTGTCATGATCCAGCAGCTTTGTTACAATCTATGAATTATCGTCCTTATATCTATTTTATCGAGATTAGACATATTTTTTACATTTATCTGATCATGTCAACTACCCTATTAGCTCACATGAAGATAGCTCATCTCGTTTTCCCAATCTGATACAAACTATTTTAAGTATTATGCATGCCATTTCATTTCATAAATGTTTTCAGTATGTCCCTATATTTATATAAAGATTCTCATAATAATTCTACTTATAATTCAAATGTAGTTAGAAAGCCCATACAAAAATGTGACTTTGAAGCCGCATTATAATCTTAGATGAACGCCGCGATTCACAAAGCATGTATAGGGACTGCCTTTTTATTGAGTTCTCTTTTGAGCGCTCGGTTACTTTGTGCAAACCTACTGTTGCGTGCTCGGATGATCATGCGCACAATGGAAGAGGCTTGACAGTTTCAATATTTGAAAATATTTTAATAAAAAATATCGTACACCGATTATCTTAACTTAATTTATGCAAAATAAATAATTATGTAGTATAAAACAAAGTCGCTTCCCGCTCTCTGTCCCTATATATGCTTATATTTTTGAATACTAGACAAGGGATTCTGATGCGGATCTTTTAATAGATTTATAAGTATATAACATGCATATAAGACTGCACCCGTGCGTAGCCGGGGCAAGCTGCTAGTAAAACTATAAATTTATGTTAAAGAAAACGAATTATTTATTTATGTCAGTATAAGCATACTCTATCTCTTATCTGAGTGTTATCCCTTTTTTCTTTCTCAGCTGTTAAGCGCAGGTTATCACCAGCCATTTTGCTTCGAAGCCCAGGGTCCTTTTTTCCACTCTTTCCTCTCCTATTCGCAAGGTTTTCGGTATCCTTAGTAGTCACAGTAAATATATACAAATAAGTTATACTGGTCGGAGTTTGCGCAAGACAGAGATGATTGGATGGGCGCGGGGGAGTCCTTTGCCCAGCAGTGGGACAACAAGGGTTAGCAAAAAAAAGTTATATTATACCTACTGTACCTATATCCGACTAAATAAAACGACATTTTTGTTAAGAAAGTAAGAGGCACGACGTAGCACGTCACGACTCCGTTGTTTTAAATAGGTTTTGACACTGACATACAACAAAGACAAACTTATTTAGTTGCAAAAACATGAGTTTACATTTTTTTACAATGTGGTGTTAAAAGAAAACCTTAATCCTACATGTTTCACCGTCCACGGGTATGCAAATTTAAATGGAGAGCATGCTGTCATCCCACGACACAAAATCGAATAGATAAAAGTAACTAAATTAACTAAATTTTTATCTGAGTCTGTCATAAAAAAAATTGTTCAAATTATAATAACATTTATCAATCAGAAAGGACCTGAGGTGCTTTTTAAATTAATTTAAATTCTGATCTTTAACTTGTTGTGGAATTTTGTTATAAATTTTAGGTGCCATACATACAATACTTTTACTGAGTGATGCCGTTTTAGAAGACTGTAAACAGAGTCTATAATTATTCCGATGATTTCTTAACACAACATCATGTACGTTGACGTAAATCGTACAATTTCTGCGTTGTCTGTCTGTCGATAGAAGTCAAAACGACTGAGCAATGGGGGCGTAGCTCTAACTTCAATTTTTCATCGATTTTCATTTTAATATCACATCCAGTAAGCTCACACCGATCGAGCAACACAACAGGCTATCCGCAGAATTTTGTACACTCATCCGATTAGAGTATGTTTATGAGTTCTTTGTGGGCTGAACGTCTGAACACAATGCAGCTGTATCGGCTTCCATTGTCATGTTATTTTTAAACGTTATCTTGTTTTGATACGAGTCTAAGCACAATTTATTTCTTTTTTTAAACTGACACATATTTGAATGGATGTCTATATGATCGTTATTAACTCAGAAATAATGGAAAATTATAAATTACAAGTAAAATGTTATACTGCCCGATGTCCATGACCTTATTCGCGTGGATGATATGACTCCGGCCTGTTATGAATTCAAAAATAGTATATTTGGTCCAAAAAATGTTAACCTTACCATTTTTTCATTCGGTCTAATTCAGACTTTCGAACAATATGTGTACAGTTTAGAAATTGAAGAATCATAAATTATTCTCCTTTTCTTGTGTTATGGCTCCATTTGTCATAATGAATTACACAACACAAACAGATAGTTAATTAAGTACCTATCTTTCTTCTAAATAAGTGGGCCCGTATAAAACCATACAAAATGAACACACTATCAAAGTTAAAACACGAAAAACACAACCAAAAATATATCGTCCCAAACACACAACAAATAATAAAACGCAATCTAAAACTAACAAAAAGGACAATATAGACGGTCTGTTTCCCCGCGAAGAATGCTCGACGCGACATAAATAATAGCGGTAAATAAGAGTAAAATATTGAAAAGTGTCATGGCGGCAGAAAGGCGCGAAACGGGAATAAACTGGATATCCCGAGTTTCCGGCCGGCGCGCGCCAAAATGGCAGAACGGATATTCGAGTGGCATAGAGCCGAGGATAGACAAGCTTAGAAACAATGTTTCCTTGTTCTGTTTAAAAAAGGAAATTTTATCTCCCTCTCTATCCTCTCTCTTTAGTCTTCTCATGGTTTCATTCGTAACTGTGGCGCCGCAAAGCCCGGTGTCAGCGTAAAAAACACGGAATAATTTATTTTGCCGTAGTAAAAAATAACTTTAAAATTTATAACCGGACTGACGTCAACTCACCTTAGGAATGCTATTGTTACCTGTCAGCTACCTAGGCTATGTGTCCTATAGTCGCCTCGCACGACATTCACGGGATGATATGGGTGACCCTATTCTAAGGAGAACATTTAATTATAAACATTCACAAAAATATTTAATATTACATTATAAACTAATCTATTGTTTCAAATAATATAATTATTAGTTATATAGGTAATTATTGGTCTCATTAAGAATATAATTAATGAGCTGCTTATATCCGGTTTACATAAATAGGATGAAAGTTGGAGTTTTATTTATAAGTATTTTCGAAGATATTATAAGTATTTCCTTAAGGTATTTTTTTTTATATTAGTTGTATATACAATACCCAATAACTGGCCTTATTCAACTACGATCTTGACATAATTATAACTAAGTTTTATTTTAATTATGAATTTATATCAACCTAAATGAAAAGGTATTAATGAAAATATATGGATTACAAATAAGTACCGTACTTACAAGCGAAAATGTATTTTCCATTTTGCAAGTATCAATGAAAATATTTTTTTATCATTGCGTCTCTGTGAGGGCTTACCCCGCTCTGTTTCGGGCATATTGATTTCTTCCATTTTCTTTTTCCGCATACAGTTAACCATTTTTATTCCTATTCGTCGTCTATTCAGAAACCTCAGTCTATCCAAATTTCATTTGGCTGAGAGTTACGTGATCGGTTTATGCGAAAAACATTGATGAAACTTAGATAGGATTTTTAATTAAAACGTTTTCGCGTGGAATTTGAAAATTTAAAAAATATGATCAATACGTTCCAGTTTAAAAACAAAACGGTATTATTTTACCGCTTTCGTACTGGCCGGAACCGCAGGGGAGCGCGGAAGATTTGAAATTGGAACCAAATAGGCGTTAAATGGCGGCGTGCGCTGTCATAACATCATTTGGCGTTCATCAGCGGGCGAAACAGCGTCTCCGTTTGGTGCACGTTTTATTAGCGTAAGGAATAGCGGGGCACACTGACTCGGAAATAGGGATTTGCATCGGCGAATATACCGGGTGGTGATTGCATTTTCTTTGCAACTGCAGCGTCATTTAATTTCGCTCGAAGGCTGAGACTGGCTCTTGGTCTAAATTCTAGCCTTTAAGCTTAAGTAACGAAGTTATATTGAAACGGTTTTGGGAATATACGAAAACTAGATGAAAGCTTCATGTCTTGACTCCTTGATTTACTTTTTTCATTTCATTTTTAATTAATTACATAGTTTTATTAACGAAAGTAATTGTGTGTTTAAAAACCAGTCATTATCGTGTTATAGCTTCGATAGCTTCGAAAAATGCTTCATAATAAAATAAATGGTTGGCTATGGTTAGGATATCGAAAGTATAATATTGTTGATATAACATTTTCATGCCTATTAAAAGTAAAGTTCTTAAAAAGTGGTTTAATAGTCAAATAAAAGATATCTTGACGGCCGAATTTTTAGGTTCGAAAACCATAAACGATACCTGAAATAAAACTGAAATGAATCGCTGGCAAATAGAATAAGAATTGGATCATAAAGCTGATCCATCGCTTCATTACGTCGCGCATAAAATGAGAAATTGTGAGGTTTTCTCTAAATTTCGTTTCGATCGAATTCCCTACCCTCCAGACTGTGAGATTAAAGGCATCCATTTGTGCAGTAAACCAAAATTTACATAAAAAAATCGAATAACAAAGTTATTTTGTAAGAAAATTCACGATTCTGTGTTATCTAGTTATTTGACGACCTCGGAGGCGCAGTGCTAAAGTTCTTGCCAATGAACCGAGAGGTCCCGGGTTCGATCCCCGGTCGGGTCATGATGGAAAATAATCTTTTTCTTATTGGCCCGGTTCTTGGATGTTTATCTATATATGTATTTGTTATAAATAAAGTATCGTTGAGTTAGTATCTCATAAAACAAATCTCGAACTTACTTTGGGGCTAGCTCAATCTGTGTGTTTTGTCCTAATATATTTATTATTTATTTATCGATTCCAAATGGCATTTTTCTAGGATTTTTAATATATGATATGATAAGTACAATTTGCTCTGACTACTCAATCAATTTTATCGAATATCAGGCATTATTATTAAGCTTTTTACATTGCCACGTAACACAAATTAGATAGATTTTGAATAAATAATAAGAAAAAATAAATGTACAGTCCTGGTATCGGTAGTAGAAAAATAATACCTGGCAGTAGAAAAATAATTTTCTACTACCGCGCATGTAGAATAAATAAAAAATAATTTCCCAGCTGCCACCCCAGACAGCATCCATTTTGTTCAAATTCGATTGTCGTGGAACCTGGAAACCAATGCCAATACACCGCGAGCGAAATTCACGCTTCGCTTCTTAAAAAAATCATATTCATAGAGTTTTCCCGCCATTCTCATAATCATGTTAATGGCCAGATACTCATTCGCTTTTTAAATAATGTTTTTTTGGCCCAGTTAGGCTGGTGTACACTTATGTACCTATAATTACGGTAACAGGAATTTAGAGTGTAATGCAATCAAAACTAATCACGAATGTTGTCCTATTGTTATGAAAAAGAAAAACGAAACTACTTGTATGTTGTTTTTTTTTTTTAATGAAATAAAAGATGTCTGCTGGACTAACGTTGTTCTAGTAAGAAAATTTTAAATTAATAATAGGAGAGAGAAATATCGTTCATGGTCGGTCAGGTAGCTTATGTGTGGAAGTATGACTTTTACATTAGCTTAATATTGTTTATTTATTCGTATTTAATACTTAAACCTTTCATCATCATAAATATCTTTCAGTTTTCCCAAAGATTGACTGATAGACAGAGAATACTTTTAACATTAAGTCCACCATTTGTACTATATATTAGTAAACAAAGGGTTTTCACTTCGTATTGACTATAACTCAATGCTAATACAATTTAAAGCTTAGATAAAAACGTAGGTTTTTCTTCAAAGCCTGTATCGTCTGAACTCGCCAGAGCCTCAACTCGATTGACTAATCTTCCGAAGCCCGCCCTATTACGGCCGCAAACACTTAGAAAAATCAACACTTTGCCTACAACCGTAGACCTTGATGACTCGATACTAGATAAACCTATCTAAGATTTGATACCAAATTATTTATTAATCTTAATATGATATCACGTGTTGACGTCAAAAATTTACTTGAAACTAAGTCGAAAAAAATCGCAACACACTTGATAGCAGAGTTTTTTTCTTTCAAGACCACGTCATCCTATCTGTAACTTAGCTGAAAAATATACTATTTAATCTTCTCGACATAGCATAATATGCACGTCACATCTTTGTCCGTAGTTCAGTTTTCTGGTCGATCTTATACAGACGGTTTTCCATCTAGCTGATAGATAGAGCTAGCATATTATGCACGTCACATCTTTGTCCGTAGTTCAGTTTTCTGGTCGATCTTATACAGACGGTTTTCCATCTAGCTGATAGATAGAGCTAGCATATTATGCACGTCACATCTTTGTCCGTAGTTCAGTTTTCTGGTCGATCTTATACAGACGGTTTTCCATCTAGCTGATAGATAGAGCTAGCATATTATGCACGTCACATCCTTGTCCGTAGTTCAGTTTTCTGGTCGATCTTATACAGACGGTTTTCCATCTAGCTGATAGATAGAGCTAGCATATTATGCACGTCACATCTTTGTCCGTAGTTCAGTTTTCTGGTCGATCTTATACAGACGGTTTTCCATCTAGCTGATAGATAGAGCTAGCATATTATGCATATGACATAGCATATTATGCACGTCACATCTTTGTCCGTAGTTCAGTTTTCTGGTCGATCTTATACAGACGGTTTTCCATCTAGCTGATAGATAGAGCTAGCGTATTATGCATATGACATAGCATATTATGCACGTCACATCTTTGTCCGTAGTTCAGTTTTCTGGTCGATCTTTTACAGACGGTTTTCCATCTAGCTCTATCTATCATAAATTAAATGAAAGAAGGAACAGACATTTTTTATGCAATGTCATTGAGTTTATCTATATATTAATTTTACTTATTCACAAAACAAACCTATTACAACTACTAAGACACTTCCAGTTGAACCGATCATCTTATTTCAGGTCGTAGCCTCAACAAAGCGTATAATTTTCTGTCTGTCTGTTTGTGTAACCGGCGGATCTCAGATTAAATGCGCGATAAATAAACACTTAACGCCTTAATCCATTTGCGGTGGATCTAATTCGCAGATATAAGAAACGAGAAGAAAGGCACAAAGGACGATGCAGAGAGACCCCGACTATTAATACTTGATACTTGTAATATCTTCCTTATATTCAAAAAATGTAGGAAAGCAGACCTTGGACTCCGACGCTCAGGAAAGGAAAACTGATAAGAGAGAAAGACTTGTAATATAATTTTCAACACATTTGAAACATTACTATAGTGTTTGACGAACGCCATATTAAAGTATAATTGATATGTTTTCAAAATGCTGTTTCCGCCATAGAGCACGAAATTGTTTTAATCCACTTTTCATACCGCACGTGCCGTATCGACTTCAACCAAAAGCCCCATCTTTTGATACGATTTTTAAAGAAATATATCGCATAGGATGTTTTCTTTTTCCGCATTAACAATGTGGTCCTTCAAATATTATCAGTACATAAATCAATTTAGCAAATTCTTTTTTTTCTCTTAAGCAAATAAAATTTAAGTTCAAATATCAAAATGTGTTGCTCCAACTGTTATTGCCATTGTCCAGCGCCACAAAGAGTGGTCGTAATTAAATCAGATTAATGAACGACTCTCAAACTCAACTCGGTGAAACAAAATGCTATCATTGCCGCTATGGCTTCACTTTGTTAGAATTACTTTGTGGCAGATGTATAAGAAGTGGTGGTGTAACGGTTAAAACGCCTGTGGATCGAAAGGTCCAAGGTTCGAATCCTACACGTGCCACATGAGTTTGTATACAAATCTGACTCATATATAGTAGTTTTCATCGACCACCACTTGCTTCCGATGAAGGAAAACATCGTGAGGAAACCTGCACACTGATTGATTATTAACTTGTGTGTAAAATGGAGAAGGCAATGGCAAACCACTCCATTAATAATGCCAAGAAAGTTGTTGTGTGTGTTTCATTCCACGTAATGACCACGACCCTCAGCCAAGAGGAATACGACTATGAAGAAGATGTATAAAGTTATTCAGGAGAAAATGAACCGTTTTATTTGGTAAAAATAGTAAATAATGAAAAATAATATACGCGTGTTACATACAACATTTTTGAAAACACGGGAACGTAAAACGTCAAATAAAGTTCTGTATCAATTGCTTGTGCTTTCTCAGCTATTATTACGAAACTTGTAGTCGGAAATTGTAATTAATTATTGATTAAATTGCTAATTGCCATTTATTAATAATACAAAAATCCTTTTCTTCAAAAATCTTCACATTTTGTTGGGGCATAATTGAAAGTTCTTTCGTATCAGCTTTCGTATTTTTGTTTGAGTTTTGCTAAATGCATAATTATATAAACAATGTATAAACCGAAGTTAAACAAAATGACGTCTTCAGAGCTCTTTTTAAGTAGCTTTAAAAAAGAAAATTTGCCAAGCGCTCTCAAGAATAAGAAGTAATAAGCAGTTTTCTTTCCCGCCAAAATTGTCTTCCATAATAGCGGCGAGATAGCGCCCGCCATAAAAAGAGATAAACGACCATTCTCTCTATTATTTTTGCTCTTTAACAAAGGCAATGTGTGCACCTGCCTTTGTCTCTTTCTAGCGCGTAAAATTGCTTACCTACTGTCTCACCCGTGGATGAAAAACAAAAATTTGTCGTTCGCCCCCACCCTCGCTAATGTTCGGGAGGCGAAGGAAACCGGGCTCTGCCTCCTTTGTAATTTAGTTCAAAAACCTAATACATGTCAATTATAATGTTATTAAAACAAATGAAGCGCACTTGAATGTGTATGTCGGCGTTATTAAAATTTTAATAAACCTATCGCTTCATTCTGTCTTAAAGCGACGAAATTTTAATAGATGAGATTTTATATTTGTAAAAAGGAAAATCTTAGACGTAACACTGGCTGGTTGGATCGTGTGAATAGGGGAGAGAAAAAATATTGGCGTTTTAGTGTGAGGCGCATTGTATTTTCGCGCGGGTATTGTGTTGCCATTCTCCGGTGACAATGGCGCGCTGTTTTGGCGGGCGAAAAAGGCGGGAACGCGTTATCAGCGGGCGCCATTATGGTGGCTTATCAGAGTGGCTTCCGCCCGCAAGACTTCGCCCCTTTTTCTTTTACGGTCACGTCTGGGCTCAGGTGAAGATAGCACTTTACGTGTTTGTCACGTCGCCCTATATTTTGATTTCGAGGACGCACCTTTATAAATTAAAATTTTGATGGATTCTTTTTAATAGGCAGTGATTATGTGTATTAGATTTTTTAATTATAGTCATAATTATAATTGAATTATATGCTGCAGTCCGGCCCTGACCAGTGTCAACTGCAAAGTTTTCAAAACATCAGTTCCAGGTTCGTGCTGCATACAGCACAGTGTGCAGTCATACAGTACATACGATGTTCTTGAAAATCTAAGTGATACAAGAATACCGCATAACAGCTTCAATTACATCATATAATATGTAATTAATTAAAAACCTTATTTTTTGTTTTTTTTTTTGTTTTTTTTTTAATTTACCGTTTTATAAATAAAAATAATCTTCCAACGCGCCACAGGGAGGCAACGTGCCCAGTATTAACTTATTACTTGTAAACTTGTAATATATGTGTATGTGTATTATTTGTAAAATAATAAACAACAAATAACAAAAAAGCAAGAGAAATGAGTTCATATCTTGATTTGCAGTATAAAATGATAAAAAAAAACTCATTATTTACAAAAAAAAAGGGTCTAAAGAGCGTTAAATGGTTACTAAATACTCCATTGGAGTTGTGAAAATGAAATATAAAAGTGCTTTCAATAAACAAGATAATTTTGGGGCGAGGGGGCAGAGGCTGAATGAGCTAATTAAGGCGACGAAAGAAAACGCGCGGAAAACTGAGAAAACTCCGGGAAAACAAGAATCTTCGGGCTTTGGTTCTGGGCCGGATTCAGGCGTGTGTAATTGAAATTGTTTTTTTTTTTGTGTAATTGTAATTCAAATTGTGAACTGTACGTCATTATATCCATCAATAATTTTGTCTTTATTGTACTGTAAGGTAGATTATTAATTCCAGTTTAAGAAATATCTAGAAAAACATTTCATAATCACAGTGTAATTTATTTTGAGACTAGCTAAAGAAAACTAAAATCAGCAGAATTCAAAATCTTCTAAAAAGATCTAAAGTAAATCTAAAGCTGATATCTCAATCGTCAATTAATTTAATATTTAATGTTAATTTTGTTTTTTTTTGTTTGATATATATATCTCACAAAAAAATTATAATAAATATAAATATATATGTATAAATATAAATATAAATGTAGTTACTAAAATAAATCTAGTCTATATTCCAATTTAGACTAGATTTATGTCTATATTACAATTCCAAATAGTCCACATTACATACATTTTCAAGACTGCCATCCAAAAAATTAACACTCGTGGATAAAATATAGAATTTAAAAAAAAAAATAATTTTAACGATTTAGATGCAGTATTCATTGTTATTATTATATAAATTGTCTAAATTTATTCCCGAATGTTTGTACATACCACCATAAATGACCCCACTATATTTGGAAGACCTAGCCCCTAAATCCGTCCCTGGGCAGAGAAACGTCCGCGTCCCCCTGAATGGCCGCTAACAAACTCTTTCACAAAAACACAATAATTACTTTAGCCGAATAAAAACGCTTTCTTATGCAGACAAACGCCTTAATTTCACCTCGCCTCTCGCCCCCACTTCTGACTTTTTATTTTTTCTTTTTCTTCCGCACAATGCCCGCTTTATGCTTTTATAATGAGATTTGATGAGTGTTTTTTTTTTCCTCTAATATATTTCTTTTTCATTGTAATTTTTTCTTTTCGGCCTGACTTCTTTTGTAAAAAGTATATTAAATTCCCACAGATATAAGAACATTTAATGTAATATTCTTATATCTGTATAAATTATTTATTTATTTATTGAGTAATAGACAGGCAGCTAGCTTCAGCAGCTGATGTGTCTATATCAAGCAGCGTTGAAAGTTTCTAGATATTTCCCTATAAAAAGTCACATCACTGATATCAATTAATAACTTTATATTGATTCAGATTTTATACAACAGAGACACATTGTTCACTTATATCCACTTATCAAGTCTATTTTTAAAAGAGTTTATTGATGGTGCAGAAACAACTTCCTCTGGTAATCTATTTCCTATTTTGCGTGGTAGTCATGCGGCAAGTAAATGTGGTCAAGATTCAGGTTGCCTGATGCGTTTCTTATGAAAATGTGGGACGACTAAAATGTCATCCCATTAAGTTTCAGCGCTGAGCTAGATTAATACTAAGTACCCTGTATTATAAAATAAAATAAAATACGAAAATCATTATTATAATTTTAGGGAATTGAAGGAAACTCGTAGTCAAGATCTATCTAGTTCGTACTAAGCGAAACTAAATAAGTATTTATCTCTATTTTAAATTATGTAAAAATAAAACACGTTCGCTGACAATAGCAACAATACGATTACTGTAGAAGGTTCTACGGTTAGGGTCTACGATGCTACGAGCTACACATATAGCTACGACATGTGCTACGATCAAATTATCGCTACGAATTATTTACGTTTTTAGTTTGTGGTCCCGCCACATTACATGACTACTGCATATCCTCCCGTGGATGTCGTACGAGGCGACTAAGGGACACATTGCCTTGGCATGTGTCCCTTATGAGCAATGGCATTCCCGTATTGACGTCAGGAAGGCGGCCAGTTCTAAAATCACAGCCCAATCTTCAAAATTTTTAGCTTTATTTTACCCTGAGCTTCGTACCGACACAGCTCCAAATAATAATAGGAACACGCGAGTATAAAAAAAGGAGTGTAACTTTGTTTCTGAGGTGAAATAATTTACTAACATGTTTTAACTTTCTGTATCTGCCCTGTCTGTTTTCCTTCGGCGAATTTCTGAAATTGGAAAATTTGTAAATTTGTTCATATTATCATTAAGGACAAATTTCGATAAATTCCACAATAAAGTCCAAGAATACAAATAATAATATTTTTTGTTAACAACAATTTATTTTTTTTGTTTTACTATTTTTTTCTGTTGGAAATGGAAAACTTGAGAATGAATGAATTTATGAATGAGATGCAAATACGTCTGCTACAGCAGTAGCTACTTTACTGGTTTATCGTCACAAATGAGCTGCATTGAAGTATTCCGAATCCAATACAGCCTCTATTTGAAGCTGTGGTCCAGTGGTAAATACGCTCACCTGTGAATCGAAAGGTTCGAATCTTATTTAAGCCACATGAGTTTGTATAACATTCTGACTCATTTATACATAAAATCTTTATCTCTTGTAAACGTCGTAGTGAAAACTAACCTCTTTTAATCGTATCGTCGTAGTGAAAAGAAAGTATATATAAATATAGTAACTTTGTTTCCTGATCTATTTCAAAATTGCTATTTTATTTCTCATTTTATTACAATTATAATACATTGTCAAATAGCCTATTAATCCTTATATTCTTCTTCTGTCTATCTGTTTACGATAAACTCAAAAACTCCTGCACGGATTTTCATGCGGTTTTCTCCAATAGGCGGTGTGATTTCTGGGTACGATTATATATATATATATATATATATATATATATATATATATATATATATATATGATTATGGTTTTGCCCGACCGAAGCCGCTAATCATATATAGAAAAAACTCAGTAATTAATAGTCTCATTTGTTAATCAACCAGGGAGCGATGATATTCTCAACTGGAGCAGTAAATCAATGGTAATCCCCGCAGTCATCAAGATGATATCGCCATTCAATCTCCTGTGAGCCGAAGGAGATAAAAGTTAACTCATCAGCGAAGCGATAACTGTACTTACCAGTGTTCACGCTAATTGAATATGGCGAGGTTTCATCGAATAATTAGTTTCGTTTTATCTTATTTAGAATTTAACTAATAAGCGGTGGTGGACGCACGCCGGAGGATAAAGGTCCCAGGTTCGAAGCCCACTCGTGCCATATGAGTGTATACCAATCTGACTCATATAGTTCTCATCGACCACCACTTGCTTACCGTGAAGGAAAACATGGTGAGGAAACCTGTACACTGGTTGATTATTAACTTGCGTGTGAAATGTACATAAGTACAAGTTAAATTCTCTCTTCATAGTCGTATTCCTCATGGCTGAGAATCGTGGTCATTACGTGGAATGTAACACAAACAACAACTTTCTTGACAAAGTTATGTGTAATTTGCTATTACTATATTTTTAATCCCCGACTCGAAAAGAGGGGTGTTATAAGTTTAACATGTCTATCTATCTGTCTGTAGCATCGTAGCTCCCAAACGTATGAACCGATTTTCATATAGTTTTTTTTTTTGTGTCATAGATATTTTTATCCCGAGTGTTCATGGCTAACCTAACCATGTTTCATGAAAATCTGTTCAGCCGTTCAAAAGTTGTAGCGAATTTGATATTGAAAGACGGTTTTTTTTTAATTTGTCTAACAAATGAACTTGCAATTATCATTAACGTTTGAAAAGTAATTTATTGTAAGTTATTTTTTTCATTTTTGTCATAAATATCTAGCTATTGATAAAGACATTTTATGACAAGAGACATAGTGACATTTAAATTATTTATTTATGTACTGCAATCATATTTGCAGCACATTTAGCTACATATGCGTAGGTAGGTATGGTAAAATATATTTAATTTAAATTAAAACAACCGCTTATAATCACAGTTAAAACGTATACATAAATAACACGGTTAAGTAGTTATGAGAACGCACACGAGATAAACTTGTTTTATTGAAAAAGTTGGGGCGTGCAGTTGAATTTTGATTAAGATTAGTTCCCAAGTTGCCCAATAATTTAGATTGAGGCGATTCGGGTGCGCCGCGCCGCGAATTCCGCGGCACACGGATATTTAGTCACTGGAAATACCGTTTAGCTTTCATTTATTTATTAACTAGCCGCCCGTCCTTTCTTCGCTCGCGTAAAACCATAATAAATTCACCTAAATCCTGATAACTTGTGGAGAATTCAGTGGTTAATTAGAATTTCATCAATCAGAATATTTTTTATTTTGTTATCCCTGTCTATGTGCCTGTGTTTGATACACGTCAATGCAACCAGTTACTCAGCTTACAGTGGGAGATAATAAAAAAAAAATCTTGCCTTAAATGTTTCTCAGGAATCAGAACATCTATTGGTGAAACCCGTACAAAAATCCGTCCGGTAGTTTTTCGAGTTCATCGCGTACAGACAGACAGACTTCTATTTATAATATGTAAGGATTTAGTTATACAACATAACAGTAATATTAATGAATAGTTTGTTTTCAAAATAAAGTGTTATATATAATATGAAAAGATACTTGCCTATTTAAAATTATTGCACAGATTAGCAAATAATATACAAAGGTACATTATCATTCTTAGCCGTGTATATATAGCTGCTGCATATTATCGCAGACGCAGGCGTGGATCAATATTAGTTATGTTTTAATACTTTGTATCGCAGCAAGGAAAAAGCAGCAACATTCGAATCAGCGACTTGGAAGAGATAGTGTATATTATTTAATTTTTTTGTCATATTATTTCTCTCAAAACCTTGTCTTTATAATACTAATATGGATAAGCACAGTACAAATATTAAATTTACGCAAGTTCCACAATAACATGACAGTTTGTCTGTAGTGGTACAATCAATAAGTGTAAACATTTGTAATTTGTAAAGTGCTTATAAGTATAATATTGAGTTACATGCACATTAATGTCAGTCACATCCAGCATTAAGCATCTACGGCAAACATCTTGTGAAGTTTGTACGTCTGGCAGCTTAACACGCCATAACTGCTGCTAATGAATTAAGCGGAATTTATCGCGTGATATTTCATAGCTTAGAACCGCTTCTAGATAAACATGTTTCACAAATTAATTATTAGTACGCTAAGTAATCTCGCGAAGGAGGTTAGTTTGTGACGTTATAATTATAATAGGCACGACGTAATTATTTAATCAGCTGCGGTGGTGGTCCAGTGGTTAAGATGTCCACCAGTGATCGAAAGGTCCAAGGTTCGAATATTTATGACACAATTTCACACCAATCTTGACTCGTGTGTAGTTTTCATAGACCACCACATGGTTCCGGTGAAGGAAAACATCGTGAGGAAACCTGCACACTGGTTAAATATTTAGTTCATTAATGTGAAATGTATAATAAGATTAACTAGCTACTTGATAGGTATAGACGGTGGTGGTAAAAGTCATATCATGACTTCAGGTAAACTGAATTAAGGTGATTACATACATTGAGTTTCCATACAATTTTTTTTCCATAAATTCTAACATTAGTAACTAACACACTCGATAAGAAATAAGTCTTTGGCTCATTTCAATAATTTCTCGGTTGTAAAATATTTATTTAGCATAGAAAATACATACAAATCCTCAAAATTAATAATTACTTTTTTAATTTACGTAGAATGAAAATAAATTTCATAACAATATCGGATTTATGTATGTCATCACAGCATTGGGACATGTAGCTATTAAAAAAAAATCGTGTTATATTTGTAGGAAATTAAACACGAAAATAAAATAAAAACGCAATTTATTCAACAATAAATAAAATTATATTTTTTTACAAAAATAGCAACAAAATATACAAATAAACCTCTCAAATTGTGCCCTTATAAACTAATAAGTTTGTAAGCCCTTGTTTTAATTATAATCAATTATAATTATTAAAATTACCAGTATATTTAAGCTAATGTTTCAACAAATCCTACCTCTAAAATCCTACAACTACTAAAATGAAATATTGATTTACTATGTAAATATTAATTAATTCACGAAATTATTCAAACACTAGCTGCGCTTCGGGGCTTCGCTCCCGTGGGAATTTCAGGATAAAAAGTACCCTATGTGTTATTCCAAGTTATATTCTATCCGTGTACCAAATTTCATCGATACCAATCAATATCAGACACTGACAGAGATTTGGCTGGCACCAATTTTATTCAGTAAAAGCTAGGCGTTAAATTAACTATGTCATCGATAAATCTGTATACAATGTGTGTATATTGTAATCAGTTCATTATAATATAAAAACTTGTAAATATACAAAGACGACTCACTAGCGCCATCTGTGTAAAATGCTAAACATTAAAATGCTAATTTGCCGACGTGCTTGGAGTTTCATTAAAAAAAAACAAAGAAATAATCGAACCATTATAGGGTCACTCGTGTGACTGTCGGTCCGTCCGTCTGTCACAGCCAATTTTCTCGGAATCTACTGGACCAAATGGCAAGACAGTGTTACTATGACCAAAACAGACTTGCAGAGTAAATAAACATTTGTTTCATATAAGTTGGTTTTCGGGGATGAATTGAGAAATATATTAATTAATTCGAAAAAAAAATGATAGATGGCGCTTTAAATCGTTGGTAGTGGTGGTTTAAATTTGCACGCTGTTGTATTTATTAAAAAAATATTTTTTACAATAATACTGTCATAAAAAACTCATGGAGTACACGCGCGTGACACCCTTGACGTTGCTAGGGACGCCCCTCGATCTCCGTAACTACTAAGCTTCAAATTTTGAAAAAATACAAAATATTATTATTATCTTATAGGTTTTCCGGCAATAAGCAATGAACTATCATCATTGCTTATTGCCGGAAAACCTATAAGAATGCTATAAACTGTACGTAACCCGCTTCACGCGAGTTCAACTCACACTTAACCGGTTTTTTGGTTTCTGCTCACTATCGACGAACTGAGACGGATGTAACCGCGAATCAACATACATTGCTTACTTTTAATGTGTGATTTATATAAAAGCGATGGAAAACCGGCAATGTACGTCGAATTCTTCACAATTTGACAAATGCTTCATCTAAGCTAATGTGACTCTTTGTTTTTGCATTTTGGCCGACATCATCCTCTGCTCCGATGTTAAATTCTCACCTCTGAATCTTTTGTATCTGTGACAAAAGAAAAAAAAATTATCTATGGCTCACGAAACAGCGTATATTATGACAAAGTTGTATTTGTTGTATTTGTTTTTTGTTAAACTGCTAAATAGTTGTATATTTTACAATTTAGCTATTTCGAGATATATCTCGAAAACTACTAACTATATAGTTCAGACTAATTTTCGTTGAATGTGTTCATTGAGCCCAACAGCAATATTTTGAAATCTTTCAATCGACAGTTTTAAGTCTTTAATGTAATTTTAAGTTACCACATCCATGCTTCCATATTTACTAATTTAATACGACTAAATCGCTTATGATGTAAATTCGTCCTCCTAATTTTTAATATATGTATAAGACCTATATTTGTTAATTGACGTCCTTGGAGAAAAGGCTGAGGTGAAGTTTGTTGCGCCGCTTCTTCTTCACCTGCGCTTTGGAAGCCGGCAGTAGACTTAGTTTAAGTAATTTTTGACGTCAATAAGTGATGTATATCATCCTAAATTGAATAAAGAATTTTGAATTTGAATTTGACTAAATCGCTTGGGTTTTTGATGAAATTTGGGATAGATATAGTTAATAAGCATAGGAAGATATACAGGGTAAAAATGATGGACAAACTTACATCGTGTCATAGAACAGCATCTGCTCCTTAGAAAGGGATGGCTTCGTTTCTTGCAGCGCACTCTCTATATCCTCCTTGTACACGACTATCGACTCTAAATTTTTGTCTTCATTGTCCACCTGTCATGTAAATAAAGGTTATATTCAATTGTACTCCATACATTGTTACGCTACACTGTCGCCGAACTCGGACAAATGATGACGCGAATGCATGAACATTGCGTAATTTGTAAGCGTGTTTTTATTTACTGCAATTAAAAACCAGCCATGTATACCGAATCTGTCATCTGTATAATTAGACCGCGAAAGTGTGTATTGGGCTTTAGGGTTCGAAGCCATGTCGGACACAGTACTATCTGTGATATTGCGGTCGATAGTCCTGAGGGATAACGGTGTCGCGGAGCTAACTGAAACACGGGCGTACGTAACAAGCATTTATTCCGGACTGGTTTATAAAATGACATCTCACAACCAAGCTACTTAGACTACCCCCCACCATTTATTATAAACTAACCTACATACATCACATTCCCCCACATCAATCAACCCTTACGTACAAAACCCCTTTGCTACATTTAAACTAACTTAAATCTAAAATATAAAAGTAACATAAAATTTCCCTTAAACTTAATTACATTTTCCTTAACCTACACTGTCGTACAGGACGACTAGGAGGTGGTGTAGTCACAGTTGGCAAGGCGTCCTGGAACTCGGGAGACGCAGGAGCATCCCTCCTGTTCAACCCACTGACTACCGACCCTTTAAGGGGCGTCTCAGCCTTCCCGGCTTCGTCGTTTATCTCCTCCGATTGGGCCGCATCCCCCGCATCCGGCAAGGCTATCTGTGGTTCAGAATTTGTGCTAGACTCGTTTTGGCTGGTATTAAATTCTGTATCAGGGCAAGCGAGCGATGAACGTCCACCCGTCCTCCGTCTCAGTTGATCGATATGCCTATGTAAGACCTCCCCATGCTTATCCCTGATCTTATAGTTACTAGGCCCGACGCACTCGGCCACCTGGCCCGATGCCCACTTCTGTGACTTTAAGTACTGCCTATACCATACGGTTTCATTTGGCCTAAGCTCCCTATTACTTCCTTTTGCCGCTACCTTTTGACGTTGCTGCGCTTCCCTGACTTTACCCTCCCTATTCGGTTTCAGTGCATCTAATTTTGTACGTAACCGTCTGCCTAGTAACAACATAGCCGGGCTTTCCCCAGTTGTCGAGTGCTCAGTATTCCTATAATGCAACAAAAACGTACACAAGGCTTTATCTATGTCTTGTTTCTCCGCACTAGCTTTTTTAATAACTCTTTTTAACGATTTTACAGCATTTTCCGCTAAACCGTTTGAAGCCGGATGGTACGGTGGCGAAAATATGTGCTCAATACCCTGGCTACTCACAAAATTAGCGAATTCCGCGCTAAAAAACGGCGGTCCGTTGTCTGTAACTATCTGTTTAGGTAAACCCCATCTACTGAATAATTCGCTAATCTTTCCTATAGTCCCAGTTGCCGCTGTGCTAGAAACCTGACAAACTTCTATCCATTTAGACATGGCGTCGACTAAAACCAGGTAAGTTTTGCCAAAAATTGGTCCTAGGAAATCTAAGTGAACTCTAGACCAGGGCCGGTTTGGCCAGGGCCACATTCGCGGGGTCTGGCGCGGCGGCGCGTCCGCCTGCGAGGCACACACCGCGCACTCCCGACACAACCGCTCCACGTCCTCGTCCACCCCCGGCCACCACACATAACTGCGAGCTAAAGCTTTCGATTTTACTATTCCCATATGGGGTTCGTGAATCATGCGTAGTACCCTCTCCCTACACTCGTCCGGTACTACCAGCCTATGACCCCACATAACGCACCCTAACTCTTCGTATAACCCGTCTTTACGATTAAAATACGGCTTCATACTCATAATCTCACAATCCGACGGCCATCCGTCTCGTAAATAACTCAAAACTTTAGCGAGAAGCGGATTACGCGACGTTTTACTTTTAATAACATTATAGTCTAACAATAGTTCCTGTTGAATAAAATGTAAATACGTTTGCTCGGGCGCCGGTGCATTACTAGACGCATGACTCATCTGTTTACCGCCGGCGGCCACAGGTAGCCGCGACAGCCCGTCCGCTCCGTTCTCGTCGGTGCGCACGTACTCGATATCGTACGAATAAGCCGATAATATTATTGCCCAGCGTTGCATCCGACTAGCTACCATGGTAGGTATCCCTGTATGTGGTCCGAGTATCGATACCAAAGGCTTATGGTCGGTGCGTAGGGTAAAACGACGACCGTACAAATATTGGTGGAATTTATTAACAGAAAATATAATAGCAAGTGCTTCCCTATGTATCTGAGAATAATTTCTCTCGGCATCGTTGAGCGTGCGCGATACATAGGCAACCGGGCGCTCGCGGCCGCCGCACCTACTCGGCTGCGAGAGCACGCCCCCCACGCCCCGCGCGCTCGCGTCGCAGGTCACTATGAGCGGCAGACTAGGATCATAGTGCATCAAAACTTCCGCGCTAACCAAAAGTCGTTTAACCTCTGTGAACGCTTGTTCACACTGCTGTGACCAATTCCATGTACAACCTTTTTTAAGTAATTCGTATAAGGGAACTAACTTTGTGCTCATGTTCTTAACGAACTTTGCGTAAAAATTTACTAAACCTAAAAACGAACGCAGCTCTGTTACACAGCTTGGTCGAGGTATTTTGGTAATGGCTTGAATTTTTTCTGGATCCGTTCTTATACCATCCCTATTTAAAATATAACCTAAATAACGTACTTCGTTAACTAAAAATACGCATTTATTACTTTTTAACTTTAGTCCATATTTATGCAACCTACTAAATACAGCTTCAACAGCTTGCAAGTGATCCCTTTTAGTTTGGCCCCCTATTATGACGTCATCTAAAAATACTTCGACGTTAGGGATATTATTTAATAAATTACACATTATTCGTTGAAAAATCCCGGCGCTGGATGCTAAGCCATACACCAGCCTATTATACCTATACAGACCTCTATGGGTATTCACAACGGTGAGATTTTTCGTTTCGTCTAACAAAACCTGATTATAGGCCTGAGATAAATCAATTTTTGAGAAAAACTGTGACCCACTTAACCTTACCAGCAAATCGTCTACTTTTGGCAACGGATAGCGGTCTACCACAAGCGCCGGGTTGACTGTAGCTTTGTAGTCAGCACAAATTCTCAAGGAACCATCAGCCTTGCTTACCGGTACGAGAGGTGAGGCCCACTCGGAGCAGTCGACGGGCTCGATGACGCCGTCGCGCAGCATCTGATCGAGCTGCGCGTCGACGCGGTCGCGCAGCGCGTACGGCAGCGGCCGCGCGCGGTGGAACACCGGTACCGCGCTCTCCCGAACCCTCAGAGTCGCCTTGCCCCCCGTGTATGTGCCCAAACCTCCGCTGAATAATTCCTTATATCTGTTGAACAATTTTTTCAACTCATGATCCATTTGTATATGGCTCTTATCTGCACCTATCAT
Source organism: Plodia interpunctella (assembly GCF_027563975.2). Taxonomy (NCBI): domain Eukaryota; kingdom Metazoa; phylum Arthropoda; class Insecta; order Lepidoptera; family Pyralidae; genus Plodia; species Plodia interpunctella. The sequence continues at coordinate 11,501,883 of NC_071294.1, forward strand.
ATTATTACAATTTGTAAACATTGGTAACTTTATTTTTAATTCTGATAACCACTGCCGTCCTAACAGTGAGGTCGTCCCTCCATCGATAATAAATAACTCTAAATTATTATGAACACCCTTATAATTCACAGTTGGTCTAATGACACCTAGTGGCTTAAGCTTAGAACCATCGTAAAAGTTTAAAATGACGTTGCTAGCCTCAATCTTTAAATGTTTTAAATATTTATTATAAGTTCCTCGGCTTATACAGGATACAGCCGTACCAGTATCCACTTCCATATAAATTGTATGACCTTCTATGACAACGGGCACACTCACCGCCTTATAATCGTTCAGGCATAAGTGGTGAAAATCCTCCCCGCAACTGTCCAGATTCTCGTCCTCTGGCTCCTCCTCTCCTGCGGCATAGTGTACAGCTGCTCTTCGCCCCTGCCTCTGGTCCGGGCACACACGCCTGAGGTGCCCCACCCGCTTGCACTTGCTACAGGTGTATTGGTTAAATCGACACTCTTCCCGATAATGGCCCACTCCCCCACAGCTATAACATTGTCCACTGTGTGTATCCCGACTGCCACTCCTCGCAATCTTGTTGCCGCTAAGGTTCGCTCCGGCGACCTCCGCCCGCTGCGCTCCCGCTCCTCCATGTGTACCGCGCCCGGCTCGGCCCGCCGCCCGTGGCTCCCGCCGCTGCTTGCCGCTGCTGACCGCCAGAGCATGCACATCCGCCGATAGCTCCCGGCTTGCGGCTCCTGTCGCGTCAACCGCAGCTGCGTCGCGTTCCGCGGCTTCTAATGAGCTGGCTAACTTCACCGCGTTAGTAAACGTGAGCGTGTCATCCTCTGCAAATAACCTCTGCCGGATGAGATCACTCCTCAAGCCGCACACGAATTGATCCCGAAGGTTTTCGTTTAATCCGTCCCCCAGCTTACAATAGCGTGTCAACTTTTTTAATTCCGCCACGTAGCTTGCCACATTCTCGTCCGCCGCTTGCCTTCTCTGCCGAAATCTGAACCGCTCTGCCAGTGCCGACGGGGTCGGTTGGAGGTGATTACGTAATAATCTGACCGCACACTCGTAGCTTAGTTCCGCTGGTTTCTTAGGGCTGGCTAGATTCGATAATAGTTCGTAAGCTTCGTCACCCATTACCGCAATTAAAGTAGGCACTTTGAGTTCATTTTTCACACTGTTCACTGTAAAGTACATCTCGAGCCTGTCCACGTAGGACGACCACGCCCCGTTCTTCACGTCGAACTCCCGCACTTTACTAATCGACATAATTGCGATGTCTAACCTGCACGCGTAAATATTGGTACTAATCCTCGTTCGCCAATGTGATATTGCGGTCGATAGTCCTGAGGGATAACGGTGTCGCGGAGCTAACTGAAACACGGGCGTACGTAACAAGCATTTATTCCGGACTGGTTTATAAAATGACATCTCACAACCAAGCTACTTAGACTACCCCCCACCATTTATTATAAACTAACCTACATACATCACACTATCATAGCCGCGTTCGCCTTGGTTCCTACGGTCGAATTTCAAATTCAAACATACACAAACGGCTATCACAGCAGCATGGTAGGATTATTTTCCAGGTCATGTAAGTATACCATCATGTACACAGCTTGACCATAAAGAGATGGCAAAAAATGAGGGCACTAAATTCTCGTAGCTGTCACATTCTTGACGTAAAATGCTCAAGTGTGGCAACATTGCTAAAGTATGGCAACAATTTTGTATGGAAAATTTTTAGTTTCACTTTAATTAATTTCTACTCTTTATGGTCAAGCTGTAAATATGTTTTTAATGATAAGCTCAGATAACAATTTAGTTACTTTTATCTATTCGATTTTGTGTTGTGGGATGACAGCATGCTCTCCATTTAAATTTGCACACCCGTGGTCGGTGAAACATGTAGGATTAAGCTTTTCTTTTAACACCACATTGTAAAAAAATGTAAACTCATATTTTTGCAAATAAATAATCTTTAATCCGTGCTTCATCCAGGCAGAGATCCCAGAGAGGTGAAGTACGGGTCTGTACTCTTTTTAGGCGAACCCTGGGCTTCACAGCTCAGCATGTAACAGGTGAAGATGAAGAGTAGGAAGTAAGATTAACTAACCAATTGTTTCTCCAGCCTGCCGAGTTGAGCGGTGACCAGCAAGGACTTGAGATCGGCCGGAGTGAAGCCTTCGGTCCGGGCCGATAGCTCCCGAAGGTCCACCTCATCGGACACTGCTACGCTCTTGCATAGCGTCATCAGGACTTCGTGGCGACTATTCTGTAAATATAAACTCATTTATGAGGTCATACAAATAAATGAACAATTCACACAGATTGAGTTAGCCCCCAAAGCAAGTTCGAGACTTGTTTTATGGGATACAAACTCAACGATTCTATGTTTTATAATATGTACATTAGACCCAGGACAACCTGAATAAGATCATTTTCCATCTTGACCTAACCGGGAACCGAACCCGAGACTTCCAGGGTAGCAGCCCGGCATGATGGTCTACAGATTTATATATTTTCTTGACATGTTTATTACATATATTTTGACATTTACTTGTAAAACATATACGTGATTTGTGATCTTCAAATGTCTGAAAGTAACATAGGTATCTATTATGTTAGATTATGGAGATCGAGTATGTCATGCACACTCAAATGGTCAAACCGGTAGCGGCGTCGTGGATCGGGTCGGGAAGTTCCCTCTATTGTGGTTGAGCTTCGCGATGGCTGACTCACGCGTCAACTCGTGAACGGGTGCTGCCGGGGGAACTGGTCAGCTCGATCTTTTATTAAAAGTTTTTTTTGTTTGGTTAATTATACATATATATATAAGTATATATATTTTCCTTTCATCAGCACTTGATCACAATCATAATATGTTTCAGTATACCTTTTGACCATGTACTTTATTGTGTACTTACATGTTATATTACTGATAAAAAATTATACATAATTTTTTTACTTCTGGCATAATAAGGACCAACACTGTTTGAATGAGTTTCTTTCGGCATTTCTTCTCAGCAGTGGTCGTTCCGAAATGCTAGTAGTTTGTAGCTTTGGTAAACATCATTTAATTTAGAATATGACGTGAAAAAGTGCCTGTGAAGGCCTAATTTCTGAATAAATGATTTGATTTTGATTTGATTTTGATTTTTGATTCAGAGTCTACAGAAGTCATTTACAAGCTTTTCACAGTATTTTTCTATCACACGGGTGTAGGCTTACGTTAGTTTATGTCATCATTGTCTAACTTGGGAAATTTCTATATATTTCACACAGTATACAAAGCTAATTCAAACTAAATAAAATTTTTATACAACAAAATCAAATTCATGGTGCTTTATAAAAATATAGGAATAAAGGCTATGTTTTCGATGAAATGAGCTAATAAGAAGAAGAATTCTCAAACTTTTCTATTATGTTAATTTTATAACATTTTTTATATTTTGTGACAAAACTGACTGTCGAGGCGGCTGTTTCGCCCTCATCGTAAGGTCATCGAACTGTATGAATCCCATTGAACTGTGACTATACCACGGAGAAGTTCTCACTAAATCCTACTAATATTTTAAATGGGAAAGTTTGTGTGTATGTTTGTAAATTTTTCATGCGAAATCTTACGGACAGAGTGCTTAGAAATTTGATACACGGTTAGAATATAACCTTGAAATACACATAGGGTGCTTTTTATCCTGAAATTCTCACAGGAACGAAACCCCACGGCGCAGCTAGTACAGTACAAATTTAACACAACACAGGCAAAAATAAGCTTTATCGAAGAAGTCCGATCGTCACAAGGAAGAAAAGAAAAAAGGTGAAACATGTATGATTAAAGTTTTTAGTCACTATATCACATTTTTACCTTTTTTTTTTTTTTTGCTTATTAGTTACTATTATGAAGATTTTGGTGGTCACCGTTTTCGGTTTAGTAGACTGCGACCGTGACTACATCGTGTAATGGAAAACTATAATACTTCGCAATAAATTCCTTTATCTAGCATAGAATAATTTGGAAAAAATTGGTGCAAAATGTGACGGTGGGTCTAGTGTCCAATTATGCATCACCTTATTAACACCACATAGTAAAACATTTAAACTCATGTTATTACAAACAAATAATCTTTACATATAAACCATAAATATTAAAGCCTTAATATAAGACCCTATTAATACATCACCAAAGTTATTGAGCATTGCGTTTATCCCAAAATATCAATGAATTTATGGACGTAGTTTGAAATTTCAATTATTCCAATTCATAGTTTATTGTATTCTCTCGCTCTCGCGTACAATGACCCCGGCATAGGCAAAATATAAATAATACAAAAATAATTGCCAGAATTTATCAATGAAAATCGACTTTGTGTGAACCGCTGCGCTGAACCTACCTTTACTATGAAGCGTAGTAGTCAGCTGGCAAACTCTAAGTATTGTAATAAATAATGTTTGATCTTTAGAGAAATATTATAGTTACCAGATCCGGCACTTGTGTGTAGACGTGTATGTGCAGCCGGCCGGCGCGCAGCAGCGCGGGGTCCAGCAGGTCGGGGCGCGCGGTGGCGGCCAGCACGGCGCCAGTCGCGCCGCCCTCCGCGCCGTCCAGTCGCGCCAGCAGCTGGTTCACCACGCGATCGGTCACGCCCGTCGAGTCGTGGCCTCGTCTGAGACACGAAACCTTTTAACTTTATCTTGTACTAGATGTCGCCCGGGGCTTCGCTCCCGTTGGAATTTTGAGATAAAATATGGCCTTTAGCAATCTTGGGTAACGTAGCTTTGTAATGGTGAAAGAATTTTCGAAATCGGTTCGGTAGTTTCGGAGATTACACGTCTTAAAGATACAAACTCATAAGCGCTTACCTTTTTATAATAATATAGTATAGATAACTTCATATTACTGTGCGTGAGATGATTATAGGAAATCTAATATTATAAATGTCTGTTTCGCTTTCACAGCTAAACCGCTGGACAGATTTTGATGAAATATTGTGTACAAATAGTTAAAAACTCCCGTTCAAACGTAGGATAGGTTTTGATTCAATCAACCCTCAATTGACTATAATGGGGGTGAGAGTTTGTGTTCCGCTTTCGCAGAATAACTCGTGCGGACGAAGGCTAGTAAATTATAAAATGTTAATTAAGCATCTCACGTACAAACAAACGTGCAACCAAGATTTTATTAATTGTTTATTTTGTTAGCATATAAGCTGTTATTAATTTTAAATAAAGGTTAATAAGTCTACGAGCACACGACGCAACAGTCTATCCCTAAGACGCCACGTACGATATCCACGATACGTATGTTATATAGTATCTAGTAATATATAATAAATCTAGTAACAAGTAAGAATGCTTCCGCTGAAGGAAAACATCGTGAGACAACATCCAGCACTTTGGTCGATTATCAAATTGTGTGTGAAACTGAGAAGGCAATTGAAATTCAAATTCAAATAATTTATTCAGAAATTAGACCTTCACAGGCACTTTTTCTCGTCAATTTTTATATTTATAGTTATTTCTCACGAGCTACAAACTACTGGCATTTCGGAACGACCACTGCTGAGAAGAAATGCCGAAAGAAACTCATTTGAACAGTATCGGTCCCTATCATGCCAGATCGGCTTACCATTATTGTTTCTTACAATTTTTTTTTTTTTAATTTTGAAAAAATGACAAAGCACTCCATTAATAGTGCTAAAAGTAGTTGTTTGTTTCATTCCAATTATCGTAATTACCACGTCCCTCAGTCATGAGGAATACGATTATGAAGAGAAGAGAATGTATAGCAGACACCAGGTAAGGCATATTGTTAACAATTCACATTTAGGCACTACTTATAATAATGTCACTTACTTGGGCGCAAGGCTGTCAAACTCATCGAAGAATAATATACACGGCTTCTTACTGTCCGCCCTGTTATTAATAAAATCACGTCACATACATATTATGTCGACTATCCAAGGTTCTCCCAACCCTGTGCCCTGGTTCGACTGTGCTAGTCTCAGTAGGGAGATTCTAGTGTCTGCTTTTCGAGTGAGATCAGGTCATGTTCCAATTAACAAGTTTTATTTTCTTATTAAAAAAGCCCATTCGGATGCATGTAATGCGTGCAATAAAACTGAAGATTTGCTTCATGTTTTGTTGGAATGTGATCAGTACTCAAGCTTAAGAAATAAACTCCTGCGTGATCTCTGTTTGGGTGATGGTGAGATCAACATTACGTTGAACAAACCGTTGTCTCGGGAGGCCAGATGTATTTATACATTCTGGAGAGGGGTGATGACGCAAAGGCAGACATAATACCAAATAAAATGGAATTTCCCCATGAGGCTGGCATAGTCGCACCAAGCAACTGAAGCCTCGACAAAAAAAAATACATATTATGTCATACTAGCTGCGCCCATGGGCTTCGCTCCCGTGGAAATTTCGGGACAAAAAGTAACCTGTGTGTTATTCAAGGTTATATTCTACCCGTGTACCAAATTTCGGTTCGGTCCAGTAGATTTTGCTTGAAAGGGTAACAAACAAACAACGAAACATACATACATACATACATACATACATACATACATACATACATACATACATACATACATACATACATACATACATCATCACAAACTTTCGCAGTTATAATATGAGTAGGACAATGACATAAATAAACAAATAAATAAACATTATTTTTTGTAATGTAGATATTTACACGAACATGTGTTTGGAAACATGTGTGTAACACACAATAGTGTGTGTTCTCTCTGTTTTGGTATTTATTTATGTTACTCTGTCTGGATTTTTAATGTCGATTTATTTTATCCATACTAATATTATTAAAGAGAAAAGATTTCTATTTTTGTTTGTAATGAATAAACTCAAAAACTACTGGGCTGATTTTGATGAAATTTGGCACAGAGTTAGGTGAAACCTTCAGGGGTGACAGGCTACTTTTTATTATGGTTTTACCGGAGAGAAGCCGGAGCGGGCGGCCGGTAAAATATCCGATCTTTTCATTCAATTCACATGTAAATTTCCACGAGTATTTTATTGATGGAATCATTTTAATTTGAACTAACGGCACGTCTCGGCTTCCTTCGGGTAAGACCATGATAGATTATACGCCTGAATAATCCCCTGAAATCACACTACATTTTGGTGATGAACGTACAAAAATCGAGTTTTCGAGTTTATTGCTTTCTTACAGCCAGACAGACATTAGCAATAGGGACGCAACAACGCAATATTTTTAAAATATTTCGTTACCCAATCGTCGTAAGCAACTGCCTTCCAAAAAGAAAAATTGAACCCATGCCCCTGTCTATCATAATTTTATCTACTATTCTCTATTATCATTTCTTGTGTGTGACATGTATATCAAATCCATTTATTAAAAAAAAAAAACTAGCTTTCCGTCCCGGCTTCGCTCGGGTGAAAACATAAAAAGTTTTATAATATGTAACGATGTCTTACTGGTCAAAAACATCTCTAACAGCCTTCTCGCTCTGCCCAATATACTTGGACAATAACTCCGGCCCTTTCACTGTTATCATGTTCATATTGGTGAGTTTGGCCAAGCACGAACCGATGTGAGACTTGCCCGTACCAGGTGGGCCATAGAGCAGAATCCCGCAAGACTGAGACGGGAATAGCGCGGGGTACTGTGCGGGAAAGAAACAGATATAACGTTGTCATATTTGTCATCGTGTAGAGTTGAACCACTGTATATTATTCTGTGGATATAATATAGTTAATAGATGTTGCCCGCGGCTTCGCTCCCGTGGGAATTTTGGAGATAAAACATAGCCTATAGCAATCTTGGATAATGTACCTATATAATGGTGAAATAATTTTTGAAATTGTTTCGGTAGTTTCGGAGATTACCCGCCTCAAACATACAAACTCACAAACGCTTACCTCTTCATAAATAATATAGTTACATACACATACAATATAGTTATCATATATAATACAGTTTTATTTTACATTAAAGTTAAATTAATATAAAATACACTTAAAATTAAATAAAAATAATCAAAATTCCCACGCCGGCTCAAGAGTACCCATCACGCTTGCTGCGTTTGTTCTTTGAATTACTATAGATATCCATTGAGACAGATATCACGTGGAGCTTTTGTCATAACCACGACTAACTTAATGACGACCTTGACAGTTGATAGGCAGCAATAGTATACCCAAGGTGGGTTGACGTCGGTTCTAAAATTACAGCCGAGTCTTCACAATTTAAAGTTAATTTTTTTACAGTGACTTCGAACTTCGCGGCGTCACAGCCTTGCATGCAACCGGGAAACACGCTAAGAGGAAAGGTTCTCTTCGTCACTGTGAGTCTTATCACCGATACATAAGGTTCAATATCCAATCGGAAAAACAGTTGCTTACCAAAAGAGGCCAGAATAAGCACTCGGTGAGTTCCCGCTTGACCTCATGTAACCCGCCGACGGGGCCCCAGATATCAAAAGCGTTGGTTTTTTCTTCATCTTTGGAAGTTTCTTCTACAAGTCTCGGCTTAATAACATCAGGATTCGCTTCTGTTATAAATAATAATAAATAAATATATTAGGACAAATCACACAGATCGAGCTAGCCCCAAAGTAAGTTCGAGACTTGTGTCATGGGATACTAACTCAACGATACTATATTTTATAACAAATACATATATAGATAAACATCCAAGACCCGGGCCAATCAGAAAAAGATCATTTTCCATCATGACCCGACCGGGGATCGAACCCGGGACCTCTCGGTTCAGTGGCAAGAACTTTACCAATGCGCCACCGAGGTCGTCAATAAAAAAAATACAACATGTAATTTCTTATAATATCATTATTTTGGAGCCAAAATGGCTCAAGTGGGGGGGGGGGGTGGATAGTAGTAAAAAAGTAACGTCAGATGCCTTTAGGCAGATTAATACATGTCAAAAAATTGTGTGTTTTTAAGAAATACAATCGTTTAAATTCTTAGCTTGCCTACTCACTTTTCTTTTTGACAGCTTTGAAGATCTTCTTGTTGAAGTAGTCTACGATGTCTCTGACGGTGCAGCCGGCCGTGTCCATAGACAATCTGATGACGTCATCGTCCAACACCTCGAACTCTTCGCGGATCTTGTCATTTATCAGGTGTCTAAACAATTCTGTTCTTTGCTCCTGGGAAAAAAGGAAGAAAATCTTGTATTTTGTTCTAAACAAAAGTTACATAATTGAATTTAAGTAAATTCAATTATTTTTATATTTTGATCTCTCTCATGTACGCTTTCCGGTTTCATTCGGGGCTGTGATGCAGCGAAGCCCGGGCTCATAGTGAAATCTAAAAATGTTGTAGATCCGAATCATGTGGTTTCACAACCGGCCGCCTGCCAAACGTCAACCATCTTTGGGAATGCTATTGCCTATCATCTGTCAAGGCTATGCGTCTAGTAGTCGCCTCGCACGAAATCCATGGAAAGATGAGCGAATAACTGCGTATATATTCAAGGGACTTAGCACGAACATTTTTTATTTAATGTATCTGACGTTTCAACGACCATGCAATCGTCGTGGTAACTGCCAGTAAGAGAAAAAAAAGATTTTCGTGCTTAGTCCCGTAATTCATATTCATACTATTTATTCGTCAACCAATCTACACTATTATTATAAAGAGGTAAGCGTTTGTGTGTTTCTATGTTTGAGGCCGGTAATCTACGAAACTACAGTGTCGATTTCAAAAATTCTTTGACCATTAGAAAAGTAAATTATCCATGATAGGCTATATTTTATCTCAAAACTCCCCCGGGAGCGAAGCCCCGGACAACATCTAGTAAATAAAAATAACAATAAAAATTTAATTATGTGTTCAAAGCGCGAAAGCTTTATAAACACTTAGGATATACCTAGTCATATTTTAGGGCGGAAATCAAACGCCAACCAACTTACCTGTGGAATTTCCGCGATATCAAAGTGTGCCGTGAACAGGGGTTTCCCGCTAAACCGACTGAGGGTGGGGTGTAGGGAGTTCAAATTGATGGCCGTCATCACCACGCACACGCCCGCGCAGGTCTGCAGCAAATGCTTGATCACCACTGCTAGTCTGAGGAGGATAGATATTATTTATTTTTTAGGACATTAGCGTGAATGGCGGCAGCTTTACTATGTGCCTATGTTTGGTCAGCCTTATAAATACTATTATTATAAAGAGGTAAGCGTTTGTGAGTTTGTATGTTCGAGGCGGGTAATCTCCGAAACTACCGAACCGATTTCAAAAATTCTTTCACCATCAGAAAGGTACATTATCCAAAATTGCTATATGCTATATATTTTACATCAAAATTCCTACGGGAGCGAAGCCCCGGGCAACATCTAGTATAAAAAGTACTGCCCCTATCGCGTCTGTCTGTATGAAAACTAACTACATTACGGTACGGTTGTACCATTTTCACAAATAGATAGTGTAATTGCCGAGGAAGGTTCTGGTGTACAATTATTATGATCTTATGCGAACGAAGTCAGGACGGGCCGCTAGTTAACTATCCGAATCGGCCCACAAACTTTCTCATCTCGCAACTATTAAAAATGAGAAAATCCGTCACGCTTTCACGGTTAAATCTGCTGGGCCAATTTTGATGCATTTGATGCATATTTACAAACAGAACCTTGAAGAAATCCTACATCTGGTTTAACCGTGACAACGTGATAGATTTTCGCATTTTTAATATATGTGAGACCTGAAAGTTTGAATATAGGTGAAGACCTTTAAAGAAAAAGCTAAGTCACACATGTACAATCCAGAATAATTCCCACCTCTGATAATAAGCCACGTCCTGCGGCGAGGCGCCGTCGACAGAGGCCGGCACGAGCGCGTCCACGTCGTCACAGAGGAGCACGGCCGGGCTCCGCTCCTGGCACAGCAGCAGCGCTTTGCCCAACACCTCCGGGATGTCTTTGCGGCCCTTTCGAGACAAAGGGCAGGTTTACATTACACTATGCTATATACTATTCACAGTGCGCCATTGTGAACCTATCACATTGCGGTGTGATTGTCGTTGCGTCACAATGGCGCACTGCGATTGGTTGACTGCGTCTCACTGCGAACCGATTCGATGGTGAAGCGCAAATAGTATAGTTGCACTACGCCTTTACTATGCATACATAATAATGCCCTCATCGATGGTGTAACAATAAGGCATGTTGCCACGGTCTTCTAGCCGAATGGGCGCCCCGCGCCAGCTAACAGCACTTATCTTATTCATTTATCTAAAATTTGATTGGCAGAGAATGCCCTATGGCATAGTCTATTGTTTACTTTTTAATCTGTACAACATAAATTAATTAAAAAATAACTATATATATATATTTTACAAATAACTCGTAGCATTGAAAAATATCTTGACGCAAGAGACATAATGCGACATTTTAAATGCAATAAAAAAGACGCACCTTTAGGGATCTGCAGTGGAGGATATGAGACCAAACGGTGAGTTCCTTTTGGATTATGTGGCAGAGGGATGATTTTCCAGTGCCACTTTTACCTGAAAAATTATATTATATATGGCTTGATAAAATAACAAAAATATCCACAATACAATCTTAAAAATAAGAAACATCTTATTCAATAAAGTTATAGTTGAAATAAGTATTGTTTCGATTTTTTAATTTCAAATGACACATCCTCAATAGAGCAAAATAGTTAATACATATATTGTTTATTTTTAGTCCCTCACCTGTTATTAAGACATTGCTCTTAATTTCCGAAGCACCTTTGAAACTAGCCTCTCTATGTATTTCAAAATATATATTCAACATAACCTTATGGAGCAAACATTCCATTGACACCATGCTTCGGCAGTAATTCTTATAATCATACTCCAGTTTCGACACCGGCAGCTTAGGAAGCACCAAGTCCGAGTCACTCAAACATTTTGCCGACAAAGTGCAATGTCTGAACGATTCACTATTCAACATTGTATATTTCAAGTTGTCCGGCTTCAAATTCAATTGCAAGAATCCACAACTTATTTGTGTATTCTGCTTTACTATACCATGATTTATAAGAAACTTTTTCCCCGAATGTGTGTTGTCTATTACACAGCTTTTAAATTTGTCTATGACATCGATTTCAGTCTGTATTTGGTCTGAATATGTTATTAAATCTATATGTTCCGGCTGATTTACATTATCTCCGATTATTGTAAAGATAATTCTAGTTCCGTTTTCTATATGAATAATTGTGTTCAATGACTTTGGTATAAGTACTGTATGAATATTTTTGTGATACACTTCATGGCACAAACTTCTGAATACCACACTATCTATAGGCACTATTTCCACACACAGATCATCAATTTGATTATTATTACTCTCACTATCGTCTTCACTATCCTGTATCAAAGAAGGAATGTTCTTCATAGTTGCCAGTACAGCAGTTAGTTTCTTATATTTCTCTGCCAATTGGTCTTCATGTATAAAAACTATGTATGGATGTATTAAATTGCGTTTCCCGTCACTGTCTATTGGTATTGCTCTTAAAACTAGTCTGTCTGGTGTGTTTAAGTGTGGCCGAAGTAGGCCTTTGTTTATTAAACCTATATTTTTAAATTTCTCATTACTTTCAGGCACATTTGCGGAGGTATTTTGTGTTAAGCCATGGAAGCTGTCAAACGGATCGATTTTCACGACCACTCTGCTGTGTGTGACCAGAAGACCTGTCTGCTTTGGTGTGAAAATTACAGGTAGTGATGAAGATATCCACACAATGGCCTTCTGGTTTGCTACTACTACCCTTAGATGATCCAAAAGCCTCAACTGTAACAGCTCTACATTATATTCCTTAAAGAAAAAAATAACTAAGTATAAAAATTTAATTTATGACACAATTTTATTCCTCATGTTTATTGGAAGCAATGTACAACCGCAATACATACTTATATGTATCTTATAACACAAAATTAACCCTTTTCATCCTGGAGATAATAATCCAATCCGATCAGCCTAATGGGAACTAAAAAGGGGTAACATACCACACACACTTCTACATCACTGTAATCCAGTGTATACTAAATTTCAGCAAAATCCACACTTGGTAGATTTTTATGATTGATATACATCCTTATACACTCACAAACTTTTTCATTTATGATAATACTGGAATCATCGTTGAGAAAAGTCAGTCAGATAAAATCTAATATTAATGTTTTAAACCTATATGGTAAACCAAAATCATTTTATTTTTTTATTTTAATTTATTTCGGAAAAACAAACAGTTACATAATAGAGCTTAAGTATAATACACATAGTTGTAATAATAATAATAATTATGCAACCCACAGTGTTTTTCTCAGCTTAACAAGTTCCATTTAGCAGTGATGTTGCCACTAGAGGTAAAGTAATTAATTATTTTTTTTTTCATGATTGAAGGTAAGTGAGAAATATGTCATACCAGTATTTGTTGGTCATCAGGGCTTTCAGTCTCAATGAACAGTTCCTCCAGAACTCTGATGTCTCCATATGGGGACACAAACACGTCCAGCCCCTCCTCCAACCCAATCAGCTGACTGAACACCGGGTTCACTGCCAACTGACCTTCTGGAACGTTATTGCTGTACACCACCCAGAGGAGTGTTTGAATTTCTCCTGCTATAAGTTGAATGCATTGTGTCTGGAATAAAGTATATTTTAATTTTATTAAATTACTTAGATATTATTAAGTTACATGAGACAGAACTGAGAGAAATAAGTTTTTCCCCAGCATACAGTGGAACATATAGCTAAAAATATTAGTTAAGAGAAGTGTGGTTCCTTAGAATAAGACAGCCGAAAATGGCTCAGGAAGAAACTAAGAAGCTCAGACTATAGAAAGTAGAAAATCTAAACAAAAGTAACCTCAAACCATTTTGCAAGATATTTTTAGTAAATAAATTACGATGCCTAATTTTCCACTGTTACTGGCATTTCTTACTATTTACCTGTTCATTATTGGTGCTGTACTTTGGACTGATATAAACGAAGCATGATTTTTCATGTGTGTAAACCACCTTCAGCCGTGTACCACCTAACATGATGAAATAAATGTATCAGATAACTTATATAGATCTCCAAACACTAAATTGAACAACGACTACTGCTCTAAAGGGTTTGTTTTATTCACATTCCTGTGAATGTTTAATTAATTATACTATTGTTGTATTGAAAACTTGTAATCACAATCACAATTTCATTTTCATTGTCTGATTATTTATATCAACAATATAATTCAACCAATGTCAGTGTCAAACCAATGTCAAAAGATGCCAAAATACAGGGAAAGAAAAAAAGATGACCAAAGTACGTTTCATTCCGTGGTATCATTCGTGTTTCATTCACAGAATACTTCCGTGCTTTATTGTTCATATCAGATATAAAAACATTACATTGAAGATTCATATTCATTTATTTGCCCACTAAGTGTACAATTCTGGTCTTAAAATTATTATATAGTTACTTATAACATAGTCACCTTCTACAGGTATTGCAAATTATTATTGTATTAGTATTGTAGGAGTACCTTTAAATTCCATGGTATGTATAAATCTCAGATATAAACACATTACATAATGTAATGTTCCACCACAAGCCACGGATTAAGAAAATTACTTTTAATCCTATATCTGTGTATTTATTTTATTTATTACATTTTACATACTTTAGTTTTAGCTAGCTACACCTAGGTGCAGCCGGTCTTAGTTGGCTACGGTTTGGTGTAGGCTGCTAATGTTTGACTAAACCTAAGTTTAGCCTTTTTCATTTTTGAACTCTTACTTTAACTTTAACTAAAAGTAAGTAATAACTCAATGATAAAAATATTATTAGAACCAGACTGTAAGTAAGTCTGGTCCTAATAATATTTTTGCACACATATTCTGGCTGGAGATATGCCAGAATATGTGTGCTACTGACTAGTGGTGAGTGGCTAGGCTAGTACAGATGAGTACAGTCCTACACAGTAAACAGTTATTTAACGTTTGCGTTTCTAAATAGCTGATAAACATAGTGCGGTTACAAAATAGAAAAAAAAACCTAAGCAAAGATTATATCACAGATATAAGAACATTTCTCTTCAATTTTCAATTTGTAATGTCTAATGTCTTAATGATGTCATAAAAATTACATGTTCTATGCATAAAACAAAGACTAACTAATACATAAAGTACTTAAAAAATATATCGTAGGAAATCCCGTGGTAGGTAATCGTATCTTTCTCTGCTGCGTAAAAAGAGTCGTACAAAGATTCTTGACCTCCCATTGGCCGATTTGTAGACCAATAGCAACACGTAGCAAAGCAACGGTTTTTGGAGGCATTCATCTGTCCGGTGTCGACCCAAATTACAAAATTACTTTGATTTTTGGGCAAAATTTTACATTTATTAGCAATTGTTTGGGCCGTGCAACTCCAAAAGTAATCAATTCTGTGCAAAAACGGCCACCGCCGTTTAAAAGACGTGAGTAAATTGTGGTCATTAGATTAGCGTTTGACGCCAGGTTGATGTTCGCTTGTTTTGCCTCCATTTTTGGACGTTAGGAAGTGTTATGTTTGAATCGTTGTTTACGTTTATTTTGAAGTTATATCAATTTATAATCGAGATAGTTGTGTCTGGGTAGAGTAAAGCCAAAAACTGAGCACGTGATAATTTGGATAATTTTTCAGTAAGTACATAATGGCGCCAACAAGGTTGGCAGCAAAGCCAATCGGCGTCAATGAGAACTTGAACGGTATCCTGACCCATGGCATAACGACGAGAAGCAAGCAGTTGGCTTCTCTGAAGACGCACAAGGACATATTGAAGGTTCCAAACAAGAGAAAAGCCGACAGTCCTCTGAAAGATGCGACGGCGAAAAGGGCGGCATTTGGAGACATCACCAATGCATACAATAAATCATGCGCCAACGAGAAGGTCCTGCCCGTGAAGAAAGTCACAGTGGAGAGCAAAATGCTCCCTATAGTAAAGGTCAATAACCTCTTTATTATTGAAAATATTGAGGGTAAAATAATATTACCATGCTGATTTTAATTACTCACAATTTTGCCGTATCTTTTTTGAAAGAACTATGTGTAATTTATATACAATCATAATTTATAAATTAAACATAGTTTTTTTCATAAAATATACCTTATCTACTTTCAAAAATTATTTATTTTGTGTTTTAGAACATCAAACCACAGACAACATTATTAAATGGCAAAACTTCAAAGGCTAAACAGTTCCAAAGAGTGGCCTCAAATGCCCTGGAGTCTGTACAGAAACATTTTGCCAAGGATCCTCCGAAACTAGTGGCCACGAGGGCTCAGAAAGGAATTCTGAAGAATATTGAAAGGAAAGACAAAATTGTTGGCAAAGAGAATCAGAATCAGAGCCAGAGTTCCGTCAAATCGGGCAGGAGTTCTGGGGAGCCTTCACTTTATGTTACAGCCTTGGAAAATATGTGAGTATATCTGATAAAGACGGATGGCAATCTGTCATAGACTATGATAGATCACCATCTTTTGTTATCTACTCTATGCAGCAAAATCCATAAGGCTTTAAAGCAGGCACAAGATCGTATTGCCTGAAAGGCCCTAGTCAATTGTGAAGATGTGTGAATGGTGTTTATTTTTTCTAAAATGAATAGTATAACTAATTTTATTTCATTATTATTGTGGCATCTCTCATTCTAGACAAAAAAAAAACACTTTGGGGTCACTGAGCCAAATTCGAAATTCTTTATTCAATTTAGGATGATATACATCACTTATTGACGTCAAAAAAATACTTCACCGCAGCCTTTTCTCCAAGGACATTAATTAACAAATATAGGTCTTATACATATATTAAAAACAATAAGCCAGAGGAAGGTAGTAGCTTGCCCACAGATTCGTCCCATTTATTTCATATGTCTGCTCATATTCATTATTGTCAATATCTCTGGTTGTAAGCAACATATTGCATTAAAACTTATATCAGATTTTAAGTTGAAAACCATTTGCTATACAACTGTAAAACCACATCAAATTCCGTGTAGTAGCTTTTACTCAGCTAGATACTGGTAGGCTCACTCACAAAATTGTTAGTTTTATTATATGTATGTTATGTTATTATATTGGGCTTATCAGTTAGGTATCTATCAATACTGTAATAAAATATTGACCTTGCTGCAAAATAATTCAGTAGGTTACCTAAATTTAGTAGTTGTGGCCCAAATGTTCGATCTTTAGACGTAGTTTTGTGGAGAAACATGGTCACTTGCTGAGGGGACACTAAATAATAGCAAAGAAAAGATTTAGCCAATTCTGACATTGGGCCGTCCATTAATCCATTAATCACGTTCAAATTCAAATCATTTATTCCGAAATTATGATGGTCTAATTTCTGAATAAATGATTTGAATTTGAAGAAGCACTTTTTCACGTTAGTTTTTATAATAAATAGTTATTTCTCACAAGCTACAAACTTTTCGGATCATAATGACGATCAACTTTTCGGGCATTTCGGATCTGCTGTATGTGATGTATTTTAGCATTTTACCTTAGTAGCTTATTATATTAAAATAAATGAACGTGATATCTTAAGATATCATAGATTCCATTTCTTTCTCCCTCCCCTTTCCCCTTGGAATATGTCGTGGTTTTCTGAACCACCTCCCTCCCCCCTCTTTCAAGCATCACGCGAGTAATGGACGACCCCAATATACAAATAATACAATGATACAGTATCACGTCTTTATACCTTACGTGGTAGACTGAGCCAAGTATTGCTATACTAGTAGGTAACATTTAGCTGTATGGTGGAATTGAATGTTGCCTATCAGCTGCCTAGGCCTTGTCTCTTGGTCGCCTCGTACGAAATCCACGGGAGGATATGGAGTGGTTCTATTCTAGGGCGGAACCACACGCCACAATGAAAATGGTAATTTTACCAGTACCAAATCATTTCAGAAGCCCATCAGAATTGACAAAAGAAGAGAAGGCGATTAGCGAAAAACTAGATAAAGTGAATTTGGACGACACCATCAGGTCTCTGGACAGTGAAACAGAGGCTCCACACAAACCACCTTCGGGAGTCGCAGACTTCGACCAGGAGAACTGGAACGACCCATTCCAGGTGTCCCATTATGCCATGGACATCTTCAACTATTTGAAGAGTAGAGAGGTGATATAGACTAACATATTTTATTGTATAATCATCACAACCATAATAAGTCCACTGCTGGACAAAGGTCTCCTAAAACCTAAGATATATAGGATAAAACCTTATGCTGGCTACACACTATCGTCGAACTCGGGACAGAAACTGACGTGAATGAATGAACACTGCGTAGTTTGTATTGAGAGATTTTATATTTTACTAGCTTTTGCCCACAACTTCGTATGTGAGTATAAATCCGTTTCCCGTGGGAATTTCAGGAAATCCCTTCTTAGTGCTCCCCTACACTGTCCTAGGAACCTACTCACTAAATTTCAGCTTCCTACGCCCATTAGTTTCGGCTGTACGTTTTCTGTCAGTCAGTCTCTCAGTAACGGAAGAGTTATTGATATAGATTATTGATAATAGTCATTAATATGACCATTACATATTCCCCCAGGTACAGTATGTAACTATGACGTCTGAAACTTAAGCTTATAATAATTTTAGCGGCTATTCCCGATCGACGACTACCTCGTGCGGATGGAGGGCATCACGTGCTGGATGCGTGCGCTGCTGGTGGACTGGATGGTGGAGGTGCAGGAGAGCTTCGAGCTGAACCACGAGACGCTGTACCTGGCCGTGAAGCTGGTGGACCTGTTCCTCGCGCGCTCGTCCCAGCCGCCGGCGTCGCAGCCGCCGCAGCCGCCGCAGCTGCTCACCAAGGAGGAGCTGCAGTTGCTTGGCGCTGCGGCGCTCTTCATCGCTTCCAAGTTTGATGTGAGTTTGGTTTTTCTTAGCGTGATAAAGGCGACTGCTATGTCGAATGAAGCATCTGTCGTGAATTCAGTATTTTTTAATTGTACGAAGTTCGACACCGGTGTTTAACTGTATTATTTATTTTGCGATGTGGCTAACACAATTTAGAATAGTAGAAAAGGTACAAATATATCATATATAATTGCAGACATTCTTTCCCATTTTTTTATACTACTTAGCAAGCAAACTGGCACGCGACCCGTCTGATGGGAAGTGGTCACCGCAGCCTATAAACTCCTGCAACACCAGGGGTGTCGCTTTGCCGCCTCTGATGAAATCTCTAATATATGTCAAGGCAACTAAAGGCATCTGACATGACTTATAACGTACCACCCATGATAAACTGGAATGAATAAATAATCGTATTATGTATCTCCAGGAGCGTATTCCGCCGCTAGTGGACGACTTCCTATACATCTGCGACGGCGCGTACACGCTCAGCCAACTGCTGAAGATGGAGATGAATATCCTCAAGGTGGTGGACTTCGACCTCGGCATCCCGCTGTCCTATCGCTTCCTCAGGAGATATGCCAGGGTGAGATGCGATAGCATGTTTGTTTATTATCCTCCTTCTGTCTCAACACTCACTCAATTTTTTGAATTTGATTTTTTTTTAAATTTTGGATTTGAATGCTATTGTTGCCTATCACTGCCTAGGCTATATGTCCCTTAGTCGCCTCGTACGTCATACACGGGAGAGTATGGATTGGTCCTGTTCTAGGGCGGAACCACACGTCACTACAATATTATTCTCCTTATTGGATGGATAATAACACGCATACTCGCTCGGACAACTGCTAAAGATTGAGAGGAATATATTCAAGATTTGAGATATACGGCTCCTGTCTATTTGTTCTATTGTAAATTTAATTGTACATCATTGAAAATTGTGACTACCCAGCCAGATGGCTATGCCGCTTTCGCCTGGTCCTGCCAGAAGAGGCAAACCCTATGTGCTGGCTTCACTTCGTTAAGGAAGACATGCATACCAATTATCGGACGACTAGGGATGTCGAATACAGTTCAAACTGGTGCATTGTTCAGATGGCGAAATAGGAAAATATTTGAAAAGCAGAATTTACGAAATGCAATTTTTTTTTAATACTTGGAAGGATAAAATTTAAAATATTACTCGTTGTCCAACAGTGCGCACGAGTGTCAATGCCGACGCTGACTCTAGCGCGATTCGTGCTGGAGCAATGTTTGTTAGAGTACAACTTGTTGCAACACTCTGACAGCAAGATGGCCGCCGCCGCGCTCTACCTAGCGCTCAGGATGAAGTCCCTCTCTACATGGAGCGACACTCTGCAGTATTACACAGGTATAGCATCACGTTGCCTGATTAGTTATCGCCCGTGATTAGTGATTGGTAGTTTCCAAAATTAGTGTATTCAAAAAGCTGTGCCAGTTTATATACACAAGCTGTTGCCCGCAACTCTGCCTGTGGCAAGCAGTATCATTAACAGTATTCTCCCAACTATCACCACTCATACCAAAAGCCATGTTGTGATTTTGCTTATGATTATTTTAATAATACAGGCTCTGCTCTAGTTTAGATACTAGTGTTGGGTATAATAATATACTAGATCTATTATCATACGTAAAGTTCACTTACTTATGGAAAAAATTTCTCATTTGGTACCTGAAAACTAGGTTATAAAGTAAATTATGCAGGAATATTATACATTAGTCTTGATTTGTAACATTTGGATATATTAATAAATAAAATTATAAACACCAAAGGCCACCTTAATCCAATGCTCAGTTTTGATGTGAGAGATAGTAAAATATACATATGACAGAAAGTTCAATATACATAGTGACACATATCTGTTATCCGCTAGGCTACTCGGAAAAGGACATCCTACCAATAGCGCTCGCCCAGAACGCCGCACTCCACAAGAAGCCCAAGTCAGCCATCAGCACGGTCCGCAACAAGTATTCGCACTCCATCTTCTTCGAAGTGGCCAAGGTGCCTCTGATCGAGGACTCCGCACTCAGCAGCTGAGACCGGCCAAGTGGCACTTTACACCTCGTCGATACACTACTAAGGTGGGTCCAAATTTTCTAATCTATCGTATACATGTGTATTTCACACTGTCCGCTCTCGGCTACAGAGATGGCAAGTGTGTTGCCATCTCTTTTTTTAACATTATAGTGCTAAAGAGAGATTGAAACACATTTGTGTAGTGTCAGGTTAGCGATGTGCAGAATATAAAATGACAGTAGCTAAATGATTAGTTTCTAGTTGCTGCATTTGTGAACTCGACTTAGTAGGGATTTATGTGGGTTCGAGACATTTGTCCCCAATTTGTGAACATCAGCTATTGATTCAGCTATGCACCGCATCGTCTGCAACGTATTACTAAACAGTTAGCTACTTTCCTCGTGTAAATTTAACTTATTCTGTCCAAAAGCTCGTGTTGTATCGCTAAGTCTTACGATACTGCTAAATTTTCAAAGTCAAAGCGAAATTCGAGAAAAATTTTAATATCGCAAATTTAATGTAAGGTGCCACAGTGGCTCTGAGCTATTTTAAGTTAATGTTTGACATTAGACTAATACGTACGGGCGAACGATAAGTACTTACAGCGCCCGTAAGTGCTAACGCTAGATAGTAACAAATCTAGATCAATTAAGTATTTTAGGTATTTACATTGTAAAGCGGCGGTTGCAAATTGTTGAACTTTTGAAGTAGATATATAATATGCGTTTTTTAGCAAAGTTTATATACAACTTATTGTCTAAAAAGAAGACTGATAAATTTTGCAATTGACCGAAGATTTCTGTCTAAGATCTCTTCGTCGTATGATGCAATGGCATTGATAACCCACCAGACTAAACCAGAATGGAAAGCGAATCAGTGAAACGAAGTTTCTAGTTCGTATCTCCCAGTGTTTGAAAAATATATACCAAAATCAAATCAAGTCCACACTGCTTTACATAAACTAACAGAATTTTTACCAAAAAGCTATACCTAATCTACATTCCAATATTCCCTTCCGCCTCGCTTTTTATTGTATTGTCTTCCTATAGGAAATTATAGGGAAAATCCGTTAACATACGGAGAGCAATGTGTGTAGATTTAGCGCATTTTTTGTAAGACTGACGAATGTAAAAAGACACGCCCATGATTAATTTGTTCTCGCTCGTGGGGACCGAGGTGCGGGGGCCGCGGGCCTGTCTCTCGATACCCTTGTCGCCCTTCCGTCACCCCTGTTATCCCGCAGGCGAAAATTCAGGTCTGCCTATAACTATATCCTGATAATTTTAGTTAGTTTTTATGACGTCAGTTAAATTTTACCGTTAATGCTAAGTAAAAACACGTGGCGTGTCTTTTTAGATTGGATTTTCTATAGTATAACCGCTTGTATTGAAATTAACTACAGTCCAATCAGCTATTTTTGGACTTGATAAGAATCAAGGGGCCATGAATTAGAAATAACAAAAATAAAATGCGCTTCACGATTAATCTTCTCAAATGAGCCTGTCGTCATGAAATCTGTCCTATCGTCTATTGTTATGTACCTACGTGTTGAACAAAGATTTCGACTGTTGCCGTGTATGTGTCTTTTTATATGCGTATAGTATGTATTCTACCTGGCAAGCTTTGCTAATACTCTTTTAATTTTAATTATTATTAATGGATTTTGTAATGTTTTAATTAATTTACATAGTAATTATTGTGCGATTCTCGCGTCATTGTCATGTTTTGTAATTTATCACATTTTAAAGAGTACAAAATATTGGAATGTTATTAATAATGTTGTTCATTAATGGTAAGTTTTAGATTAATTTCACTTTTAAAACTGTTTTTCTTGATATCATTTGTCGTAATTATACAAGGTTAATGTAAAACTGAAAGTGTAAATAAAAAGTGATTTTGGTTTGGTAATTTTGTAGTTTCCTTTATCAATTTTATTATTACACTCGACTTAAATAATATCAGTTTCTAATTGATGAAATAAATGATGATAATAGTCGTTATAATTGGTTATTTAATCTTGTTTGATACAAACAATCTACAAATAATGAAATGGTCTACATATATAAACATGGGCATTTCAGAACAATCAAAACAAAGCATTTGTGTTGTGATTTAATCACATCACGACAACAAAATGGTACTAGAGGAGTCTGGTACTCCTCGGTATTATAAAATGTACAAAACATACCTACTTACAGAAATAGGTACATAGTAGGCTATATATAACATATCTAATACATGAAGTATTACTTGCTATCTTCATATATGCTTCTAGTTGTGGATTTAGTGTCCCTTCATTTTGTATTTTGTATCTTACGTAGAGTCCAAAACCATAGAAAATTATTTTTTTACTAGATAACGCACCTTACATTCTGTATAACTGTATTTCGCTATCTCCTAAAACAAGGCATTTTTGAAAATTGTATCGATCAGATCTACGTTATAAGTTGACTCTAAATGTCATTGTAACACTGAATATGTTTTAAATATTAATATATCCTCATCAGATGTCAAAAAATGTGCATGCACATTGAGTTTTTGCCTAATATTTTCCCAGTTTATTCCTTTTTAAAAGTCTGGCGCAAATGTAACTTGCAGGTTGCAGGTAGACTTTGATAGGAAGTCAATACACTCATAACAAACATACCTACTTAAAAAAAATAACAACCTACTTTATGTTAACATTGTCCCCATCGCTTTTTACAATATTTGACGTTGTCAGTACGAGACAAAACATTTTAACGTAAAGTAGGCTGTAACTTCATGACTAAGAGGGTCAGTTGTGACATTGAATGGTAGAATCAATCAATTACGAGTCCAGTACCCGAAACAAGAGAAAGTGCACAAATTTAACAAATAAATGGTATCGTCGACAATTGCCAGATTCTGGAAAAGGCAGCGTGTATAAAACTCCAGATTGCAAGCTTTATATAAAAATGCCAATATTTGTAAGGTTGTGACACAAGCACAAAAATTTAACAAAACAGGATTATGACTAAATCTGTAGTTTCTAGAATCAGACATTTCTCGATATTACCAAATGAAGCGACAACAAATTAATTTCTTACATATTTTTCGTGACATAATGAACACAATGCTTTATGATATTAATAAATAATCGTAATATATAATATAGGAAACAACTGCTTGAATGGATTTTCTTGAAATCCTTCAAAGCTGTGCAGTATGTTTTCACTCACTAGATGACGCCACTGTGTTGTCTTGTTACTATGCCCATCATACAACCTTTGGAGCCCCTACGTTATATAATGCCGGCTATACATTGAGGTAAATAAAAGCTCTCTTATGAACTACACAATGCTCATGCATTCGCGTCAGCATTTATCCGAGTTCGGCGACAGTGTGTAGTACTGGGGATAGCATGATATAATATCGTCCAGGACTTACTAGCCCACACACAACATAAACCTTCAAAATTGCCTTAAACACCAATGGACCTTTCTCTACACCAGCGCCCCAAGCGGCGAATTCAATCGCGTTAGCCTTAAAAGAAACGTTATCAATCACTTTAAAATACATTTCCATATAAACACTCCTGAACAAGGATATGGCATATATGCCAGGAGAAGTACCTAGTTATATAATATTTAATGGGTAATCCAAGCCCTCATTCGCACATGCGTATAAAAAGCTCCGGAACTTTACGCATTTTCATGTTATCGCTTTCGACAAAGTGACGTTCAACATTTATTAAGCGTACCATACAACGCACATCCAATTCAGAAGGTTGTTCTCATTAGTTCTACTTCCCTATGTTAAGCTAATATACAGCTAAGTAGAACTAGTGGGAACAAAGACCTTCTTTATGCCCTACACGGTAAGCCAAGAGTTGCCGAAACTCGAAGCCCACATTTAGCAATATGGTGAGCTTGAACTTATCATAAGCGATGAAAAAACGTTGCCGGAAACGGCTACTAATACCTACACTTATGTTTTTTCCAAGGCATAAAGCGCGTTGAAATTACACTCGTGCGAACGAGGGGTAACAGTATCAAAATCATTATATTACATTAGGACCAATTTAATAACTCACATTTGACACTTCGTCATAACTCATAAATGTAACCTCCAAAATCAGAACTAGAAAAACTTAATAATACTAACAAAAGAAAAAAAAATTGACAGTTCTATCTAAAGGCTGACAGATGTCAAATGGTCAAATTTGATCTATTAAAATTGGTCCTACTTTAATCACATTGCCTGTTTTCTGCATATATGGTTACTTAGGATATTACAGTAATGCACCATTTGGTGCCGATTCAGGTAGGAACCAGACACGAATCTAAATATCGGATAAAACAAAATAACTTAGTTAAATATAGAACTGAAATACGTGGGCCATAATGGACTTTAGTTGTGGCACTATGATGTGATGGGTTAATTAATATCAATAATGGTAGGTTTACATGAATGATTCAATGATCTGTTCAATGAAATAGTTCTTAGCTTCATCGAGAACATTACACACGACCATGTAAACCTGGATAGGTTAATGGGTTTTAGATAATAAGTGATCGGAATAGGTAGAGTACAAACAATGAATATACATGATGCTATGTGTATAAATAGTTATTAAAACGATATATGCGAAATCGACTGAACCAATTTGGATGAAAGTATATAAAATATATATAAATAAAGAAGACATAACAGAGTAACTTTCAACTGTCGTGTAAAACAAATGAATGAAATGTTGAAGCATTAGACTGTAGCGTCAAAGTCCCAACTCTGGGCGAGAGAATGCTGTAGCTAACTTTATCTCACCAGGAGAGGAGCTCCTCCTGCTCAAGATCTGCCCTGACTCACTTGGAGACGGTCAATAGGTTGCGAACCCAAGTGGGTCAATGTAAGGTCACCCTCATTAATTGGGGGTTTATATCTAACAAAAAAGTGCGGAGTCTATGCCCAAAAAATGAAGCACCTGTGCCTGTCCCTGTGCCCTAACACCTGCACCAAGGATGACTTGATGGCAGCCAAAGAATTTATAATGCTAAACCAGAAAGCTTACGAATAAGCAAAGCCGTCCCTAAACTTGGGTCTAAAATTTGTAGACATTTAATACTTGCATATGACAATGACAGTTTGCCAGAAAGGGATGGCTACAAATTTATGTATTGGCATGCTGACATTGTGGAAATGTGATCTTTATAACAAAGCAAATAGGTCTAATTTACAATGACATTATTTTGACATTTGTGATTCGTAACCATTCCAGTTAGCACATATGAGTAGTTCCTTGATGTCCAGTCACCGATAACACGTTAAAAACGACAGAACACTTTTCAGGGAAAATTTAAATATATCATTGAAATGGCATCGATACGCTAAGGATAAATGAAATTTGGTACACGGACAAAATGTAACCGGTCATAGTACTTAGGACACTTTTCCCCCCAAAATATTTTACAGTTACTAATTAGTACCTAATAGAATATATCCCGCGATATAACCGCAAACCATTTTTAAAACAGCCAGTACTTTAAATTGATACATGAATGACTAACATTTGCATTGAGTATGCTTTTCCCAACACGAATGATGAACTAGTTGATTATTCAATGTATAATATCGATAAACACAAGGACCTACAAATATCTAGAAGTTTGAATAATCTATTGTTTACAATCTATTAGTCTTATCTATTATTAGTCGGAAACAATTGATACTACCGATAGATTGTTCTTCATTAACTTTACTATACTATCGATATCGATTTCGAAATATCGATACTCAATTATCCATAGTCGATTATAGATCGGCAACAAAAACATCTAGAAATATTTTTTCAAATAAACTCTACTTATTCCTATCACTCTAATAGCAAAAACAATAAATTCGAAACATTTTCTGAAAATCCTGTATGCACAAACACCTACGTGTGTAAACATTTGCGTGTTTCATATCTACACGCTATGGCTACAATACCTTAACAATATAAATTATATACAATACAAACGCGTTCAGTATAACAACGCACTAATATTTACAATAAAGTTTGAATGCTTTGGCTATTAACAGGGATCATCGCATGGTCATCCTTAACTAACATCGCACTAGTTCATAATAGGAACGTCGATTTAGGCAAACCGGAACAAACGCATGCAACAATGAACCCTAAGTGAATTACGATACGGTCCACTTCTGACTCGGAAGGGACGTCCCAGGAATTTTATTGCACGCCAAAATCGCGTAAAGCTCGAAAAACTAAAATTTTGAGGCAATTTTCTGGCTTCACGACCGCAAATCGAAAAACTCCCGGACGATGCGTCCATCGGGAGATTACTATTAGCTAGGGTTGGGGGATTTGTGGTTCTCTTGGGGGTTGTCGGTTTCGATCATGGGTTGCGCGCGGGGGGAGACGGGCCTGAAGGTGCAGTCGAGGGAGTCGGAGTCGGGAGTGCCGGGGGTGCGGGGGGTGCCGGGGGTGCCGGGGGCGGAGGGCGTGCGGCGCTCCGGACACAGCCGCTTGCTCAGCGGGGAGTCGGCCTCGTCGCAGCGTCGCTTGCCCGCAGGCAGCGCCGTCGCGCGCCCCACGGGGCTGAAGCTGGACGCGCGGATCGCGATCGGGGACAGGCTGCGACCTTTGGTCGTGTACTTCCGCGTCGGCGACGGGGACACTACTGGTGAGAATGCTCTGGAAAATAATGCAAGTCTTTCATGTACGTAGGTATTATATTTTTTTAAAGCCCTCTCTGTAGACCACATTGAGGCAAGTCTGAATTTCGTGCACTTTATCATAAGATTCACCAGATCCTCTTTCTCTGTCACCTTGGCTTTAGGAGGTTTCTCCCTTTAACGTTTAAGGACCGTGCGAATTGAAGAAGAAAAAGTAAGCAGAGCAGTGCTTACTTCTTCTTCTTCAATTCGCACGGTCAGCATAGTTAAAAGTCAGACCATAAGCACGCATAACCTACTTGATGGCACACCATCCACATCCTCTCATAACCAATATTCAGAAAATAAGTCAATAAATTTTATTGTTTTTATAGATATGTTCATATCCCAGCCATCCTAACTATTATAAATGCGAAAGTAAGTTTGTATTTGTTAACTTTTCACGCTCTATGTACTCAACCGATTCTTGAAATCTTGCATACATGTAGTTTGAAGTATGGAAAAGGACATAGGGTACTTTTCATCGCGGGCAAAAACTAGTTTACAATAAAAAGTCAACAAAAATACCTGTGTATCCTAGTGGGAGAGTGCGGCAGGCCGGCGTTGGGCGCGTTGGGCGCCACCAGGGTGAGGTCCTCGCAGGACTGCCCCATCTGCATGGCGGAGTGGACCTCCCTCTCGTGCGCCACCTCGCGCGTGTTCGTCACCGCCTCGCACTCCTCCGCGCGCAGCTGGCTAACGCGCGGCGTCAATCGGGGACCCCACGAATTCTGCACGAGATATTTTTTTAATCATGACGCAACGTTTGTCCCTCACAACGCAATACAGTTAATTTCTTAAGACTTACTATACTAGCTTACTGCTATAATACAAGTATATGATGATATGTTTCTTTTTTATTTTTGCATGCTGTACACAGATAGGTGTATAGTATAATAATATGATTATGCGAAATGAAAGATGTAAGTCTACTAGATGCAGTGTTAGCAATAGAACACTCGATAAGAAAGTCGGTAAAATGAAGTGAACCCAGTAAACCATTGAGGTGTGTAGTCCTTGTGGACTCTCCAGAACAGGACTATTCTATACCCTCTTGTGGATTTCGTACGAGACGCCTATGGGATATAAAGTATGCTGACAGGCAAATATAGAATTCCTAAGGAGAGTTGACGTCAGGCAGGGTCGGTCGTAAAATCAGTCGAATGTCGAGAACACGCGAAGATAAAAACAGTTGATATAGGCAACAAAAGCATTGCGAAAGACCGTTGTCAAACACAGTCAAATCCCCAAAATTTTAAAGTATCCTTTTTTAAGCAAGCCTTCTATGGGTCTAGCTTTTCCAGAATTTCGGAAATGGAAATTTTTAGAGACAATTTTCAGGCATCATAACGGATGAAATCGTTCGACTTCTTTCAGAGCATCATATGTACACTTATGTTTCACAATGAATGATGAATTATGACTTGTCACTCACAGAGAGGCTGACGGGCGCGGCGAGGGGGCTAAAGGAGCCGCTGTAGCGGCGCGTGCGCGATATGTTGTTGCTGAACATGTTGAACAACGTGCTCCTGAAACAACAACCGTTTTACATTAAAGCTTTTACATTTTGTGTTTAGCCAATAGATATGTTGATGATGATGTGGATAAACGACTTTACCTGCCCTGTTAAAAAAAGCATACTGTAAGCTAAAGTACGTTTTGTCTTGTTCTGTTAACGTGTGACTGTGACAAAACATACTTTAGTTTAAAGTATGCTTTAATTTTTATATGAATAACAAGATTAACATTAACATTCCTAACCATACATAACATTAACACATAATCACTGGAGCCTCTGGAGATAAGCGTTATTAGAAAAAACAATAGGAGAAATTTTGCATCTGTTGTGGCCAAATCGTTGAATTGGGCGTATGTGAAGTTCCACGAGATAAGGCGCTCGTTTTTACTATAGACTAGCTTTTGCCCGGGGTTTCTCCACACTTCAACCTACATGTATGTAAAATTTCAAGAAGAAAGCGTGAAGAGGTAACATACAAACTTACTTTCGCATTTATAATATTAGGATCAGCATAATAATGATGATCCAAGAGACGTTTCCGTCGGCGGTGACACCTTGTCAGTTCCTGATGAGTTCGGATGTGACTAGAAAAGCACAAATTGGTCTTAAACGTGCGCGTGATTCGCGTCGTATGCGACTGCCCTCCATATCATAGGTACCTTTTTACGTGGAAAGTCACATGTCGTAATATGACCATCTAACTCTGTCCACATCGTTCAACGCTTTGTTTTAGAGTAGGTAGGTTAGCTTTGTTAATTTCTCATTCCTAAACAAACCGAGCATTACGAACTTTTGAGAAATAAAACATATGTTTTTAGTGAAGCTTTGAACAATATGGATATAGAAGGTCAATTCAAAGACTTGGTCACGATTAGACAAATTTAACGAGATTATAACATTATACAGACTTCAGTAATTTTAGTCAGATTTTTACGAAGCCCCTTCCGGTTGGGACCCTTAGCAATTGACCAACTTGGTGTCAGTAGTCACGCCACTAATCGACCACTATTAAAATGAACACTCACTCAAAAAATCCGACACCAATCATCGCAATGGCCACTTTCCAATTAAAAAGCGACGTCAATCTGCCATATGAAATGCGAGCATATTCACTGGTTTATAGATACAGTCATCAAAACAATTATGATTTGTGTGAGTGTAATCACAACATTATTAAAAGCAACCAGACTACACCCAAAGGCTTACAAATATTATCGTTCTTGTTTATACATTGATAGCCAGCCAGTACAATATATGAAAATGTATTGCAAACATTTTTGGAAAATTTTCAACTCTCATATTCTCCTTGAATAACTTGAATAACATTTAGCCTTAGGCTAAATGTTATTCAACAAGACAATGAGTCTGAGGCTTTAGTCTATATCTATATTTAGTAAATTTGTTTAGTTTATTTGTTGCAAACACAAAAAAGTACGATTATTTACCTATCTGTTTATTATTTTTAAAGTACAGACTTTTATCTGAGAGCCATTGCCAGATTACCACCTACCACTGCACTTGCACTTGGTGTTAGTTGCGATACGTTATGTTTGCATCTAAATTATGCATAATCAACTGCTCGGATTCAGATGAAAGTTACAAGAATAGACATGGGATTAACCCTGGACGTAGGGTTTTTAATGGAGCCATGAGGCTCAGCTAGTTTGTTCAAAACCCACGTAAAACTTAAAAGCAGCAGATTTTATCGCTCACGCCGCTTTTATCGCGACGCGACGCGACGATAGTATTACGCTACGATTACTTCAGTTTCAATACCTGGAATTATTTACAAATTATTCCAATTGATAAATGTGGGCTGTTGAGCATAGCTTCTTTTCTGATTGAGCAGATATGTCAGGTTTCAAGGCTTGCTAATGGACTGTCTGGATCTCTAAATTAAAGTTAACATTATAAAGTATTAATTAATTGTAACATATCCATATCATAGCAAAAAGGAGAGGCCTCCCCATTTTCCAACCACTTCGATCCCAAAAGGCCGACAGTTCATCAAACAACCTCATCCTCGGCTTGCATCTCTATCTTTTTTTTTTTCAATATTGGCATTCACTACAAGTTACATAATATTTCATTTACAAATTTGTTGGTTTGTTACTTTTTGAGAAACAGTTTTTCACATCAGTGA
The DNA here is from genome assembly GCF_027563975.2 of Plodia interpunctella. Taxonomy (NCBI): domain Eukaryota; kingdom Metazoa; phylum Arthropoda; class Insecta; order Lepidoptera; family Pyralidae; genus Plodia; species Plodia interpunctella. Next base: position 11,533,153 of record NC_071294.1, read on the forward strand.
AATTGGCATTTGGTAATGATTCAATGGTTTTCCATCACCACCACATATATATAATAATCATGTTTTGGAAATAAATACAAAATTCGCAGTTAATGTTTTTGAGCTGTAACATGATACCATGTCCATTTTTAACTATATATACAGTATTTCTATTCAAATTTCATGAATATCTGTAAAAATGGTCAGGCTCAGTGCCTTAAATGTAACTCCACATGAAATCCATTACTAGTAAAGAAAAAATATTTGTATTTTAGTTTGTAATGAATAAACTCAAAAATTACATGAGATACACAAAATGTTCTGTTCAGAGTAACATAGGCCACATTTTAAATAGTTACCAACCTTTGACACCCAGACTGCTAATATCAAATTTACAAATGGCTCACTGCAGAATATAAATGACACACAATAACAATACATATGTTTATTACAAGACTATAATTGATTGCTAATTTACATTGGTGCAGGCATAAAAACTAAGTAATATTAAAAAAAAAAAACAATATAAGATTGATGCAATGGACTTACATCAATCTAATATTGTTTTTTTTTTTTTTTTTAATTCAATAGCCAACATTTATTCTTCAAATCAACAGCAAGAAAATTAAAAAATGGTAAGCCCTTCTTGCATAATAGGGACCAACACTGTTTGAATGAGTTTCTTTCGGCATTTCTTCTCAGCAGTGGTCGTTCCGAAATGCTAGTAGTTTGTAGCTTTGGTAAACATCATTTAATTTAGAATATGACGTGAAAAAGTGCTTGTGAAGGCGTAATTTCTGAATAAATGATTTGATTTTGATTTCAAGACTTAGCAAGTTGTTTAGCAGTTCCAATTGCCAGTTGTGGCAATTGGAACTCTAATCAACTGTCTTGCTGGCCTAACTGGCCTAAGGAGTTACTAAAGTGTGGGTAATCACCTGTGTTTGATGTATATTTGCATAATTTGCAATTATTTCAATAATCACTATATTGTAATGAAATCTCAGACTGTCTATACTGACTAATTAGAATTAGTAATAGGTGTAATGATATTTGTTGGATCTACACAAGTGGATCTTCAAAATCCCTGAATATTTCTATCACATGAAATGCAAATATCTACATATTTGAAAACAGATTGTACATAGTAGGTATTCTTATTACGGCCCAAATGGATAAAGTACACACTTCAATATGCATACTTACCATAAAGTAATATGACAAAAAGCACTACCTACATCTGTTCTAAATAGGCCCGCAGCTCAATACCGTCTACAAAGAATGTTTATCAATAGACAGAATGTGGCTGACGTCGCCTTATTACCACATCTCTGTTTTAAATAAATCAATATAAAGAATACTTAGCACTACTCATGTATACTGGGCACTATAACTAAACTAGGCAAAAATAAATAAATATAGGTATTCAGCATAGCAACAACCATATATCGCTTTACGGAGGCATGTGGTATCTCGTCTCGTACGTTACCTGGGAGCAGTGTTGGTCGTAGGCGAAGTAGCCGCCGTAGACGACACCTCATTGATCAAAGGTGCGCTGCTGCACCTTTTCAATATGTTAGGAGCATCCACATCCATTATCTTTCAGTAACCATTCGTTCACTGACGTACTATGTAGTTATACACATCGGGACTGCCGACACTATTAGCTCTAGTTTATATAACACTGGAAGTGCACTTAGAAACAATCTATTCAATCAATAAAACTACTATTACGCCTACATACATATTATTTACCATGATCAAACCAAAGAATAACAAAATAAAATTAAAATACGCTACTGCAAAAGCTAAAAAGTGGCTCGAAGCTGACCTGTCAAATCGCCGCAATATTTTATTAAATCATTCACAACATCGAATATTTTGAATTGATATGGAAGATCTGTTTTATGTAAGGATATGCAAAAGACTAATTATGCAATTTGATGTATAACGATGTAGCGATAATGAAAAATTAAAGGAATTTTATAAACTACCACATTTTAAACTATAAACAAAATGAAGAAGAAAATAAAATAGGTAATACCGAACGCAACCAATTCCAATAGCTGTCAAAAATACGATACGTTCCTTTCAAATAATCCAAGTTGATTGAATTTTCGCTTTATGTGTTCGTTCACATCTATCAAGTATCTATAGATTATGTGTATTTTTTGTATCTATATTATAGAAATTAAAATTAAAATATCATTATTTTATGTAACATATTCTTCATAATAATAATTATTCTGATTGGAATTAAATAACCAACATTGACAACTGAGATTGACAGAATGAAACGAAACAAACTTCACTTCTTTTCCCCTTTCCCTTCCACCCGGCCGCCTCTCTTGCTTCAAAAGTGATGTCGACTTCTGTTTACTGCTGCATCGAAATGTAAACAAAACAAAGATAATATCACATAGTACATTACATTGCCTAAAATGTTTTTTAAAAGAAGGTGAGAATTGTATGAATGTATAATTTATATATGTGTTGTGCCATTATGTGTATTAATCTGCAATTACTTTACACAGTACAACAGTAAAATACAGCATAGCTGTATTAGTTGGCGCAGTTTTGTATTGCGAGTGGTTTGTCTACCTTGCACAGCCGCTGTCCTGGCCAACATTGCAATGCCTCCATGATCCATGCACCCGGGTGCTGTTCATAGCAGACCCGCAGATACAAGGGGACACCGCTGTTGGGCCTCCCCTCAGCTATCTTTTCAACTGGGATAGCGACAGGTACTTATACTTTTTTAGCAGTTACGCGTACGAAACCTCGAAATAGGCCTAGATTGTTCTGGACTCTTGGCCAAAAACCAGTTCTGTCTGTAATCAACAGCTTACTAGCTATACCTCAGGCTTTAGGGATTGGATATTTGTAGGTCCTGATATTGTTCTCACTGTGTCTATAAGGACCCACCAAACAGACTGCGGTGGGTGTATCTGGTATCCCACTGCTCGGCACACAACAAGGTTTCATTCCAGCTTTAGTTATGTAGAGCTATTTTATTCAATAGTCTATATGATTGTCTGCTCATATAGCTTCGATATGTCTAGCTTATCAAGAACCTTGATTACAGTTCTATCAAGACTACAATAAATTATTATTTCAGGTACCTAAAGTCTACATTCTCTGTGGTTTTGAACCATTTCAACCCAGACGTCCTGGTGTACCTGGGTGACTTGACAGATGAAGGCTCCATAGCCACCATGGCACAGTTTCATTCATATGTGAAAAGGCTCTCCAACATATTTGAAGTAGACTATCCTGTTGTTGTAAGTTTGTTTTTTTTACAAGCTTTAATTTTATTTATTTATTTAATTTTTTCTTATTTAATTATATATATTATATTGATTTCAATTTTACTTTTAAAAAAAATAAAATTTCATCTGTCCTCACCCATTTTCACTTGTCAAATTTCACCCACTTTTACTTGTGTCCTGTAGAAATGAAATTATCCATGTTATGATAAGCATAACCAGACAGTGTGCACCTCAATGACATTTTAGATTTTGACAAAAAATATTTAGTATAAGATACCTGTACCCCTTGCCCAGCAGTGCAGTGAGAAAACATCTGAGAGAGAGTAGCAAGATTAATGTAAATATTAAGTAAAGTTTATAAACCACTAAGGACTAAGCATATCCACAATTAAATTTAATGCATAACATATTGGATGTACTAATAAAATTCCAATACATAATTGAAAATTAATTACATGTTTTGATGATGAAAACTACAGATAACTGTATTTTTATTAATGTTCATTTCCTAATTTGACCAAAGAATTGATTGCAATCAACTTGAGTTTCAGAAAATTTTATCTATATTGATAAAAGTATGTATCTAAGATTTATCTTAACATAATGAAGATTGTAATATTATTTACATTATTCAGAATAAGTAGTGCAATATATTTAAATAAATAAAATAATTTATAATGTCAGAGAATAAGTTTGGATAATAAATAAATAAAAATAATTTCCAGCAAATATGGCTGCCAGGCGATAACGACATAGGCGGCGAAGGCGAGCCAATAAAAAAAGATAAAGTGGAGGAATTTGCCAAAGTGTTCATGCAGCCAGATGTTGTGAGATTCTGGAACATATCCTTCTACAAAGTCAATGGCATCACAAACACAGTTCCGCAGATAGTGGCCGGGCCTGAAGACACCAATTACAAAATTGTGGTCTCCCACTACCCTCTGACCCATAGGCATAGTTTTATTAGTAAGGTAATCTATTTCTTTTTAATATTAATTACTTTGTTTTGAATATATATTCCTAAGTATGTATTATATATTTACTATAGCTGCGAAGTGACCCAAAATGAGTTTTGGCCTCCAACAATACAAACTTATCCAATAATGAAAAACTGAATGAATTTGTGAGAATAAAATTTGTATGTAATACAAACTTATGTGCACGACATGGGAAACAGTGCTGTGTACAAGATCAACTGCCATCTCTAAATTTTACGTTTTTTTTTTTTTTTCATTTGAAACCATTCTGTTGCAAACAATATCAGGTGAACTCGATCATCCGTCCAGACATATACTTCAGCGCGCACGACCACGAGTCCAAGTACGTGCAGCAGCGGAAGGAGCTGCCGCTGCACAACAGCTCAGTGCTGAACATCCACCGCGACGCCGGACTCTACGAAGTGTCGGTGCCGACGTGTTCGTACCGCATGGGCACCTCACATATTGGCTATGGAGCTGCTTTGATTGGTAAATCTTAATAATATTTCTTTTAAATACAGGTGTTACCCAGGTATACCCTAACTAATATTATAAATGCAAAAGTGTGTTTATTTGTTTGTTATCTCTTCACGCTCTATCTACTCGAATGTTCTTGAAATTTTGCATACAAGTAGGTTGAAGTGTGGAGAAGGTATGTCCTTCTCCACACTTCAAACTCGGAAAAATAACTCGTTCCGTGAAAAATTTACGCGGGCGAAGCCGCGGGCAACAGCTACGAGTATGAGCACGAGATGGCTTACCATCTCGTATCTTAATACGGCACTCTGTGTAGATTCTTTGTTATAAGTTCCAAGTTAATGTTAACACATTTAAAAAGGGAGTAAGGTTTTCGATGGGTTTTCATATTTGTTACAGTGTACGCAATTGACAACTACTTTTATCACAGTTAATTACAGTTAAATATATTTTTTTAATATACAAGAAAGAGAGTTCGGTCGCCAGATGAAAGATACTTATAAAAATACATAATTTGCATCAAAAAGTTCTTAGTAGTCAGGTCCAATATTATCTATAGCAATATTCATGATATGGAGTCCTATTTTAGACTGATCCACACGCCACATTATGAAGCTACATAATGCTGTGATTTGGATTAATTATATTTATCCAAAGGTAAAAGTGCCGAGTTTTAAATTTGATTTTGACTCGTGGTCTCACTCATTTTGTCCCACTGTTAATTAATGTGATCCCACTAATCATGGTTCGTGGTCCCACAACTTAGTGGTACCAGTCATAGGTATTTCGTACTAAAACTCTGCTATTTATGAATCGATGTTGTTTATTTTCAGAGCGTGACCACTGGCTGGTCCAGTACACGGTATTCTGGTCGCCACAGCGGTTCCCGCAGCTGTTCTTCTACGCTCTAGTGCTCATCTTATTCTGCGTGTACGTCATCGTGTTCTGTCAGAGCAGGCTGATGCGCTATTGCAGGTCCAGCAGCAGGACCATGGACGAGGTTCCGTTTTTGAAAAGAGTCTAGTAACTAGTGTTGCCGCTTGATAGAATATCGATAGCGTTTCGATAGACTATCGATAGTTTTGCATACTGTCGATAGTGTCCAATGCATATTGCATAGTGTCATGCAATGGTATCATTGCATGACAAAATATTGATAATAAAGCAATACAAAACATTCCAACAAGGTATGTGAATTGAAATGCCAAAATTTTAATATACCTATATTATTATTATTATATTTTATAAAGAAAACGCCAAAGAGTTAAACGATTGGAATTTGGTCAATTTAAATATATAGAAACGGCCCCAACAGACAAATTTATATAAACATGTAGGAACAAATCACTAAAATTGAGTTAGCCTTTAAGCTAAGGATACTAACACAACTATACTATATTTTATAACATACTTTTCCCGCGGCTTCATCCGCGTTTATTTTCACCTCCTATTATAGTCATTTTTGAAAAATGGCCTATGTTTGACCATTCAAAGATAGGCCATTTTTCAAAAATGACTATAAAATAGGAGGTGAAACTCCCATGAGTGTACGTGCATACCATATTTCATCAAAATCGGTCCAACGGTTTTACCGTGAAAGCGAAATAGGCAGACTTGCGCGATTATAATTTAATAACTATGGATTTAATACTTTTGTTGGATTTCTAAATAGCACCTATGAATTATGTCATTTTTATTATCATGTTATCTATTAATTTTAGATTTGTTTTATCTTTTTATTATACATTCCTAACCACAGTGCATTTGTCATTTATATATTTTTTTTATGATGTAGTACAAATAATATCTATAAAACTAACAGTTCTACTTATAAACTAATGAGGAGATCAATTTTTGCTGTTACATCAATTTTTTGTTATAGAAGCAATGTGCCCAGAACTAGTAGCATCTCCCCGCTAACCTGCCAGTTTGCAGTGCAAAGCACTGCTCTTCGTTCTCTAGTTGTCTAGATGAGACGCGCTGAGATTTCCGACCATAATTTCTTTGGTTCACGGGCCGAGGGACCCATTGTCTCCATTGCGAAAGTTAAACACATTTTTCCCAGTAGTGATCTGGGCTTCATATTCTCAGTATGTTAAGTCGGCCGCACCCGAAAGGCAAGACGCCTGCCAAGCCACTATTTATGCCACACTAACGTCGAACGCCGATTGCATGGACATTGCGTAGTTAGTACGAGTGCTTTTATGTACCGCAATGAAAAACCAGCAATGTATGCCGAATACGTCAAATTTCAGCGAACTTATCCGTCATAGTGTGAAGTTGGCATTAGATTATTATCATGTGTCATAAGACAGATGATTGGTGCTAAAAATAACAAATACTATATGGAAAATGTAAATAATAAAAAATAAAATTAATAAAAATATAGCTATGTATTTCGTAACAACTTACATAATTTCAATCCAAGTCCATATTTGTGAAAAGCATTTCCAAATATATGACAATGTACAGTTCCCTTCATATATTTCATAGAAAACAAACAAAATTTCCCTTATTAGAAAATAATTACAAAAATTTTTAATGTTCATATAAAAATACCAAAACAATTAAAATAAATTAAGTGACTTTTATATTATCATCAACTATGCTCTCTTGTCTTGCTCTTTCAGCTCTCTTTTAAATAAACAGCATTATATACACAGCAGATATGCATAATTAGCAATATAGGTAATATAAGAAAATCCTAAAGGCATAATAAATTAGTTATTGAACAGTTAAAGGCTGTTTGTTCCTTGCTCTCAAACAGGAGTTACAAAATGTTACATATGTGACATTTAATACATTACATAAATATAATACATTCGCTTTTTATGTAACAGGGTTATTTAATTGTAATTTTAAATATTTTTTAATTCAATTTTTTTTTAAATTTAAATTCAAAAATATTTAAAATTATGTTATAACAGGCACATAACAGGGTTATTAAGTTGTAGTTTTAAATATTTTTGAATCTTTCATAATACCCTAATATTATAAAAATAAAATTGTTAATACATTAGCTTTTTTTATGAGAGTTCTAGTTTTTCAGCGTCACAGACAAAAATATCTTGTCTAATTCACCACTCCAAAGTCGTGGGCCAAGCCGGCCACGACTTTGGAGTGGTGAAGAAGAATATTTAGATATTAAACAAATTTTAAATAGGAGTTTGCACTTGTGGCCCCTTTGATTTGTTTAAGTATTAAACCAACAAACTTGCTTTTCAAATTTCTCTATATTTCTTGTTGTGGTAGACAAAGCTGTCTTTGGAAGTCGTCTTCCTAGACATTCCTCGTAGCTGAAAATGGTTGCTCTCGTGTGGAATGAAACATACACCAATTATCCTGGCAGTACAAATATATAAAGTAAATCATTATAATAGCTATATCTCGGGTAAAGCTAGATTGAAATGACCCACAGAATTATTATTATTAGAATAGTATTTTAATACGAGCTCTCATTCCAAGTACATATAGGTACATAGTGCAATAGTGTGTGTATCATTTTAACTCACACAGGTGTATGTATCTCCTAAATATTATTTACTAAATGTATTTAAATATTTTTGTACAATACATGTATTGTAAACTAATCTGTTTTTGTTTTATTTCGCTGCAAACCTTTCAGTAAAACCATAAAAGTCAGCAATGATACCATGTACACGTTTAAAATAAGGAATGTCAATTCTGTCGAGACTAGTAATGTTCTTACACTTAAATTGATGGCTCCAGTTATTAAATTAGCCACCAAAAAACATGGCAATCCATTTGCATTAATATCGGAAAGTATCATTGGAGCTTCAAAATCATCGTAAATAACTTCAACAAAGTATGTAACCATCATGATCGACCATAATATTGCTGCAATGTACAAGCAGTAGCCAGCATTAGCTAGAGTTCTAGATGTTGTTCTATAATCCGGCAATATACATGTAAAAGTCCAAAGAATAGCAACAGATATCATAAGTTTCTTCAGTACTTCACTTCTTTGGCTAGATTTATCATTGAATACTGTTTGGAAGTAAGCAGCAAATAAGTACATTGAGACATAGCCCAGACTTGATGCTATTCCTTCTCGGTTGGCAGAAATCAAATCTGTGCGAGGAATGTCACTGAACACCCATCCTTCCAGTCCATAGTACAGCAGGAACTCATGAACAGCTAATGTTACGATGCTTAGCAATAAACGTTTGTCAGAAAAATATAGTAATAAACTGGACAGTAGCTTACAAACAGCTATGGTGAAAAAGAAGTTCCAATGCACTCCATATTCAGTAACATGTTCGTGGTAGTCCAACTGCTTTACAGACACATATCTGCCGACTCCAAGGCAAAATAAGATTGATACAAATTGAGCGTTGCTTTTTAAAACGTAACCGATACCTTTTTGGCGGACGTCTTTGTGAACAAGACCACTTATGAGTACGAATAAGCCCACACCTGTATCCATCAAACTGTAACCATAGTTTTCAGTCTTGGCCAAATTTCTTGGAAAACCTTGAAAATCAACAGCTAGGATACAAAACACAGTCATCAAATAAGTCAGTCCCCTCACTGTTGTTATTGTCTGTATCTTCTTGAAATCATTAGGTTGTTCTAGTTTTTTCGTTACATCAATATAGCACCAATAGCCATATATCTCATAAGCCAACGGGAGAAATATGGTTATATTTAATAAATATATATGGTGTGCAAGGAATGTATTAGCAGCTATCAAAAATAAAATAATGATAATATATTCGTACAAATACTGCAAGTACTTGCCTCTCTGGTCCATTCGTAATATTGAGGTGAAAAGGCAGCATTGAACAGTATACATGATGCAACAGAATGTATGAAAAGCCGTCGACCCATGGTTGTTAAACATAAACTTCTGATGGTAAATCTTATATTCCGTGGCATTCATAATGAATAGTCCTGTAGACGCCTGAGATAAGGTTCGGACAAACCCTTTTTTTGTTATCCTTATCAGATACTGTTTTTCTTAGAATAATTTACAAGATTTCTAGGAACTCTTGAATATCACATTATCAGCGCTTGGAAATGACATTTAGGACGTAATAAATTATATCCAAAGGTTTTGAAAACAAAACACAAACTGAAATAGAACCAAAAAACACGATCAAAACAACTATGAACTACGAAAAACTTTTTCAGTTTGTTTGACATTGACAGCTGCAAATGTCATGTTGAGAGAAGTTATGTTTTATTTCGGCCAAGGGCCAAAATGAGTATAGTAGTACCTTTTAAAATGTAAATGAAACGTTCATCAACATTTAATAACTTGTTTATAATAAACAAGTTATTAAATAGGTAAGATAAAGAACTGAGCATATGATCTATGGAATATCTTGTCATTGTTTTCACCATCAGACCAATAACGATACAATAAAATACAATAGGTTGCCTTGATATTGAAACACCGAAAATATTTTTATTCAAAAGTTTATTTCTTACTTAGTCCTAACACAAAGACTAGCTTAGAACTAATTTGTAACTTAGTAAACAAATGTTTAATTGTACAAACATAAATAAGTTTTATATATAACTTAAAATACTTAACTACAAACGATCACTGAGAACAGTTAAGTTTAACACCAAACGAAAACTCATATTATTTTATTACATCATTGTATAAAATTCCAAAATAAATGAGATTACAAACTGAACACACTTATTAACGTATAAAACGGTGTTGAAGTTCGTATGAGTATCAATATTTTATCGTAGCACACCATTACAATGTATTTGGTGTCATAATAAAAGAGATGGCAATGTTCTCGTTTTCAATTTGTTTCCTAATGCGCGATGAGTTTAGAAGTCAAAGTCGTATGGACGTTGGGGGCGCCTCTGTCCTAGGGGGATGTTGACTTCCTCCGCGGAGTGAAACACCTGCGCCTGCGGCCGCGGGGACGGCCGCGACTGCTGCGGCTGCGGCGCCGGCCGGCGGGGGGGCTCCTCCTGGAACATAAAAATTTAAAGAATTTGGAACACACTTGTCTTATTACACCTGCTTATTTTTAATATGAGTATGAATCACATTTTTATATCGATTAACTGAATTAAATTAGCTTTTCACCAAAAAAAAAAAATAGGGTCTAAAAAGGATTAAGATGCCATGAATATTATCACTCCTATTTCCAATGCAAAACAGACAGAATCAGAATTTTCGTTGGCCAACACATCGTTAATTAATTGAGAAAAATATTTACAATTCATTGAAAAATTATTTCCAACAATTTTTATGAACAATGCCTGTTTGCTTTCAGAGGAGAAATACAAACCCCAAGACAACCCGGAGCAGAGTTCTCTGGCGCAGGTATACGAGGAATCCCCAAGTGAAATGGGTTAAAGGATGATGAAGAAGAAGATGGATAGGATCCTACCTCTTCCTCTTCTTCCTGGTCGTATCTGTCGTCCCTGTAGACCTCAGCTGGGTAGAACCTGTCGGAGTACTTCAGAGACACGTTGGGTTTCCTCTGGACCTCCTCCTCGTTGATGGGCCGGTACAGGTACTCGTTAACGAAGTGGTATTTGGCTGACTTCTGGCAGATGTTATCGTGCGTCGGCGGCATGCAGATCAAATGGACCTGGAAAGGAATATTGTTTGATAACTCAGAATGACTGGAGTGGAGGAGATACAGTAGGATAGCTGATCATGGACTCCGACGCCCTATGGCGCGGAGATAACTGGTCAAACGTTATAAGAGAAAGACATTTTTTAAAATCAATTTTCGAGTGGGTCAAATTGAGAAATCCCCCAGAGTAATGCCAGTCAGACGACAAAAAATATCAAATTACCTGGTGGAAAGTGAAGCCATCTGGGCAGATCCAAGAGTGCTTCACGCTGTCCTGACAATAGTGGAACACCTCGCAGTTCAGCTCCTGGTCCGCGTAATAGCCGGTCTGCTTGCCGACGCAGTCGAACTTCGACTGCTGCAGGAGTTGAGATAGACGGTCGGGTTCCTCCTTCTCCTCCTCAAGCTCTTCTTCTACTTCTTGCAGCTGCTGTTGCTGGAGTTTTGAAGGCAGTTGGCGTTGTTCTTGTGGCTGTAAAAGAGGAATTAATTAATTCATATAAATTAAAGTTGGTTTAAGGTTTATAGATCTAAAATATATCTAACTTAAAAAAATATATTACCAAGCAGGCAAACAGGTATACGGCCCATCTGATGGTAAGTGGTCACCACAGCTTATCAATGCCTACAACACCAGGGGTGTCCCACGCGCGTTGCCTACTTGTAGCCTGGGATCTTTTGCCACAGTAACCTGTATTACACAGCCACTCTCATCCTTCCAGCATACAGTAATGACGTTCTTATTAGGTACTTTCTATTTCATAGCCACAGTTTAGTGAGGGTCATTTAAAATGGCTACTATTTATCATACGTCTATATCTTTATGCACTTATACAAATAAACCATTATTATAAAAAGACCATAATGCAAGTAGCTACTTAATACAAAAAGTGTGAAAGTTAATGCTTTATCGAAGCTCATTTGAGAGAGAGAGCACTTAAATCATCACTTTCTCTCGCAGTGGACGTTGACCACTGTTTGTATTTGTTTTAGATTTCTAGATTACCTATATAGGTATGTGTGTCATCTAGAATATATGTGTGTGTGTGTGTAGCAATTTATTATTTCTGTATACACATATGTCACTAGAGTTTTATTTTTCTAACGGAGTTATATTCTCAAAAATATAAATAAATAATAATAGGATAAATCACACAGATTGAGCTAGCTCTAAAGTAAGTTCGAGACTGGTGTTGTGTGATACTAACTCAACGATACTATATTTTTTAACAAATACATATATAGATAAACATCCAAGACCCGGACCAATCAGAAAAAGATCATTTTCCATCATGACCCGACCGGGGATCGAACCCGGGACCTTTCGGTTCAGTGGCAAGAACTTTACCACTGCGCCACCGAGGTCGTCGAATATAACATTTGATGAATTTCCAGGCGGATTTTGTGTATCTACTCTTATTGTATAGGTTTTACATAAGGATGGATAAGGATATCCCAGCTTCTTCCAATTGATCTGCAGTGGTGTAAGCCAAACTTGAACCAGGTAGAATTGGGTATGATCCTACTGTTGCGTCTATATCTATTGGCAGCTCTTCTTCTTATCGAGTGGTATGACTTACTCGATTTCTAACTAAAACTGGTATAAATATTTATCCAAATTATCAATTGAAATATATAATTGCTTACAACATTTATATTAAGTAGGCTTTTGGTTGCTGCATCTTTTGGTATCCAGTATTTATATTTTCTGGGTCTTTCCACGATCGTTAATAAGCGTCAAGGACCAGGGTCTCCTAATTTTTCGTCACCACTTTATACAGACCATTGGTACGCATTCCTTCTTTACAACGTCAAGCCAGCACTTTTGCGTTTCCTTCTTCTATGATGTAGTGTTTACCTTTCTAAGCGGTGGTCCTCTAGCAGGTTGCCTTTGCTCTTCCAAGTAGACCTGCTGTGGCGTCGGCCTGGCTTGCACCAAGTAGGGCTCCGGCTGCTGGTCCTGCGCCTGCTGCCGCTGCTGGTAGCCCGCCAGCTCGGCCAGCGACGGCGTGGGTCGGAAGCCGGCTGGCAGCGTGTTGGGGTACGCGGTCGGGCTGTACGCGCGCGGCCTAAGGTTGCGGGTTTCCTGGAAATAAGGAAAAGTTACATTTAAAGCTCATATCCATATTTTTTAATAACCTTTTGAATGTGAAACCATTTATAAGCTTTTATTTAGTTTCACCTCTTCCGATGCTTGCTTGTCTGATACTAACCAAACCTTGTAAGTTAGATAAGTACTTATTTTGTTGTGTTCTACAAACTTGAAATTTCCCACATCGCTACAGTTGCATTATTATGATAAGCGTGACCTAATGGTGCACCAAGGATTGGCTCCCAACGAGTGAACTCCTCAACGGTTTACAGCACGGACATGGTATTTTTCTTGTCAGGCTTTAAATGCCACAAGATCTTGTCGACTGACAACAATAAAAGCTTGTGACAAAAATTACATTCTTGTAAAAAAACATGATTATTATACAAGTTTTTTCGTTTCACAAATTTCGCAATCATCTGTTTTGTAGTATCTAACTACAGAGAGCATTAACATTTAGTGAATGATAAATATGTGTTTGCTTGTGAAGAAATAGAGGCAGGTATAGGTAGACAATCATTTGACAGGTACTTACACACTTTACACAACAGCATCTAACATTTACAAAGGTTCAGGTCATGTCCGTAGGGTCATTGTGTGTCCCTAGAAAAACTATTTGATGCATAATAAACTTACTATAAATATTTATGGTAAGCCCTTCTGGCATAATAGGGACCAACACTGTTTGAATGAGTATCTTTCGGCATTTCTTCTCAGCAGTGGTCGTTCCGAAATGCTAGTATTTTGGTAGCTTTGGTAAACATCATTTAATTTAGAATATGACGTGAAAAAGTGCCTGTGAAGGCCTAATTTCTGAATAAATGATTTGATTGATTTTGATTGATTGATTCATGATATCACAAGTAATAAGCAGACAATATGGCCAAAAGTAGACTGTCTCTCTATTTTTCTAACTAGGTACTTACTTATGTCCGTATAAAAATCACTTTAACGGTTCAATGATTGCTCCGTTTTGGTGTAATAGAAGGACAAACACACTTCTACATTTTAAGTAGATTGACAATAAATAATATCACAACGGTAAACCATTTATAACCATACTAGCTGGGCTCTGGTGCTTCGCCCCCGTGGGAATTATGTAATTCGACATTAGGTAATTTTATATAAAACAAGTGAGTAGCCATGATGATCGAAACAAACCTATTACTTTCTAAGCAAACAATGAAAGCAGGTAGAAAGACAATAATGTTGCAATTTTATCGCGCATTCTACAAAATGTAGATCCGTATTGCGTAATTTACGTAATTACGAGCAATCAACGTGAAACATTGGAACGCGAATGCTGCGTGGAAACCAATGACAAAGAAAAGTATTCACTAGTTAGCCATATTATAAACTAGACGCGGGGTAAAAATGTTTATTATTGACTATATTCAATAATGCCTACTATCAAATCTAACTCCGTTATTTAAAAAAAAAAGTGCAAGCATACTTTAATATAAAGCTAAAATATGTTTCATTATCGCACTTTATAATAATATGGTCTTTATTAATGTTATTTAAATAAAAGTTATACAATAGATCTAAATTAAGATTTGAAATAAAATAAAACAAAGTTGATATTGACAGAAAGAGACAAAACATTATTTACATAATAGTATGCTTTAACTTTTTATAAATATAACAGGACACCTGTGTTGGCAGCTCTTGTAAAAGCTGGTACGCGATGAGCACACAATATATATAACGCTTTGATCCGTTTCTGTATTTCGAATACGCGTTTCCCTTACTCGTACCTATGAGCGAAATGTTTATAATTTTCTGTCTACAGTGAAAACAGTCGGACATGATCAATCGTGCGGGACGACGTTGGAGCGATGTATGGATGTAGGTAATTATTTAATTGTAATTAAGTGTTACTGGAATTATGAAATGGCTGCCGATTTCTGGGGAAAAAAAAAATACTTCCAAGGCCGCAAAAAATCACACGACATGCGAGCGATATTACTAACAGCGACCATCAAGTACAACGAACCAAAACGTATGCACGATTTAAAATCTAGGTACGTAAGATTTAAAAGTTCAAAATAACCCTCAAAATACTCGTAGTGAAGTAGTGAAAAATATACCTGGCTAGGTACATAGATAAAAGAAATCCTAGGTAACTAGGTACTTAGTTACAATATATTTTTTCTCCTTTATTTCTGGTATTTTCTGTCTAGGTATTGCTGAGCAGAGTTCTCTCTTCTTGTACTCTATTCTTCTCTATTCTGTGATGATCTTATCGACGCAACACTCATTGAGAATCTGTCGGTCGACAAGTCGAGCAAAAAAAGCGGCATTAATTTGACCGTATCAGGTAAATATCTATTTTGTTTCATAATTGATTATCATCATCATATCATGATTGTTGGCGGAACTTGATTTTTTATTTACTGACCAAATGATTATTAGGCTGACGTTTTAAATAATCAATTCCCTTTTTTAATCATTTAGTGATCATTTAATTTGTTTCATGCTTATGTGTTTATAGCAGCTACAAGACTAGTTATGGACACTTCAAAATTAAAAAAGTGCGGAACTTTTTCGCAACAAGCAAAAACCACTAAACGCAATACAGTTTGCTTCACGATAAGAAATAAACAAATAAAGTATTGCTTTCAACTTTCACTGTTGACCTTGTCTCGGACATTGACTCGTATAAAATTGCATCTCCTGTTGTAGATACATAGATAGGTAAATATTTTCGGTCACGTCACAATCGACAATCGATCAGAAATTGGCGGGAAATCACTTTCGTCGTTGTCGTCGTTCGTTGAAACAGAAAGTTCGTTTTTCTTCACTGTTTACTACTTACTTAGTTTTTGTTTTCGATTTGAGATTCTACAGCACTATAATTGTAGATGAACATGGCTTTACTAACTGTAAACTTTAACTTAGAAATTGAAAGTTTCTACGTTATGTATTTCTAAGATATTTTTATTATTTGCGATTGGTATTTTATGCATAAAAAAAGAATGACTGAAATAAGTATAGACTATTAATTATTACTATAGTATAGTACACTGAACAACAATTTTCGCATCAATAAATTGAAGTCGAAGATCTCAAAACGACGAAGTGGCTTAAGATTAGACTTCACCAAATACCTACGTTTTTAGTGAACGTAAACTAGGTACATAATAAGAAATAGAAATGTATTTATTAATAACATACATCATAGAAAATGAACAAAATGTTAATTTTACAAAGGTACCTACATTAAATACTATGCTACAAAAGGGTACCACTCAGCTTGTGCCGTGACGAAGAGCCTTGACGCTGATTTTCAGTGATACCAAACAGTGTAAGCATTAAACTATAGGTAGGTACTCCACTCAATCAACCACAACTAAAAATAATTGAAGTCGTAGTGGTTTAATGATCAAAACGCCTGCCTGTGGATCGAAAGGGCTCGAATCATACGTGTGCTACATGAGTTTGTATACCAATCTGACTTATGTATAGTAGTTTTCATAGTCCACTTGCTTCCGGTGAAGGAATATATCGTGAGGAAACTTGTACACTGGTTAATTATAAACTTGTGTGTGAAATGGCATACTCATTCCACTCCATTCATAGTGCCAAGAACGAGTTGTTGTGTATGTTTCATTCCACGTAATTACCAAGACCCCCAACCATGAGGAAATTAGACTATGAAGAAGAAGAGATTCTACTCAATCAGCCTTGAAGTAGGCGCCATTGCATGAGAGAGCTACTTGTGGCTAAACCATGAAGACATAACTATGATGATGAAACTATATACCAATTCCCTAGGTTCAAACCCACGACCTCCAGGTCAAGCGAACACGTGTACCCAGCAACAGAATGGTTCATTTAGCAAGGTCAAGATCACGTTGTCCAAAACGCTTGAATGACTAAGATTAATTGACAGAATTAAATTGATTGCATTAATCCATATCATATTCAATCGGCGACACGCACGATTCTGTATCACGAACACAGCGACAAACGGATATACGTACGAGTAATTACAATATATCCATGTATTCTAGACTAGACCATTTAAATATCTAACTATATTGTCAACTAAGGATACATGCAATTTCAATGCAAGAGAATATGAGTGATATCTCTCGGGAATCTATTGAAAAGGTTTACCCATCCAATTCGAAACGATACGTAACGAAATTTTCGAACACAGTTACTAACAAACAACATTGTTTAGGATCGTTTACATAGCAATATTAATAATTTACTGCATTTTAAATAATTTCTTGCCAGAACCAGCTACTTCAATGGTTCATCAGAAGCTGGCATCAAGTCAGCCCGAGTACAGGTGTTTGAAATGAGAGAGGGAGATTTAAAACTAGTTAAACGTCCAATTGTTGGTTCCCTGAGATCCTATAAAATGTAAAGGCATATATGCAGGCGTTAACGGGCATAGAAAAGGAAAGACTTGACGTATAACTTATGTTCACAATACAAACAAACGTTCATTCATCATTCATTCATCAGACATTAAACGTCGCTAAACATTTCGTCAAATTTTGCAGTAAATAAAATGTCTACTACTCAATGTTCGTACGCGTCGGCGTGTGTCTTGAGTTGATGACAGTGTGGAGCCGGCATTAGATTTGATCTATTGAAAGCAATTGCCTGTTGCTATCTTGCTGTAAATCTGAAAGTGGTTCCTACTCCTGTTGATTTGTTATGTTACGTACGATACAGTAAGAGGCGATAGAAAGATAGATAGTTAAATAATTATTTGTTATACTGTAAAATAATTATCGTACGCTTGTTACGACTAACTTTTTAATTACAAACTGTTTTATAGACGTCATTTTGTACTTGTCAATTTGTACAAGAGTAAGGTGTAGATCGATCTTGATCGTGCATTCGATTGAAGAATTTCTTTTGTGTTTTGTTATTGTCACATTATAAAGTATTAGAGTATAGTTTATTATCTTGATCAATTTGATGTAACGTGTTTAGCTCAAGCTGTATTTTAACCGACGTCAAAAAAGAGGAGGTTCTCAATTTGTCACGATATTTTTCTTTAACTAAACAAATTAGATAGGTACCTATAAGAACTATCGGTATGTACTTACGTAGGTATGTCTTTACTAGAGGTAATTATGATTGAGATAGGCTTTATGCACAATAAATAGTAAATTATTATTTACTTTGAGAAAATTGTATTTTATTCTACATGTATCAGTCTATTCGGCTATACTTATATTCAACTAGAAATTTTCTGAGGTCAATTACCTCTTGGTTGAGCGCCAAGGAGTCGTCTCCTTCGACTCCCGCGTCGGGCACATCATCGTCCTCCTCGGCTTCTGCCGCGAACGCTGCGCCAAGCAACAGCAGGCCTAGTAGGAACTGCCACCTGGAAACAACAACATTTCTTCTTTAAGACTGGATTCTCAGGAATTTACTCTCCAACACTCCGTCCACATACACACACATACATCTGGCCACAATTTCAAGCCACATGCACATGTTTACATCGCATGATGATGTTGGCTAATTATATAGATCTTCTATAGTGTAGCTTGTCTTCTATAGTGTAGCCTGAAGTTTAGCTACATATACAGTTATATGTAACTAAGTACTTCGCACGGGTGCAAATATTCTCTTGAAAACTTTTAAGATTTTTATGCGGATAGGGACAGACAGAAAGCGGGAAGCGACTTTGTTTTATACTATATTATAGTGATAGGGTACACCAATGAATGAATAAATAAATAAATATAGAAGGACAAATCACACAGATTAAGTTAGCCCCAAAATAAGTTCGAAACTTGTGTTATGAGATAGGTACTAACTCAACGAAACTGTATTCTATAGAAAGAAAGAAAGAAAGAAAGAAAGAAAGAAAACATTTATTTGCCAAAAACATGAGTACAAATAGTCAAAATGAATTAGACCTACACGTTTTACCGAATATAGGTATGCAAATATAATTAAATAAAGAGGAGCATGCTATCCACTACAAATCCAAAACAAACTATAATGAACTATAATGTACTATACTAGCCCTAAATTCTATCCGAGTCTATCATTAAAGAAATCATTTAAAGTATAATAACATTTATCAGTTAATAAAGACTTGAGGTGCTTTTTAAATAGATTTAAATTTAAGCTTTTATATTGATTTGGAATTTTGTTGTAAATTTTCGGTGCCATACATACTATGCTATTACCGAGTAAAGCAGTTTTTGATGGTCTTATATGAACATCCAAGACCCAGGTCAATCTGAAAAACATCATTTTTCATGTTGACCTGACCGGGGATCGATCCTGGGACCTCCAGTGTAGCAGTCCGGCATGGTGGCCTTTATGTTGACCACGGAGGTCGTCAAACAGTGAATAATCAGATAGACATTTCACTGACAACATACTCGTATGTACGCTGCCAATGGAATTAGTAGATACCCACTACGTACAACGGAGTACCTACTAATTCCATAACGCTGCCAAAGTAATAACAGAGATGTGAAAACCATCAAACCGGTCACAATTACCATGCGATAGAGCGCTTATCAGCACGTAATCACGGCTCTTTAGTATACTTAGCAGTGATTAAACTATTGTCTGTTGAGAATTGTATTCTTTGTAAGATAAACAAATGTAACAAAGATATTTTTACGTTGCTTTTGAAATAAGTGATTCAGTAACATTAATGGAAGGTCGCACCAGTGGATAATTTTTGTGTTGAAATGGATGAAGTATTTTACTGTGTTGATTCAAATTTAAACTTCAGATTATTCAGTTACAATCCTCATGTAATCAATTTGACGACCTCGGTGGTGCAGTGGTAAAGTTCTTGCCACTGAACCGAAAGGTCCCGAGTTCGATCCCCGGTCGGGTCATGATGGAAAATGTTCTTTTTCTGATTGGCCCGAGTCTTGGATGTTTATCTATATATGTATTTGTTAGAAAATATAGTATCGTTGAGTTAGTATCCCATAACACAAGTCTCGAACTTACTTTGTGGGCTTGCTCAGTCTGTGTGATTTGTCCTAATATATATTTATATTTATTTATTTAATGATATTCAATGTTTTTTTTGTTTAATTTTATTGCACATAATAAAATATATAAAAAAATATAGCAAACAAAAGGAAACATACAATTTAAGTGAACTAAAATAGTTAGCATATCTTATTAGCGGTCCGATTCTCATTAAGCCGAAAAAAGTTCGTTATTTAAACGTGTTAAAAAAGTCGGGAACGATTCCTTCCTCAAAAAAATTGACAGATGACATATGATATGATATGACAGCGCGGCCGCAGCGGTCGAAACGCTCTGAGAACCACCAATCACATCAATGATATTAAACTAGTTAGTTATATATGACATTTAATAAGTAAGTGGTGAAACGGGTCCTTTGGAACACTTAAAACAACTGAATTATGTCGTCATCTCATCATTCTCTGATACCATAACGTTAATATTACGAATTCCAGCCTTCTTAATTTTGGAGAAAACACAGCATTGCATAACATGATGTGGATGGCGTCTCGTCGATCGCAGTCATTCGCAGTTCGGTCGGAAATCAAATGACAGAGCTACAAAAATTAACGTACCGTTTTCTTTTCGCATTAGCAGCGGGAAAAAGTTTATGTTCTGCTGTTTATGTTCTGCTTGTCAGATAAGCCTGACTTTGAGTGATAGTAATTTATTTAATTGGGGCATTCATAAATAAATACATAGTTAAATAACTACTATATACTTACACTAGGGAAAATTTTATTGATTCGATATTAGGTACTTTTTACATTTTATAAGCCATTTGAATGAAGAGTAGAACGTACACATCATCCTAGAATATAATTATACGATAAACCTATCTATAATATTATTATAAAGAGGTAAGCGTTTGTGAGTTTGTATGTTTGAGGCGGGTAATCTCCGAAACTGCCCAACCGGTTTCAAAAACTCTTTCACCATTAGAAAGGTACATTATCCAAGATTGCTATAGGCTATATTTTAACTGAAAATTCCTACGGGAGCGAAGCCCTAGGCAACATCTAGTATGGTTATACGTATATTGCAGATAGAGAGATTCTTCTCTGTTTTATTTATTTTATGTTCAGGATGCACTTAACAATGTCGTAAATTCTGGCGATTACATAAAAGATAATTAATTATGCAAGCAACGATCAAATATATATTATGTTAAACTCCGCTATAGGTGATGATGTGTTGGCTTCTATCTCCTCTGTGTGTTGGTTGCTTCACAGCTGTTGATCGTCGGAACCCGGGGTCCGCTTTATATTTTCCATATTTCATTTGACTGATTTTTCGACTGACGACTTGCCTGATATCAACCTTCCTTGGGATGATGAATTATTGATAAAATATAGCCTATAGCAATCTTGGATAATGTACCTTTCTAATGGTGAAAGAATTATTGAAATCGGTTCGCTAGTTTCGGAGATTACCCGCCTCAAACATACAAACTCACAAACGCTTACCTCTTTATAATAATAGTATAGATTGTCCGCGTCAAAAAGTAGCGTTTCTCACTGTCTACTTTTCTTCTCTCTTCTACAGAATTACCTATAACTCTATATGCTCTCTCCACACAAAAAGTCGCCCTTCGTTTTGACTACAACAAACAAACAAATAAACAAACAAACACACTTATAACATAAAACTTGAATGATACTTAAAATAACGCGTAGAATCCGGGTCATGTTTCATTATATAGTGTCAACAGAATTTAAAAAAAATAGATTTCTCGATAACCGACTGCAAAAATAAACAGGTATGTTATGAAATGACCCGCGAAATGTTTCCATAAAATCATACACCGTGCTTTTGTAGGTCGAGTGCATAAGATGCAATTGCATCGCCCACCTGCATTGGACTTTCCACCTTATCCAGTCGGCATAGAGTCGATTTTCTAATGTTATGTATAATAGCAACTGCACGCGCACTAAATACATTACATTTTGCACCTTATGTCATGGTGTTAGTGATGCTTTTGGATTATTTTTGATTGAAATTGAAGTTATCACATACTAGGGCGCGGTTTGCGGTATTTATCGAGTGCGGTAAGAAATTATTGACTTTGTTAATTAATCCTGGCTAATTATGACATGATTCATACTTAAGTGGTAAAAAATGCATATTTCAAAAATTATTTTCTTCTTCAAAATCGTATTCCTTATGGCTGGGGCTAAACACAGACAACGACTTTCTTGGTTTGCCGCTACCTTCTCCATTTCACATACAAGTTGATAATCAACCAGTCCACATGTTGTCCTCCTCTCGTGTCACATCGGAACGATGAATTAATGTGTTTTTATTGTGTCAAGATAGAAGAAAATAGTGGAGAGTGACTTTTCTGTTATCAATAAGAGTGACTTAGGTTAAGTACTTTACTTTTTCATGTTTATCACGATCAAACTTGTAAAATACTTACCTTACAAATATAGACTGGATCTCTGGAAGTAATATACATTTTATTTGTATATAGTACCTTTTATTTGCCGTGGATGAAGTTGCTAATTGATTGATAATTCTAGGAAGTTTAACGAGCGCATTGATCTTGTAGCGGGAGCTAGGTGATTATGCTCGACCGCCACAAAGGGAAGATCTTCCCGCCAGGCTAGGTGTTGCGCCTGGGGAACCGCACGGCTCCGACGGTGTCATGTCGGAGGTTGTATTTATGCTTCCAATCGAAAACGCACTGTCTGCGCGGTCTAGGCTTGTTAGCTGTCCATAGTGAGTCGACAGTTGTGCCATCTGTCCGTAGTGTCCTGGATCACTTGTGTGGCTTGTTATTAGTTGCGTTTGGTCGGCTTTTTACATCTGCGCCGTTGTGCATGTGGGGCGTGGTAGATGTCGCCACAATCTCTTTTATATCAGAGAATAGGAGAATTCTTCTAATATAATAAATTCGAAAGCCTGTGAGGATATACGTGTGTATGTATGTTTGTTACTCTTTCTCTACTGGACCGAATGTTATGAAACTTGGTATACGGGTAAAATAAAATCTAAAATAACATATAGGGTACTTATTATACCGAAATTCACACGGGAGCTAAGTCCCCGTAATCGTTAATTAATAAATCTAAATTTATTTATTTTCAATGTAAAATACTTACTGCACAATACTGTCATAATTATAAAGTATAATATTGTTTGAAAAATAATATGATTGCTTAATTTCGTATCTCACGGTTTGGCATAGGTAAAATTTAAACGAAAAACATCCATAACGCATAAGATTTTAAAAAACTTTAGCAATTAACCAGCAAAATTAAAACTTCAACATCTTTAATATAATATCGTCGAGAACTCACTAGTTGCACTAAAATATTACCAAACCAGTTAAGCAGTACTATAGAAATTTTCAAATCGAAAATTAATTAAGTTTTGTCATTTTTCGAAATCAATTTCAAAACGCACGGCAAAGCAATAGTTTACACTACATAGTTACACTATCGGGCTTTCTCCGTCTCCATTGAGTCGTGAAATGAAAACTTGCGTACGGAGCTGGGCCGTGACGGGTGATTGTCTGCGAATCGAATAAGTTTTTTTTTTCAAAAATGTCATTTTTGACACAAGCTTTTATTGTTGTCAGAGAGATGTTATCTTTTGACAAAAATTCATGTCCGTTTCCCACGTCTGGAGCCGCTCTTGGGTGCACCATCTGGTATTTTCACATCAAATTTAAATTATACCTATAATTTATTACTCAACGCTACAAACTAGGTACTAGCATTTCTTAACGACCACTCAAGCAGATATCTTCACTAACCGATCGGGCTGAAATTTTGCACACATGATAATTAGCATGACCTGAAGACGCGCCCAGCAACGGCTCCGGACGTGGGAACTACTCAATAGACATGATTATTTGTCACACATTGAATGCAATAAGATCTCTTTGACAACAATAAAATCTTGTGTCAAAAATTTATTTTTTGTAAAAAACTTATTTTTTACAATTTCACATGGTGTGTGGCAACCATGATTAGCCGTTAGCTGACATATTATTAAATATTAAATAACAACATTAAACCCTCTTAGATTTACCCTTTCTGCCAAGAGCAAACTTAGTCTATTCAAATAATAGAACCAATGAAACAATCAAGAGGAACTTAGCAAGGTCGTATTGCGGCATCCGTGCCGTCTCAGATGAAATAAGCCACAACCACAACCACGGAAGACTGCGTGGGCGCACGCAGTACTAATAGCCTACAGAAAAACTATTTCTCTCAGCATTATTCTATACGTAATTGTATTGCGAGAATTTGGAGCAAAAGTTTATAGAAATGTGTTTAAAGGATTTTGTTTTACTCTCATAAACGTTTTCTCGCATTTACAATCGTAACCTAATCTTAACTATACTAACTAATATAATATAAAAATTAAGTTTGTTTGTAGTAGTTGAAAGTAAGTTTGTTTGTTTATATGTCTATTACCTCTTCACGATCTATCTACTCAGCAAAACTCCTTGAAATTTTGCATACATGTAGTTTGAAGTATGGAGAAGGACATAGGGTACCTTTCGTCCCGGAAAATTACTGTTCCCGTGAGAAATTCGCACGGGGGAAGCCGTGGGCAAAAGCTAGTTCCGTTTATAGATGAACGCGGTGGATTAACAGTGGCTCCGTTCCCTAGAATAAATAAGATCACACAAAGTCTTCCCGTAGATGTCGGCGAAAAGGTAACATACGCCACTAAGGGACATAGCCTTGGCAACCGATATTTATGATACAATAGCATTCCTAAAGAGAGTCGGCATGCGGCCGGTTGTTTAGTTAGTTACTTGATCTAGGCATTGAGTAATTTCTGAGTGCATTTCCGAGGTGAATACCACCGTTTCACTGTCAGCTAACGCAACCGCCCTCTTTCGCCAGTCTAACTGACATTGTCGAAACAATCTTAATGTTTTTTAATAGTCATTTTATAGAATTATCCACGCAGTTCGTTTAATCAAGTTCGAATTAGTCGTGTTATAATTTCGATTTGGTATCTAATAACCAAGTTTATGATTGACTAATTCTATTTTTGTCAATTTGAAACGTTTCCAAGGATATTAACAACTGAAGTTGTTTTTTTTTTTACCTTCATTCACGTTCAACTTACCAAAACTGTTTGTATATATGTATACCGAATACGCCAACTGTTTGGCTACAGTGTGGAGCCAGCATAAAGTGGAACCGGGCGATGTTTGCCGCGCCGCCACATAGATGACCATGTGGCGTGCATATGGCAAACATCGCAATTATTTGAAGCAAAATTACATTAATTAAATCACTACATCTTGGTTTCAAGAAGAGTGTAGGAATACACGTCGCCGGCTGGATTGAGATCTCAAGGAAGACGGCGATTTTTTATAAATAAACGCAATAAAATCGACCTCAGTGGCGCAGTGGTAAAGTTCTTGCCACTGAACCGAGAGGTCCCGGGTTCGATCCCCTAAACCTTGTAATTTAGTAAACATAAACCTTGTAATTTAGTAAACAGTTTTGGAAAATGTATAACATAATGGCATACTGTCCTCGACTTGACTTCGAGCTGATCGAAATTTGTTTCTGAATGTTTAGTGTAACATCGTGGAGGTAACAGTTACAAATAAACAAATACACATGTATTGTCTTAGCTTGTCAAAGTTTTTCAGCAATTCTAATCGTGTGGAACCCTATCTGTGAAAGTCTGTTTCGCTTTCACGGCTAAACTACTGGTCCGATTTTGATGAAATTTGGTATGCGTATGGTTAAAGTATGGTTAAAGATCCACGCTCAAGCATAGGTTACGTTAAAAAAATAATCAATTACCAAATGACTATAATGGGAGGGGAAAGTTTGTATGAAAATCGTGTCTAATCCGCTTTCGCTTAGGGTTCACGCGGGCGAAGCCGCGAGCAAAAGCTAGTTTTAAATACTTCATTATTTTATGCATTGACAAGATACCGGATTTAACCGTGTGTTTGTTATATAATTTTACAAATGTATTTATGTAAATTTATGTTAGTTTTGAGTATTCATAAATCCATTAAGGTAAAGCACGAATAAAATACCATGGAAAGAAATGAAATGAAACGTGTCTTTTTAGCTTTTATTTTGCGTATGACGAAATCTAAAAACCTTCTTAAAATGTTGTGATACTTGATTCCAGGAACTAAAGAACCTAAGTATTGTTTAAGTATTTTTCCTGTTTGTATACTTATGTGTCAAATTACACTAAAATAGAAAGTAATGTCATAATGAACTACTAATGTCATAATGTCATAGTGAACATAAGTTCACTTTGACTATCAAATTGTCAGAATTAATCAATACCTCCCTTTCTAATGAGCGAAACTTTGCACGAATGCGTGAACGTTGCGCAGTTAGTACGAGTGCTTTTATTTACCGGTATGTAAACCCAGCCATATATACCGAACCGCCAAAGTTTGGCAAACTGTTCGACGACAGTGTGGAGTAATGATCCGTAAACATGTTTCAACACAAGCTTAAGTACATAAACCACAACATCATCGTATATGTAACTTTTTATTACATAAGCACATATAAACTTGTTATCGATAACATGAGACAATCAGCGGTAGCAAAGTTCACAATTCGGGTGTTATTTAATATTTTATGACATATTATAGCGGCTTCTTTTCACTAACTTTGCCATTTACTCTGGTAAAACCGTAATAAAAAATTAGTCTGTTTTATTCCAGAAAATTTTGCTTACATCTATGCAAAATTTCTTTAAAATAGGTCCTGTAGTTTTTGAGTTTATTCATTGCAAACGAAAATATGAATATTTTCTCTTTATACTTAATATTAGAACTGAATGTTAAAGTCTATAAGTATATAACATAATATTAATGTATTTTAAGCAAAATGGAACCTTTTGCAACAAAACACCGTTTGATTTCGTAAGTTGAATTTTTGAAGGAAATGTTTGGAATTTCGGATCTATATGTACCTACAGTGAAATTATAAATATACAAAAATCTTTTAAAATTTATGAATTCAGCTTTGTTATTTTAGAACAGTTAAGTATATAGAATTTTACATTTTAAAATAGTGATCTAGTATACTTATAAAAGTGTCGAATGAATATAATTCTTCTCATAACTTTTGGTAAGCCCTACATTTCAAAAATAGCCGTCCAGATTTCACTTCGATCGCGTAACAGCTCCCGGTTATGGCGAGATGGTCCGATTCCTTCATCGATAACAGTTGCAATAATCGATGAGAACCCGATAATCGGTCCGATAGCCGTGTGAACTGTGCCGGAAAGTCATTATAATGATGGAAAATTGCGAGGTCGACTTATTATTATTGTGACATAATAAGCGTAATTTTAAAATAACAGTGTTTTATGCAAAACGAAAAATAAATGACTGAGAAGTACATCTTTTAACTATGTCAATATATGTTCAGTTATGATGTCTCTACAAGGAGTCGAAGTGTAAATATCGTTAAATAAATAAATAAATAAATAAATAAATAAATAAATAAATAAATAAATATATTAGAACAAATCACACAGATTGAGCTAGCCCCGAAGTAAGTTCGAGACTTGTGTTATGGTATACTAACTCAACGATACTATATTTTATAACAAATACATATATAGATAAATATCCAAGACCCGGGACAATCAGAAAAAGATCATTTTCCATCATGACCCGACCGCGGATCGAACCCGGGACCTCTCGGTTCAGAGGCAAGCACTTTACCACTGCGCTACCGAGGTCATTAATTTATATAACAAAATATATACCTATGTCCTGTATGCCTATATCCTTTCACGTCAAATCCACAGAACTTATATGCAGTTTCATGGCATTAATTACATACTGGACACGTGTCCTGGCCTGGTTATTGGTGTAGAGGAAAAATATACAGAGAATAATGTGTATAAGTATTTATATATTCGTTAGTCTGTTATATTTATTTTTATTTCTATCAGTATGTTTTTAAATAACATTTATGATTGGTTGGATTTGAGACCATATTTCTCTGATAGGTGATTAGAAAAACATGATTTGTAAGTTTGAAAAATCTGTTATTTTCGTGTTATCGTTACGGTTAAGTACCTAAATTTCTTACAGCCTGTCTTCATCAATAATTTGATTACTCAATTGAAATTAGATTGGTAGAACGGTAAATCTTGTATCGCGGGTCCGAGGGACACAAACAAAGTTACGGGTATAACACACTTAAAACTTCAGACAAATATCTGTGATCACAAGTACAGATAATTGCCTCGTGTAATCGAACCCGTGACTTCTAGATTGCGAACGGTCGTGGTGACTACTACGCCACGGAGGTCGTCAAAATTAATTTATAATCGCGTTTTATACACGGTAATGTCTAGCAAAGAGTTGAGAGCTTGTTCTCTCTAAAAGTCTACTGTATGACTTCGACTATTCACCATTTACCAAATCACATACAGCAATTGCCGCACCTACATTTTAAAACTTTACTGTAGGCTTGCACGTGTTCACTCATTTACCTATATACTGGTTATGTAACGTGCTACCTTTCGTGTACATATAGGTGCTTACACCAACTTAACCCATGTGTCTTGTGACAGATGTAGTGCAAGAGATAAATGGTATCGATGCTTTAATGAACTGGATGTCGTCATCTGGAATTATTCAATGTACTTACGTAGATTACAAAATGTTGTAACTATATTTTCGTTTCTCTCGTACGTGCGTTTAACCAAAATATTTTAACCGCGACATAAGATTTGTCTTACTATCTTCGGCTTCGCGTCAGAGTTATAATATCCTTTCGAATTATGAATATGGACCATACGAGTTTAGCTACTATTCCAGATTTTACTATCCTTCCAGTAGGATAAACGATAAACTACTTAAAATTATCATTCATCAAATAGAAGCGTTATTACTAAGTCGATCACTTAAATCCGGCTCCACAATGTCGCCGAACTCAGACACATGACGACGCGAAGTCGTAGTTAATATGAGTGTTTTTATTTACCGCAATGAATAACCAGCAATAAATACCGAGTTAGCTAAAGTTTGGCAAACTGTTCGACGACAGTGTGGAGCCAGCATTACAGTCATCCATCAAAACTGATTTTCAAAAATGTTTTCCATTCCGACCAACTAAACGATTGTACAATAAAATTAACATTTAAACTTCAAACGCACCTAATCATATTTCTAATTTAAGTCTCCTAAAGCAAGTTATCGACCAGTTTTGGTATTAGCATCTGTTTCGCCTTCCACAAGCGAAAATTAACATTTCTGCCATATACGGCAGTGTTTATTGAAGTTTATTCACTGTTTAGCAATGTCTCTGAGAAATACCGAGCCTGTTACATTGCTCTTTGCAGTTTAACCGGGAAATTGAGTGTCCATACTGTCCACAAGTGTCCGCTAAAGATGCGCGATGTGATAAGAAGGAAAAGTAGGAAAGTGGACCCATTATTTAAAGTGTTTAAATTATGATATACTAGCGGCCCATACCGGCTTCGCTCGTGTAATACTATAATAAATTAAACACCTAAACCTTCATCAGGAATCATACTATCTATCGGTGAAAACAGTACAAGAATCCGTTTAGTAGTTTTTGAGTTTATCGCCTTCATACAGACAGACTCGACAGAGATAGGGACTTTTTTTATAATAGGTAAGGATATTTTTTAATGGTTATAGTTTTAACGTCCGGTTGCCTAACGTCTCAACTCTCTTGGTAAATGTTTTGGTTTCCTTTCAGCTCTTTATGCTATTTATCCAATTGTCGTCTCGTACAACATCCACGGGGCCATAGCCAGTTTTATTTATTCAAACTTTATTTACTAATATGGTACAAAGGAAATTTAGAACTGGAACCAATGTCAATGCCTAGAGCTATTTACAATACAAAACGCTTGAAAGAATGATTTCAGAATGTCAACTTGAATAGCATTGCACTGGCACACAATAAAAATAAAAGATTGATGCGCATGCGCAAGATTTGGATGTGTCGATAAAATGTGGGGCCATTAACATTGTTTGAATTCACACCGTGAGCGCGCAATTAAAGTATAATGCATTCGACTGGTCCATTAATCTGAGAGACAAAGGTGAGTAAGATATTATCTGTGGTAAGGTGACTGACCTCTGCCATGGACTACGCAACTTAATTATGACTTTATTCGAATTTATTTAGCCCACTCCTGGGCAAAGGTCTCCCACTTTCATAGGTTCCTGTCTTGAGCCGTTTATTGCCAACCGCACTGAAAATTGACGCGTAAAGGCTAAAAAAATTATTCAATAGGTACGCAATATGCTGCGCTAAATATAAATCTGTCTCGGAATGCAAGAATTATTCCAATTTTATTTTTTGCTTGAAGATAATGAATAGATATGGATAAATAGCTTGAAAGGAAAGTTTCGATATTTAGTTTTCGCTGCATGAAAATCCATTAGCAAATAATTTTAAAAAATTACATGCTGCATGCATTAAATCTAAAGCATCGCCTTAGCATGATAGCAAATCTCTTCACGAGCCTGTCCGATCTAGTTCAAGGCTGTATCAGCTGCTCCCTTGTCAGATCCATGTCAAGATTACCCAATGACCAGTTTGACCAGAGTAGGGATGACATCTAATCACATTAATTGTATCTAGCAGTCTGTGAGATATCAGATGCGCACACGCTTTATTCTTATGCCGGCTACAGACTGTCGCCGAATTCAGACAGCACGCCGCACTGCCGCCGCTAATGCATGAACATTGAGTAGTTTACATGAGAGTATTTATTTATATACCGCAATGAAAAACCAGCAATGTATAACGAATCCGCAAAGTTCGAAAAACTGCACCGCGATTATGTATAGCCGTGGCCATTACGGTAAAAGCTAATTGTTCCACGTACACGCACACTAACCACAAAATTTTGTTTAAAAAACAAACCTTACGCGACATCAGCGCCGCTCCTAGCGGCGGATTCGATGGCGTTACCCCATTATCTCTTCAAAATCCCAACAAAGAAACAAAAGGACAATCATCTTTTTTTTTATAACAATTCTTAGCAGCCAGTATTTGAATAAAAATATTTTATACGCGCGCCATTGTCGCAACGGTTTCAATTCAATTGTTAGTGATTTGCACTTACCCGCGAATGCCCTCTGTGAGATAAATTACGAAACTTACGATGCGCACGCGCTTCTATTTCATATGAGGTTGACAATGAGGGTGTCATATCAAATTGGGAAATGGTGGCTCTAACTAAATCGTAATGACACCGCGAGGTCGGATGTTTTCACAGCGATTGTGAAGGGTGAAGGACAAGGCTAATTTGCGTGGTTGTATAAAATATGTACCAACTTTATTTAAAGTTTTTCTAAAAAAAGTGAACATCAAACTATGTATAATTATGATGTAACATGAACATGAGATCAGGTATGTATACACAAAATGAATTGACCCAAAGGTGTTTGTTTTTCAACCCCATTCGTTTCATATCTTTAATCTCGCAACTCCACAAAAGTTTCCACATATATACTTTCGCCGGTTAGATACTTCTGTCTCCTTTATTTTATCTAGACACAGAAGACAACCCCGCATTAAAAAAACTTATCAAAATAAGTTGTTCAACAAACGCAAAGTCACACAAATCGCGACATTTAATAATAGACCCCAAATAATTAACATTCATCGAGCCAGTAACTACAAAAATCATTATACAGTTAGCCAGATTTTCACGCTAGATTATCCAGCACGCAACTCATGCGCCTACGCAAGGAAATCGGTTTATTTTCGATGTTTTAATTGCGGCCTCCAATGTTCACTAGAAAACCGTGCGGAAGCGCCACTAACAAGTAACAATCGATTTAACAAACATAGAAATCGATTGTACAATTAAGCCCAAGCTTCAAGGACGGGAACTTAAGGCAATGATGCAAGAAGTGGTGGAATTGAATAGGCAAGTGCGTAAGATAAAACATGTCATTAGCAATTCGTAGATTTGTACATCTGGTATTTTTATCACATTACCATAGCTGTTAAGGACTGCAGTATCGGTGACATTTTTTAGCCTACGAGTATGTTGTGTCGTACTGCTATTAAGTAATGGCCACCCCTTCTGTTTGCCGTCATTCTTCAAAGAAGCACAGGATATCGTTGAAACAGTACCAATCACATTTTATATATTCGCCTACCTAATTGACTAAAACTTAAAATCCTCTATCGTTATACAAATCTAGAATACACCATGTATTTGAAGACAAATTCAAATAATTTATTCAGAAATTAGACCTTCACAGGCTCTTTTTCACGTCAATTTTTATATTAAATAGTTATTTCTCACAAGCTACAAACTACTGCCATTTCGGAACGACCACTGCTGAGAAGAAATGCCGGAAGGAACTCATTTGAACAGTGTTGGTCACTATCATGCCAGAAGGGCTTACCAATATTATTGTTTGACAAAAATGATTATTATTTGAATTGCTTAGAAGTTACCTAATCCACATTACAGACTTCGATGTGGTGTCCACTGTTGAAAAATATTGTAAATCTCGTATGAAGGCAGGGTGAATCACTAGTTCAGGCATATTTGCGATGCGATCATAAATAAATAAATAATAATAAATAAATAAATATATTAGGACGAATCACACAGATTGAGCTAGCCAGCTAGCCCCAAAGTAAGATCGAGACTTATGTTATGGGATACTAACTCAACGATACTATATTTTATAACAAATACATATATAGATCAACATCCAAGATCAGGGCCAATCAGAAAAAGATCATTTTCCATCATGACCCGACCGGGGATCGAACCCGGGACCTCTCGGTTCAGTGGCAAGAACTTTACCACTGCGCCACCGAGGTCGTCAAAATGGATCACGTAACCGTAGGTAGGTAGACAATGATGCATCGTTTAAACAATGCTTACAGGTTATAACTTAAAAAAAATAATGTAGGTATTTCAGTTATTGTTTCACTTAGCCGTGTTTATGTAAAAATACATTCATGTATTCGTTCTTAACGAAGACAAATTGCCACTGTTACTGTGCCTATTATAATAATGAAAGAAGGAGACCATCAATGAGAAAACGCGAAGTAGAGCTACTTACGCTATAAACTCTACTTACTAGTTAAAGTGGGTGAAATATTTAATTTTGAAAAGTGATTGAACCTGATTACCACGCAACCAGAAGGTCTACCACGAAACATACAAACACGTATCACGATACTCTTTTCCCAAATCGTGTACGTATCTTGTAAAAAAGAGGGGTGGTGTGGTTATGCGCAATGACGTGCTACGTTACTTAGGTTTCATGGTAGCCCCCCCCCCCCCCAGAGTACATTTCAACAATTTTCTTCGATTTTTATGAAGTTTTAACACAGTACATATCTTCACAGTAAATCACTCTGAAAAAATTCAATCGAACGCATCGATCGATATAAGTTTTTCGATTGTAAAAGTAACAAGAATGGAAAAGTTTAATGAACTTTTATGTGAGATTTGGGCTAAAATGTTTTTATACATTGAAGTCATCCATTCTTTATATATACATGTTAACGCTTGATAATAAAGAATGTAGGAAAAACCCAGAAAAAACTTGAAATATATATAATAAATAGTTTGTTTAAAGACATTCCATCTTGTTAATAAGAAAAGTACAAATAAACTGTACAATAACATAGCTTCTTATCCCAGCTGGATCCCTGTCCTACAGAAATAAATGAATGAAGAAAGCGTCTCAGTTCACACACGCATTACGCAAGCCGAACTTTGCATTGAGCCCACACGTTACGTTGTCTGCCTGTCTGGTTGTTTGCATAGTAATACCTTCGATTATCTCCGCGTAATGAGTTTGCACTTATGCACATGCATATTATTGTTTAATTTTCGTGAACCACATTGCGCGATATATGACATTCTTATGGTAATTGTGGTTGTCAGTGAGATGAAATCAGTTATAATTTGACCTTTTTAAATGTAGTCAGTAAAATTAAAGCCCTTTGTGGCTTGATGACTAAAAATATTATCCTGTATAATATTTAAACCACTTCAAACATTTTTTTTTATGCTCAATGGCACACAACACACATCAACATCCATAAAAAATATAATCAAAATGAAACATAATATTTTTCATTTTTATTATTTTTGATAAGACTGGCCAATTTGTATGGCAATATTTTTGTCTCATTTTTCAATTTTTTGGATGTCGTCATTAAATCTGCTATGAAAATTTTGCTGGTGTTAAAAAACTATCCTGTACTTGTAGGTACTAATGACAAATGTTGAGCTCTTGATGTCTGAATCCGATTCACATAGACATACATTTTGTTAGTAGAATTTGTTATTTTTATTTATTTAGGTTTAATTAATCTTATGTAGTTCAGTAATTCAGTAGTTTAAAGTATTTCAGTATTTTTTAAATTATTTTAAATATTTCAGTATTTTTAAATTATTTCCATAAATTGTACCTTTATAATTTACAAATCATTGATAATATAACTGCTAGTTTGGCCATGCGGAATTATTTTTGTTTTTGTGTTTAATGAATGAATTCCAATAATCGAACATAAGCTGACCAGTTACCTGGACCTTTTAAATTGAATTCGTGCACTTTTCCAGTCGGCATGATGATTAATTATATTAAAATACTCGTCGCCATGGAATGTAGTCACCTAAGCAATAAAACAATGGGGGACGGGAGGAGACTGATTTATTTATTCCAATACTGCAGGTGTATAATTGTTTGCTAATTAAGCTCGATACATCACAGTTTGGAGCACAATTTCTTTTTACTTTTAAAACGTATCCGGGAAAAATTGTGGAAAAAATATATTGTGTCGTAACATTGACTAGATAGTAGATAGTTACGTTTAGTGTAAGCACTAAATCTATACAAACGTAATAAAAGACTTCATTTCAAAATACAATTCAGTGATGAAATGGTCCATTAGCTTTTGATATCTACTTTTTTTTTGTTTTTGTAAAGGTTTATTACACATTTTGTCAGGCCAAGATCATTTGTTACACGCCTTGGGATTCAAAGATTATCAAAGATGTTCGGATATGAAATTATTTTTGGTGCCTGCCGCCCACGGGTTGTAATGTTTATTTGAGATTCATATATGAGTATGAATTATGTATACAGTATTATCTATGAAGGAAAGCGAAGAGTGATGTCTTTACTTAAAGACATCACAGAGTGGACGGGAGCCAAAACAGTAAAACAAATTATTCAGACTAGCTCTGCATAAGATTTAACTTAAGGAGCTGACAGCCAATATTCAGTAATTAATAGGCACATCAACAAAGACTTTTTTTTACTAAATGCTTAACCTATAACGACGAGCTCGGTGGCGCAGTGGTAAAATGCTTGCCTCTGAACCGAGAGGTCCCGGGTTCGAACCCCGGTCGGGTCATGATGGAAAATGGTATTTTTCTGATTGACCCGGGTCTTGGATGTTTATCTATATATGTATTTGTTATAAAATATAGTATCGTTGAGTTAGTATCCCATAACACAAGTCTCGAACTTACTTTGGGGCTAGCTCAATCTGTGCGATTTGTCCTAATATATTCATTTTATAACATTTTTACTGGTTTTCAATACACCTTTCCAACTTTTGTTTATGCTATCTTTATTATCTAATGTTATTTGCTAACACTGGTGTCAGATTTTATTTAAATGGCTTAAGGACATTATAAACTTTACAGATGTAAACCATCATCTACTTACTGTTTCCTTTACCGGAATGGTGTTTTCCTTTACCGGAAGCATGTGGTGGGTGGTGGTCTATGAAAACTATTTACTGTACATTATGAGAATTTTGATTTATACATTTAGGCTATCTGATACTTTATCAGTAAACGGTAGAATACGTCTACGTAGGTATTCTATTTCGTTTTCTTGCCCTCGGGATAAAATAGGAAAATATTAGTAAGTAGTTATATATATATTAAACAAATGGATCAGTGTGGATGTAGTTAATGTTGGTTGATTTTAATAAGTAAAAAAAAAAAAGATATTTCCTAAAAATCTGCATCGAGTTTAAACGTTGTAAATTGAAATCAGAGACGTTTTGTGTCATGTCATACAAAGTGCCTTCTCATGTTCTGTTAGGGATCTTTAAAATCCTGTTTGTTTATTTTTTTCTTTAGCGGAGTCATTAAACTTTTATTTGAAAATGAACCCTGGTGACCCCGGTCACCTCTGGTCCTGCATTATTTAAAGTTGCTCATAAAAACGAGACTTTATCAAATTAAATACAGTAATATTATTGTTGAAAAAACTGTTTTATTGAGCTTTTCTGCACTGACTTACACAATTACAATTTTGATCAGTAAACATTCTTTGTTTTCTGAAGAAAACAAAGAATTTAAATTTAAAATTGTAAACTAAATTTTCGTTCGAGGTAACTAAGTAATTATGGGAATTGGGAAATTCCTAAAGGTTTAAAATAGAGTTGTAACTTGCAAGATTGTAAATCGAATCGAGTTCGCATTTCTCGCATGCACACAATCCGACTGGGCAAGCCGGAACATTGAACCACGGAAGCAGTTAACAAAATTAACTCTAAATCTTACAATATTCAGTACTATACTAAGTAAGTACTAAGCTAACTCACAAATTATGGCATCAAAGTCAGCAGGAATTGCGTGTAACGAAACATTAGCAGGTATTACTAACATTACGCGATCCACGCCAATGCGACGTTACACGCGAATGTTTATGTAATTTTTTTATGTGGATGACATTGTGCAAATATTGTCGCATGCATGACCAAGTGGAAAAACTACTATATCCGTAACTTGTTCGTACTGGGTAAGTACTTAATATTCAAACTTAACCTTTTCACGACTTACCTAATGAAACTTAACAATGTTTTTAACTGATTTTATAAATGAGAAAGATTGTAGTATTTAAATCTATCGATTTAATTAGTTATAGCACCTGTCTTCGTGCGCTAATCTATGCTATTTTCCCATGGTCTATGGGTGCAATGGCGATTACGCGCTACACTGCTCTCTGTAGAAACTGCAAGTAATCTGCCATAAGTGCCATAATAGTGAAAGTGGGGTTTCTCGAATTACAAGTTCATTAATGACGAATAACAATTGTAGTTTTTGTTGCACTCTTGTTTAGTATATGATTGAGTATAATGAAACATCTATCGTAATTCGTAAACGAATGAAGCATAAGTTATATATAACTCACATACCTACCTACATATCAAAATATGAAATCTGTCGATCGGTTGATCTTAAAGCTTAAGTAGGTATGTAGTAGGTACCTAGTTAATTTATTTTGACTTTTAATCGACTTAAAAAAGTAAGAGGTTCACAATTTGTCGCGATTTTTTTATACTTACACAATCTGCAGAACAATTTATGTGTGAAAATCCTTAAAATAATTTAAGGATTTTCAAGATGACCCAAGTTATTTTTCTGATTTGTTATGAAAAAGATTGCAAATGATGTGATGACTGAATACTTTTAAGTTTAATTGAAGTCCCAATAAAATTTTAATTTATCAAAATATATTTACCTCGTGTCCATTTTTGCACAAATACGTTCCGTTACCACACCGCACGTTTAAAAATTGCGCGTTTGACGTTTCGATTGGCGGGAACGCGCGCAACTGACGGCGGCGCGCTTTCTCCACGGCTTATAACCTGCGGGGCTGCCGGGGGAGAAATGAAACCATTTGGCAATGATCGGCCAAATTCTGTAAAATATCATATCAGATGACCAATTGATTCATTTCGGACAACTCCGATCCGACCCGTCACGTAATTTATGTGAATTATCTGGCAAATTTATGGTTTCCATATGTTTTGTTGTCAAGGCAAAACAACTGGAAACAGGAAGAAGACTCCTGGCATCCAAGATGTAAAAATACATACCTACTAATGTTATACGTACCTAGTCTGTCCTTGCGAGTTTGA
Source organism: Plodia interpunctella (assembly GCF_027563975.2). NCBI lineage: Eukaryota > Metazoa > Arthropoda > Insecta > Lepidoptera > Pyralidae > Plodia > Plodia interpunctella. The sequence goes on from NC_071294.1 coordinate 11,571,394, forward strand.
TGAAATTGGAATTAAATATTAGCTGACCCAGTGTAAAACATATTACCTACCTTTATAGGTAGCAGTTAAAAAACAGATACTTTCCTTTTTTACTGCAGAACAGGTCATACTTATTTACACACAGGTGTAGGTAGGTACCTACTCTCAGATATTCCATCAGAACTAAGAGATACATTTCAATCCGTAAAATAGGGGGGTATCGAAAGCAAAAGTTTAATGCAGGAAAAAACAGTAACAACAATTTTTTTGCGAATACCCAATAAACCATCAACTTAAAACTTGAAAACAAAATTTAGCATTATTTTGTATTAAATTCTTCCTTACGTTTTGTGAAGCACACCGATGACCGGTCCCTTATGGTCTCCAGCTCGTAAAGGCAGGTGCAACAAGGACAGAAGTACAAGCGCAAAAATCTTGCCACTTTCGACTTTCTGGAATACTCGGTGGTGCTCGAGTTGTCATAATCATCTTCCTTACTATAGTTCGCCTCAAAAATCTCCTTTTTTTGTATTTTAGGAATTTCATTAGCACTCGGCAGGATCTCAACCAGAGCTTCCTTGGTTGTGACGTCCCTGTTCTGCTCGCGCTCCCAAGACGTCAAAGGCAGAAGGTACTCCTCAATGTCCACGCTGTGTTTCGAAGGGTGTCGCGATTGGAGGATCAGCGTCGCTAGATTGACCATTGAAGAACTGTCCGGTTGGTGAATGCCGTCGCCTGGAATCGTGTTAATAACGTTTTCCTTCAAATCACTAGTGAGACACAGTTTCATGCGCAGCACAGTAATATCCGAATCACTCGGCCAGGATATGACGTCTGGAAGAGGACTTTTGCGTCGTTTCTTAGATCTCAATTTCTTGAAAGACCTTTTGGTTAGGGTGGGTTTGTTATCGGACAGTCCAGATTCAAGACTCTTGGCGAGGTTTGTGGACACTGTACTGCCAGATTCAGATGGCAAATTAAATGCCACTTGTCGATTGCTGAAGCTGCCCTTGGCTTTCTCCAAGTCTATTATGTCTTCAATTTTCCTGATGCATTCATTTTGTTCCTGTTCACACGAATCCATTTAGAAAAATGTATTTTTTAACATTCGCAATTTTGGATTTTTTATTTTATTTATTAGATAACTGACAAAATAAAACGGAAACTAGGTGGTTATTTTGACTTTGACTGTCTAATTTTACTAAGGCAATAAAAAGTTTTAATGGGTAATTTATCAATCATCACAGACCACAGATTTCACTAGGTATCAATAAAACGTTTTTCTCTGATAGATAAAAGAGAGTTGTCAAACATAATTTATTGCATTGCAATAAAATATAAAGTAAAAATTATTTTCATTCCCATTGTAAGTACATTTTTATTATTTAGATTTTTTAGTATATAGTTGCAGTCCATATGAGGTGAATTGGCATAATATGTTGCTACCTTTGAGAGCAACAACGTAGGCTTCTGCCATGCCAATTCACTTCGTATGGACTATAGTCGGTGGGGTGGGGGAGTCTATTAGAATGGTTGTTGTTCTTATTGGTTCTACAAAAGTTTTACGTATTTAAGTACATAAATACCAAATTAACAAATAATTGTAATAGATATTATTATTTGGATCCTGTAATGTGATCAATACATATAATAAAATTAAAAAAGACAGGCCAAATTTGTACATTGGATATATTTTTTTAATTCTTCATGGAATATACTTAGTTACTGATATAGATGACGAAAATATAGTTTCAAATAAAAAATGCAATACGCATACATTATTTATGTAATGGAACCACATAACATTACATTCGGTTCTTGTATTTGTGAATGGAACACTGTATACGGGTGTGTTCGTCATGTAATTAACTTTGAACATGAAAGCGCCTCGTCGATTTTGAATGAAATTAAAGTTTGTAGATTGTTGTCATATGCCATAATAAAAAATATCTATATAGATGATTGATGTGCAGCTGTCGATTGTACACAATCTACATAAGTTCCTATTTTTTATTATGGTATATGACAACAATCGATTTATGCTATACAATGGTTATAAATATAGATTTATAACCATTGTATAGCATACCGTTGCACATACTTATTTTCAAAACGCACGAATGCATCTATACTGTAGTGTAATGTAGTTTCAACTAGACATATGTCAAATCTTGTTTTGTCAAACAAATTTGTTATGTCAATTCATTGTCAAACTCTCAGCAAATGTCATTGCGTTAAGAAAATGGTGTAATGTTTTTGCTAGATTAAATTTTAATTTTCGGTGATGGAGTCTATCAATTCCGACGCCGACAGCGGCGATAATTGTAACATAAACGGCGACTGTTCACCCCTAGCGGAAAAGCCAGCCTTTGATTTGAATCACACCAAAAATATTGATGACATATCTTCGCCTTCAGAATTGAAATTCGATAAAGGTATTGTAAACAATATTAGTTAATATACGGTAATTGTAACTATAACTGTATTTTGATTAAATTTTAAAGATTTTCTATAATTTACTATAATATTTTTTAATTACATCAAGTGAAAGTACCTACTTAATTTATGCATTGAACTGTCAAATATTTGTGCAGACGAAGAAATTGAGGACCCGGAAATAACAGAAAAACGAAAGCACATAGAGACATGCATCGCCAACCCTGACGTAGTGCGTCTAGACCAGTGGAAAGAGTTTGCTACCAGCAAAGCTGGACTTATTTGTGGTATGTTTTTGATATTATTTATATTATGAGTAATAATTGAGCAATGACAATTTTACTACAGTAGTAAAATGCTTCCTAGGATCATTTATAATGTCTATAAATATTGCTAATGTTTTAGATGAGTATAGAAGAGTAATATGGCCGCTGTTAGTAGGTGTTACAAAAGAGGAAATGACAGATCCACCGTCTTTGGATGAACTCTCAACACATCAAGAATACAGCCAGGTAGTATGGTGTCTGGTATATTGAAAGTCGAACAATAAATGTTTTTTAAAAATAACTTTTAGTAGTCCCATAGTACAAAGGCATCCTAAAGGTTACACATTAAAAAATTCAGTCTATAAAGTAACTTACAATGTTTGATATTGACAGAACAGGATAAAATGTATTTCTACTAAAATATTGTTTTTAATTTTATTTACTCTCTTGAATGGTTGGCTGCATTAAATGTATTAAATATTGTATTATATTGATGAAAAAATATAACCCATTTGATATTATACCTATTGATAATTTTGAAAGAATTTTTCCTGTTAACACAATTAATTATCATTTTCAAGGTGGTGTTGGACGTCAACCGCTCACTAAAAAGGTTTCCTCCGGGAATCCCCTACGAGCAGAGGGTGGCATTACAGGACCAACTCACAGTCCTCATATTGCGTGTCATCATCAAATATCCACATTTGAAATATTATCAGGTATCACTTGTATGTTCTACTACTGTCTTCCATGACCTCAAGGGAAAATAATTTGACCAAGAACTAACCTAGGCAAAGATAATAATATGGAAGTTGATTTGGGAGCAAAGGAAAAATATAGAATATGCCAGCTGCTTCAAATGAAGATTTTTCATAAAACTTTAGACTTGACCAGATTTCTTTTAACATTTTCCCCATTTCATGGTCATTCTAAATTCAAAAAGTATATCAATAAATTTATAATCTAGTATAGCACTGTGATAATAATTACTTTTTATGTACTGTTTACTGTGTATATAATGCTGGCTCCACACTATCGTCGAACAGTTTGGCAAACTTTGATTTTGGTATACATTGCTGGTTTTTCATTGCGGTAAATAAAAGCAGTCATACTAACTACGCAATGTTCACGCATTCGCGTTCGTGAGTTCGGCGACAGTGTGAAGTTGGCATAAATCTTGTGATATTGTGACAAGTTGATTTTTGGGAAACACATAAGTATCCATTTATACGCTTAAACAAACTATCTTATTTATATTATGGAGGGACTCATTACGTACTTCTACTACATATGTCTCGATATATGATAAATAATATTATTCATTTTGATCAATATTATGACTCACTTTAATTACAATAATATATTATGTTGATTAGCTGGAATTTACATACAAATTATGCATGCAGAAATGATTTCATACTTATTTATTTCTCTTAACAAGCACACATATTATGTTTCTGTCCTTGCTTAATTTTGACATTAAAAATATTTCACATGCTACTAAAATTTCAAGTTTGTCAATTGGGAAGTTTCATACAATTTTTACATTGAAAAAACAGTGTGTTGACATTTTTATATCTCGATATTTATATATGAGTGGACATCATTATACTTTGTCACATTTCTTTTTAACCCCCGACGTAAAAAGAGGGGTGTTATAAGTTTAACATGTCTGTCTATGTCTGTGGCATCGTAGTTCCCAAATTGATGAACTGTTTTTAGTTGTTTTTTTTTGTCATATATAATTTTATCCAGATTGTTCTTAGCCATGTTTTATGAAAATCTGTCTAGTCGTTCAGAAGTTGTAGCAAAATGAATACTGAAAGTCGGGGGTTTTTTAATTTGTCTAACAAATAAACTTGTTAGACTACAGTTACTAGGCTGCGGAGAGCGTGCACCTTCAGAGAGGCCGCATGCCTGGTTAGCAGTATAACAAAAGAAGGATGTCCCTCCCGCAGGGGTACCACGACGTGGCGATAACGTTGCTGCTGGTGTGCGGCGACCGCGCCTCGTTCCCGCTGCTGTGCCGGCTGTCGCGCGGGCCCGGCGCCCCGCTGGCGCCCTTCATGCAGCTCACCATGCAGCCCACGCAGCACCTGCTCAACTACATGCTGCCCGTCATCGCCAGGGCCGAGAGGAGCGTGGCCGACTGTCTGGAGAAGTGAGACTTCATTCAGCTTAATTAGGATATTGAAGAAAAAAGAAGAAAATTAATAGTCAATTCCAAATCCAGACTTCTTATTGCCCTATTTTTTGGGACGTTGCTACGTGCGAAGTCTGGAGCTGCTAATTATTCGGTCAGCCCAGCTCCTGCCAAAAATCCAGACTTAATTTGCCCGTGTTATACTGTCAATTTTGCGACTTCGTGTCACTGAAAATAACAGATTTTTCTTTATTTTTTTGCCAGAGCGGGCGTGGGAACAATGTTCGCGCTGCCGTGGTACCTGACCTGGTTCGGCCACAGTCTCAACCGCTACTCCGACGTGGTCAGACTGTACGACTACTTCCTCTGCGCACCGCCGCTGTTCCCTGTATATGTCACCGCGGCCATAGTGCTGTACAGAGCCGAGGAGATCTACATCTGTGACTGTGATATGGCTATGTTGCACTGTCTGCTGTCCAGGGTGAGTTGGGAGAATATTTTTAATGTTAAGGAAATTCAAATTCAAAATTCTTTATTCAATTTAGGATGATATACATCACTTATTGACGTCAAAAATTACTTAAACTAAGTCTTACTGCCGGCTTCCAAAGCGCAGGTGAAGAAGAAGCGGCGCAACAAACTTCACCGCAGCCTTTTCTCCAAGGACGTCAATTAACAAATATAGGTCTTATAGGTCTTATATATATATTAACAAAATACTGTGCCGACCCGACATGGGTGAGAAATAGGTCAAAAAGAATAAAATTATAAATGTGAAAATGTCCTTCTTTTACGTCAAAATGTATGTATTGGTTCGAAGTGATTATTGACGTGGAGATCATTGGAGACTGATAAGGTTAGTTATTACTGTGAGCGATTAAAAAAGTAAGTAATTAAGTAAAAGGATTTTCTGTTTCTGTCTCGCTTGCCCATATTTAAAGACCAATCAGGCGCACATAATTTGGCGTTACGATCGATATTGACAATTAAGCAACTTACGCAACGGGGGTTCATTGGATGGGTGACCAAAAATATATTATCTCGAGCTCCTTCGAGTTGAGGAGGGCACAATAAATGGTTCCCTATTTTTATGCATAAAATTTTATATCATAATTTAACATGGCATACTTTTACTTATCATATTAATAGTTACGTACAATATTAATTTGGCATGTTTTTTTACACATACCTACCATAAGCATAACAATTTTTGAGCATAATGTCGGCCCGAGGGCTGCCCCGCCGCACCCTAACCTACTGCTACACTATAGCTTTATGCAAATCAAAATTATGGTAAAATACATTAGCCTAAACTATAATTATGTTTATTGAAAAGGTACGCCAAAAAAACAAGTATGTCGAAATATTATGTCAAAAAAATATATGCCTAATTCGTTATGACAAATTAAATTATAATAAAAAAATTATGCGTAAAAATGGGATCTCCCAGTAAACCCAGCCTGTCCCAGTATTGGCAGTGGTACATAAACCCACCGCATACGCATAAATCCGCATTGGGTACGGTGGCCATCATCCAAGCATTACTGTTTATGGGAGTGAGTGAGTTAGAGAATTAAAAATCAATGTAGGGCGTTTCATACACCCCTTTTCATATTTACTATTCAACTACCAATTACTGACTTCCGTAACATTGAGAAGGATATTTAAAAAAAAAACGATTTTTTAATGATTATGATAAAAATTACCCATTCGGTTATTATATTTATCGATGCTGTATTTAAGCGGACTTTGGTCACTGCAGACGAAAATGAACTTAAAAGATAGTAATGCTTGACATATTGCAACTGTACGCGCGGAGAGCCTCAACAGTGGAGATATAAAGTGGCTGATGATGTGTTTCCAACACAGTTACCAGATGACTTGCCGTTCGAAGACATTCTGGTGACCGCCAAGAAGTTATACGAAGAGAACGACCCCGAAGACCTCGAGGCAGAGGTCTACGCGCTGGAGAGGAGAGAGTGAGTTGTTTCTTTGTTCACTAGAAAAATAAACGTAAGGTCTTAACAGTTTTCCACCGCACTGCTACTATTCGGCAGTTGTTCATTGAAAAGTGAGTTTTAAAGTGTGTTCTGAAGACATATTTTTCATTGACAATACGAGAACTGCGAGCAGTCCGCTATCATTTTGGCAATTTTTAATATGTTTAATCATTTTTCAATGAACGTTATTTTTTCGGGTGGGAGCAGTGTTGAAGTTTGCTATAAACGTATTTTTTGTCAATTTCCAAAATGCAGGCGAAGAAAGTGGCGCGAAAAGCTAGTTCTCGTGGCTTTTTTTCAAAGACGTCAATTGGATCTTTGATCTGATTAAACTATTAACCGCTTGGCATTTTATCAGCTGTCGTGCCCCCAGCGCCCAGCTCAGTACAACAGAAAAAAATACCTACTACAAAGAGGGTTGTATGTAATTTACCTATTTAAATATCGATAAATAATATCTAAATTTGTTGCAGCGCGATGTTAATTAACAATCTGTGCTTAAACCCAGGGCAAAAATTTTTTTTACTTTTGGTAGTAGAAAGAATTGAATGCAAAGCCATTGAATATTGTTAATGATTTATTAATTCTCAATATAAAAATTGTCGACATTTGACAACTTATTTGCTTATTTTCAAAAGAATTTAATAAAACTATGTAGAACTATTGTAAAGAAATATTTATTAGTAATTAATTTATTTGTTGTTCTCTGAATAAGTCAATATTAAGAGAACTGCTTTGATGTACATATTTTTTACATGTTACTGTTTGAAGAATGTCCCGACACTAGTGTCGGATTTTTCCGACGCGGGCGTTTGGCACCTATGCAATTACAAGAGAATATTATCAGTTATTTCACCTAACTTCTTACTTAATTTTATGGCTTTTTAATACGAGCCAAAAGTGTACGACATTACAAATGATTGCTTTATGTAAATATCTTCATATATTAACGAGTTTAAGACAATATAAAACATGACGAGTCGGAAAAGCCACTAAAAACAAACACAGCTATTTTGTCGGATATATACGACCTAGGCGAAATGGACACGATAACATTGGTCGGATTAATCCGATTCTGGCGGTGAAAGGGTTAAACTATTTTAAGAATTCGTTGTTTGTTTGCTAGTGAATTTTTTTTTGACATCTTCAAAATTGAAACATTCACAGGATACACGTACAAGCTTCATATAAATTTACGTTCTAGACATTGGAAAAAGCATCTGATTTGATTATTCGGAAAGTAGCCTATTTATTGTGGCGATGTCTTTCACTTTGCGACCCGTCCATCGGTGGTTTGATTTACGATTACCGCTGTACGCGCTGCTACAGAGCAGCAGGCCTACCAACAATTTTTATGGAACGAATGAATCGCATTCATACTAAAAATTAAATCGGATGGTACGAATTTGCGACGCAGATCAGTTTAGGTTCTAATGCGTTTCTTATGGGCATTCTCTCGGTAGTGGTCGTTCCGAAATGCCAGTACTTTGTCTTTATTTGTATTTGACGTGGTGGACATGCCCGTGAAAGTGTATTTTCTGAATAAATTATTTTAATTAGGTCCTAAAGTCGATCGCGTTAAGAGATGATGGTAAGCCCCCATCTTTGACGAACTCGGTAGCGCAGTGGTAAAGTGTTTGCCTCTGAACCGAGAGGTCCCCGGTTCGATCCCCGGTCAGGTCATAATGGAAAATTATCTTTTTCTGATCGGTCCAGGTCTTTGATGTTTATCTATACATATATTTATTTATTTATTGTCACATCAACAATATAAACATATGCATTACATTTTTACATTAAATCTTAAGTCTAGTTCTAATGTTTACATCTTTTACAGACGTGCACGGCATTCACTACAACTTTGATTACGTTGATACTTTCACATGCAATAAAATATATACCTAGCATACCTATATAGATATCTAGTATAATCAATAAAATCAACGATTTAACAACTTTTGGAATTTAATTTTAGATTTTTATTTTTAAGTATACGTATACGTATACGTATTACGAGTAGAATGGACGATATAGACAGGATTCCAACTAGCGCTGCAAAATTCGAGTCTACTTCTAACCAACGCATTAAACAAGAGAATTTTGGTAGAAGGATTCCTGAAGTCTATTCTAGGTTTTCTTTTTTTTTGTGAAAGTAATGTGTTGACACTTACCTATATTCAACCATATTGTTACTCAGACACCACTGTGAAACTCTATCCAAATCCTCCTGTAACAGTACTTGGTCATCCGCTGACACTATTACACGGGACAATTTCATATCATCCGCGAACAACGAGCAATTACAGTTTTTAATACACTGAGTGATATCATTAATGAATAAAATGAACAAAATTGGGCCAAGATGCGAACCTTGAGGTACACCAGATGATGCAATATAGAGTGAAGATTCATATCCATTAACGACAACAGACTGTTCTCTATTAGCGAGATATGAACGGAACCAGCTTAGAAGAGAAGCATGTGCTTCGCTTCTAAGCTGGTTCCGTTCATATCTATGCCATATTGGCATATGTATGCCATATTGAGTTCGAAGCTTGTCCAATAATATAGAATGGTTTACTTTATCAAAAGCGCTAGAAAAGTCTGTATAAACAGCATCCACTTGGCGGTTATAATCCACCTCACGTGGCAACAGACTTTTTTTCTTGAAAACCATGTTGGTCTTGAGTTATTACTGTTTTTGTGTGGTTTGTGAGTATTGGACACACAAGTGATTCAAATACTTTTGAAAACGTAGACAGAATAGATACAGGTCTATAATTTTTTACGTAACTTATATCACCCTTTTTAAATACTGGAACAATTCTAGCGCGTTTCCAAATGGTAGGGAAGCAGCCACTACGTAAGGAGTAATTAAATATTAAAGTAAGGGGGTATGATAATACCTCCGCACATCGCTTAACAAAAAGCGGGGGGATATTATCGGGCCCAGCGCCTTTATTTGGATTTAGTTTTTTAAGTACCTTAAGAACATAACTTTCTCTGAATTGAATTAAGACAATTTTATTAGTATAATGTGGGCTTTCAACTGTTGTTCAAGTCCCCACGAGTATTGTCATTATAAATAGACACAAAATGAGATGCGAACAAATCAACCACTTCCTGACCAGTTCCGGCAGCAACCGTTTCATCAGAATGCAACATAGAGGGAATTGCGCTACGCGATGAGCTTTTTCTCTGCTTAATAAAAGTCCAAAAGGCCTTAGGGTTTTTCTTTATGTTTGACTCAGTGTTATCGATATAATTTCTATAGCATGTCGAAAGCAACATTTTACAACGTTTCCTAACTATATCTAACTCTAAATGATCGCGAGGATTATTATGTTTACGTACTTTAACTCTGAGTTTATATTTTTCTTTCAACAAACGGATCAAATCATATGTAAACCAGGTTGGGTAAGCTTGATTTCGCTGTTGACGTTTCGGAAGAAATCTTTCTATCGTATTATGCAAAATATTATAAAACATTTCCACTGCTTCATCCACTCCCTCACAACAATTCAGACGCTCGTACCAATCCACCTTCTTCAATTCGGACACAATATCTAAATAGTTAGCCTTATAAAAATTATAATCAGAACGAGACACTGAATCTAAGAAGTTATATGTTTTTAGATCTAAAGATATTGAAAGAGGCGGATGTCGAGGATCCAGTTTACTTATCAAACATGAAGATTGCGAAACTTTACATGATAGATTCGTTAAAACCAGATTCAACATTCTATTGTCAGAATTTAGAACTGAATTTTTCTGGTTCAGGCCTGTAATTGCAATAAAGTCGTGGAGAGCGTATCCAATCTCACTATTATAATTGTTGGCGACCATTCAGTCTGCATTTTGTGCCTTAGACCAAGTTAAAAATCTCATGTTGAAATCGCCGATAACAATAATGTCATCCAGTAAACAAGCAGATGTATTGTCTAAGAATATATTAAGTTCTTTTAACTTCATAGGCGATGAACTACAAACTGTATACACCGCACAAATTCCAATTTTTTTAACGATTTTGCCATCAATCAACTCGACTTCAACCCATAGGTCATCACAAGAGCTTTCGCTATTGGCCATTCGCCTACTCATGATCTCTTTACGAACGGCAATCAACAACCCGCCACCATCAACTTTAGAATAAAACTCGGAATGCGTACGATCCCTACGATATACTTGGTATCTACTATCAATAAATTCGCTATTTAACACATCCATATTCAGCCAAGTTTCTGTGAATACAATAACATCATAATTATTTAATAAAATATTTTTATAGATATTGTTGGTTTTCGTACGCATGCCTCGTAAATTTTGATAATAAATATTGATGAATTATGACTTCTATATGGTTACAACAAACACAAACTGTCTTTATTATTTATCAATTTAGGTTGCGATGACTCATTTTTCCTGACATAAATTCTCCCGTTTCTTACCCACACAAACTTGTATGAAAGCTCTTTGGCTCTGATACGCGTAGCAGCATGCAGAGATTTATTTTCAGGAGATAAATGCTCAGCAACATATAGTTGTTTCTTATAATACCAATCACACCCGTGTTAAGTTTCTCCTGGTTTTTCTTATTATATGACCATACCGCAGCAAGAAAGGCATCGCGACAACGGGGACTGCGGAGTTTCACAACCACCGAGCGAGGACGATTACTATTTACATTCATTTTAGCCACTCTGAAACAAGATAGGACATCTCCATCCTGTATCTGATGGGACACAGCTTTCCCACTTAGAGTTACAGTCTGAGCTAAATTTTCATCTGAAGTATCTGTTAATAAAATATAGTATCGTTGAGTTAGCATCCGATAATACAATTCTCGAACTTGCTTTGGGGCTAGCTCAATCTGTATGATTTGTAATATTTTTATTAACTCATATATGTTCCTTCCAGGGAAGAGCAGCGTCGCGAAGAGGAAGAAGCGCGCGTGCGTCGGCGCGAGGTGGCGGCGCGCGCGGCCGCGTCGCTGCCCGCGCGGCTGCGGCGCTGCGTGCCGCGCGCGCTGCGCTGGCCGCTCAGCAAGGGCACCGTCCTCGCCGCAGCCACCGTGCTCATCGGCGTCTACGTCTACTACCGCCCCGATCTCGTGTTCAACAGGTAGCGGCACGCTTATCAGTTTGTCTTCTTCCGATATTAGGTTGGGGGGGAGGGGCTAGTTCGAGGAGCCAGTGAAACCTATTAACACCGTTTTGGTACACTGTTTAATTTCAGTTTGAAGCGCATGGTGATCGATTTTCTGATCGTAATTATAACTAACAATACCGATTGCGTTGGCATCTGGATGATTAAAATTGTGTCGTTCCACGAGAAAAGATATCTTATGGAGGTCAGTCGCTCACGACTCTTCTAAATATAACAAAAAAATACTGTCTTAAACGACTTCCACCAATAAGATAGCTTTTCTCATGAAACGTTATAACAAATTGATTACTATAGTCCCCGTCACGGGAAGTCTCATAGCAATATGTGAAACTATCAGGACGGCCACGTTGTTGTTGTTGTTATCGACTGTAGCGCCGCGTGTGGACTACTATCGCGACACAGGCTTTCACTAACATTTGATTTCAAATGATTTTTACAGTCAATAGCACATTAATTTATGCTATATTTTAAAATCATCGCTATTGCTATTACTATAAAGTTTTATTTTGCATTCAAGAATCAGTCTTATAAATTCAAACTGGGGTCTCCTTTGTATGTGGCCAAAGAAATCAAAAGACCTGACCGCCCTCGACGAAAGTGGTTCGATGACATAAAGGATTGGACCGGACTTAGATACAACCAACTGAAAATAGCGGCCCAAAGCCGGGAGGGTTTCCGTATGCTGACCTCTAAACTTCAATTCGAAGATGGCACCCCACGATGATGATATTTTTATTTGTTTGCTAACTGTACAATTCTGGTCTTTAATATTATTGCTATTATTAGAGTTGCTTGAAGTGCGGCTGACTGTACATAACATACAAATAATTAATGCAAAATCTTCGAAACTTCCAATAAAAATCTATCCATGTGTCTTCAATATCAATACATGTATTTTTAGAAAAAGTAACGGTCAGGTTTCACATAATTGATGACAAATTTTGTTATTAACATCTTCTCGAACTGAACCCTCTTAACTAATATCGGGAACCCAATATCATGTTTCAAATTGTTACCTCGCTTACCAGTAAGAGCTAAAGCTTTTAACACTTCATACATATTTCCATACGATACAGTACGATATTTAAACTGATGTCAAAATGTATGAAACTAATTGGTGTTACACCTGTTTTTAATCGTTGGGCAGTACTTTGGTACACTACGTTTTTTAATAAGAGTCCTAACATGTACACAATCTTCACAAATTAATCAAATATTAGTTCAAATCAAATAAAAAATTTAATAACTACAAAAGTATGATACTAAAAAGTATATTTTCATTTATAAGCTGCTTCACCTGTGTGTAGATTAGCAACCTGTTCCAGTATAACGTCTTTCCTCACGGGGTAGACAGAGCCAAGAGGTCTTATTTGTTTAAGCTATCTTGGCTCTGTCTACCCCGTGAGGGAAGACGTTATACTGAAAAAATCTCAACATTTTCGTCATCTAAAAATTTATACGAAGTTTTAACATAATAAAGTCACACCCACGTTTAAAAGCAGGCGCTTCATTGGTGATTCCTACGAGCGTTTTGACCATTACTATTCAAAATTTTTAAATCGAAACATTAATAAAATTAACGTTGAGTCCGATTATTCTGCCTGCCATATTTTTTCCGTTGCAATGCCAAAAAGAAAAAAGTCAAGGTTGGTTGATAATTTCTCAGTGCTACATACATATATGTTCTTCTCTATGTAAACTGTGCATCAGATTTTATTGGCGGCTGGCACTTAGGTCTCTATTGCCGTTGTTCGAATACAAAACAACGACAATAATGGCGTAAGTGTCGAACGCCATAAGGTCGCTTTTGATTCGTACGGCCACATTTATGAAATAAAACACATTATATTTGTTAAATTTTCAACGATCGTTAAAACGCTTCCGGAATCATCCAAACCATTTTAGAATGCCATTATATTAGTGACCTTGTTATTCATAAAGAAGTTAAAGAAAACAGAGTTAATATATGTTTTGTCACTATCGCATTTTACAGAATTTAGTATTGGCAGAAAGAGACAAAAGATTTTTTGTTTAGCTTATAAAACATAAGTTAAAGTGTGTTTTGTCTCTTTCTGTCAATGTTAATGCTTTACCTTTTTTATGAATAACAGGGTAAGGGTGAATTACAAAGCTCGGCTATGGATGGAATAACACTTGGTTACATTTCTCGTATCCTTGTATTATGTGTATCAGCATTTATGTTACTAAGGGGTGAGGTATCGTTGTCCAGCTTTTGTTTCTACCTTTGACTGTTTCATTTTTATGGCTGTGAGATTATAATATATTCATACTAATTAATGAATACGAAGCGGTGGTGGTGTAATGGTTAAGACGCTCGCCTATGGATCGAAAGGTCTCAGGTTCGAATCCTACTCGTGCCACATGAGTTTGTATACCAATCTGACTCATGTATAGTAGTTTTCATCGACCACCACTTGCTTCCGGTGAAGGAAAACATCGTGAGGAAACCTGCACACTGGTTGATTATTATTAACTTGTGTGTGAAATGGAGAAGGCAATGGCAAACGACTCCATTAATAATGCCAATAAAGTTGTTGTGTGTGTTTCATTCCACGTAATGACTACGACCCTCAGCCATGAGGAATACGACTATGAAACTAATTAATGAACCGATTTTTGACGAAGTTGTGTACTTTTTAGTTAAGAGTGACACTCATCGCGGAAAAAGTATGTTATACGTCATAAAAATATTACTTGTTTCCTGTAAATCTCCTATTTTTTGTTTTTTCTAACCAATTTTTTTTTCAAGTTTCATAAAGTAGGGTATAAAATGTTGATATACATGATATTTTAACTTTTTAAGTTGAGACATGGTGCTTGGGTGAGAGTAGACCGTCACACCTTGGTCTTCGGAGACAAACTGATGCTGGAAGGGCCTTGTGCCGTTATAATAAGGATCATTTTCGCGTGGACTTCGCAGGAATTGTACTGAGTACCTAAATGGTAGTAGGTTTATTTGTGCAGTGCACGCCAACTTGATTTGAGATTGGGTGGTTTCATTCGTTCATTCATTCATTGAGTCAGTAAAATGTTCTCGAGCTCAGTGGCCACCTCACCAAAAATGTCCTGTTTAATCAAGAATCTTAATTTATTCAGACAATTATTAAAAATTAGCACATCAATTTTTTGTCCAATAATATTGCTATCTCTTTCATCTTATGTAACATTACGAATTAGGCAATAACATTACGTGGGCTTACGAGATAAGATAAAATAATTAAAAATAAACGCTACTTTATAAAACTACATTACGTAGTTTTATAAAGTAGCGTTTATACTTTATAAAACTACATTACGTAGTTTTATAAAGTAGCGTTTATTATATAGAAAAACATTTTCAAAAATAAAATAATAATGATGTTATAATATAAGAGGGCGCCACTGGCACCGCCGCCGATCTCACTATTATAAATAAAACTTTGGCGCGCACTGCTGACGCTGTAGAGCGAGTATGCAATTCATTTTTCACTATCAAATCTTTTCGCGGTCCTAATCACATTGCGGTTTGGTTGTCGTGTAACAATTGGTCGGCCGCATCTCGCTGCGGAATCAATCGATAGTAAAATTCTAACTGCAAACTTGCACTAAAGCCTATTACTTGTTAGACTGTAGGTTATGACGTTGTGTAGTGTAAGATGAATGCAATCTAACGCCTTACGAGTTGAACAATGTAAAGGGCTGAATGCTATGTAGTATTTAATTAGTTTATGTATGATGCTTATATATGTATTTGTGGGTAAAAATGAAGAGAAGTTGAAATTGTTTTTTTTTTTTTCAATAAATTACTGTGGGTCCACTGTAAGTTGGTCTTTCCACGTGCGCAGGTCGATATCTACGCAGGACCAATTTATAATGGTTTTGAGTCATCCAATATTTGATATTTTTGGGCCAGTAATTTTCTCATAGTGATGTTGTTATATCTCATAGTGATCATTTGCGAATCTTACTCGCATTGTGCATTGCGTGGTCAATGAACTCAAGATTAAGAGCTAGATTATGAACGACATTTTTGTATTTTTTTTTTTCAAATGTGTTTCTTCTAGTAATGAATACACATTATTCAATGTTCCCTTGGCCGGTGAACAAAGACGTGGCGCGTGCGCATTTTTTTTTCATGAAATTTTAATGCGCGTGTGCACGCGCGTATTGCACACTCTCATCAGAGCTTTTTCCTTAGCCGTAAAGCGTCGGGGCTCAGGGTCCGCTAGGTGTGCACATGCACAGGCCTTTAAGATCCAAAGTAAAGTGAACACTTTATACTTATACACACATTTTACTGGCGGTCCGCCCTTTTTGCACCATTATGTGTTCATTGCTCCTTATTCTTGAAAATCTTTTAATATTAGGATGGATCGCCCGAATACGACAGAAATGCCTCGAATATTTATTTTATAATACGCTGGTCTCGTGTGTTTGACGAAGTGAAGATTTAAATTGATATGACGGGAGCTTCGTTTCTGCCCTATACACTAGAGTGAATCGACCCAAATTTTAAATTATGTTAATTTAGATATCATTATTACATATATTGATGATAATGATTTATATGCATCTTATCTTACCTACACGCGGGGTGTTGGTGCCATTATTTCTCATCATTCTGTCATAATAATCAGCACTCGCAAGTTAACACGGCACTGCACTGGTGATAGTAATATAGACTCTATTGCGAAGAAAATAAAATGTAATTTCCTAAAACAGAAAACTCCGTGTACTGCGACCGCGTAAGGCGCTCACGTGAAACGACATCCTATTAGAAAAATGGCTGTCAAAATCCTTCTACTTGTGTTATGGCTCCATCGTTCGCCATATTGATATTTTTGCCTACGTCAAGGTCGTCTTCTACATGGGTGTAGTTAAAAAAAGATTTGATCAATATAGCACTGTTGTCAACTCATGCATGTTGTTCAGTGTATAACCTTTACAAACCCACCACCAAGAAAACAAACGTTATAGCTTATACAGAGAGGTTAATAAGTGAAATATCGCGATTTAATTTTTTATTAAAATTGTATTTCAGTATTGCATCCCGAAAGGTAAAATGTAGCGGTACTATTTTCTATCTATATAAAATCACTGTGTTACCTACATTTGTAATAAATGATTTGATTTTGTACATTTATGTTTGGTCGTAGCACAGTGATGTTGATAAATGTTCTGAAATCTGTAAATATCACACTTGACTGTGTTAAATAAAATAAGCATTCGAGGTTTAGACTTATTAAAAGCTAAGCATATGGATCGATAAACCGTTGTTGAAATACACAGAAACACATTTACGGCCTTATTGCGTAGGAATAGGATTCAAAGTCGTAATGTCTTTCTCTTGATGTATGTCCGAATGTGTAGTTGATGTATGTTTTATTTAATTATATATTATTTGATAAATTGTGATATTATTTTGTTACTATTGTGTAGGTAGGCGAACGTGTTGATTCATTCCTTATACAGTAGGGCAAACGCAAAAATTCTTGTAACGATAACGGTAGTAACCGTATTTGCTACGACTATAACCTGGAAGATTACTCTTTAGAAAAAATAACAGTAATAAGATTCATTTTTAAGTGATACAATTCTAGGAGGAAATAGATATAGATAGAAAGCCAGGCGGCCAGCCAGTTGTCCTTCTCTAATTAGCTCCTCTTGAAGAGTCAGTCCAGTAATCAGTCAGGATATATATATTGTTCATGAGTAAATACGGTTACCATAATTAAAACTAGATTTTTACGCGCTTATGTAATGTATATAGGTGACAACGTACCTATAAACTACGAAGGGCTTTGTACAGAAAATAATAATATATCAAATTATATTAAGTTAATTGGTTCACAAAATTAAAAGGCGAAACAACACACTTAAAGATTAGACCTGTCATTAATAAAAAAAAATGCTTTAAGCTTAACGTATGTTTTGTATCTATCGCATTTTAACATAGAACGAAACAAAACATACGTTATCGTAATGTATGCTTTATCTTTTTTTATTAATAATAAGGTAAATATTTATGAAATATATTATTTTGCATAAGAATATTAACTATGTTTTAATAAAATGTTCGTTGGAGAATTCCTAGCATTTATTATGTTTATTGTTTTTTTTTTTAAATATAATGCGTTCCATTATCGTATCATTTTTCCATCAAAATTATTTTTAACGAACGAATATTTGATTGGGAATACAATTTTTGGGGATAATGGTTTGATAATGTGTCGCTCGCTATTAAAGCTTTGTAAATATACTATAAATAATACTATAACTGTTAAATTATGATATCTATTTTAAGATAAAATTTGCAAAAAATTGGTTTTTATTGTCCCAAATTTTGTGAGTAGAAAATAGTAGCAGACTGTAATCTTAAGTTTAATTTTGCATATGTCATTACAATCGTTTTATTGTATTATTTGTTTTGTTTAAATATTTTTATTTCATTTATTGAAATTGTGATTTTAAGATCTTCGAGAGTTGTAAAATTTGTTAACTATTGGATAAATATAGGCATTTTAGAAGTTATTACTATAAACCTTAAAACATTATTGTAAAGTAACTCATTTTTGACCGTAGACAGAGAAAACAATAGAGCTCTTACGGTACTGGAAATACACGAGAAGTGGGACGGAGCGCTAATATATTTTATCTCACATCGTGTGTTGGCTTTTACATGCCAGTGTCCAGCCTACCGCGTAGTAAGTACAGTGTAGGCGCAATATGAAATGGTTCTATCTCATGTGGTCTATGGTAGGCTCCGTCTACGGTTATGATACGATTTATCTTGCAATCAAAATCTTCTCAAATTTATTTTATTTATGTTATTGTAATTAATATTTATTTATAGAATCAGTGTCTGCGACACTTGATTCGGTGAATTATTGTAAAAGAATAAAATGAACATTATGTCGTAGACCATAAGAATCAAAATTCAATTTTAAAATGCCCTAGAGTTTGATGTAAATTAGTATTAAATGAAGCTTTATGTACTTGGGCTATGTATAACCTTTATTTGTAAGTTTACAAGTTTGTACGTCTTTTGTATGGTGTTAAACATGGCTAACCAGCCTAGGCGCGTAGACAATCATAGAGTTGGCCAAAGTGTGAAGTGAGAGTTAATTATAATGTTTATTACCATACCGTGTTTTATTGGCTATTATAATACTAAAGCACGCCTTTTTGAATTCGCAAAATGTGAACTTCAAGGAGCTCATAAACTCCTGACTGCGAAATCCCTAGTTTGCACGGGCGTGTTGAAGCTCCCAACGTTGGCTGGTTGTTATTTTATCACTTTTCATAAGTTACATTTGAATTTCATTTAATCGATCTACCGTCTTAACGCACAGCGTTCTAAATGCGAAAAAAGCTACCGCGTGCGAAAAGAAACGCGCTTTTAAATTACGCCAGTAGATTGTGAGAAATTGCTATTTTTTAATATAAAAATTGACGTGAAAAAGTACCTTTGAAGGTCTAATGTCTAAATATAGTGATTTGAGTTTGAATAGGCCTCGTGGGCACTAGCGTCTTCGTTGCATTAGAACAAAGATATGTCGACTTCAGTGAAGTGTGCAGAATTTTATAGACTTGTGTTCAGTCGGTGCGCTTCACAAAATGTTAACTTTTACATTTTGCGAAGCGCACATTATAGGTACGAAAAACCCATTCATTGCTTTATAGTATATCATATGAATCACAATAATTTTGTTTGGCAAGGTGTTCCGGGGTGACATTAACATTACAACTTATTTCATAAAAAGAAAAAAGCGTTCATTTTGTAATATTTCAGTTTCAGACGAAATGGCGATACTCGGGAGCTATGAAGGATCCGCGCTTGTCAGTTGAAATAAAAAAAACAAAAGTTTATTTCTATATTCTTTTATTTCTTAAAACTATTGGTTGGCATTTCAACTAGCGATTTTCGTTAGTAAATATGTTATGGGAAAAATTAAAATATAACAATGAGTTCCTTTGAATTGCCTAAGAGTAAATATACACATCTTTTCAAATATTGAAACAAATGGGCGATATATTTTAGTGCCCTCAATTCATATGGCTTTATGTACAGAATGAGAAAAAATAATATATAATTGAATCCCATTAGACTTTAAGGCTTATATAACAGAATTTTAAACTTATTTCAATGCAGACTAGTGTCCTACCCTGGTTTAGCTATAAACTATTCAGTAAATGATTTAAAGAGGGAAATATACTACTAGCTTTTGCCCGCGGCTCCATCCGCGGCAAAAAGTAGCCTATGACACTCTCCAGCTCTCCGACTATGTCCACACCAAAAATCACTTCGTTCCATTTGCTCTGTTTTGATGCGAAAGACGGACAAACAAACACTTTCACATTTATACATTAGATTACATTCTTCAGTGAAATATGTTGACATATAAAATACAATAAAATATAAAGAGAGCTTATATCACAGCCGTGGAAGTTCAGAATATAACAATGTAAGGCCGTGTTCACACAAGTGTTATTATTACGTCGCGTTAGAATTTCCCGTTGGCAAGTTACAGCCATGCTGTAAATTATTGAGACAATGTTTTTCGGCATTATTCTGTAGCTTTACAATTTGAGCTTTATATGTAGGAGGATAAAGCTGAACTTCGCCAACGTGCAATCGCGAACTAAAGATTTGATTTTCTATAATTCTTAATTTGTAATAAAATCTGTGTTCTGCTATAGCCGAGTTAACAATATCGTCCACGAATATCAAATACATTTATTATTCACAGAAATACGTTCGGGCATTATAAACCTAGAAATATAAATTACTTAATGGAGAGAATGTACAAGAAATCTAATTTAGTAATTATGACCACAAGTATTGTTATACATTCTATGTGCAACCAAATAAATACAGTGTATGAGGTCTTTTCAGTGTATTCACTCTTACAGTATATAAGGTCCGGTGAAGGAAAACATCGTGAGGAAACCTGCACACTGGTTGATTCTTATTAACTTATTGCCTTCTCCATTTCACATACATTCTCTCCATACATAATCCATTAATAATGCCAAGAAAGTTGTTGTGTGTGTTTCATTCCACGTAATAACCACGACCCTCAGACATGAGGAATACGACTATGAAGAAGATTAGGTCTTTGTAAATATTTGTTCTTATAAACAAAAATTGTTTTATTTTAAAATAGCATATTATGTTTTGTATATGTTTCATACTGATTCCTTACGAAACTATTGTAAATAATTCGGTAGGTAATAATTGTAATACCGCTAGGTAAGGCAAGAATGACTCTTATAAAAAAAAAACACGCACCAAAATTTATATGATATCCATCACAAGTAAAATTCCACTGTTGGATATCACAAAACACCATTTTAAATGAATGGAAATTATTTGTTCAAGTGACAAAGAATTGATATGTTTAAATGCTTGTAAAGAAACTTAATTTATTTTTGGATTTCATATTTTATTAGTAAGCCGCGAAAAATATGCGAAAATGTATACTCTATGGCTATAGAGGAAAGGTCGATATGGTGATAACCGGCTATTGATTATTAACAAAAATAATTAAACGTATGGTGCTATTGATTATTAACAAAAATAATTAACGGCTGGTGCAATAAGTCCGTTGATAGAATAAATTAAATGGATATAAAAATTGTGTTATTGTTATGATTTTCAAAAAGAGCTGGTTTGTTGAATAGTCTGACGATTTGGTAGGTTTAGACGGAGACTATTTTCAGCCGCCTAAATTACGGCGCCTTAAAAAGGCACCATATAAACACTTTCAGGGCCGTTTTTTCGCGACACGCCAGCGTTGGCACGGAATAGAACACGCGCCGATGTTTTTGGCGCTAGTGACCTCCGCCCGTGTTTCTCGCTATCCCAGCGCCTATTTAAATATTTATTTTTATATTGGCTAAAAATATCCTCCGTCTAAACCTACCTTTTAGGATGCCAAAGACTGAAAAGATGTGAAATGGAACTTGGGCTTCAATCCTCTACGGCGCAAGATGCTTAGAGAAAGGTGATGATCACGTCACGATTATTAGATCTACCCTCACAAAATAATCTGTTACACTGGAATTTTAACCGAACGAGACTTTGTCCACAGCTTCGCTAGAATTGAGATAATTGCACTACCCTCCTTATTAAAAAACTTATCAGTTAAAGATCGTATTCACAACGCATAT
The DNA here is from genome assembly GCF_027563975.2 of Plodia interpunctella. Classification (NCBI taxonomy): domain Eukaryota; kingdom Metazoa; phylum Arthropoda; class Insecta; order Lepidoptera; family Pyralidae; genus Plodia; species Plodia interpunctella. The sequence continues at coordinate 11,593,557 of NC_071294.1, forward strand.
TACAATCTCGGACAACATTATATCATAACATAATATAATATTCACTTCAAAATAAATACATCGCACAACTAACCTCAAAAAGCCATGACGGTGTTAACATAATCAATGACCCGGGGATCGTGGAGTATCTTCAGGTGTTCGGCGTTGGCGAGGGCCAGCGCCTTGACGGGCTTGCCCCGGTTGAGGCGCGGCCTGCCCCAGTACTGGCACGCGGCCAGCGAGCGCCGGTTCACGGTGCCGTCGCCGTCCCCCAGCGACAGCGTCGGGTACCCGTCCAGCCACGTGCCCGGCTTGTAAACTAGTCTGAAAATATACATAATACATTATGATTCAGTGCTTACTCCATGTAATGGCGTTCAGCCTCTTTATAGACTTAACTGACTCTGAGTCTATGACTTTTTATAAATAAACCTGATAATGACAGACTGGAGAAGAAAAGGACGATGGCTGGACATACGACCACGAGATAATACAAAAATACAGTGTTTTATTTGAAGTGACGCCCTTTTCACTTCACATGATACATCACAACCCCGAATAGGAACACGAGACAATAAGAGAGTATTATACGTAAACTCACTTCTCAACAGTAGAGATGTTGTACCCATACAGACAGTGCACCTCGACGCCGGGCGCCGTGAAGTCGCTCTTGTAGGCCTGCGTGTCCTTGAACATCTCCCACGCGTCCGGCAGCTCCATATCACTGTCACAAAACACCTTATACATTTTCAGGACTCCACACTTCAATTTTCTTTACGTGTTCTGGCTACTGAATCTGGTCACGCCAGAACCAATGGCTTCGTCAGAAGCTGCCATCAGGTCAGCCCGATTATAGAAGTCAAAGTATTCGGAAATTAGACCTTCACATGCACTTTTTCACGTCAAATTTTCAATTGTTTTATCAAAAATATATAAACTACTGGCATTTCAAATGCCGAAAAAAAAACCTCATTAAAACAGTTTTGGTCCATACTATACCAGAAGGGCTTACCATTATTGTTTTATACAAAGTACATGGTCAAAAAGTACCTATTATAGTCATACTTCAATGACAAATGAATAAAATGTTTGGGTTTGCCGCTTCCACCTGGCCCTGGCGGAAGGGACAAAACATAAGTGCTGACAAGGATGGCTCGTCAAGGTCGCCGAAGAACTTAAATAGACAAGCGGATCCTTGGCTCCAATGTTCTTTGGCAGCGGAAGAAACCGGCATAACACTCATATGAAAAAGATTCCCGATTATCACGCATTTTATCAATGTTCTCGAAGGTGTTAAAGCAAATTCACAATAAAAAAAAATTGCAATGAACTTTAGATTGCGTGAGTATCGTCCCTCAAGTTTGCAAAAGTACTCACGTGAACCACTTTTGAACATCTCCGATGGTGTAGTTATACTTGTCGGTCTGGACGAGCACCTCGTTGGGCTTCCACAGCAACGGCGACGGCATGAGCCACGCCAGCGACGGACACGTGATCTCCTGTGTGCGCATTATGCTCTCGCGCAACATCAGCGAGCCGAGGTCGTCGCCTGAAAGGATAATAATTACTAATAACGTACAACTCATTAATTTTGTCTCGCTCGCTCATCTGCCTATTGTTGACATTTATAATCTATACTAGCTGCGCGCCGGGGCTTCGCTCCCGTGGTATTTTCGGGATAAAAAGTACCCTATGTCATATTCCAGGTTTATTTCTAGCCATGTACCAAATTTCATAACAATCGGTCCAGTAGATAATGCGTGAAGAGAAAACAAACAAACATACTTTCGCATTTATAATATTAGTGAGGTATATATAAAAGCGAAAAACACTCACTCATCACGAGATCTCGAAAATTACTGAGCCGATGAAGATGAAATTTGGCAGGATGGTAGATTGTGACTAGGAGACGTCCGCTAAGATTGTTTTTTACCTTTATATATTACCTATTCACGCTGAATCTACTCAACCAACCATGTTGAAATTCTGCATACATGCAGTTTCAAGTATGGAGAAGGACATAGTAGATATCGCATCCACGGGAGGATATAGTGGTCCTATTCTAGGGCGGAACCACATGCGACAATGCCCGACCTAATAATCCCATTATAAACTAAACCACTTCCGGACTAAGAGCAAAAATAATTATTCAGTAGAGGTGTCGCTGCCCAAACAATAATGGTAAGCCGATCTGGCATGATAGGGACCAACACTGTTCAAATGAGTTTCTTTCGGCATTTCTTCTCAGCAGTGGTCGTTCCGAAATGCCAGTAGTTTGTAGCTTGTGAGAAATAACTATAAATATTGACGAGAAAAAGTGCCTGTGAAGGTCTAATTTCTGAATAAATTATTTGAATTTGAATTTGAATTTGAAACGACGTGAGAGGTGCGGGGCGCGGGGCGGAGCGCCTAGCGACAGGCAGCCGCCGCGGCGGCACTCGGCCAAACCCTTTCTGAGGCGACGGCCGCGTTCCTTTGGAATTGCAATCGAATATACCGGCTATTCGCCTAGACAGTCCACTTTTATTTCGTAAACGACTTCCCCGAAACCCAGTAGGAGACCTATTAGGAAATAGGAGAAGCACTTCAAGAGGCGATATGAAAGCATAACAAAACAAACCAATTTTCATATTTACAAATATATAAGAGTTAACAATAAAAAAACTACTAGCTATCGGAACAATTAATCATGATTAGAATGTTTTCCTTGGGAGCTTTTTTTACTGGGGACGTGTTACCGGATTCCGCGGCCATTTCGACATGAGCTTTCTTTATTATTTACTAGCTGATGCCCGCGACTTCGTTCGCGCGGCCGAACAATTTTTGGCAAGGAGTCAAAATTATTAGGGAAATTTAACTGTACAGACAAAGTGTAACGATACCTATACAGAAGATGCCCATCAAACTGAAAAACGTTTGTTAACGCGTCATATTTCCTATAGTTTAGCTGGGCCATTATGACTCTTCTTCAAGTGTTCCTGATCTTCGATTTTTATACTTCAACAGAAAATAATCATCAGACTGAACAACTTTTGTTAAGGCGTCATTTCTATATTTCCTATAGTTTAGCTGTACCATCATAGTACTCTATCAGGTGTTCCAGTTTTCAAAACCATTTATATCCTATATGTTGCCCAGGCTTAATAGCTATATAAAAAAAAAGTTTTTTTTTAATCCATCCAGTACTTTCTACACGGAGATTAGCGGTACAAACAGACATAAAGACAGACAGATTGTTTTTTTCCAATTCTTACTCTATTGCTATGACTCTATCGTCTAATTTTGTTTTTATGTAGTAAGGTAGATAATTTTATCATAGCCATGATTCATGAAAATCGGTTCAGCCGTTCAAAAGTTGTAGCGAAATATATTTAAAATCGGGGTTTTTTTAATTTGTCTAATAAATAGGATCGTTTAGAAAATTTTTCTGAAATCATTCTATTATTGTCATTGATAAATTTATCACCACATAGTATAAAACAAAGTCGCTTTCTCTGTCCCTGTATCCCTATGTATGCTTAAATCTTTAAATCTACGCAACGGATTTTGACGCGGGTTTTATTTATATATAGTTTGATTCCCGAGGAAAGGTTTAGGTGTATAATATATTAAGGTTTTACCCGAGCGAAGCAGGGACGGGTCGCAAGTAAAAAATATTTAAATCTCATCGGGATTTTGACAAACCCCAATCTCTAACTCAATGACAAATTTTATTTGTAAACACAATATTATGTTCCTTACTACACCGTGTCAGCAATTCCTTCGCGCGCAATTTGCTCCCAATCTGTTCGATCTATTGCGTCATTACAATTTATCATTGAAAATATCTAATAACAATAGTCATATAGGTCAAGTTTTCAAATTGTTTTTTCGCCATTCTAATGCAGTAATATTTTGATTACTCATATTAGCTGGTTTAGACGACGAAATATATTAGCGACCCGGCCCGACTTTTCAAATTCAAAATTCTTTATTCAATTTAGGGTGATATAAATCACTTATTGAGGACAAAAGATTACTTAAACTAAGTCTACTGCCGGCTTCCAAAGCGCAGGTGAAGAAGAAGCGGCGCAACAAACTTCACCGCAGCCTTTTCTCCAAGGACGTCAATTAACAAATATAGGTCTTATACATACATTAAAAATTAGGAGGACGAATTTACATCATTATTAAAAATGTCGTCTTTGAATACACCTTCGTAATTTTTCTAAAGAACAGTACAAAGTATACATCGTAATCCGTTGTGTGTTTTAAAATAAAGCTTAGAATTAGACGAACCTCTTAGAAGACCTCACTCAATGATATTTTTTTTAATATCGATTGTATTGTAAATAGATCTATTACATAAACAGAAAAGTTTGCATATTAATGTAAATATTATTAAATAAAATGTAAATATTATTAAATAAAATGTAAATAGATACAATGTATACATATACTGTTTATCATTAATTTTTAGGGATCCGTAGTCCTACAGGCAAGGAATTTTGTAAACCATTCGGAAATTTTGAAGCCAAAATATTTGAGTCATATGAAGCCTCCCCTCTCTAAAGTCAAATTCAATAAGGTTGGCCATAAAGTCTATAGAATTAGTCCATTGAAAAGACAGTTTATAATACGGAATATATGAAATGTATCGCAAAATTGTGTAAACAATGTAACTTGGTATAGGGTTCACAGTAGAAATTGTCAACATTTATTTAAAAGTATATTAATTCTATCTACCTAACTGTGTTGGTTTGTTACTCTTTACGTTTTAACCACTGTAGTCTTGGCTTTTCCACATTAGAGGGACCGGGTTGTGATTCCATTTTAAACAAAAAAATCAACAAAGATACAAATTTCAAATAAATATATATTGTGCGGCTGTCAAAAAAAATGGCAGCCGAATGTTGTCAATCTTTGTCATCGGTAAGTAGGAGTAATGAACTATATGGCCATTCTACATGAACAATATAGCTATACACATAATATAACAAATAAAAATTTTGATGTGTATGATTGGTTGGTAAAGACCAACGAATCAGTTTTTTATTCAAACATTACGGCATTAGTACTCATATACGAAATTATAAGGAAAACTCTCACACCTAAGTTGGCTTTACAAGTTTACGAGTAATAATTCTACTATAAAACGTCAGACAACTATTAGCATGGTCTCGGTCAGTGTTTGGTTGTTGTAACCCTACGGAACCCTAAACTGTGCGTAGCCCGACACGCACTTGGCCGGTTATTTTTATATATCTTCGGAAGCGTGTGAAGACCAATGAACTTGGGTAGTGTAATTAACATTGAGATAACTATGATGACCTCTCTCTAGTGTAGGTAACTAAAATTGTTAAGCCGATATTTATTTGCACTAATCATATATTATTAATAGGACGCAAAATTTAAGAGGATTTTTTTGAGACGGACGCTAGTAATAGAGAAAAACAATCTATTAGGTGGTAAACGCAGTTTATTATTTTGTGGAAATGACAAAATGCCTAGATTATAATATCTCTAATCGTATATTTTAAAGATTAATATAAATAAATAAAATTAAAAAAAAATCACAACGACATGTTAGGTAAATTTGTAAATTCGTTTTTTGAACAAATTTGCATTCACAAATTATGTGGCATAAATGGGTTATGCCACTTTAACTCCAAGCCATTGTTCTCTATGAATACGTATAAAAGTGCTTGGGGTACAAAGAGTAGTATTTGTATTAGCAAAGAAAAATATCTCACCTATAGCGAACACCTTGACAGCCTTCATGGAGCCGCCCCAGGGCGTGGACAGTGACACCAGCCGCCTGGAATCATCCAATATTTTATTTAGGAACATTTATATGCATTTTTCTGGTAATCGTCATATATGAAATATTAGCAATTTAATTCAGTTGAGATATGTTACACTCAGTTACGAAATGTGTTATCCCCGGGAGTTGCCAGTTTGTTTCACGGTTGTGACGCTTCGAAGCAAGCGGTCCACGTAGAAAAAAACAAAAAAGAATGTCCGCGGTTTTACGATTTTTGCAGGCTGTCGTCTTGACAGCCAAACAATCCCTTTACCGCCTCGTACGATGTTCAGAAGCGGAAATGAAGTAGTTCTATTCTATGGCTGCGATCCACAAGCTCCAAACGTTAAGTAAGATGGAAAGAAATGACCGACTACAGATATAATAGGAAAAGCTCACCAGATTTCTTTCTCTCCTCTCAGCATTTGCTTCAGTCTAGGGTCTGCTTTCCCACTCTTTATCCTTCACTTCACACGGTCTTCAGCATCTTAAGTTACAGGTATGAATATCATAAATCATTGTACTACACTTCATCAATCAAGCCTGGCAGACATTTGCGCATGAGTTCCTAAAGTCCAATAGTTTTATGACAGTATTAGTCTAGTACCTGATGTACTGGTCCTTCCAGGCCTGCGTCTGCAGCCTCAGGAAGTGCAGCGCCATGGAGCCGCCCATGCTGTGCACCAGCAGCGTCACAGCTGTCTTGTTGTTTGTGGTGTACGCTTCCTCTACCAGGGTTTTGAGCTTGATGAAGAATTCTCCGTTCTCGTCTGAGGACAAAGGCTGCTAATAGGATATGTTTTTCATATACTATTTTATATGTGTATGATGTAAATAAAAAACACACCAAAATATGGATTTACCAGATTATAGTTAAAATGTAATGGTGTGAATAATGGTTTTTAAATAATATATATTTTTAATGGGATTTCCTTCCTGGGTAAAATTTAAAACAGTAAAATTATCTAGCTGCAAAGTTTCGATAAATTCCCATACTTATAATTTTAGTTTAAAATCTTGTGATGTCTTTAGTATAAGTTTAATTATAATTGGTTTTAATTTTATTTAATTAGTTTCAATAAGTTCTATTATTTTTTTTATTTAATACTTTAAATTTAGATGAAATGTAAATAATATTCAACAAAGGTACATACTTTATTGATTTAATAGCATACTTATTTGATAAAATACTTAAGAACTATGAAGTCACTTCCTATTGTTACAATAGAAAAATATTTTCTTTGTTATATATTTGTTTGTTGTAAATATTTTATATGATGATACATCAAAATAAAAGTAAGATAAAAAATATAATCTTATCAAACATTTAATAGTTATCTATTATAGGTTAATTAAGTCATCATTGTCACAAAAACAGATAGCCAGGTGGGATAGATTATTGTCCATAGATATCAAACTTGTTGACTTGTGGCTATCTACACTCTACTTGTTGCTTGAGACATTGCTAACACTTGAATTGCAATATTATCCATATATATCTCACTGGCCATGAAACACAAATTAATGTTAGAATCCACAACCCTTTGGCCCCTAATTAATAAATTTCAGACAATGCTTTATTAGAACAAAAATCCTTTTTTGCAAATATGTCTGTCTAACTTTGCATGTTTGTCACATTTTTTTATATTTACCTACTACAATTATAATGTTATTTTATGAAATAAAACATATGTGCACTAATGCCAAACAAAAACAAAGTAACAATATCTACACAGCTTGAGAAAAAGTTTAATTAAATCTTTTGCATATTTCTTTGATAATTTTCCAGGATAAGGAATACTAAGCAATAAAACAATGAAAACTCACTTGGGGCTTTTCTAAAGTCGTATGGAGCTCCCCTGATGGACACATTCCGGACATAACCAATCTTGACCAAAGCATCAGCAATGCTATTGAAGTAGGCCCCCGGAGACTCGTGGGACGGGTCTATCCATTCCACAGTCTCTGGGTCCCCCCAGCCTGGCACCTTGATCTCCACTCCTGGAGGGTTCCTCGTGGTTCTCGTGACGTTGTCATACTCTAGCCTGGTGTTGTCCACCCAACAGTCAATGACAATAGGCACCAGCAACTCAAGGTTCAGCCAAATGTTGAAGTAATCCGATATTTTGCCACAGATATAATGAACAACTGTAGTCCTATTCAATTTCGCTTCCAATCTACTCCCACCATCGCCTGGAACTATTCAGTACAGTATGAATTAAAGTGTGATAAAAATAAAAATCTGAGTTTGTCTAGAAAAGGTCAATGAAGTTCATTAGTATTATTACGATTTTACTACCACAACAACAAGAGACGTGTCTACGAAAATTACTCACTTAAAATAACCGGTGATAAACCAAAAGAATTCTGCGCCAGGAAACAGTATGTAAATAGAAAACCTAAAAATAATTTCATACCGCACATTTTATGTTAAATATTTTTGGCGTCCGAATCATGCAGCAATCTAATAGAACTGAGCAGAAAAGTTCGCGAAACTGGTTTCCTTTTGTTTTTACGTAATTTAGACAAACGATCGATGTAATAAATGGTGTGAGACTGACGTCGAGTCTCGTACGACAATATAAGTTGCGGCTACGAGAGGTTAACGCTGATAGGAGTAAACATACGATAGATAACAATATTATTAATTACGTAGCGACAACAAAAACACATAAATCAGATCGTAAACAATCAATTGAAATTCAGTCAGACCAGACATCAAGAGAAACAAACCACTGCAAGCAAACCACTTTCAATTCAAAATAACTTTGTAATCACTGAGCTGAGTTTGACGTCTGTTGACAATGACAAGCCAAGACACTTTATATGCATTTCATTTAAAATAGGTACCTACCTAATTAAAAATCATCATTTCATCGTATCGATTTACAATAACATTATGTACGTTTTACTAAAATGGAAAATATTTGACAGTTTGGTCTAGGTCTATGTTCTATATTATTGCTATCGCGCTTATACTCATAAACCCATAATCAGTATATACCTACAGTTTTTTATTAAATTTGTACTCATATGTTAAAATAATGTTGTAGATAGTAGGTATGTTATAATTTTTATAATCGTGAAAATTGTAGGAATCAATAAAATAAAGAGCAGAGTTTCTAAACGCAAGGAGTTAACTACGCACGCGCGATTTTTAAAAAGAAAGCTACTTATGCTATTGTAGGTAGTACAGCTAATAATGGCATGGCATGGTTAACTCCGAACCTACAGTTTTATATTAATTTCAATGATTTTGCAAATTTTAAGTAGATTTTGATAAATACAGAAGATAAGATGTTCCGCAAACGATTCACAAAGGGATCAAAAAGAAGCGATTTTCGCTTTCTTGTTAGGAATTGAAATGTTTTTGCAGGTATTAAGTGTATTGTTAATTTAATTGATTTTTTAACTCTGACAATTTCAAATTATTCCTCTTTCAGGGTCGTGTAATAATAGTTTGGTTGTTCTGGCTTATCGCCGGCATATGCGGCGTTGTTATTTTGTTAGTTATTATATGTTACTGCCGCCTAATGCCTCGCCATCAGAAGTCATTTGGTAAGTTTATATACACCTACTGTATACTAGTTGTTTAGTGTTGTTTTATTAAACAAATAGTAATTCTTGCAGATGAGCAGTACCTCAAAGAAACATATGCAATAAAAGAAAATCATGCTTACACTAGCCAAGAAAATTATAGGATGAAACATGCTGAGGTAAGTGAAGAAATAGTGAAAAAAAATTCTGTGTCACACTTAGTGTGACAGAGAGTCGGCACCCTATTCTTCTACTGAACTGACCGATACCCGGCTCCGGTTAAGTTTCGATTCTTCACGACCGAGGACTTCAATGGGTATATTTCGGTATTTACAAGTTTTCCGTGTGGTAGGTGCAGGTGCAGCGTCACAGTCACAGCCGGCCGGCGAGCTACGCGGGCGACGCGGAGCGCTCGCAGCGCGCGCCGCACCACCCGCCGCAGTACGCCTCCAGTAGCAGTAAGTACATCCAAGTCTAAGTATGTACCTACTTATCGCGTATTTATCTTTCTCATGTCCACTTTATTATCCTACTAGCTTTTGCCCACGGCTTCACCCGCGAGACTTTCCAACGGGAACATTAATTTTTCCGGGATGATACCTTTCAACCCGGAAAGATAAATGTTCCCGTTGCCCTTGGTCCTTCTCTGTACTTCATACACACTTCAAACTACATGTTTAAAGCAAAATATAAAGAAGATCGGTTGAGCAGATATAGCGTGAAGAGATAACAAATAAACAAATTTACTGTCGTATATTTATATTAGTTAGGATTACATAACGCGTATAACATTTTACCGATCGGGTAATATAGTACATTATATTACATTTAAACCTTCCTGCACTACTTATCTACCTATTTGAGAAAAGCGTAGAAAAATCCGTTCTGGGTAGTTTTTGAGTGCGTCGCGAGTATACACAGACACAGAGTGTACACATAGACAGACGCGAGAGGGGGACTTCTTTTTATAATTGTAAAGGATAACGATAATGAGAGGCGTCTTATTTATCCTCACTAATGATTCGCCGATATCACACGCTAAGGTAAGTATAGGTAAGTATAAGGACTTGTTTATTTTGTATATTTGCAGTGTTGGATGACCTGGACGAAGCAGCTAGTATGGACGCGCTGAAGACGCGGTCGCTGCCCGCGTTCCTGCGCCCGAAGCCGCGCCCTCTCTCCACCGAAGACGATCTGCAACAACTCTATGCCAAGGTGACTTTGTTTACCCTTTTCAAATAGGTTAAATTCGTTTCCGGGACACTCACACTCACAAAAATGAAAATTTTGCCACATGTTTTTGTTGTCTTCAACACGTCCTCGGTCTATTAACTACGCGTGACTAAATGTCATGTTCGTACAGTAAACCGTTGAGGAGTTCCCTTCTTGGGAGCCGATACTATCAGATGATACTTAGTCGTGAAAATGCCAAGGCATGACACTGAAGTGACGTAAAAATTTTCAACTATGTACTTAAGAGAAGCGGATATGGGTAAAATTTAACTGCAATATCAGACAAACAAACAAACATCGGCATAGGTAAATAGATGTGAAAAATAAACGGCTCTCAGAGTGAACTCAATAGACATTTTTCAGCGCCCTAAAACCGAACTCGCACTCCAGCTCTTACACTACCTTCTCTATGACATGGCAGTGGATGTGAATACCGGCATCTATTTCCAGGTAAACCTCAGCAAGAAGTATAAAAACCGTATGCGCAGCGAACACGCCGCCATCATCGCTCTCAGCAAGTCGCACAGTCAGTTCTTCGACGCCGACGCTGTGATCGTCTACGATCAGAGGACGGCGCTCTAGTAGATCAGTTCGTGTACGAACTTGGCCACGTAAGATGGTAGGTAGGTATCTATAAAAACGTGTGTTTGTGGTTTTGGTTTCACCACGCAATCAATGTGGGTCATCTCCTCATTATTGTCCAAATCCCTGTACTGTACTAGGGCACTTTTATGTGTGCGATTGAAGTGGCTGTGTTCTGGCGAGAAAGGAACAGTGTCGCGTTTTGAATTTGCCATCGACACACACAGAAGTAGGTATATTAACAAAACTCTTGTTCGGAAAACCACATACTTCGAAAGGCGCGAAAACCCAGTCCAGTTTATAGCATATTACGATTCTTTCTATGCCAGTCATAGAGTAGCAATAAAAATGGTTTGAGGTTTGAGTTTGTATATCAATCTGACTATCGTATAGTAGTTTCCATCAACCACCCTTTGCTTCCGGTGATGGAAATCACCGTGAGGAAACCTGCACACTGGTTGATTAACTTGTGTATGAAATGGAGAAGGCAATGGCAAACCACTCCATTAATAATAGTGCCAAGAAAATTGTGAAATACTTTTTTCCCACCGGCCGTTTTGGCTACCTACTAAGTAGAATAATAACCTGATAAAACACGTCTTGTTCTTTCTTATCGAATGTTATTTCTAACACTGGTGTCTTTTATTCAAATCGCCTAAAGGCAACTGACATAGCTTTTACGACTACTTCTGCAATATACATAGATACCTACAGTCTACCAAAGTGCGACTTTACTATTCACCTACCTACATATCACATAACTTTGCCTTTTTTGAGACTTGTAGCGTACATGGAGGAAGTCCTGTTTTAGCGAGTGGTCTATTTTTCTCCAAGTCTACCCGCACTTTTCTACTTTAATCAATGTATTTTGTTCTAGACTGTAAGTCAAGCGCACATAAAAATATAGCTTAACTACTAGGTGTATGTAACTTCCTGTCCTTTAAATTAATAACAAACCTTAGTAGTTATTAGTTTAAATACTTCCTTACGGATTTCTCCTTATTCTGTCCTATGAGTATAGTCAAATTGTGATCTGGATCATGTGATAAAGTTAACGAAATTGTGGCCTAATTCTTACTTTTATATGGAGTTTGATCGTACAGTCGCGCACACAGGCACGTTTTATAATATCACTATTTATTAGATATTTTTTAAAGTTAAATTTTCACAATATAAAGTAAAAACGTTAGTAAATTATTATTTTTTTATATTTTAGATTTCATCAATCAAAAAATTTAGAAAAAATAACAAAAAACAGTTTTCAAAGCACGCCTTAGTTCGCGACTGTACTGGCGTGAAGTGAGTAAAATGAGTAAATACTGGAATCGGTACCATACTCCTGTGGCGAAAATGTAGATTAGTGAATGAATCTTAATGTATATATACTTTTAAATACGTTAGCAAACACATATTTGTTACCTATTGAACTGATTATTGGATTTGTAAACAGTGATTGTTATTAATTAATACTTTTAACAGTGTTCATATAGTACTTGCGAATCGAATAGGTTTTTAATCTAGTTATTATACTGTAGCATTTAAGCAGTTAATGGAAATAAAACTTTTGTAATCGGCTGTATTTTTTTTTTATTTCGCACATAGACAATAATGAGACAAAGTACAATTTAACTATGTAACCCGGTAAGCTTTAAACTAATGTTATTTCTTATTACGAAGTAAATCGTCATATTAGTCTAAAATTACAATTTGCAAAAATATATCTTCATTAACAAATATGTCTATTATCTGTGGTCCCACCATTGAGACGAGTGAGCAAAAATGACTAGATAATTAGGTGCTCCTAACTATTTTTAGAAATGCGAGAATATTTCCACAGATGGCGTTACAAAACTTTTTCGAGAACTTCTAGCAAACCCGCTCACACCATTGGTAGCCTATGTCAGAGTACGGAAGCTGGTAATTTATGTTAGAGTGCGGAAGCTAGCTAAAGTGGGGTAAGTCTTCAGTCTCAGCAGCTCCAGTTCGGTCTGTAACAACACAATGGTGGTGTGGTTGGCCTGCACCTCGCGGATCAGAGCGCTGCGCTGGACCAGTATCTCCATTCTGAAATAAACATTTTATGGTGTACGATATAAACTATAATTATGGAGGGCTTTATGCCAAAGTCATTCTATTCACCCTTCGTGTACCTGGATATGGGCAAACCGACCGAATACGTAGCGAACAATGCCATTCCCTCCCGGTTCTGGCAGAAGGGCTAAACAGAATGGTTTAACTACTAAGAAGACCGTGCGAAGTGGAAAATAAAAAGTAGGACACTGTAACTGTACTCTTAATGGCTGAGAAAGGAACTAAACTTTTTATATATTATTAGAAAGAAAAAAAAAACATTGTAAGAAACAATAACGGTAAGCCGATCTGGCATGATAGGGACCAACACTGTTCAAATGAGTTTCTTTCGGCATTTCTTCTCAGCAGTGGTCGTTCCGAAATGCCAGTAGTTTGTAGCTTGTGAGAAATAACTATAAATATAAAGATTGACGAGAAAAAGTGCCTGTGAAGGTCTAATTTCTGAATAAATGATTTGAATTTGAATTTGAACCGGGAAAGCACTCTGGTGAGAGTATACCTGGGCTCCCAGCTATTCGTAAAATGGGCAGGACCAGGCTTATAAGAAACGATGGAAAGTGGAGAAAAAATGAAGCGAGTTTTTGTTAGTAAAATTCAAAAAAGGCGTCATTATGATTCATTCAGGGCCAGCAACATACGATACGGTGTTGCAGCGTTTTTAGGCCGCGGTGACCACGCACCATCAGGTGGGCCGCATGCTTGCGCTTGTTCAGTATTACCTATAACTAAAAAAATAACGTATTTGTCTATAGTATCCCACCTGCTTTTAATAATCCGCCTCTTGCGTATGGGGTCCAACGGGTCCTCGTTGAGTCGTTTCTCGGAAACCTTTACATTGAGGCTGGCGATCACCTTCTCCAGCTGAGCCTGAAGAGTCTCCACCGCCGCTACTTTCACCTGAATAACAGTTTTTCTTCTTTATTCTAAATAAATAAATATACGAGTATCCGGACAAACCACACAGATTGAGTTAGCCCGAAAGTAAGTTCGTGACTTGTGCTATGGGATACTAACTCAACGCTACTACATTTTATAACAAATACATATATAGATAAACATCCAAGACCCGGGCCAATCAGAAAAAGATCATTTTCCATCATGACCCGACCGGGGATCGAACCCGGGACTTTACCACTGCGCCACCGAGGTCGTCGTATTCTAGTTTTAAACAACACTCAACTCAAAATATTTTTAGAGTTATAGCCGGGTACGAAAAGAGATAAGCATAGCGTCATGTGCTTGTTTATATACAGGTAAATATAAATAAGCACATGACAAGGATACGCACGCAAAAGTGTTCCGTACGGAGTGACCAATCTTGCCAACTGCAGGTTATTACGAATCTGGTTCCACTCGTTATAAACCAGGTAAAAATACCGGTAAATAGAGCTCTGAACTCTAAGCCCGTGACACAACCAGAGTAACTGATAGCTGTTAATCATGTACAGCAAGGTACCTATGAAGCAATTACCTCTATAGAGAGAGATATATCTGCAATCGATCGGTGGTCTTACCTGCAACTCCTCGACCCTCTGTATCTGGTCAGTCAGCACCTTGTTGATGGACAGTTTGGTAGCTTCCATCTCTTTCTCCATGCGCAAGAAGTCCATCTCGTCGGTGTAGCCTTTCGCTTTGTTTCTCAAATAATATTGCAGCTCTTTAGGAATCTGTAAATATCCAACAATAATAATTATTATTAATAATTTAAATTTGGTATAAACCCGGAAATTGCTACTGCTAATGCTACGATGATAGTTACTTAGCTAATTGTTGTTTAAAATGTTAACGAATAAATTAATTATGAACTAGAATATATAGAAGTCCCGCAGAGCCGGTTCGCTCTGCAGTCCTTCCTGACAACAACAACGTGGTCGATCACTTCCACATAATTTTCACATAGGTTCAAATTTAGAAATTAAAATTTGCTCATATTGTTTGCTGTAAAATATTGAAATGCTAATTTTTGTTTGGATTGCCTGCTTTCTGCCGGTGATGTTAGGGCAGCGTTTCTCCGTCGTGCTCCGTTCCGTCGACGCAGCACGTTGCCGCTCCGTTATTTTACATGGGTTTAGACATTGTACATTGTAGAGGACAATTTATCAATGGGACCGCACTCTATCTTTACCTTGAGCCGCCTGTAGGAGTACAGCTCCTGGTCCATGTGCCGCAGCTTCATCTTCATCTGCGCGTGCTCCCACTCCTTGCTGAGGATGCCCTTGCGGAACTCCATCTGTTTGCGCATCATGCGCAACTTCATCTCGCCCACTTTCTGACGGTAAAAAAAATTATTATTTTTAATCATCATCATATCGAGTGTGATATCGCTAAAACTGGTATCAGAATTTATTCAAATCGCCGAAAGACTTTTACGACTTCTAGGGACCACCATGTACCGCTACATGGTGGTCCCTAGAAGTCGTAATAGGGGTATTAATAATCGTCGGCATAGGGGCATACCTGCCCCCATGCCCCTACATCAGACTACCG
Source organism: Plodia interpunctella (assembly GCF_027563975.2). NCBI lineage: Eukaryota > Metazoa > Arthropoda > Insecta > Lepidoptera > Pyralidae > Plodia > Plodia interpunctella. The sequence continues at coordinate 11,609,248 of NC_071294.1, forward strand.
TCTGATACACACTAGTGAACTACCTATTTATTAATCTAAAATAATCAAATTCCATGTACTTAAACTGTGTGACTAACCAACGTAACCAATAGCTAAATCATTATACGTCAGTTGTTGAAGTTCTGTGATGTCTTTACCAGAATGAGATTGTTGATCGCTTCGATGTCTTCCTTGAGGATAAGCGTGGCATCGTCGAAGTCCGACATGTGTCCTGTCGTAACGATTTCCACTTGTCCGGCTGGCAGCACCAGCTGTTGGTTTCAATACAATTCAGTTAAAAACCCACATTATAAGACCCACTTGTGATAATTTGATGTGTTTGAAGAAAAGAGTGCGGTGAAGTTTGTTGTGACGCGTCTTCTTCATTTTCACTTTCTAAGTCGGCAGTAGGGTTTTAGTAAACTTTAGATGTCCAAATTTTAATAAAGATACCAGTAACCCTGTATATGAAATTCAATATTTCAGTGTAGTAGTGTTAGCAGCTACGGACCTGCACACTGCGGTTCCTGGCCATGAACTCCACGTGGTCGCGGTGCTGCGCGATGTTGGCGTGCGTCTCCGCCAGCAGCTGGCGCCGCGCCTGCACCGCGGCCTGCCACCCGCTCCCCGCGCTCTCCACGTACGCCAGCTCTTGGACTATGGCGCGCATCTGTGTCCACACTTGCTTTTAACAATGTGTCCCTAATTCTCTCTCTGTCATATTTGCATGTTTTAAGTGATATAACGAGGGTAGGTCACATAAACAGCAAAGTAACTAAGTAGTTTAATTCATGATAAGAGCTAACTGGCTTACAGGTGGCCTACAAAATTAATGTAGTCCACTATGTCTAAAAATTGTGCAATGGATAATTGAAAAAAATCTACAAGTCAACTTGGGGCAAAAATACATTTTTTGTATGTATGTATGTTTTCTCTCTATCTTGCGCAAGCTCCGACCAGTTCTTTAGATAGAGCAGCCCAGCAGTGGGACAATAAGGGTTTGTAAAAAAACTGTATGTTTGTTTGTAACGCTATAACTTTCGAACCGTTGATCTGATTTTGATGAAATTTAATTTGAAGTATGTAGGATCTGTTAATAGAATTTTTAAGTTCGTGGGGCATCAAAATCGGTTGAGTCGTTTTTGAAATATTCACAATTGTGTTCGCGAGGTCTAAGTTAGCAGCGCACAACTAGTTTTATTATATCAACATCCTATAGACATAGGCTAGTGGTTAATTTTGGCTCTCAAGAGGTTTTCGAATCCAAAACGTTGAGAACCCGAAAACATGGATTATTGAGTGAAAAGAATAACATAATCAAATTCTGAACCATCTTACGCGAATTTCATTTTCGATCTTGGTGCGCCGCAGCTTACACATGGAGATCCAGAGCGGCTCGTCCATCACTGGCGGCATGTTGCTTATCAGATCCAGTTGCTCCACTCTGTTCACCACAACAATTGTTTAATACCTATGTAACTACTTGCTTATATAGTAACATAGATGTATTAAATACATACTATGTATAGTAAGTAAACTACTTAATTAATATCTTATACAAACAAAGACAAGAAAATCTTCAGTTTTCGAACATTAATGAAAAATCGTGTAAATTCGAATAAATCGATAAAAAAACCATAAGCCGCATTCGCAAATATCAGCGGGGATGACAGTTCACTTGAAAATGGTCACCTTGATCTAACGAACTTTTTCAATTGGGAATTTGCACTAAAGTATAAGTCTGTGGTGTATGTGTAATTTGCATCAAACCTAAAAAAAAATTTGAAAATCGATTAACTACTATGAATATCTTTATCTGCCTGCCGGTTCCCAACCTACATTGATTTTAAAAATAAGATCAGCTGCACAGAACTAATTCCTGTATCTCTGTTTGTTATAAGGTACGAACAAAATGGAAAATCAATTTGCGATGTTACATTGATATAGCTGCAGAAGAACACAATGCCACACGTCGCACAGACCCCTTTCTTAAAGCCAGCAGACCTTTGCCACCGTGAGCGGAGCTGTGAACAACAGCAAGTTGTAAATAAATTGCAGTAGACGTTACCCTTTGAAGTAGTCGACGCAATCGACGTGCAGCATCTGAGGCCGCACCCCGGTCAGCACCGCCGTGGCCAGCTCGTACAGCACCAGCGGCGTCATCGTCACGCGCTGGTGCCATTTGGGCCGCTTCCTACAGATCAACTTCAAACGTCACTACGAAATACGAGATTTTATGGGACAGCCCTATTACCGACCGTGATCTAGTGAACGGATATTAATTTTATATATAATCTGACAATGTGCTGTTGCAAGGTTAGAGAGAAAGAACGGTAGAATCTATATGTGCTTCCGTCACAAAACCTAGCAGTCCTTGATATTGATGATGATACTGTGGAAGCTGATATGCGTGAATTAGGAGCTATCGATTTGCGAATTAAGATGCGCAGAATGGTGTTCTCTCGTGAGGAGACCAAGATCCACTTTAGGGTCACCGATCCAGCAGAATAAGTCAATAGTTAATTTTAACTATAGCAAAATAACCCTAGAGACCTTAGCTTCATTAATCGTAGGAAATAGTAATTTTACAAAGAAGCACTAACTTGTAGAACTTGAAGCACTGATCGACGATGATGGGCGAGAGATCAGCGAAGTGATTCTTGAAGGTCCTCTCCATCAGCTTGTCCTTCTGTGCGAGCGCCTCGTACGCGGCGTTACAGTCGTCCGCCTGCTCGTTGATGATCACTTGCTCTTGTGATAGGGTCTCCACTTCGCTTTCCAATAGTTTTATTAGCCCTCTATCGATGAGGCACATGCAAAATGTTATTCAAAGTCGATAAGAAACTTAGTACAAATGTACTACTTCTATTTCGGTAGAAATTGTAATAGGGACTAACTATACACATTATACATAATTGTTGACTAAGTGGTAACAGCCCGTCTATTCTATTAGTCCCATTGAGTTGCCCCATTGTCTTTGAAAGAATTTAGTAACGTGATCATACTGTTGACTATTGACAAGTTAAATGTGTTTAATTGCGCGAAGCTTTAAGTTACGAATGATTAAAAGATAGTGAGTTGTTGATTATTTGTTTTGTGACTACCTATTTTATAAAAAGTTAAAAAATACCGCATCTCGTCGAGTTTCTCATCATCTTCGACGCGGTCAAGATTAGTGCGGCGCAGACGCATCAAGTTCAAATTTTCTTGACCAATTACCGAGTCTACTGCTAATTTCATAAGCCACGTTTCTTTCACCTGAAAATATAGAAAAAAAATCTTTGAAAATTCAGCTGTTTACTGGCCGTTTCTTTGGGCGTCAAACTTTCTATTGTTTTTTATCAAAGACTTTATTTCTGACGCCTCACACGACATGCGCGGGAATAAATATAATGATCCTATCCTAGAGCGGGAACCACACACCAAATAAGTGTTTTAATAGACTCACCCTCTGATTAAACTTGACGACACCTTCATTGAGCACCTGGGATAACTTAGCATACTCCGCATGCAGCATCTTGCGGTACTTGTCGCGCTCTTCATTGCGGAAGGCCACCTTCGCCTCGTAATCGAATACGAAACGGAGGTCGTCTTCATTGAAATGCTCTGGGTCTTTCTCCAGCTGTTGGACAGATAGAAAATTAATCTGATGTCAATCATTTAATTAATTTCTAAGTATTTTATTTCATATCAAGTAAAGATTATAGCATTGATGTTTTTTGTCTATTTAAATAAAAAATCTTTGGCTTTGGTGACCTTATAAATAATAACAACAATAACCTTGTATTAAACAAGGTATCTCTGATCGCAATGAATAGCACTTCGTACTTACCATACACTGCGGCATCGGAACCGGTTTCTTGATCTCCTCGTGCCATAGCTTCTCCAAAACCCCATCCATCATCTCAATGAGGGCGCGTTCCTTGAAATCATCCTTGGGTTTAGGCTCCGGGGGCGGAATCACCACTTGACTCGGGCTGATATAGGGTTCGATACTGCACTATTGTGGCATAGGTAAAAAAATATGATAAATTACATTTTCTTTTTAGACACCTTTATTTCGATATGGATGATCCAGACTGGGTAGCACACGACACGACCACAGAAAATATTGCATATTACATAGAAAATTATGCAAATAATGGTACAAGAAATAAAAAAAAAAACTATATGACTAAAGTTGTAGACTTCCTATTGTCTGATACCGGTATAACGATTATTTATTTGGAATCTGAAAACATATTGTGAAAACTGTTGTGTAAAAAGGGGATGACTTCGAAGCAATTTAAAGAAGTTATCTAACCTCTTCAGGCTCCACTTTGATAAGTTTCTCGGGTTGCTCCTCTTGCCGCCATTGGGGATCGCGGATGTCCTGTACCAGATGGTGGAAGCTGCCCCGCAAATCCGATAATTTGTTCAGCTCTGGTAAATAAGTATAGTTAATATATATGTAATGCGAAAGCTGACTGAAAGAGATCGCTTTAGCGATAACTGACCGCTTTTGTGCCTTTTTTTGTATTTGATATATTATTTTCTGTTATTTGGTGCAATACCTTCGACTATAAACCGCAGCCTGGCATTGCGTTCCTCCACCAGGGCAACTTCACGCTTCTTCAGGCTCATGAGTTCATCGAACTGCTTGTTGAACCACAGCCTCATGTTCTGGACGTTTAGCTACAACAAAACACAAAACATTTGAACTCTCAATAATTCATCTCGATGGATTAATATAGAACTTTTTGTCAAATACAAATGTTTTATTATATATTTACATAAATTCGTATTCATTTAGAAATCACGTACCAAGTTTGATTATACACGCATGAATTTAAACTATAATAATAATAGGTATGTATAGTCGGCACTGTTTGGTCTACGATATACTGAAAGACTATATTTTTTTGTTTGTGCCAAAATAAATGAAAGAATAAATAAACAAAGGTATCCTTGAAAACCAATGCAACGCAAAGTGGAAAACGCGACGCCTCGCGTTCTTCAATATGTAAAATGACACTGCACAAAGGCAGGTACTCACCTTAACAAACTGCTGAAGAAAATGCATATGCAAGAAACTGTAGGACAGCAGCTGCGGGATCATATACGTTGGGATGTTGATATAGTTATGGGCCCCAGTACCACTGAGCACGTAAGGGTTGGCGACCATTTCCTCTTCATCCTCTGCTTTGTCTGCTATCTGTCCCTGACTATGGAAACTCATCGTCGACGGCCGAACCTCTTTTAGATTCGACTTCTGTGAGGTCGTTGATGTCACCGACATCCTGGCCATATGTGACCTGCAAGAGAATTCTGCCTGTTATTTACGCGTTAATAAGCATATCTCGTTCTCTCTCTTTCATCAGAGCGTTTTCCCGGTTCCTTGCTTGTTAACCGTTGGGCGTTGGAGCTTAATTTTTGTCATCGGCTTCCATAGTTCTAAAACCATTTCTATCATCCTTGACATCGAGCCGCACTTCTTGTGTTTACCTTTTTATTATTATTACTTTTACACGATTTAATGCGTATCGATTGTCTCCATCATCACACATCAAACAATTAGTTAACATGAAATAATTTATTAGTTAGGTAGAAAGTTGTGGTTTGCAACAATAACTTATTTGTGAAACAAACATATTTAATGAAACTGAAGATGGCTGTATGACTTTACAACCCACCTTATCAATTGATCAAATTGAACGAGTTTCCTCGTCCTTCAAAAATTTGCTATGTCTAAATAAAATGAGCTGATTACAAATTTACAAAGCTCCTACACTGTATGATATCCGTGAAAATCGAAACCGTAGCGAGTTTTAATAAAAGTCAGCGCCATCTATGGTCGGCGATATGAAGTTCATATGCAATAGAAATAAATTCAGGTAGAGGGCGAATAACAATTTCAACCTATTTACGGGTGAAACATTGTAAATCTATCAATTGTGTTGGAATTCTTTACGTTAATTGTAATGAATGACCATTGATGAATAAAGTTGGATAATATACTAAAATGTAAGTGTCCAACTGACGTTGTTTTCGTGGCGTCTAGGCTGGCCCGTGTGACTTCTTCCCAGGGCTTGAACAGATCTTCATCGTTCTCCATCTCGACGTCTCTCATGGCCTCGCCCTGCTGCAGCTCGGGCCAGCGATCGCGTTGTGTTGGCAACACTGCATAGTTTTCTACCTGAACATAGCGGGGCGGGATTTTACTCCCAATTCTTTGTATAATTTGGTCTATTCTTTCGTGATGTTATATCCACAATATGGGAAAATTACTGGATCATTAGAATTATTATTTAGAGATATGCCGGGAAAAGGCCTCCCTCCGGTATTTTTCATTCTTTAATTTTTTTCTACATTTTCTTTTTAATTTTCCATGAGAATGAGCACTTCCGAAAATATTTATTAAAAAACTTTTACAACCTGCAACTGGAAAATAAGTATGTTTTTCCTTGGCTAGTTCTAAATAAATCATAAAAGCTCATTTATTATATGGTCCACTGCGTATAAGACAAATACTCAGTTTATCTTATAAGATAATATCTTCTCTTGACGAACTTTAACTTTAATCCACGCTGGAGAAGAAGCACCTTTTTAAACCCCGACGCAAAAAGAGGGGTGTTATAGGTTTAACGTCTGTCTGTGCATCGTAGCTCCCAAACGGATGAACCGATTTTCGTTTTTTCTTTTGTGTCATAGATAATTTTATCCTGAGTGTTCTTAGCCTTGTTTCATGAAAATCGGTTCAGTCTTTCAAAAGTTGTAGCGAAATGAATGTGGAAAGTCGGGGTTTTTTTAATTACTTATAGGATGAAAATGAGCAAGCGAGTCACATGATGGGAACTGGGAAGTAATCACCGCTGATAGAAAAATTGCAACACTAGGACGGGGGTACACTTACGTAGCATGGAAATTTATATATATTTAAATCCTTTGCTTTGAGGTGAGAAAAACTTAAAATATTGCCCACATCCAAACATGTTGCACCTACCTGGTAATGAGAGAAAATGGCGAAGAGTTTGACTCTCGGTGTGAGCATGGTATCCCAGCAAGTCTTTTTGATCCACGCGGTCACCTTGTCCTGGGCGCGGATCAGCGCTTCTGTGCTCAAGCGGATCTCTTCTCGCTCGCGTTCAGCCTGGAGAATTTCATAAGTAGGTACTGCATTTTGAAGTATTCATTCATCATCATTGGCTATTTCAATATCACTAGCATTTGATCATTGGCCTTTCATATGAATGGCTTACAAAGATGGGTCAATTCAGTCATATGTGATCTACATTGGTTGATTTTACGACTGAAAATTTAATTGATTGCGCGAGCTCGCAAGGAGCGTGAGATTATATACATTTTGGTCACCTAACTCGGGACTGATAAAGGCGAAACATAAACTTTTCTTGACGTCCACCACTGTGTAGTGGTCAGGTCACCTCACCCGGACTCCATGGGCAAAGCCCGTCCGCCATGTGGAAGTCATTCCGCTGGCTAGTATTCGTTTACTTGTCCGCCTTTCTCGTCTTGGGTGTGTCTGTGGTCGCTTCTGTGTTTGTGTGACTAGATGCACTAGTGTGACTAGTGTGTGTAATTAGATACAGGTCTAAACTTGTATCTAATACGTGGCATACTCACACAAACACAGATGTGCATATATTTATTTACCTCCTTGATCCTTTCCTTTTTCCTCTCCAAATGTAAGTTGAACTCCGACAAGGACAGCTGATGCAGCGGTCGCACCTGGAGGTTCTCCTCCAGAAGGGCGACCACCCTCTCCTGCACGGATTCGAAGCTGCGGACGAGCTCCTGCCGTTGTTTCTGGTAGTCTATTGTTTCTTCATGAACCTTCTTGTCTTCTTGTAAATCGAGGTAGTTCTCTGAAAAACAAAAGGTAGTTAAGTAGTATACATATAATGGAAAAAACATATACACGTTTACATACAGAGCTGGGTTTTATCAGGCGGAATAAACCAGACGATGTAATCGTCTTATAAGTACGATGTTTCTCAACACACACGAATATAGCTTTAATGCCGGCTTCATACTATTCGCGAACAGTTGGCCAAACTGGCGGATTCGGTATACATTTTTATTACATAAGAGAGGTAAATAAAAGCACTCGTACAAACTATTATATAATGTAAAATTTTATCGAATTAAACACCTAGTGCCGTGAAGTTTGAAACTGTGTTGAACAATACTTGAAGAAATAAGTAAAAAAGAAAAACTGCCCAGAAAGCCGAAATAAACTACTTACTACACAAAATTGCTGTCAGCTATCATTGAATTCCAACTTACTATCCTTCACCCCGATGATATTAACAATATTCTGGCTGCGATCGAACAGCTTCATGTTAGGCGTCGTATGCACAGCGTCGGTCGCCAGCTCGTGGCTCCCGCCGTACAGGTAGGTGATGGCCACGGTGTGGTTCCCGTTCATGCTCGCCACGTAAGTCAGGTCTGTGTTAACGGCCGCGTGCTGGATGCCGGACTCGTAGCGATGGCTCACCACTAGCTTCAGGTCTGTGAAGGTAAACTACGATTGACGATGGCAAAAAACGCTTCGTTGGATAATTTCTAGATCTATAACTGGATCACTTCAATGTCAACATCAAGTTAACACGAATGCAGGAGTTTGACCACTCGGACTCGGAACTGATCAGTAGATGTCATTTGAGGGGGAACTATAGCAGTCCCAATGGCAAATACTGATCATCGTAAAACATTAACCATACTGTCAAATTGCATGTGTTGAGTATGTTAAATTTTATATAGTTTGATTAACGATAATGGATGGTATAATATAACGATGTACTGATTTCATATTTCAAAATATGGTATCAAATATTCTACCTACTAATCTAAAAAATTGAAATATTTCCTTGCAGCAAAAAATTGTTACTAGACAAGTAAGACCTCTAGTTGCATAGTTACTTATATTATAACATAATGAAGATTCTTTGGAAACTTTCTTAGATGATACAAACCATATTCTACAGGCGCATCAGGCGTTCGCAGTATGACAGTTCCGTCATAGGCAAATGTCAGGAAGGCGGACTGGTTGAAATAGCCGTTGAAATACTTAATGCTGTGCCCGGTGTCTATGATAGGGCCCATCTTCACGGACACTGTGATGCCTTTCTGCAAGTTCGATAGGATTTGAACACTTAATCTTGTTACGTAATCTTCATTACCTATATACTCAATCAATCAAACCACAGACCTCTCAAGAGCAAAATTGCCATCAATTTTGTAACAAGAGGGAAGCGGTAACAAAGGAGTTGCCTACAATTCCTACAACACGGAGTATTTACCTGATGTGAAATTTACCTCTATTAAGTCACCTTGTTTTCAAGTATAAAACTATAATGCATTGTATATACGAGTATCTATTATAACTATGTCTTCTATTTATTTTTAATGTAATATGCTTAACAGATAATTAACATTTAGCTCATTAGCGACTGATACAAACGTCTCCAGCCAGTCTGAGCACATGGTACTGCTTGGATAAGTGCGGGATGGCCAGCATGGTGTCCTTGGTGCTGAGCGGCAGCAGCCGAGCGTACGGCCCCTGCATCTTGCCAGCGAATTTGTTGTCTTTACCGGTGTCTGCGTCGATGCAGATTATGCGCTCACCTATAATTGTATGACGAGTAAAGAAGCAGAAATAATTTTTAATTTATTTAGTCGAGAAGGCCAAGAGTAGGTATCTAGGTACCTATAATTTTTAATTTATTTCGATAGACTCATTAGAAAGCAACAAATAAACTAGCTATGAAGAAATAAGATTGTCTAGGCAATAAAGAAAAAAAGCTGATAAAGGTAAAATTAAAAAAAAAATCTGTTATTTTTGTGTTTGCAAAATATAAAGATGTCGTGCATACCGATCGCGTATTTGTCTGAGAACAACACGAGGCTGAAAGATCGCATGGTGTCGCCAACCTTCATCAGGAAGCAGTCCGCCAATCCGCGGCCCAGCTCCGCGTACCGGACTAGATTCAGCTTGTAATTTTCTGTTAGCTAAAGCAAAGATCAGCACAAACTAATGTTAAGTAGCTACACAATGCTTATGAATGGTAAAAGAGTATAGTTGGTTGAAAGGTTCTTACTCAAATATAATGAAAAAATAAGTGCCTAACTGTTCGAATATTCCAACTTTTCAAAAAACACTTCGTTGGATAATTTCTAGATCTATAACTGGATCACTTCAATGTCAACATCAAGTTAGCACGAATGCAGGAGTTTGGCCACTCGGACTCGGAACTGATCAGTAGATGTCATTTGAGGGGAGGAACGATAGCAGTCCCAATGGCGAATACTGGTCATTAACCATACTGTCATACAAATTGCATGTGTTGAGTATGTTATATTGTTAGATTAACGATAATGGATGGTATAATATAACGATGTACTGATTTCATATTTCAAAATATGGTATCAATTATTCTACCTACCTACCTATCTGAAAAATTAAAATATTTCCTTGGCACTTTAATGAAGGTAATAGGTACACCAGATTATATAATCTGGTGTACCCATTAGCTTCATCATCGATAAATCTATTTACTTTGCCACCACGGTAATATTACTGTGGTGGCAAAGCGATAAATTTATAAATAGATTTAGCGATCTTAAAAATGTTTCCAAACCCCCTCACCTTGTAGATAAATATATGTCCCGCCGACATAGCGGCAGCCATGAATTCCCTGCCAGTCGGGGAAAACGTGACTTGCGATACGATCTGATGCGTGAGACATACGTTGGCGACCTTGGTCAAGGTACCATCTTCAGCTGAAAACTTCAGGATAGCCAAGCCATAGTTCATTCTGACTTCTCCAAAGACTGCTAGCAGTGGTTCTGTTGGGCTCGCTTGGAAACTCACATCTTCTGCGTGGACGTATTGCATCGCAATCTGGATGATTTCATTTTATAATTACACATATATTCATTGTCATAATTATATTATTGTTAATTTGTTAATCGGAGAGAGTTTCAGTATAGGTCTCACTTCTGAATAATTGATCTTGAAAACTCTTACCAGTTTAGCTGACAGAGTCTCATAAATGCAAATTATCCCTGTGTCGTTTATCGTCGCTATGTGAGTGAAATCTGGTGCAATTAGTTGGATCTTCTTGATGTTTCTGAAAAAAAAAAGTGTAAGAATATATCTCAAGTTAACAATGGTACCTCCTTACTCGATGGCAATTCTACTTTATGATGTGCTTGATCGATTAAAGCGGGAATCATAAAATTAATCAGGTAACCCTAAGTCTCTTCGAACACGATAAATGTAATCACATAAAAGTTCTCTGTTTCTTTCGCACTTGGAGAATAATTTACCTTTGCTTAAAGGCGAAAAACTTGACCTTCAGCTTCTCCTCAGACTCCCCGGAGATCTTGTACACGCACCCGTTGAGGGTCCACATGGCGGCCACGTCTGAGAAGGAGTTGGACAATAGCCGCACCACTTCATCATTAGGAGTGAAATCCCACACAACCTTCCAGGTGCGCTCGTCTTTCTTCAGAGACTGTTGAATTGAAATTCATTTAGCTTAAAGGTACAAAGTATTAGTAGTAGTAAAAATGTGTGACTCGTATAAAGTAGTGACGAAAAATCAGGCAGGACAGGAGAAGATTGATAGGAAGTCATCTAAAATAGTGGTTCTAACCACTATTTTAGATGACTTCCTGTCAACTTTAGTTTACCAATTTGAGCTTAAGTAATCACCACGATTAACTGATTGGAGTAACTGATACTCACCCGTAAACAATTGTCAGGGCCGTAAATAAGGACACCGTTGCCAAATGAGCATATAGAAGGTTTGAATGTGCCTTTCAGTTCACTGTTCCACTCCAGACTTGACACCATGCCGATACCGTCTGATAAGATCTGGAAATAATGCGAAACTAAATATTAAATAACAGAGGTAATTGATATATCATCTGACAGTCCGTGGGGTTCACCACTACCTGGTCATTTAGGTGGACACTGAAGTGGTGGACTGAGATAAAATTGTCGAGCGCTGTTTTACTTTTATCGCCTGCCCATTCTTCAATTTTAAACAACAGATATGCACATCTGCTTTCATGCAAGTTCATTTTACAAATATCTTTAATCTCGGGTCAATTTAAAACCAGGCCTTTGGATTCACATTACTGTACTAGGTACAGCTTCGTCGGCCATTGATCTTAGATACAGTCTGTCAAGAAAGTGAATAAAACGAATTTTTAACGAACAAAATTTTATGCTCTTCCATTACCAAAATGGTCAGATTGGTTCATAAACATGTATAGTTGCCAGCTGACGAGACAGCGTTCTCTTTTATTTTCTCCACTTTCTTGACAGACTGTACGGGAGAGCTTCATTCGTGAAGTACTCACTGCATACAAATTAGAGTTAGGGTCGATAGCATACAGTTGACCCTCGGCGCTCCAACAAGTCCCAACGAATGGGGGATCGGAGACCTCCCAGCCAGTGACCTCCTTCTTCTCCCTCTTCATGATCAGGCACGTCTTGAAGCACTGAGCCACCTCCCACACGATGAGACCTTCGCCGTAACACTGACACAGCAACATGTGGGTTCTACTTGACCTAGAGACACGTCATTTTGTTAGATTCTAAAGTCTCTAATCTACACACTGACGCCGAACTCAGACAGACGCGAATAAACGTAGGTAGAGCGTTTTTCGAAAGTTTTTTGAGTGACTTTCAACAAATAAACAAACTTACTTTCGCGTTTATAACATTAGTTAGGATAAGGATTAGGTACATGTAGATCTGGCTGCGGCGGATGATGCCGGTGGGGACGTAGAGAAGGCGTTGCGTCGTGCGCCAGCTCCACACTGTCAGCGCGTACTTTGGGAATCCACTGAACCCTACCACCAGGTCGCAGTCCATCATGCACAGGCCCTTATATCTGATTATATCTGGATCTGTAAGAGGACATTAAAACTTTGACACTATTTAAAGTACGGTTTACGTGGACTTAAACATGTAAATTGATTACTACTGTTATCTCTGGTCTCTGGTAGTAATTTTTCAATTTCTATCAGGGAATTGGTTCAATACTCTGCAAGTAGATGCGAAAGATATTTTTTAGGTACCTTCATTTGAAATCAAATTCGTCACTTTTTACCAGCTTTTTGTATGTCTATTCGCATGGAATCTTGGAAGTCAATTTAGAAAGTAAATATCTTCAACCGATTGAGCTGAATTTTTTTACACACGTTTAGTTTGGATGATAATGAATTCTTATGATATAAGTATATATATAACCTTGATGCACCAAAACGGCTCCAGACTTGGGAACTCCTCAACGGCTTACTGCATGGATGTGGTTTTATTTGTCACACATTGAATGCAATAAGATTTCTCTGATATCAATAAAAGCTTGAGTCAAAAATTACATTTTTGTAAAAAACTTATTGATATGCATATTTTTCATTTTTATTGTGCTTGACGCCATAACTGACTGATGTCTCCCGTTGCTCTTAGGAGAGACTTAGGGACTAAGAAAATCCTGAGGCTGATGGCTCCGCTAGGGGAGTCATCATGAGACACTTGGGGCCGAAATGAAGTAACCAACGTATAGGTTAAAAAATAGCACCTTCGTTCAAAAGTTTCACGTACCTTTAAGTTCAGCGATAATGTGAAAAGATGGATAATTCATAACTAATATCCTCGGATATCTCACTTTCTCGGCAAATGCAAACACACTCGTCTTGTGACCTAAAAGAAAATAAATCAGTATATGAATAGCGAAATTAGGAAAGCAGACTGGACTCCGACGCTGCTTTGATTATCAAATGAGAAAGAGAGAGAGATACTGTAGAATGATAGCATGTTAAACATCCCATAATTATTTGTCAATGAAGTCTTTGTGTTTTGTTTTAGTTCATAATAATGAAACCGATAAGCTAAAAAAGTGTACCTGTAAAATAACGCCTGCTTATTTTCATGGGCAAATATACTCCGGAGTGAAATTGAATGTACAATTTTAGAAATCTATGGGCAAGACTGGCTGTAATAGTTCATACCGGCTATAACATCGACTCCATCGCCACAGTCTTCATTATTCGCAACGTAAACTACCTCAGTGCTTTGCTTAAAGTTGAAGAAAGTGATGTAAACATCATGCGCAACCGCAAACACATCTCGACCCACGAACGTCATGGCATTCAGCCTTTGCGGAATCACCCATCTGAAAAATCGAACATTGGATTGACACATGCATGTCACATGTATGATACAATCTATTATTGGATACAATGTATAGACAGACATCCTGCTTTTACTTAGGAAGACCAAATAAGAGAAGAATAATAAACGAATTATCCGTATACACAATACATTTATGTATTTAGGTATGTGGACGTAAAAACGTCTTTATGGAAATGTGTGGAAAGACTTTAATCGCCGCAATGAACCACCGCGCACCGACCGGAAGCTCTTTAAAAATACCTAAACCTACCCTTCACGTACCTTACTTTTGGATGGATCTCAAAATCATTTTCACTAGTTACCCCTTCATAAGTAGAAAGTCGTCGTTCACTCATTCTTAATATTTTAATTAACTTAAAGTAATATTTAATTTATATATCCATTAGTAGGTATTCACAGCTATTTATTGTTATCTTAGCAACTTCAAACAATATAAAATCACACACGGCAACAAGGGTTGGCGGCAGTTTTCAAAAAAAGGTTTTTTATCGGGAAAATATTAATATTTTATAAGACAAATGTATAGTTAGTATTAAATCTTTAGATAATATTTTGAAATTATTTTAAATAAAATGTATAAGTTTGGGTACATATGTACCTAATTTATTATCCAGGCATTAACTTCCTTAATTTGAAAACGATATGAGAGGGAAATAATTTCGTAAAAGAACCCTGTAGGTTTCGTTACACGTATGGAGTCTATGTTGATAAGCAGCGTTGTGAATGTTTTATTACTGTAGAAATAATGTATGTAATCCCAATGAAATTACAAATTTCTTTATTTATACATACCTACTTAAACTTTATTATTGGTAAGTAGGTACTTTTATTATGGAGAAATTTATATAAGTAGAATGAAACAAGAAGGGTAATGAATATTTTGTTGTTCAGTTTCCGATAAGATCGACGATATGGGCGGATTGTATAACGGAACACATTCTGAGTTATGTCAAAAAGCGAACTCCATCTGAAGGGAAATAAAAATAAATTGATAAAAAGAACACAATAAAATTTTAAGCGAAATGTGTATTGTGGTGTTACTAAAACCACGCTACAACAGTATAAAATGTAAAAATTATTGAAACCATTATTTTGCAAACATGTAAGTTGGTGTGACGTCGATTTTCCCAGTATTTATTTTCTATATTGTGTTAAATTTGTGTTTTTGATGTTTTAATGGCCTTTGTGTATAGGGAGATGAATAAAACCGGGCCCGTGGAGGGTCCGGAGGCGCTGGGATGGAATACAACATCGATAGATTTTGCGGAGATAACTATGGATTCAAACTTTGCTCTACTGCTTGTGTCGCTTTGCTCTGCTGTCCTGTGGATCGTGTACATCACATATTACAACAGCCGAGTCCTCGGATACATACTCACGAGGCTCATCAACAAGTTCTACTTCCAGGATGAGAACTTCAAGATAGGTGGGTGACCCCATTACTAATTAACATTACTCTATTGTATAGTGCTAATGACTGTTGCTCGAATTCATAATACTGTGTTTGAGAAATATTTTACTAATTAAATTGATATCTTTATGATAATAATGAATCAAAGAATCCTTTGTTTAAATTTTTTACTATTAATGACATAACATGGATATAAATTCATAAGACAATGTTTTGGAATTGACTACTTAATGCTAAATGTTTAGGATTTGACTGATCAAGTTCATTGCTGCTGCACAAGGTTGAATGCTTAACAATGGCTCTGAAAAAGTTAATAGCTAAAAATATTATTATTTGGAGCAATTAAAGCAACAACAAAAATTGGGAAAAAACTTCCCTGTACATTATTTTCCAGCCTTTATTATTTAGTATTATTAGTCGTATTTTATGTATCATATTTAAAAATTCTAATGTTTTTAAGAGTAATAATTTTGTTTTCCAGGATCCTTCACCCTCAATGCGCTCTCCGGAAAGATAATGTTTAGGGATATTGTATACATAAACTATGATTACACTCTGCGCATACAGGATGGATACTTGATATTCAGATGGTGGCGCTCATATGTACCCAAGGATGTATCTGAAGGTAATTTTGACAATAATAGTCTTTATTGTGAAACATACACATAAAAAAAGACTTAGGTACTAAGTGTGTGCATTCATCACGATAGGCAACAACTAAGTGTTATTGTGAAAATGCCCAGCACTGATTTTCAGCCGTTGCTTGCCCACTGTGGGTGGTGCTACGACCAATACAATACATTAAAATATAATATACGTAAACAACAGAGATAAAAGCACAGACAAAAAAAAACCAGTGAATTTATAATGTCTTAAATTCTCAAGAATTTTCCCAAATATTTTTTTTTGCGAAACAAAAAAACAAACGAAAAACAAACACAATCTTTTTCTGATTGGCCCGGGTCTTGGATATTTATCTATATATGTATTTGTTATAAAATATAGTATCGTTGAGTTAGCATCCCATAACACAAGTCTCGAACTTACTTTGGGGCTAGCTCAATCTGTGTGATTTGTCCTAATATAAAAAAAATAAAATAAAATAAAAATTTGTATCATCATTATTTGCCTTACCTTTTCCCATTATCTGAGGTTGGTCCGGAATATCTTTTCCCTCCACAATTTTCTATACTCTCTCCTCATACACTCATATAAATTCCGTTACACAATCCATTCAGCTCATTTTAGGTGTTCTTCTCCCCTTATCCATCAGCCTTTACTTATACATTATAAATACATATTAACTGTTATTTGACTGTCCAAACTGAAAAATTTGGTATCCAAATTAAAATCATATTAGATTTGGATTCATGTAGACTGTTATGATATGATTTGTAGGAAAATATACATAGCCAGATCGCTGGATATGAACATGCTACAAGCTTTTAAGATACAGTATGTGTCATATATTTGTAACATGTTTGTATTAGACCACAAACGAAACTACAAGTAAAATAAAATTTGACAGGTGTAATACAACACAAGCCATAGCAGAACTCTACAGGCTTTGTAAAAGAATAACAAATAAAAAAAAATACCTCTACCATCCTCTTGACAGGTCAAGATCAAATCAAAGTCATGGTCGATTGTGAAGGCCACCAAACTGGAATAAAATTTAAATGTTATGTTTTGTATACTTAATTTAATTTGTGATTTATATGTTATCTAGATCGCTATTATATTTTGAAATTCTGGCAATCAAATGAAAGAATATTTTCCCATTTTTGTAAGTAGTTCAAGGGAGGACTGTGGTCGCACCCTAGTAGAGGACCACTCCAAATCCTCCCGTGGATATCGTACGAGGTGACCAACACATGCTTTAACAGCTGTTAGGCAACAATAGCATCCCCAAAGAGGGTAGACGTCAGGCAGGCAGTTGGTTATTAAAGCATAGCCATATCATCAAAATGTAATAGTTGATTTTTTTACATTAATCCTGCGAGTATGAGAGAAAGAGTTTAGTTTGAGTAAAAGTTTTAGACAAATTGTTTCTTCTGTATGTTTTAGTAACTAAAAATAGTGACATCATTTTCATTTAAAAAAATGTATTTAAAAAAATATGTATGAACTAGTTGTTGCCCGTGACTTCGCCCAAATTTCCCACGGGAACAGTTATTTTCCCGGATGAGAGGTAGATACCCTATGTCCTTTTCTTCAATCTACACGTATGCAAAAATTCAAGAAGATTGGTAGAGCGTGAACAGGTAACAAATAAACAAAGTTTTGCATTTATAATATTAGTTAGGATTAGGCCAGTAGTAGGACCTATAATATTGATGTACATCATCTGTAACAGCTGCTGTAATAAGAAGGCTGGCAAGCTTCTCAATCTGTCTATGTCCATTTGCATTAATCTTTTTCAAAAGTCATGGTTTTATCAAACACTATTACAGCTGATACACTTCCTATGAAATTTATTAAGTTATCAGTGATATCAATCAGTGTATGATAGTATTAGATTCGGCTTATCAAACCGTTTGTAGCATTTATAACATATTTGTGCCATGATAATGCAGTGCATTTAGTACATATGATGATAATGGAAGAAATAAACAAGAAGTTGTAACATTTTCCTGTCCTGTATGTTTGTTTAGCACATGACTTTATTTCAAGGCATACACATCGAAACTTGTATTTGTTTCTACAGCTTAAAAAAATAAAAATTAGGTACATTCCTCAAGAATCTTTTATTTATAACTGAACATATAATTCGATTACTTATATGAACCAGCAGCAAAGTCATTCTTACACTAGTTGAATAGGTTTAGTGACTACATCAAAGAGAATGTGTGCTCCGTATTACATTATACATATTTATTAGTACCAGGCTGTGTTGACTCATTAGATGATAACCAATGCATGAATCATTTTGAAGTTCTGATTGAATAAAAATAACAATGCAATTGAAATATCATGCATGCTATACTAAACATAAGTAGATATATGTACGATTAATTTGTGTGTGTGAACAGAACTGGGGGCTTACAATCATCTCTTAACGCGATTCACTTTACGACCTAAACTGAACAGCATCGCAAATTCGTACCATCGATTTAATTTTTTTGCATGAATGCGATTAATTTTAGGTGCCTAAATTGAACTGAGTTGCATTGGAATCGTTCTGTAAAAGTCGATGGTAGGCCTGCTGGTATTTTATCGGCCAGAGATGGGTATTTTTCCAGGTAAATATCTGGGAACTAAATTTTACCTCTGCTTCTTGCATATGTTTTCAGTAGTAGTGAGTTACATATGTTATTTAGACTTTCTCAAATCATTTTATACTTATCATTTAAATAGCGGTTTGTGCCGGTTTCGTCTATAAAAACAAAAATACAAATCTTTCTTCTCTTTATAATATTAAGTATCGATAGGAAAAAACTAAGTTTAAAATTAAAGTTTAAAAAATCTTAGAAATATTACAAGAACAAATTCAGATTCAAAATTCTTTATTCAGAATTTAGGATGATATACATCACTTATTGACGGCGAAAAAAATACTTAAACTGATAAATTAGTTTAATTACTAAAACAATATTGCATTTGTTCGCAGATTTGTCCCACTCGGACACGCGTCTGTCCATCATGCTTAACGGCTTCGAACTCCATTTCTACAATCGTTGCGACCTCTACAACGAACTCGAGAAGATATTCGGCCTAGAACCATTTATAAAACAACAAAACGACGACGACTCCACAGACAGAGATAAAGCTATGAACGACGCTAATGAAAAACGCCGACGGGCACAAGACACAGTCCGCTCCGAAGCGGCCATGGCCCGGACGTGGCGGGACCTCATACCTGTCATCAAAATAGACGTATGCAGCGGCAGAGTCGTCTTCGGCAACAAATTAGTACCAACCACTCTGTCCATAAGCGTGGAAGAGTCCCATCTAGTCTATAGTACAAAACCCCCTGCTTCCAGCTTAGACCATCTCATGCACTTTGTCAAAGCCAAAGCCGAAAATTGCAAGGTTATTTTAGCACCTAGTCCAAATTACACAGCGATGGTCGACGAACCGCCAAGATATATGGGAGAAGGTTTCGTTGTTATGAGTTCGAATTATATCGAAGTATACTTTTACATGGACGAGCCAGGATTGGTTCCAGAGCAACCCGTGCTCCTTCAACTAGCCAATGGCGATATCGTAGAGTCAGCCCCGCCCATTTGGGGCGTGGATATCAAGTGTGGGAAAGGCACGGATTTCAGCTACGGGCCTTGGGCTGACAGACAAAGAGATCATCTTTTCAAATTCTTCTTCCCACCAAATTACAAAAATTTGGAAGTGACTCCGCAACCGAAACCTGGCGATCGGCGGCAAACGCAATCCTTCGACATACGCCTATCAACACTCAACGAAGCCACCATAGATATCTTATTCACTAAAAACAAAGAAACAAACGCTGTACATATAAATATAGGTGCTGGATCGTATCTAGAAGTGACGTTACCATGGATCGTGTTACAGGACGGCTACACCACGAAGATCACTGGTCAATTACTTCACTTAGAAGCCACGACTAGTCTCCAGTACCGAAGCTTGGCTGAGAGTGAAACACTAGAGTACACAGTTAAGTGCCATTACCCCCTCGTGTGGAATCACCACCAATGCTGGCAGCTAGGATTCACGGGTTGCAAGGCCACAGTCCACCTCGTCTATACGCATATAGACTTCTTCCAAGACTTGATCAACGACTGGTCGACTAAAGCTCGACCTGACATATTACACTTTGTTCCTTACACGTGGAAAATAACCCTTCTCCTAAAGGAGTGTGAGGTGGTCACTGTGAGCAATCAGTATAACTGGATAGACTGCAGTTCTACAAACCAGGAGAACAACCATGTCGCCTTCTGCGGCGATCTTCTGGACGTGTCATTCGACTTGCCATTCGTCGATTTCTTGCCAGATGTAATTCCACTCAAGATTTGGGTCCAGGGCGAAGCGGTAGACATGAGTCTTTACCTGCCCGAAGTCAACACTTCCAGATTACTACTGCTATCTATTGACAAAAATATGAAATTAGTGCCGTGTAGATTAAAAGCGTCGAAATGGCGGAGGAAATGCGTGAAATCTCAAGGTTGGGTCGACTGTTGGTCGGTGCCGATCGTAGCCCTCAGTGTTAGGTACAACTACCATCCCATCCCACCGCTGGGCCCCGAGCCGCAGGCAGACATCACCACGCCGGAGAAAGAGGAGATCCTCCTGTCTCCGATGAGGATACCAAGGATGCGGAAACAGCCTCAATTGAATTGGGACTTGAATGGGTCAAATAAGTTCGACAGGACATCGCTCCCGCCGGATAAAGTGAGCGTCGAATTAGAAGTTGGCCCTTCGATCCTCCTCGCCTACGGCACCATAATTACCAGCTTCATGAATCTCTTAGAGAACATTTTCGGAGAGGACCAAACATTCACGGATATGCAGAAAACGCCTACGGGTGAAAACATAATGAAGATGAACGACAAAAGCAGCATCAATCAGCATACAGAAATCTCTATTGATGACTCGGCTGACGCGAACAAGGGTCCTTTCGACCCTCGACATTGTCGACCTCTAGACGTTACTGTCTCCATCATAATACACGATATCCAAGCACATTTAGTGAAAAATTGCAGCGAGAACGAACCTCCGTGTCCCATAGTCTTAATAGAGAGGTTTGGTTTTGAAATGGACAAGAGCTTTAAAGAAACCAAACTACAACTTCTACTGAGCCCTTCGATCCTGGTATCGTCCAACAATTTGTCGCGACCCAATCCAAATAATTCCGCGGCTTTGTATCAGGGACATTTGATGCTGTCCTCTTTCCAGCTGCGAGGCAACGGCTTCTTCAGCGACACGAATCGTTCCGTAGATCAAGACACAGTGGAATATGCCTGGATGATGGAACTCCAACTGGGGCAGCTCACTGGGCGCCTGACATTGCCCCAAATGTATCAAATAATATCTTCCTTAGAGACATTCCTTTTACTAATATGTGATAGTGAAAACGAATTGGTTCCACCGAATTCCGGCAAAGAATGCCACCACGGTCTAAATACAGTATTATGTCCCGAAACTGATTTGACATTGAAGTACCGATGTCCTACGTCAAACGAAATAAAGTACAAAATGATACGAGTGGCCATCGATTTAGTGGACATTTACATCGCAGATACCAACACGACGCTTCAGACGTGGCTCTCTCCGATTCGCTTAAGTTTCTGTAATTTACACGGGTCTGGTTTTGGCACTGGGGTGACTGGACTACTGCCTAATATAAAACTCGCTCTGTACACACAGACAAACATGCATACTCATCACCAATCAAACGGAAGCAATAGCAGCCAACACAGCAAGGGCGAGAGCGAAAATTGGGTCGGAGTAGGGTCTGTATCTTTTGGTCCAGTGCTCATAGAAGCGGCGTCATCTTTGCCGCAGAGCCCAAAGAACTTGCATTTAGTTCAGCAGAAGTTTTTGAAGCTGCACGATGATGATACGAAAAGGCTGTGGTTCTTGTGGCCTAATGAGGGGAAGAGCTCCCAATGCGGGTGTACAGGCGGCTGCAAATTTTTCGGTACGAATAGAAACGGTCCTAACTTCCTAAAGCCTAGCTCTGCCGACCTCAACGATGGTATAAATGTAGCTTTGTTTAACGTCGTTGAGACGCCCGGGGAATATGGTTACGGACAGAGTTTGTTACATTTCGGGCAGTTAGTATTTCATACTCCGCCTTACAATACTTTGAACGTGTGTCTGCAGCCAACGAACGTTTCAACATTGATTCCGTCGCCGCTGCCTCAAGCACTGAACAAGTCTCCTCAGAGTATAGAACGACGAAGCCTCACACGAAGGTTTTCATACACAAGCATGAGCAAAGGAAGCAATAACATATTAGTCTCAAGCACCAAAAGTGACGTTCCTTACGCTCGCCTCGTTGACTCTTCAATCCCATTGGGAAACTCTAAAATCGACAGCGATTCAAAACTCAATAAGAGTATACTCAACGTCCCTCAAATGGAAAGCAGTGTGTCAGATTCTAAACTGGCTTTGAGCTGCGGCATCAAAGACAACTCTAGCGTTATCAAGAAGAACCAAATAGATACAGACAACTTTGTAGTCCCCAAAGTTCCTGTTCGGAATGTAGGAGTCTCTGAGTCTCACTATTCTCTGAACTCCCAAGCGCCTCCCGATGACACGGTACCTTTGGAAGTACAACGAACCATGTCTATCACAAGCGAAAATCATTCTGAAGCTTTCTTCTCCGCCGATGAGGACATGTTCCCTAGTCGCTCTTCAAGTTTGAAACATTCCTTCGGCAGTCGCCACAGCAACCACAAAGACAAGAGCTCCTTCGGAATCAATGATATTACAAACGAGAAATGGACTAACTCCATACCACGTTCAGAAGTAGCAGACGGGCCGGACACTATAAGCAATTTGAGCACTGGAGTGCAGCCTGATTCGGAAAGCGGATCAGTGTCTTCCACATCATTTATTTCGGCGATATCATCCCAAGAAGACATGACTTTAGTCAACTTACACATGCAGACCAACAAGCCTATAGTAGACTCTCCATTATTAATGGCCAGCTACATGAATAACTTACCACAGTACAGATGCTCCAATTGGTCTACCTGTTCGTTACCGAGTGGCAGTGACGTATACACTCTTCCTCTGTTCAAGAGAGCCGACGATGGGACTTTAGTTTACGTCGGACAAAAGTATTTACCGAAATTCGAGTCGATCGGAAAATCAAATATTTTAAAACTGATCTCAAAGAAAGATGGGCATAGTAGTCAGAACCAGCACGGTCCATTTTCGAACCTTACCCCTCAATTTAACTCTCAAGTGAGGGCTCATCCGTATCCTCACGGTTGGTGGGACGTGCAGCAAAGCGTGCAAGACAACCAAGAAAATACTACAGATAAAAGCACCGCTTCAACTGCCACTACAACTAGTGACAGCAAAAACGGCGTATTTGTGAAGCTGAGGGGAGAAATCGACGTCATGTTGACGCCACTAGTTCTGGAAAGCACGCAGAAGTTCGTAGAATCTCTAACGCCTGTGCTAGCTAACGTCCACCCTATAACTGTGATTAACCATTTGCGCCTGCTCTGTATTTCTTCAGTTGAGAGCGGTAATGTCTTGAAACAGAAGCAATATGTTATGAACTGGTTGCCGCAGATGCAAGCGCAGAATCAGTCGAACATAATGGCTGACGACAAGTGTAAGTTGGCAACTATTCCTCACTCAAATGTGTACGAAGAGACGATTTGCGATCAGTTGCAAGCGACTGTGACCGTTCCGAAAGTCAATATGATTTTCATACAATCCTCTGTAGTTGAAGACATGATATCGTTCTCTGCTCTAGACAACATTCAGGACTTGACATGTGTGTCTTTGTTTGGAGTTTCAGTAGAAAATGTTACAGCAAAATTTGTTAGTTCAAGAAAGACCTTGGAATCAGTACAACTTTACTACCGGCCTACGCTAAGAGCTCTGGGGAGTAAGAAGTCCTTTGGGATCATGAAAGGCCCTAGGGCTCTGATATCGACGCATTCGGGGGGCTCCGGACGCAAAAGAGGCCCGGAGAAAGGTGACCCCGTGTATATTGAAACTTCTCAACAACAATGTGAAGATATGAATATCACCCTTAATGTTGGTAAGTTATTGTCCATATAATATGGGCTTAAATATTATAAATGATTATAATAAATGATGTTACTATTATTATGTTAGGACACTCTATACGAAACGATGCCTTCTTGAGATATATTATATAAGGAAAGGCCCAGGACCATGAGATAGTTACCAGACAAATTAAAGAAAAAGTAGGTGTCGTGTCGTATCAAGAAGTGAAGAAGTTGGCATTGGAGAGAGAACAGTGGAAGGAACTCCACCGACAAGAGCCTCGCTCTTTAATTACACGCTGGATGATGATTATTCCCATATATTTATTTTTCCTAAAGGTAAAATCCACGGTCAACTGAGACGCATCCGCAACGAGTCGTCACAACTGAAGGACGCCACGATAACCGGCATCCCGTGCCAACACTCCAAAGTTGCCTTCAAGTTCATCAGAATCGACGCCTTTGCCAAGGGAGACTCTATGGTTGGATTGTTTATTTACATTGTTAATTTTAATGTAATTGTAAATGTTGTATGTCTTTACACAGGAGATGCAAGAGAACTCTTATTAGAGATATTTACTCTCTCTCTTTCGTCTGAGCGTTTCCTGGGGTTTTTATAACTATAGAAGTCACGATTATTTTAGAAAATTTTCTCCGTCGTCTGATGCAGCGCGTTGCCGCTCCGTTGTTTTACATGCGTTTTGACATTGAACCGTTAACGGACTTTAAAACAACGAACAAAGGACGACGGAGCCAAGAGGCCGGGTTTTATCATGAACACCATATATGCAAATAAATAAATTTGAATCTGAAAAATTAAGAAAAACAACAAATTATTAATAGAAAACTTACTGCGAAATAATACACTTGGTAAATCTGTTAATTGTATGCGTTATTACGCAAGATAATTCGATGCGTTTGAATGACAATAAAACCAATTCCTTTTTATTTATCTTAATAACTGACCAAGTAACTTATATTTCAGTCCTGTCAAAACGGCGGCTCAGAAGGTCAGAAAGAGAACGCAATAGGGTACATAATGTTCGAATGTGGCCTCGAAGGAGTAACCATAAAGGTGTCCAAACACTCCCAGTCTCACAAATCAAATGAGGAGAAAAAACCAAGGGACACAGAAAGCTGCAGAGAGTCTATTAAGTCCGAAGAGGTGAAGACTGATAAGGAAAAAGTGGAGAAGTCCAAAGGGAGGTCCTCGGGGATCGAAGACTTGTTCAGGAAGAGAGAGTCTAATTCTAAGCCGAGTACGCCCAATTTGAGCAATGCTCAGCCACCGCCGGTGAGTTTTCTTACAAGCCCCCATACTTCCATACTAATATTACAAACGGAAAAGATTTGTTTTTTTTTTTTGTAACGATGTAAACTAAAAAACTACTGGATCGTTTTTGATGAAATTTGGCTAGTTTGGGTGAATTTCACGAGCGTTTTGAACTCCGCCGTGGGCTGTCATTAGTGTTTATTAAATTGTACCGTACACAGTAATCAATTTAATTATCCTATTTCATAAATAAGTAAAGTACAGGTACAATGTTAATTTTATAAATGTTTAATTTAAAAAAATGATTCTTTATTTAAAAAAAATACGCGACACTAATGAAACGCTACACGCCGCGTTCAAACAGTCGTGAAATTCACCCGGTTAGACTTTCAGGACTAACATAGGACATTTTTTATTGCAAAAAAGCCGGACAGAGTATTATTAGAACTTTGTATGGATTATGTTATATAGTGTAGATAATATGTTGAAATATACTATTAACATTTTTTTTTCTAACCCTAGGTACCGCCAGAAGCATCGACGCCCGGCCCCGAAGAGCCTTCAACCAATGAGAGCACGACAACTATGGTGCCGGTCAGAGACAACGGGAACACCTCCTCCTGCGCCATAGACCTCAAGATGGTCTGGTTCAACTTCGCAGCGCCGCCCCGCACGCCGATCACCAAGAAAATAGACTACACTAGGTAAAATAATTCAATTTCAATACATTAAATATAAATAAATAAATATCTCTAATTTTTAATTCTTTTTAATCGCGCTTAGTGTTAAGTCGGGTCCGCTGCGCCATGTTTTGAACAGAACATTTGTTCAAAAAACATAAATGACAACGATAAAATTATGTTATTTATGTTCTTGAACAATGTTCGGTTCAAAACATGGCTCAGCGGACTCGCCTTTATGAATACTAGCGAGCGAGCGAAGCCTGCAACTCGACTTAGGGCAAAAATATTTTTTTTGTATGTTTGTATATACGTATGTTTGCAACGCGATAACTTACGTACCGTTGGTCCGATTTTGATGAAATTTAAAAGGAATGTAGGATCTGTCAATAGAATTTTCAAGTTCGTGGGGCATCAAAATCAGTTAAGTCGTTTTTGAAATATTCAGAATTTTGTAAAAACTCGCCAAAAATGTATTGTGTGCGCAAGGTCTAAGTTCGCGGTGAACAACTAGTAATATTGGTGTGTATAAATGAGTGATTTCGTTCCAGATTGGACTGGAACCTCCTGAGCACGGCGTCCCCGGCAATAAACGCGTGGATGAACCCCTGCAACAGACTGGGCATCCGAGTGGTGGCGCTGTACCGCGCGCACGCGCGCCGCGTCACCGCCACCGCCGCCAGCCTCATGGCGGCGGCGCTCGACCTCGCGCCGCACCACACTCTCACCAAGGTCAGCTTGTGTTTGTTTCGTTACACAAACATTACAACAAAACAAAACCCTTCTCAAGAGATCGTCTAACTAAATTTCTAGGAAAGTATATTATTTCCAGGTTCGTCTTTGATGTATACATACAGAAATACGAGCGTCATTCTATAATTTTAAATTTAGTGCTTACAATACGCTAGACTGGTTTTTCTTCTGTGGCTGTCTTATGATACTGATAATTTTCCGTATATAAATCGTTTAGTTCCGTTTCAGCACCGACTATAACATGTTTTCCCATAGTGAGCATATCTTATAGGGTTATAATAAAAGTTTCGTCGTTGACATATAACACGCTAGGCGTATTTACATTTGAAGACGTGTTAATGTCAATGTAACTTATATTTAAAATTCTAGAGTCGCTACGGCCGCCACACGCCGATGGCAAAGCAACTCAGAGAAGAGCCATCTCTCCAGCTATGTGCAGTGTTACTGAGACACGCGTTACAAGCCGACACCGCTGCTGTACAAGCGGATTTAGCTGAAAGACATTTACCGTCTTTGGGCACTCTCAGACAGGTACGAATCTCATCGAACCTACATGCCGGATTGGGAATTATAAAATATCCAAGTGACTAATACTTTTAATCCTTCATTTATTTCTGACCAGCTGCGCCCCGGGCCTTCGCTCCCGTGGTAATTTCTGTATAAAAAGTACCCTATGTGTTATTTTGCGTTATTTTCTACCCGTGTACCAAATTTCATAACAATCGGTCCAATAGATACTGCGTGAAGAGTAACAAACTTACTTTCGCATTTATAAGTTGGGATGGGATTGGGATTGAATTCTTCAAAATGTTGAAATATCAAAAAAGTTACTGATTGTAGATTTTGATTAATTTCCTATTCACAGGGAGTGATCGTATTGAGTAGACAGTGGAAGAATATTCTGTATACGCCACTGTTACTGGAACACAACTACAAGAGCAAAGTCATGAAGCCGCTAAACGTTACCTTCGCACTGCCCGACCTCCTCGAGGTAAGTTTGAACTCTCAAGCTTTGTTAATAAGGTTCAATTTTGGTTGGTAATAAGATGGAATCTTATCTTTGCCCGATCGTGTTTTAGACTCTCTCTCTCTCATTTTTACGTGTTACTTGTTTCCTCCGGGGCAGTGACGCCACAAAGCCCGGTGTCAGCGTAAAAAATAAGCCTTAAAATTTGAAGATTCGGCTGTGATTTTACAACCAACATCAACTTTCTATCTAGAAAGTTGACGTCAGACAAACGGCTGGTCGACTAAGATTAGTCGCCTCGTACGACATCCACGAGAGGATATGGAGTGGTCCTGTTTAGGGCGGAAATACGCTTATTTATTTTTCGTATTATTTGGTTTCATTCTTTGTAGGATTCTGTGGAGGGTTGGCAAGAGTATCAGCTGGACAACGAGGCATTGGACGAGAATTGTCTATTGCTCAATATGGAGGGCGAAAAACTAAATATTCCTGGTGAGTTTATATTCTCATACATAGTAAAATTATTAATCGATATAGGTATGTTATGTCTCTGAAATTTTATCAATAGTTTTAGGAAGAAATTTGAAATGTTGAGAAGTGCTTCGTTGGCAAAGCAAATATTAGTTACCTATTTAAAAATATCTTAGAATAGTGTAGTTAAAAAAATATCTATTAATTATTTTTGCAACACTCTGAGATTCCACATGTAATGCATGTTAATTAGCCGATTAGTACGTGTCACAGATTCTTCTGGAAAAAGCCGTGAAATTGTATTAATTTAGACCAATAAACCGCCCTAGCTATCGGCTTGTCAAAGATATAGTATATAGCTACCCTAGGTAGCCAGTTTGGCCTAGAGTTAAAGCATTTATCCAGAAAATAGACACAGGCACTTTTTCACGTCAAATTAAACGAAAAAACGTAATAGAATATTCTACACACCTAAACCTTCCTTCGGAAATACACTATTTGTGAAAACCGCATGAAAATCCGTGTAGTTTTCGAGTTTATCTCGGACAGACAAAGAGATAGACGCGGCAGAGGAGTTTATCAATACATAACATGTAATTATTTCTCATTAACTATGTCTATTCTACATTTCATCAAAATCGGCCCAGACATTTGCATTAATAACTTTATGGATAAGTATCCTTATCCATATGGATACTTATCCATATGGATAAGTATACTAGTCTAAGTAGACTAGTATAGTGTACGTGTATAGACAATATTCGCCGTGATAACCCAATGTTTCGCTTGAAGCGCTGCCGACGTGTGGCCCCGCGCGGCCGCACTCCTTCCCCTCCACGCCGCCCTCCGGTTGGTACTTCAGGTTACCGCGCTCTTATTACGTGGGGATTGTGACTATTATTCGCTAACTTTAGGACTACGAGTTTACAGTATAAAAACGCGCCTGGCGTTTTGTACGGATCGGCTAAGGACTCGGAAGCGATACGCCAGGCGTGATTTAATATTGTAAACTTGTAAAGTTTATTATTTGCCGCACCATTGACGAAAATTTTATAAAAACAATTTGAATTGAATAAATTTTATAGACAATTTTCGTCAGAGATTTCAAATATAAACTAAAATTGGATCCAACATTTTTATGTGATAAGAGTTGAACTGCCAAATAGCGATAGCCCAAACTACATCACAATCCCCAACGTAACTGAAGTTCGTTTCAATCAAAACTTAGAAATATTATACAAGTCTGGCCTTACACTTGTAAATTTTTGTAACATAAGTTTTACTTCTATGAGCAACGTTAGTAAATGTCTTTGGAAGAAACGAACCGTAATTTCATCATACAGACGCTTACCAGTGTGAAGCCAGCCTTACATGAATTTGAAACGAATAGAAAGGCGTGTCGGTGTGTTTTTCATTATGTACATATGTTTGATTCTATTAGATTTTTGGAAGCATGAATCTCATGTTTTCTCTACAATTCCTATTCACACTACATTCAATACTTTTTTTAAATACGCTTGGTTTATTTTAGATTAGCATATATGTGATACCCCTCTGCTTCCGATCATTGACAATTTCATTAAGCCAATTTTTTATTAATGTAATTATTTTTCGCAATTTAAAAAAAAACTTCGTCATTCTTTTCCCTATAGGCTTATTCTACGAGCAAAATTGACTTCAATTTCTCATATTTATCATTGTTCATGTGATATGCTATGTTGGACCTTTCCCTCGCGATGTTAGTGAATAATTTAGCCCTGTATTGGATAATGAGAGCGTGACAGTGTTAACATGGATGAACTAAATTTTATTTTTGTAATTGTGTATTTCTGCTAGCATTCTTTATTTTTCCAAATAGAATTTTAAATGACGGGACAGAAGAATTTTACAGGACAGTACCGGACTGAAGTTAGTGGTTCCACAACCGACTGGTTTAAAGTCAAAGCATTCTATATCAATAATATTTATTAAAGCTACAAACTACTAGCATTTCGAAACGACCACTGCTGATAAGAAATGCTTAAAGAAACTCATTTAAACCACACTTCTGTCTTGCCTTTTTCCCAACTGCACATAAAAATCACATAGAATGTACACATATAACATGGATGTTTGTACGTTTGTTTACCCTCTCCCGCTCTCACACGTAGTACTAATCTACATCCCCGTGACTAACCCCCCTTGTGCAGTGCGCGGCGCGCAGGGCGGCAGAGCTAGTCTTGTGTTCCCCGCGCTGCCGTTCTCCACGAGAAAACCCGCGTTCCAAGACGATGCTATCAGTAAGTAGTGTAGATCTAACTTATGTCTTCGTGAGGAGCTTGATTGTTAACTGAACTGTTAAGCCATTTTGGTTGTGGTCGGTTATTGGATGGGTGATCAAAAATGGATTATCTTGAGTTTCTCCGCACTTTGATCCGTTGGTCCCAGTTATATTTGCAGTCGTTAAAACCTGCCAATAAACATTGAGCTCGCGTGGTCGTTCATGGCCCATGCTTATTATCCATCTACGAGGAAAGCCAGTAGTGTAGTAGTGTAGTGTGTTAGTAGTGGGGAAAAGATTAAGCTTGTGTTTAGTGGCGCCACCGTCTAAATATTTTTTTTTACATTTATTCCAAATTAGCTGTGCCTCGAGGCTCTCGTAGAAATTTTGCGACGAAGAAGTAGTTGCTTCACTACTCAAAATTTCATCAGGGTATTATTTATTTTCAAAAAATACTTGGATTCTTTTTGGGTTTGTATATTGAGACGTATGAGAATAAAGGCGCCGCTGGACATGAGATACGCCTATTGCTAAAATCAATGTGTGTTTGTCACTGACATTGGTTTTATTTCAAGCTAGTTTAGCATTTGCGTGATATTTGAGCCTTTGTAAGCTACTGAAATAAAGAAAAATAACGAAAATATATTGTGATTAATTATTTCCTTCGATCTTTCTTGCAACTGTCATCATAATCCAATAATATCGTTAACAAAATCCCCACATAAATGTCCAGATTACGGCACCCTGAAGGAAGAAGTCCCGACTGTGGGTTCGAACCCGTCGCTGTACTCTGCCCACGGGAGCGATGATAACATTCGTAGCGACCGCGCCAGAGAGGATCTGTATCAATGGATGGCCAAGCAAGAACCCATCAAGGTGGTAAGTAATGTATACCGTACTAGCTGTGCCCTTAATTTTATTTGTTAATTATTATATTTGCATATAATTTGAAGACATAATTTAACATGTTATATTTTTGTTTATACAATACAATACTCTTTATTGCACCATAAGCGAAATTAACAAAAAAAAGAAAGAATAATACAAAAATAAAATAAAGGCACAAAGGCGGACTTATCGCCAAAGCGATCTCTTCCAGTCAATCTTGGGGTGGGAGGAAACGATAATGGAGATTTATATTATAACTAGCCGCCCGTACCGGCTTCGTTTGGGTAAAAATGTAATAAATTGCACACCTAAACCTTCCTTAGGAATCACACTATCTGATGGTGAAAACAGCATAAAAATCCATGCAGTCGTTTCTGAGTTTATCGCTAATAGACGCGGCAGAGGATTTTGTTTTATAATATTCGCATAACTTTACAATAATGCTAAATCAATCATAAGCGAAAGTATTGTTATGCCAACATTGTTATGTCAAAGTATATTATGTTGAACATTATTATGCGAAGAGGATAATGATTAGGCAATATTATGAAAACCCGGGCTTTGCTCCCGTGGGAATTCTAGGATAAAATTATCGTACGTACTATTTTAGATTATGTTCTACATAAATAAATAAATATATTAGGACAAATCACACAGATTGAGCTAGCCCCAAAGTAAGTTCGAGACTTGTGTTACGGGATACTAACTCAACGATACTATATTTTATAACAAATACATATATAGATATACATCCAAGACCCGGTCAAGATCATTTTCCATCATGACCCGACTGGGGATCGAACCCGGGACCTCTCGGTTCAGAGGGAAGCACTTTACCATTTCGCCACCGAGGTCGTCAATACATACAATACAATACTCTTTATTGCATCCAAGAAATGTCATATATCGCACAATAAAACGTAATAAGGCATAAAGGCGGACTTATCGCTAAAGAGTGGTTCTTTGAGGGTTTCGACCGCTGCGGCCGCGTTGTCATTACAATTTTTTTTTAAATTTTATCAAAGACAAGCATCCATTTTACTTTCTGATTACTATTGTGGTAATGTAAGTTTTATGAATGATTT
The DNA here is from genome assembly GCF_027563975.2 of Plodia interpunctella. Taxonomy (NCBI): domain Eukaryota; kingdom Metazoa; phylum Arthropoda; class Insecta; order Lepidoptera; family Pyralidae; genus Plodia; species Plodia interpunctella. The sequence goes on from NC_071294.1 coordinate 11,641,893, forward strand.
ATTTTGGAAACGATTCCTTGCTCAAGAAAATCGACGGACGATCGAGAACCACTCTAAAGCGATGTTACCTGGTCCAGGAGCCGAAGAGCAAGAAGCCGATGATCCCGGCGTCGAAGATGAACCCGTGCGCGGCGGCGGCGGCGCTGCCGGCGTGCAGCCTGTACCCGCTGCAGGGGTCGCTGATGCTGCTGGACGCGCATCTCGTGTTCCAGCCGCTGCTGGCCGCGCTCGGCGTCTCCCCGCACCAGGTCGTCGGCGGTGCGTCACTTTTGTCCATACTGATACTGATGTGTATTTTTGTTTGTAATTAATAAACTCAAAAACTATTGGGCCGATTTTGATGAAATTTGGAAACCTTCAGGAGTGACATAGGGTACTTTTTATTATAATAAATAAATAATAAATTCTTTATTTACTTAAAGGATTTGTACAACAATTTTAACAAATATATACAAAAAGATTATGGTTTTACCCGAGCAAAGAGGGAGCGAACCGCTATCCTCCTTATATACTGGACTACCGCTCTTCGCTCGGGTTAAACCATAATAAAAACGCAGCCTATGTGTATTCCTGAAAGTTTTGTCTGTCTCTGTGCCAAATTTCATCAAAATTTCTGTCCAGTAGTTTTTGAATTTATTCATTACAAACAAAAATAACAAATCTTTTCTCTTTAATAAAGTTTTCTCTTTAAGTCTAAAATATTAAGTTAATTTTTTTATTTTTTATTAGTATATTATCGATACCTATATACTGGACTAGCGGTTTTCGCTCGAGTATAATCATAATAAACCAGCGTTTCCCCGCGGGCTCGCTCGCTTGTATATCCTAGTGTTATTATTTCAAAACCTTAAGATTTTTTGTGACGATATTACGTTTTCTTGACTAATGTATATATTTATGTGGGAGGGTCTAAATAAAATAATATTTTGGGTTAACTTTGCACTCTTTTATTATTTAATAACAAAAAATCTTACGCGACAAAACAACGTCTTACAGTCTTATTTTTTCTTGATCCCCACCCCAGAGCGAGATAGTTACTCGTCGTACTGCTCGTTCGGAAACCATCAACTTCCGAGTTAGCCTTTCTTAGCGTTCAGAAATTAATTAACAAAAAACATCCTACAGTTATGTAAAATTTCCAGGCGAGTCCAAAAAGAGCGGGTCCTTAGACGGAGGCACCGGCGCCTCCGGCGTGCAGAGCGCGGCTCCAGCGCTGGACTCGCTGGGCTCCAAGTTGTCGCTGCTGGCCTGGGTGGACGTCTTCCGTATTGACATCGTGGTCAGCGAACTGGCCAGGGAACGGAGACATACCAACAAGAAAGGTAACCAGTAATACGTGTTTTTTAATATATATATAAGCAGGTAAACAGGACAAGCGATTCACCTGATGGGAAGTGGTTACCGCAGCCTACGGACGGCTGTACCAACAACGTTCGCTTCCAAGCGGGGGCAAATTGTGTGACCACAAATACTGTTGTTAGTTCTGGGTGCGTTATGCTTATTTCTGTGTTTATGTCCGTCCACGATATAAGCGGAGTGCTTAGTGTGATAAGCGATAAGTGTTGTCCGTTTATTTATGTAAATTCTGTCTTATTCATATATATAATACTAGCTTGTTGCCCGCGGCTTCGCCCGCTTATATTTCCCACGGGAAATTATTTTTTCGGGATGAAGTACCCTATGTCCTTCTCCATAGTTCAGTCTACATGTATGCAAAATTTCAAGAAGATTACTTGTGTAAAGAAAGCGTGAAAAGTTAACAAACTTACTCTACTTGACGTACTTGAGAGGTTCCGGGTTTGATCTCCGGTCGGGTCACGATGGAAAGTTATCTTTTTCCCGGGTCTTGGATGTTTATCTATATATGTATTTGTTATAAAATATATAGTATCGTCGAGTTAGTATCCCATAACACAAGTTTCGAACTTACTTTGGGGCTAGCTCAATCTGTGTGATTTGTCCTAATATATTTATTTATATATTTATTTCACATTTATAATATTAGTTAGGATTAACCTGAATGTTATCGTGCAGGCAACCAATCGCACGCGGATATCGGCTCAGAAACGCCCGCGTTCCTCTGTGAGAAGATCTCCATCGACGTAGACCTGAAGAAGGTGGCCGACATGACTGTGGACGACCTGATCCAGAGGCAGAATGTCCTGTACATATCCAGGGGCCAGCTGAAAAGGCACATCAGCACTATGCTGAACTTCAACGTCAGCGTGCGGTATATATCTCAACAGGTGAGCCTTCTACACACTTGAGATCAATTCATTTCTTTTCTTCAGTTCATTTCTCTGTAACTCAGAGCTTGTCTGAACAGCTCAATGTTTTGGGCTCCTGTCCATAGTCCAGATATTTTACGTTCTTTCCAGCGAAGTTTTCAATTAAGTTAGATGATGTTTTGAGTAATATGTGTTGATGATTACCAAGAACAATTTAATGATTTTAAATGGATTTGTTATACATGTCACAACTGTCTTTATAACTTATTTTTGGAAATAATAATGAGATAAATAGATGCTTAAGTGTTGTTGATGTCGATAAGGTTGACTCTTCGTTGTGGGGATTATTTTAAATAATAATTACATACGATCTCAATGACTGTTTATTTGCAACTAAAATACCATCGACTCTCAAGCGGACTGTATAACATAAGTATAGCTAGGTACATCTCAATAGATTGACGATTCTAACTTGGACATTCCGCCCACCAAGAATCCTAGTTCTTTAATTAACAATATGTATCAAGCAACTAACTCACTCAGTAGCCTACAGATGGCTACATCTCAATACAACTCATATCAAACATAAACCTATAGAAACTTAACAAAACAAAAAAATCTGAACAAACCCAATGAATTTAAAAGAAACATAATGTGGTCGATAAACAAGTAATTGCCGCCCACCATCACTATATCTAACTTAAGAGCAACAATGATTCACATACATGACCCAATAATTATAAAACAATTCAACCGTAATAACAAAAACTTCAAAATATGATAACAAGCAAAATTACAAAATATAATTTATTTAGTTATGACACAAAGTTTACTCACTGGACGTTTAAGTACACCTGATTTACATTTAACAGAAACAACTCGTGTAATCAGATCAGGTCCTGGATGTTTATCTATAATTTTACCTAAAATCCATTTAGCAGGAGGAATGTTGTCTTCCTTTAACAATACAATGTCAATACAATTTTTATTCCATTTATGTCTTTCATTAAGATTAACCAGATATTCCTTGTACCAGATGGTACAGATTTCCTTGTACCAGATGGTACAAGGAATATCGCAAAAAATTGTATCTGATTTTTGGAATATCTATTCCAAAAATCAGATACAATTTTTTGCGTTAAGCGCCATCTGTCTAAACCAGTAATATTATGTTTTGTGTAGTCGTCATCCGCTATATTTAATAATGGTTCACCTACCAAAAAGTGACCTGGTGTCAAGGGTAGAGGATCGTTTGGGTCGTCACTTAATAAAGATATTGGACGCGAATTTAGACATGCTTCCACTTGCGCCAGGACAGTAACCATCTCCTCATATGTAAGCGTACAATTCCCGACTACTTTACGCAGATGGGTCTTTGTGCTGCGCACAGAGGCTTCCCATAAACTTCCGAAATTCGGGGCATGGGGAGGGATATAATGCCACATCGTCCGAAACAACGTAAGCTGAGCAGCTATCTCTTCAGGCACTCGTGACTTAGCCCTGTATTTATTGGACCGCAATAGTCTACTCCAGGCGATTTGAATGGTTTACTCGGTTTTACTCTCGCCTTCGGTAACAAACCCATCAAGGGAGTACTCTTTCTGTTCGAGTACCTCACACAAATGACACATTCTCTAAATACTTTCTTAACTCGCTCCTTTCCTCGTAAAATCCAATACTTAGTTCTAAGATAATTAGGCATGAGTTGTGGCCCACCATGTTTAGTGTTATGATGAGCATCCAAAATTAAAAGCATAGTAAAATGATTTTTACCAGGCATAATTATTGGATGTCGTATATCATAACATGCTTCCGACTGAGTTATACGTCCAGAAATAAACGTCCTCCTTTTTGGTCCAAAAAAGGGCAAAGAGTGCGGAGCTTACTCCTTTTAGGCACATAACCTGAAGTCTTCAACTGCTTTATCTCTTTCTCAAATTCTAATTCCTGTACCAGTTTAATGCATACTAATAGTGTCATATTCATTTCCTCAACAGTTATAAATTTCGAAATTTTATCTCTCACATTTTTTGATATTTTAAAATTCATTACTCTTCGACAATAAGACACTACTTTCAACAATCTCATTAACGACGAAAATCTTGACCAAATAAATTCGTTTTTATCAGAATTAGATAAAGCAATAAAAGATCTTACTCTCTCTTCTTCATGTGTATCTTCGACTATCGTGCCAAACTCTATTTGATTACTTGTCAACCATTTTGGTCCCCTTAACCAGAGTGGGTGATCTATCAACTCCTTGGGTGACAACCCTCTCGAAGCGCAGTCTGCAGGGTTCGACTCTGTAGGCACGTGGCTCCACTGCCCAACGTCCATTATATTCAAAATAGTGGACACCCGGTTACTTACAAAACGCCTTTTTTTTTTACTTTGAGCCAAGCCAAAACGATGGTGGAGTCCGTCCACCCATGCAAGTCTTCCTTAGGTATACTCATTACCTGTGAAACCTCTATAATAAGTTTAGCTGCTAAGACTGCTGCCGCCAACTCCAGTCTCGGGATCGAGATCTCCTTTTGAACAGGAGCTACTTTCGTCTTCGCTGTCACAAGGTGTACATATATTGTTTCGTTTGCCTCGTCAACGACTCGCGCATATACAACGGCAGCAAAAGCTGATCTCGATGCGTCTGAGAAGACGTGCAATTCCGTTTTGGTTCCTCGTGTTACATTCAACCATCTCGGTAATGCACAATGTTTTAAATCATTTAAACTACTTCTGTAAGCAACCCACTGTTTAAGTAGTTCTTCTGTCAAACTATCATCCCACTGCAGACCTGATTGCCACAAACGCTGAATAAATATTTTTGCAACAACCACCACCGGTGCGATCCAACCTAATGGGTCGTATAACTTTGCTACATCAGAAAGTACTTGCCTTTTCGTGACAGGTACCTTACATTCACGTGAAACCGAATGTTTAATATTTGTACGACTATCTCCTAACTCTGACACCCAACCACTTACAGATTTACGTTTAAGACCAAGTAATTGAGCCGTAGCCTCTGTCAAGAAGGATGCCTGAGACCCTTGATCAAGTAAAGCTCTTATAACATATTTACAACCATTAGGTCACAATACCTTAACTCTAGCCGTTGCCAGAAGCACCCTGTCTGGCTGAAGACCTCCTCTGGAAAACGCTACTGTAATTTGTGGGTCACCTCGTGATGAATTCGCTCCCTCTTGGCCACTGGGTGACGCTGTCGCTGTAGCGCCGCTCGCTGGTACTATTGCCGCATCCAGATGGGTTCCTCGTTCCTCCTTCTCAAAATGTAACATCGTGTGGTGTTTCCTTCCACATTTTCTACAATTAGACATTTTATCACTGTGTGCGTAGGTGATAAGCAATTGAAACACAGGCGAACATTCTGTACAAAATCCTGTCGTGCTCTTGGCGACATCATTTCGAATTGTTTGCAGTGATAAATGTAATGATTTTCATTGCATTTTGCACATTCAATCTCCTTACTTTTCTGTTTGCTTGCAATAGCAGTATGGAAAGTCTTTGCCTTGGCCGCAGGTTTAGTTGGTGAAGGGCGTGTGCACGTGGTATCGATCATCTCGAGTGCCCTGAATCTAGACTCCAAAAATTCTCTTAATTGTTCCCAACTAGGCAACTCATCACCAATAATATTTAGATGCTGTTCCCATAGTTTCACAGACTCCGAATCCAGTTTAGAAATCACTAAAAATATTATTATTGTGTCCCATGATGTGATGTTGATGTCCATATTTTGCAATGATTTCAAACAAGATGAGGTATTATCCACCAACTGCTTGATTGCTAAGGAGGATTTGGAATTAATTTTCCTAGGCGCGAACAAATTCTTCATAACCGCATTACAGTTGTATCTCTTATTGTTGTATCGTCGTACCAATTGTTTCCAAGCCTCCTCATAATTTGCATCGGTTGTTCTAAATCTCTTGCCTCTCCAGATGAATTTCCTTTTAAATAGTGTAATTTTTGTACGGGTGTAATATTCTTGTTGTTATGTATAAAGGATAAGAACATATCATAAAAGGTTTGCCAATCTTGGTACGCTCCAGAGAAAGTAGGTAAAATCAGACAAGTCTTTTCTACTTCTTGTCTTTATTGTAAGATCTATTGGATCGGAACAACCAGAGTAATTAAACTCTTGTTGTATCAGCTTTTCCAGATGATAGGGAAGAACGGCATTCCCAAAAAGAGTTGATGTCAGGCTGGTCATGAAATCTGAGCCAATTCAAAGGGTTAATTTTTACTGGGACCTCGAGTCTCAGGCGCCACAGCCGTGAATGAAACTGGGAACACGCGAAAATGAAAGTTGTTTGGATTAATTACAGTGCGTTATATGTTTTTTGCTCACAGGTAAACATGCCACTCTTGCGACTGCTGCATCAAATCAGCAACATGTACCAGAACGTGAAGGATACACAGGTCGAGCTTCGAACCCAAACCAAGATATCACAGAGGAGGAATAAACATACTTCATCATCAGGTAAGTCCATTATTTACCTGCTCCTGTGGCTCAGTGACTCGAAAGTGAATGTATGAGACGAGAATATATTGTTTTATTTGTATTGTATACTAGCTGCGCCCCGGGGCTTCGCTTCCGTGGGAATTTCGGGATAAAAAGTACTCTATGTGTTATTTCAGGTTACATTCCACCCGTGTACTAAATTAATCATAACAATCCCTATGGAAGATTTTGCGTGAAAGAGTAACAAACAGACACACATACACATTGTCATCACAAACTTTCACATTAATAATATTAGTAGAATTATTAAATTGAAAATTAATGAAATTCCTTTTGGTATGTTTTCTTTTTATCTGAGCTTTAATGTAGTTGTAATTCAATTTTATTTTCAATTTTCTATTAGTGTCAGATTTCCGCGAGAACCTAGTGAGCGTGACGTCCCTCGACAAGGAATCTGAGTTGGCGAGCGTGGACGCCAAGTGGGAGGCCGCGCTCGGGCACGACGCGCTCGGGCACGACGCGCGCGGGCACGACGCGCGCGGGCACGACGTGCGCGCGCCGCCGCCCGCGCCCGCGCACGTCGCCCGCCCGCGCCCGCAGTCGTTCGCGCAGAAGCTGAGATCCACTGGCAAGAGTGTCAAGGGAAAGCTTGGTCAGTGCTATGTTGGTTTATTTCATTTGTTTATTTCTTTCATAAGGCGTGCAAATCAGGTTACAGCCATTACATTACACAAAACAAAGCCTTGTAGTAAAGTTACAGTATTAAGGTGTAACAGAATTTAAAACAACGAGAACATATTGGATTTTTAGAGTAAACCCTAAAAATCCAATATGCATTGTAACACACAAAATGAACTTATATCTGTTTGTTTATTTATCATCAGTTCTTAGAAATACTTTAATATTAGCACATGTTTCTATATTATGTCACTTTATCGACTATTATACACTAACTCCACTGAACTATTTTTGTTAGACTGATTTCATAATGATAATTAGGCTTTACTGTCATAAAAGAAGCCATGTAATACTGTAGGCCATCAAAAACATGCTGTAAAAACATCAAGTCCCGCAACTCAGTTTTTCTTTTTTTAAAAGTTGTGAGATCCATGTAATACCAAGTCGGCTAATAAGTAATTTAGTCCCCAATAATAAATAAATACTTTGTCTGCTATTCGACTCGTAATCCCTGGCAAAAGACCTCCAGGCCGCCCTCGACGAAAGTGGTTTGATGACACAACCAACTGAAAATAGCGGCCCAAAGCCGCGAGGGTTTCCGTATGCTGACCTCCAAACTTCAATTCGAAAATGGCACCCCACGATGATGATTATTCGACTCGAAAATATTTATTTTCGAGTGGAAAAGCAGACAAATTACGATGCAATGTTAACGATGTAAACGTCCCCCGTCCAGGCTACAGTTCGCTGAACGAAGGCGCGCACACGCCCATGTTCGCGTCGGACAGCAGCGCGGCCGCGGCCGCCGGCGCCGGCCCGCTGCCCAGTGACGGCAAGCTGGCGCCCAGGTTAATAATATACTACTATTCATTCTATTCTATTGGCTTGGTTCTGGCAAGAATATATTTAGGTAGCACCCAATAGAGCGTTGATTTGCCATCGACACGCAAAGAAGAAAAAGATTCATTCTATTTCTAGCTTTAGCCCGCGACGTTATTTTCCCTTCAGTGAAATTTAGACTTTAACTCATCTGTTTTCCCCATACAAACTTTGAGCCCCTTTTTTACCCCCTTAGAAGGTGAATTTTGAAAAATCCTTTCACCCCTAGAACGCATATGGAACCTACGTGCTGAATTTGTTTCTAGACCCAGCGGTTTAGGCTGTGCGTTGATATGTCAGTCAGTCATTCAGTGTCTTTCTTTTTTATATATATAGATTTTTATTATTGTCATAGGCATAGGTGTCTTATAAAGCACTATGTATCACAAAAGAGACCCTCAACGTACACCCTCGTTATACAATATCTCGTGTTTCAACGTAGAATCTGTGACTTTCATTTCTCGGTACTATTGCATCTGGCTATAACCAAAATTATCTGAATATATGTGATTGATTTGGACAACATATTTGTATCGAAAGTTCTTTTCCGTTAAAATAATTTGATTCGCGAATTTGCTGTAGCACCTAATAGATTAAGGTCAGAAGAGGACCAAGGTTCTGGGACGAATCCAGTGGATTCAATGACATCATATCCATAAAGAAATTTCAGAATTGAAAGTGCATTTTAATTTTTGAATGATGGAAACATTCATATGCGTGTTATTATGTATTCATTGTCATTATATCGCAAGTATAGTATATAGTATAGAATCAAATAAATTAATGTATTTTTAGGTGTTGGCGCACCGTGTACCAACTGCTGGAGTTATACGCGAACATGCCTGACGCTGAAACCATCACTCATAGGTGAGTATATGACATAACCCTTCTTAAATCATGTCATCATCGTTGTAGCCCTTTCTTCGTCCGTCTTCGGACATAGGCCCGTCTCTAGCTTTCCTCATCCAGATATGACCGACATGCTTCCTGATATCATTCACCAGTCTCTCTGCTGGACGACCTCTTCCTCTCATTGTCGCTCTAGATAATAAATAAATATATTGGGACAAATCACACAGATTGAGCTAGTCCCAAAGTAAGTTCGAGACTTGTGTTATGGGATACTAACTCAACGATACTATATTTTATAATAAATACATATATAAATAAACATCCAAGACCCGGGCCAATCAGAAAAAGATCATTTTCCATCATGACCCGACCGGGGATCGAACCCGGGACCTCTCGGTTCAGTGGCAAGAATCTTACCACTGCGCCACCGAGGTTGTCAAACCTCAACAACAAAGATCTCTATTCTAGCTCTCGTCTAGTCCATCGCTTGGTGTATTTCCGCGTTACATGTCTCGCCAATCTACAGTTATGGCGTTCTATCACAGCCGACTGACCTATTTACGAATTTAGGAAGAATTTTGCCGGCGGCATAAAATTGACTATGTCACTCAAGTCGACTCCACATCGAAAATCACCTCAATCCAATGATCCGTTTTGACGCGAAAGAAGGACAAACTAACAAATGTTTGTCACATGTATAACATTAGCATGTCTACTTCAGATTCTCAGTGACGACAGACATCCCAGAACAGTACCGCCACAGCCGCACGGCCAGGCCCAGTTCCCGCGAGCAGAACACCAGCAACTCATCGTCGAGCGCCGCACCCATGGGCATCGTGGTCGTTGGCGTTGCCAGGTCAGTTCCAGGTTCAGGAAAGTTTGTCAACCAATATAAGGGGACATCCCTTGTTACCAGTTATCGAAGTGGGATCGACTTTAGCCGGTTAGAATTTTTTATAGTATAGTGGGTAAATGGATAACCGCTCCACAAACGGGAAAGTCGACCGGTCGTTCCGGAGGGGAAAAGCGGACTGTAGTTGAGCAAATTCAAATTCAAGAATGCAGAGGGACACCGCATCTCTGCGTTTGTTTGTTGTTTGTTTTTGTATGGACTAAGAGTGTTGCTAATACCATTCATTCGCGTTGGCTCTCGTCGTCCCCGCCTAGTTGATCCAAATTGTATTGGCCACAAAAGAGAGTTTTGACAGAATAGTTAGTGGAAAATGAGTCTTATATTTATTTATATTTCAGGATCCACCGTACTCGCCTCCTAGCGTCATTATCGGGGCTGAAGCTGGAAGCGGAGATCACGTCGCTGCAGACGTCGTTGTCCGCCACGCGCGCGCGGCAGTGGTCGCTGTCCGGCAACCTCAGCCGCACCACCATCGTGCTGCTGGAGGGCATCGCGCCCAATCATCAGTATGTCGATGATTTTTCACTTTGTTTATGGTGTTGTAACTGGAAGCCGAGGTGACGTCATTTTAAATGTCATTTTCTAACCATCAATGTGTCATTTTCTCACTTTATTGGTGCTGAAGCTGGAAGCGGAGATCACGCTATAGACGTCATTTTCTAACCATTGGTGAGTCAATGATTTCTCAATGGACCAGGATTAGTTCCTAATGAGGCACCCCTTAGTTTTTAATGGTTTATTGCGTGGACGTATTACAAAACTGTGGTCCACATAAGTGTGGGCAAGTCTCAAGTGATCTTTTTTCGAAACATATTAAACTTAAAACAACGGAAGGTTGCTTATTATGAGGATAATTATTTATGAAAACTACAGAGCACAACATGCACGATCTTTTAATGTCACAGAGTAAAGAGCGGGAAAATCTATGACAATTTGTCAATTTGTAACGAGTGACATATAGGAAGGCGTGACGTTTTAAAAATAAATCTTATTAAAACATATATATTTTTGTGTATCAGAACGGTGGTCCGCATCAGCGTGGGCAAGTCCCAGGCGCTGTACTCGTGGGAGGGCGGGGGCGGAGGCGGGGACGCGGCGGCGCTGGGCAGCGTGGGCGGCGTGCGCGTGGAGCTGCCGCAGCATCCGGTGGCGCTGCACGGCGTCATGACGCGCTCCTCGCGGCAGCTCTCCTCCACGCTGCAGGAGCTGGGTCAGTCGCATTGCACGCCACTCATCTTTTTCAAATTGACCTAGTCAGGTCAATCTGAAAATCTTAAGTAACTTAACTTGAGTAAATTTAGTCAAATTTACTGCCGACTTCCAAAGTGCAGGTGAAGAAGACTGGACCGATTTGCACACTAGCGCCACCGTCGCATTGTTATCGATTCCTTTTATTTATCAGCGATATTTAAAGAAGTGATACTATCGAGTAATTTCATATAAAAATAATAGTATAGATAAAACTAACCGAAATATCTATATTCGTAGGTGTGACCCGGTCAGCGGCCCGGCAGCGGCCGGCGCCCCCCTCGGACTCTGACGAGGACCCTCCCCCGCCGCCGCAGCCCGCGCCCCCGCCCCCCGCTCACCCCACTCACCCCACTCACCCCGCACACCCCGCACACCCCGCACACCCCGCGCCGCACCGGGCCCGCCCTGCCGCCTTACTGGATCCTTTACATTTGCAGTTCTCTATAGCTTTACAAGTAAGTGATTGTCGGACGAATCAAACGCAAAATTCAAATTTACATTTAATTTTCATCAGACATATTGCTAATGGCCAGTTCGAGCATTTTTTTTGTTTTCATTAAAGTATAATTTCAACGCTTTTTGACTCCATTATTTGTGACGCCATTGATGCTCACTGTCATAATAAAAACCACATGAAAAAATATATGATTTCACTTTGCAACTACAAATTTACCCGAATCGACACGCTAAGAAGAAGAAGTCGCAAGGATGAGAAACCTCTTCCCCCATGAGGGTCCCGTACTCCGCTAGACCTCCCAATAACTGATTGAACAGATTCTGTTAGACAATAGACATAGAAAACGTTTATTTGTGTTGCCACACACTAAAAACAATAATATAAATGATATAATTTAAATCCGATATAAAAGTTATCCGAAATAAAGACATTTTGAATTTTGTAAAGTAATCCCGCGTTTTGTTTCAGAGCCTCAGCATAACGGCGGCGCTCCTGCCCTCGCTACAAGCGCAGTACAAGATGGAACACGTGCAGAGTTCAGGGGTCACCGGCAGCAAGGCGCACTTCACCGTGCATCTGCCGCAGCACTCGCTCAGCTTCGTCACCAAGTTGCAGGTATTGTGGAAACTTACTTTAGTGTTAACAGTAATTATAGTCAGATTTTGTTATGAGTTTTTTTAAATAAATGATTAGAAGAATTTTTTAACACTCTAACACTGTATTATATAGACTAATTGGTATCAATTACTTAATACAGCTGGTTGCGAAATTCTAAAGAAAGAAAACATTTATTTGCCAAAAACATGAGTACAAATAGTCAAAATGAATTAGACCTACACGTTTTACCGAATATAGGTATGCAAATATAATTAAATTAATAAATTCTAAAACAATAGTTGAGTTTAATGTTCCTTTTGCACTACACACATGCACACAACTAACTCACAGCCGATTTAATAATTACGATCTTAATAAAAAATTTAGCAATGTTAATGTTTACTCGAAATTATTAACGTATAGAGGATCCACCCGAGGTACCCTATCAACATGTTTCGTATGTGCACGGTGTTTATATGATACATCCTACTGTTTCCAAGTTTCCATTAGCTTCGATGACCTCGGTGGTGCAGTGGTAAAGTGCTTGTCCCGAGTTCGATCCCCGGTCGGGTCATGTTGGAATATGATCTTTTTCTAATTGGCCCGGGTCTTGTATGTATTTGTTATAGAATATAGTATCGTTGAGTTAATAGGTATCCCATAACACAAGTCTCGAACTTACTTTAATCGATTTGTGTTAACCTGGTAACGATAGCAGAGCCTCAAGTTCAGTTTGTGACATACGAGTATATATGTTCCCCAGCAGGTGTCAGAAGCCAAGATCCCGGCGGCGGCGTCGCTGGCGCTGCCGGGCGTGCGCGCGGCGGGCCGCGTGCTGCAGCAGGCGGAGCCGCCGGCCGCCGCGGCCAGCGACGGCGTCGTGCTGCGGGCGGGCAGCTATCTGGCCGCTACGGCCGACATTGGACTATTTGAACATACTCTGTCTACTGATCTGCTCAACCATCTAGTGTTTGTCCAGAAAGTTTTCATGAAGGTTAGTCTTAGCTCTCAAGTCGGGTCCGTAGCACCAATTTTCTAACGAAACATGGTACGAAAACCGGTTAGGAAAGCCGCCCGTCCGCTGCGCCTACTGTTGTTATGTTTGTGTACTGCATATTGCGCTGTGCTGCTCTACGTCTTTCTTTAGTGAGCGCTAACACAAAATGAGTCGCTTCCCCTCCCCGCAGGCGTACGCGGGGATGCTATCCATTCGGTTTGGAAAACATGTTTTTGTTATTTTTCTAACATAACTGTTAGGCCTATCACAATCGGTTAGTAAAACACGTTTTTTGTGTTAGCTAACGAAAACACGGCGCTGCGGACCCGGCTTTATTGGTTGTGTATGTATAAATGTATATGTTATAAAATATAGTTACGTTGAGTTAGTACCTACGAGTATAATCCCATAACACAAGTCTCGAACTTACTTTGGGGCCAACTCAATCTGTGTGATTTGGCCATACGTGTTTATTTTATTTATTTAATTTTAGGTATTTTTCAAAAGATTTTAGGTTATATGCTTTAATAATAAATTAATACGGTAGCTTGCAATGCGACGTGCGTTGTATTGAGGACTGGATGGGATTTCATTGCGAAATTTATGGTTCAACATTATTATTCTTAAAAAAGATATTCGTAAGCTATTATGCTAAAATACATTTATGCGTAAATATCATTAGGTTAAACAAAAGAGTGTTTCGCAGAGCGTTACGACCACTGCGACCGCGCTGACATTACGTTCCGTCAATTTTCTAGACCAAGGAATCAATCCCAAGATCAGTCATTGACAAAATTTACATTAACACAGTTACATATTAGTTATTTTAAAGTCAGATTGTAAAACTAATTATTGTCTTCGTTAAAATTTGAAAAATTGTAATGACAGCGCAACCGCATCGGTTGAAACACTCTGAAAGTATGTTATTTTATATTATGTCTTTAAAAATATACGGAAGGATACCGGGATTCGAATCTTATACATATCGAATGAGATAATAGACTATGTATTAGATAGTGAGAAGCAACTCTATTGCAGGAGGTGAACGAAGTCGTACAAAAAGTGTACGGAGGAGAGAAGCCAGTGCCGCTGTGGGAAGAAGAGGCATCGACGTCCGCTCTCAGCAAGATATTGTTCTCCCTCATTATCAGGATCAAAGTAAGTGGACTCTCGGTGTCTTGTATGACAGGCTATTTTAGCCTATTTCAAGCACCAGTCTTCACAAAATACCATAACATGCAGACAGACTTTAAGTTTATTTGACATTTAGACATAAGATTATTTAAATTTAATAAACATTTAATCGTCCAAGATAAAAAAAATAGATTTTTTGTGCATGTTAATTTAATATACATTTGAACTGTCAGTATGTCCAAGGGTATTTATATATATAAACCTTCATATATATAAATAAAGTACTTATTTTTTTAAGTGTCATAATCATATTATATTCCTGTGCAGCGTATTCAGCTAACGGCGACCACTCCAAGCAACAGCGCAGTGAGATTGGAGACGGGAGCTGTGGAGTTTGAACTCTCCAACAGAGTGCAAAACGTGCCCAGACCATCGGACCACGGCGTCAAGTTGTTTGCCAAAGCACAGGTTCGTACATGGTCACGATATGACTACAAGTTTATTCTGATAGTGCAAGATACTGATCAGAATAAACTTTTTTTTGTTTGGTTCGCGGTGCCCAAAGCTGTGCTTCCACAGGCCTTCCTTATCCTAGGCCCGTAATACAGGTCTGGGACCTACTTAGGTAGATAAGTTAGATAAAGTGACAGGATTCGATGATCAATGGTGACGGAAGAACCGATAAAACCTTCTGATGAAAGGGTGTACATAGTTACTGCCGTAGTCGTAAAGACATACCAGATGCTTTTGGGCGACTTAAAAAATTTGATCATTATTATTAATGTGCGTTGTTGCTATTAATGGTCAGATTTTTTGTTGATAAAAAGAAGATACACATTTCACATGTATATTCACATTTTCTATTCGCGATCAACAAAAATATTGCATTTTTTTTTTTAGGTGGAGCTGAATTTAAGTCTAGGGCAAGTGATTCGCAATGCGATGTTCGAAGAGGCCGAACCTGAGTTCCAGCAGTACGCGTTCTTCAACACTAGAATCAGTAAGTAGTATTCTAGAAAACTAAAGCAATCTTCATACAAACATATTTCCAATGGAGGTTGCCAGAGAGGGAGAGAGAGATAGGAATGGGCAAAGGTCTTCTTCATCTCCTTCCAAGTTCTACCATTCAACGCACAATCCAAATATTTCCTTTCAAAGCTTTGTAAACTACGATCTTTCATAGGTCTGCCACGGTACCTCTTTCCGTTCTTAATTACTTAATGCGTAACTAATGAAATCAATATCTTAGATTCTTCAAGTCGAAAGGTTTTTTTTCCTTTCAGATTTATGTTTTCCTTTGATCTTCTTTTACATTACAAGCTGAAGAATGCGGTATATTTCCCCGTCATGTCGTATCCGGTATAGACACTCCAATACCATCAACATCTTACTCAAGTATTTAAAAACATTAACCATTTACATCTGTCTACCATCGATTTAGTCTACGTAGGACCTCGGTTTTCGTCACTCTATATACGATTGTTCACAACAGTAGACATTTTATATAGTTGTTCGCCGCGAACTTAAGACCTCGCGAACACAATTTTTTTTTCAGAACTGTGAATATTTCAAAAACGACTTAACTGATTTTGTCGCTCCACGAACTTAAAATACTATTGACAGATCCTACATACCTTTTAAATTTTATTTTATTAATCGATCCAATAGTTTTTGAGTTTATCCTTATCCTAACCCTAACTAATTTTATAAATGCGAAAGTAAGTTTGTTTGTTTATTACCTTTATCTACTCAACCAATCTTCTTGAAATTTTGCATACATGTAGTTTGTAGTATGGAGAAGGACATAGGGTACCGTTCATTCCGGAAAATAAACGCGGGCGAAGCCGCGGGCAAAAGCTAGTTTTTATAAACGTCAAAATCAAATCGCGTTACAAACATACATTACAAAAAATGTATTTTTGCCCCAATAAGTTGATTTGTAGACCACGCCCACTTCGCTTGCTCGTTCAATATAATGTAATGTTTTTATATAATATATAATGTAATGTTTTTAGCGATGCGAAACGCCTTCCAAGACGAGATGGTGGCCGGCGAGGACAAGGAAGTGGTCCTCATCACACTCAAGCGTCCTCTCATTTACATCCAACCAGTGGCAGTAGACCGCGCTATATTGGTGTGGTTGAACTATAAGAACGCCTACGAGTACTGGACTGAGAAGAGATTAAACCTCAATAAAGAAGTGTTGACGGCGACGCAGCAAGTGTTTGAGAAAGTAACTTATTTTTAAATTTTTCAACAATATCTTCTAATAGAAATCTTGCATAATGTACCTTTCTAATGGTGATGTAGAATTATTGAAATCGCTTTGGATATAAGACTGAAACTATAGTCGAGTTTTCTGTCGATAATCACACGTAAGTGACCCGTATTAAAAGTTTTAGTGAAATATTGTACTATATGTATCGTCGCTTGAGAATTGGTGCGAGATAGCTCCAACACTAGTCTTGAGGGTAAATAGTGTTGCGTCGGACTTGTCGCTTTTTGGGCACTGAAGATTTCGCCAGTCTCTATGCTAAATTACATCAAAATCGGTCCAATAGTTTTTGAGTTTATCCTTATCCTATAACCCTAACTAATGTTATAAATGCGAAAGTAAGTTTGTTTGTTTATTACCTTTACCTACTCAACCAATCTTCTTGAAATTTTGCATACATGTAGTTTGTAGTATGGAGAAGGACATAGGGTACCGTTCATTCCGGAAAATAAACGCGGGCGAAGCCGCGGGCAAAAGCTAGTTTTTATAAACATTATAAACAAAAAAAAGAAACATTTTTATAAGATTAGTGTGCAAGTATATACTTTTAAAATCATTGATATCGAGTGGTTGACATTATTGTAATTTCAGGTGCAACTGACATCTCAGATAACGACTCCACACCTGAGCAGGTTGTTCCTGCAACTGAATGTGGACGACATCGGCATCTGTCTACCTTTGAATCAGCCGCCTATGGTGAGTCACATTGTGTTAGTCCACACTATCTCAGAATGTTGCTTTATATCCCGTCACGTTAACTTTTGCGATCGGCATGAACTTTATATTTCTCACACGACACTCCTAAGTTACATGACAATGCTAAGTTAAATTGTTATTAACGCTTTATGGACTGCAAAGTCTGAAATAAAGTTTTATTATACTATATTACTACACTACTTCAGCTATACAGCTATTTACTCGCTCATTATCTCATCTTAGCGTGATCCTAGTTACATTTTGGGCTGTGACGCCGCGAATTCAAAGGTCAGCATAAAAAATAAACTTTATTATAACCGGCCGTTTGTTTGATGTGAACCCTCCGTAGATTAAGAAATATTATTTTGTACTGTAAATATACATACGTATATGCCACACTAGGATTCCCTCACTAGGATTCCCTTTGGGATCGCTATTGTTGCCTGTCAGCCCAGGGATATTGACTGGTTTTAATGTACACAGAAACCACACGTCACGCAAGGGACCACTTTTTATCGCATAAACTATTTTGTCCTATTGTTCTTTGGCATAACGATTTTGGCATAATATGTCTAAGGTATAATTAACTTTAAGGTTGGGTACAACCATTATGCGTAAGAACGTTATATGAACTTAAAAATCATTATGCCCTAGTAAAAGTATGCCATGTTAAATTATGACATAAAATTGTACGCATAAAAATAGGGAACCGTCACGCAATACACCGTCACATGAAACTTTGATCGGCATGCGAAACTCGAAATGAATGGCAATATTATCTCGCAAGACAACGTGGGCGCGGGGCCCGTGCGAGGCGGAGGCCCGCGGCGCCGTCGTGGTGACGCTGGAGAGCACCAGCGTCTCCGCCTGCAGCTCCGGGGCGCTGGTCTCCAAGGGCAGGTTCGTGGGGCTCTGTCTGCGCTTCGCCGACGACTTCGAGACCTCATTGGACGACTGGAAGCCCGACCCGGACGAGGCCTCCGTCAACGTGTGCTGCGTCTCCGAGGGGACGTACGAGGTCTGCAGCAGGACCACTGCGGCTAAATGCAATGGACTGGCTACAGGTGAGACAATTGATTTATTGATTTTCCTTTCAAAATTTGAACCCGCTCTCTCATATTCCTGGGTGTATTTTGGGGCTGTCACGCTGCAAAATTAATTCTCAGCGTAAATAATGCTGTGATTTTACTATCGGCCGCCTGGTGACGCCAATCCTCTTTGGGAAAATGCTGCCAAGACTATGTATCTCTTGTCGCCTTGTATGACATTCACGACAGAATATGGAGTTGTCCTATTTTAGGGCGCAACCACGCGCCACAGAATAGTTTATTCCGCTCCGGCCTTCGCATAAAATACCTGTACGAGTAGTAGACTTAATTCAACTCTTTCTTATTTTTTGGTGTAGGTGATTTAAGTACATAGTTCTGTTTACTTTATTCACCTTTGATTATTTATAATCTTGTTCGCAGAAAATGCTAAGTGGTTCCTAAACGTATCCTGGCAAATGGAGGGTGTGGACATCCATCTGGACGTCAACGTGGGGAAACAGCTTTCTGCGCTTGGACACACGCTCACCATGCTCACAGGTCAGCCATGCTTTATGTAATAATTTTATTATTCTGATTAAAATTAAAATAATCATCAATCGATTTAATGTCCCCACGGCTAGGTCACTGGCTTTGTGGATGGGTAAGCTGGGTTTTAAAGACGGTAAACACAGTCGGAACGAATGGCTTAATAAAACTTAACTTTCCGAAGCACAGAGTGGTCGAGTTAACACGTTCTTGGCCGCCTAGCCAATGACTGTATAAGTGGCTTTATTGCCACTATTGCAGCGCCATAGAACTGCTCAAAAATTTTACTTACAACGGCGAACTTGCGAACGAATGCTTAAACCTTATCGCCCATTAGGAGAGTTCTTAAAAAAATATATATATATTTAATTAATTGCTAGTCAATTTATTCAATAGGTTTCGAAGAAGAAGATCCTTTGAAGATGGACTTCGAAAGCGATATGGATGATGAAGCAGACAACAGTAAAGATTCTCAGGTACGTGACTTGAGTTGTATTAATTGTTTCACGCTCCAAATTTTATTTCAGCCACTTAATAAATTAAACACTATAATAAAAAATCACTTTGACTAATGAATTTGAAATATTTAAACCCTTCTCGTGTCATATTGTCATAAAAATTTCATATAAAATCTCCTATTTTAATACTGACTAGATAGACGATTCTTGTTGAATTTTAGTTTGCAACCTTTGTTTCGCCTAATTATTGGAAATAATTATTTGTCAGTTACCCAATGATTGAATGATTTGTTTTCCACCAGGAAAGCATAGTCTTTCGTCGCAAGAACACGGACCACTTACCAGCGTTCGTATTCGACAACAGTCTCGACGCTAAGAAGCGGTCCAAACTGATTGAGAGGGAAATGAACGAACAAGCCAAGATCATCAACGATTTGAGAACGCTCGGCGCCAGTCACTCGACCATAGAGTATGAGATGAAGAGGTTACACGATCTGGAAGCTTTAGTCTTCAAAGATTTCAGAAGGTCAATTCTTTATCTATTGTTCTCGCATTTTCACGGTTGCATTCATATGGTGGTCGAATACCAGCTGCGCGTAAAAACGAAAATTTTAAGATTTTACTCCGATTTTGTGACGGCCCACGACCTAATTTCATCCCTCTTTGAGGATGGGGTTGTTACTTGTCAGCTTTCAAATAACTCTTGGTCGCTCCGTACGATATCCATGGGACAATATAAAAGTGGTATATTCTAGAACTTAAATTATTATCACAACAAAATCCTTTCGATTATTTTTAAGTCTTCCTTCACTGTTTATACAGATCTTATTTAAAATTGATTTTCCACCTTATGTGAACAGGGACATGATACAGAAACTGAGGCGGCAGAGCGTGCGGGCGAGCTCTATAACGAAGGGCAAGCTGGGGCTGGGCTCCAACCGCAGCAAGTCCTTCGTGATCCCCTCGCCGCCGCCGGAGAGGAAGGACTTCGAAGTGTTAGTACCGCTTTTGTGATCTTTTATTATGTGTATTTTTATCGGCCTCTACCGCGCCACATTCACGACGCGTACATACTAAAACTCAACGATGATTCAAGCCGCACAGATTTGCAACACTGCGGACAGATGGCGCTATAATCGAATCATGCTCGAAGCGACAAGTCTAGATCCCGCACTTGAAGTTTTCATGGATATGCAAGTAGTTGTAGCAGTATTTATGGATGCATAAATACTACCTTCGACATGACACCTTCGGCCACCCGGTTGCCAGAGAAGATCTTGTGTGTAAACTTTTGTTTTTATGTATTGTTAAATAGAGTATAATACAATAGTAGTTGACAATGCGCAATTGCTGAAAACGAAAATGTATCTAAATATATGCGCAATATGTCGAAATTTCTTTGTTAAGTATTATTTATGTGGGACATTGCCGGCTTTAATTGTCCTGTTTTTGTAATGGAGATTATCATGTTTAACAAATGAGGAATTATAAAAGATCGAAGATTTCAGTTCATTACGATTATGGTTCGATTTTTATACCAGTTTACAGCTTTGTACAGATTACAGCTAGTTCGCTCTAAATTATCTAACAAATCTTACTACTTCTCCGTTCAGAGTGGTGGAACCAAACCTAGCTTTGCCGAGTGGAGTGGGAGATTCCGGGGAGACGTTATTACTTGTTGATGAAGACAATCGATTGACGGACATCATTGAGGGCGGCAGTTGGAGTTCCATGGAGAGTGAACCGCTTACTGGTGAGTAATGTAATTTATGTTATATTATATTTTACTGGGTAGGCCATAATCATTTTTTGCAGTGGATACAAGAGGACTCTCAGAAATTTCTCGATGTTCTTAGTCACGAAACTGCTTGGTCTAGCATTCTTTTCGAGTCCGTATGTGTATCAACTAAGTGTACTAGTGTTTTCTAGAGTACTATAAAAAAAAAAGATCAATCATGTCACTTATTTCATATCATGCACTTTTATATGATACTAGCTCCGCTCCGGGGCTTTGCTCTCATGGGAATTTCGGGGTTAAAAATAATGTGTTATTCCAGATTATATCCTACCCGTGTACCAAACATAACAATCCGTCCAGTAGATTTTGCGTGAAAGAGTAACCAACACGGACACATACCAAAATTTCACATTTGTAAACTAAACTAAAATTTTAGCAGGATAGAATTCCAAATACAAATTTTAATAATAAATTGCGAAGTATTTCATTATGAAAATTGGACATTAGCAATGCCGTGAGACAATTCAGCGGGACCCGGGCCGCTCGGCTCAGGAATTTCTCAATATAACGTTCACAATAAATTCTCCATTAGAGAACTTGAACTCCGGGCTATTAGTGAAAACTCCGCCTGCATAATAAAAGGCGGGAAATTGTTTTATTTGCACCAATTGGACGGACTTGCTTTAAATTTTTGTGTAGTTGTCGATTTGGCTACTTTCCAACTATTCAAATGAATGCACTCAAATGTATACAAGGCCGTTAACTAGAGGACTTGCGGTGTGACTAGCAGCGTTACATAGCCAGTAGCGACCCTAGACGTAATGCGTTTGAGGAAATGAAACAATCTGTCTGTCAGTCCTTGTCGTTGTGTCAGCACATCACGTCCAAGAGACACGTGCGACTGCAGGGTCGATGCAACAACGTCATAATTATTAATAGTATATAAGCTAGAGTTGAGTAAAATATAGATGTCATTTATTCATCGGTCTCACTGGTATCGTACCAAGTACGACTGAGATTGTGGACCCAACACTTCCAACTATTTGTCACCATACGTCACTAGTTCGCGGAGCTTACTTCACAATGTCTATATGTGTCGATGTTTGTTTTTGTGTGCGTATTTATTATTCGTTGTATGCAATTTTAAAAAATTTGACCATACATATCTGTTTATCTATCTCGCAAAAAAGCGACACGGCCGTACCATCCTTTTCTCGAAGTAATTCAGGCCAATTTCGAACCCCATAAAATTTACTTTACTTTCAATCCTTGATTGGGTATTAAGGGAGTTTTTCTCAATCGAGGGTTGTATTTTGCTTCGTTCACTCGGTAATTCAGATGTAATATACGCTTTCCGAATATATAATGTGAAATGACGATGTCCACAGGAGGCGGTGCAGACTACAACCCGGCGCGCAGCGCGTCGCTGCGCGCGCGCGGCCGCGCGGACGCGGGCCCGCCGCCGCCGGTGCAGCGCCAGGCCTCGCTGCCTGCCCCCAGCGCCCCCAGCGCCCCCAACTGTCCGCCCAGGTCACTCATTCTTTCTTCCCTTTCCTCTTTTCTCCCATTGGAGTTCCCGGTTGCTTTCCTAGCCATAAAACTTCCAAATCTAAGGTCTTCTTGCATAATGTTTCTTTAACATCTTTGACATCCTACTAGCAAGTTTTGGATTTCCATATTCTATCAGAACTAAGCGGCAAAGCCAGCGATCTGTTCCAGGCGTCTTTCAGTAAAAATATTCTCTCCTCAAAGAGAAGTTATAGACCTGAACAGTTGAAAAACAACATACAGACACAATGACCTTATTAATATCGGCCAGACTGTATTCATACTTTTAGCATTATACTACCATTTCAGAGCGTCGCTTATACTTATCTTTGTAACGATTTGAAACTTGCAAGAAATAAATCGAATTTTTTTTTCAAATGTCACCACGATGAGTGATGTAAAAAGTGAGTGTAACTTTTAACACCCCTAACTTATGCTAGGGTTTAAAAAGCGATGATTGAGAAAAATGAAGGCCTAATGACAATTTGTTATTCCAGGTTATCAGCCTCGATCGGCGAGGGTTCCACGTCTGACAGCAAACAGAATAAGACCAAAACGACTGAACCAAATATAGACTTCGAATTGGACGTCAAAGTTCATATCAACAGTGGCAAATGTGTGCTACACACTAAGGAGCATGATGACAATAAGATGTAAGTCCCTTTCTACATCTATCTATAGTCGTGTTGGTTCTAAATTTCCTTATAAACGGACCATTTTTTTCAACCGTACGTTTACTTTTTTCTATGGACGAGTTGCCAACACTGTTTAAATGGACCAACACTGTTTGAATGAGTTTCTTTCGGCATTTTTTCTCAGCAGTGGTCGTTCCGAAATGCTAGTAGTTTGTAGCTTTGGTAAACATCATTTAATTTAGATTATGACGTGAAAAAGTGCCTGTGAAGGCCTAATTTCTGAATAAATGATTTGATTTTGATTGATTTTGATTTTGCCATAGTGACACATATGACACTGAAAACCGTGCCGTATTTACGCCACAGCGAGTTAACTGTAATTTTGCACGACATGTTGACAAGAGCTCAATGGCTCTTGTCAACATGTCGTACAAATGCTAACGCGTTAACTACAGACCTGTGTTTAACGCGTTAGCATGTGTGTTCATAACTATGTTTCTTCCTGTTGGATGAGTGGACGAGATCCCTTCATGGGATAAGTCAGCCGTTGCTATCATATCATATACTAACTTGTTCGCAGTGGTAGCCGTATGCGAGTGAATCGCTCAGCTTCAGGCGGGTTGACAGAGCCCAGCGGGGGTTCCCCCACGGCCCGAAGGAAGCCGCCGCACCACCAGCGGCACCAGCCGCAACTGGACCTCACCGTGTTCAGGGTCCCGGGACTGGATCTCAAGGTACGGCTCCGTGATGTAGTCGCGTAAGGGCTATGTTAAAATATTAATATTCTTGTTAAAATACGATCAATTTTCTTTTATTTTTTTATTATCCATTACATAGTTCAACTCTAGCTTTTTATTCTGTTTTAGCACCTTTAATTGGTTCCTTTGATAACCATCACCATGTTTTTTTTAAGTATTTTAATGTAACTTACTTCGTACAAATTTTGGAAACAAAATAGCAAAACTTAGGTTTTTCTTACATAAGACATTCCTGCCTAATCCGGATTCTGCCGTACACCGACAGAGGCAGAGGGCGGTTACATTAGTAACTCAGATATTTACTCCACCAACAGGTGCACTACGAATCCAAGACCCTCCCAGAAGAGATATCGTCCCCCCAATCGGTCGCCCCCCCCCTCGCCAGCTCCAGGAAGGTCGGCAACAAGAAGGCAGCACTGTTCGCGTACATCACGCTGCAGAGTATACCTGAAGAGACTATTATAAGTCCGCACATATTGGAATTCTTGGAGCAAACATTGGAGCCAATACCGACCAAAGCATCTTTTTCAACTCCAACACCAGGTGAGGAATAATATCTTCGAATTCTCTTTAGTTTTAAGGTTTCATGAAAAGTTATTTGGTTTTACAAAGTTCGAATCTAATTAAATATGCCAGATTTTGAAATATATTTTTTCATATCAATAAAAATATGTTTCTTTTTTCCAAAGGCTTCCACATTTTTTTAAAATAACTTTTTGTTATTATGAAACATATTATTCAACACACCTACTGAATATTTTATGATACCGATGTTTTGCGTTATAAGTGTCAAATTTGAGCATATTACTCGGCTTTATTAACGCGCTCCACTAAACGTGGCGCGAAAATCCCGTCTCGTATGTTATATTCATTTGCATGCTTGTATCACAGGTTAATGAGATTTATATAGTTGTTAGACGGGCTTGCTAAAAGCGAAACTAGTCACAATAAAATGAAAGACGTAGTACTATGTCTGTTTTATTCAATTATATTTACGACAAGAAGGAACCAAGTCACCTGTCTCAGCAGAAGCGGAAAGCGGTTCCCGGGCGCGCTCAGCAGAAGGCGCCTCGTACGGCCAGTACGTGTACGCGTCGTTCCCGGTGGACGTGATAGTGCACTTCCACATGCAGCCGTCCACCTTCCGCTTCAGCTGTCTGCCCGCCTCCAGGGTGGAGTGCATGCTGCAGCTGCCCAGTCTGCAGATCGTCTTCAGCTCCAAGCGCGCCGGCGACGAGTGAGTCTGCTCACTCATCTTACCTCTCATGGGTCTCCCGCGGAACGTGTACTCAAGCAAAAATGTGTACTAAAGCAACATTTGTTTATTACGTTTTTGTTGTTTGTGTAGGGAGAAACACGTCCCGTGGTCGCAGCTTTATCCGAACATCGATTATTTTATATAGTTCATTTATATTCAAAACTTGTTTCCATAATAAACGCTTTTATACATAAATGCTTTCTATGAAGAAGATATTACAAAATTACATTTTACAAGAAATTAGCTTTTTTTATGAAAAATAATACTGACCTTTATATTTTGATAAAACGGAATAATGTCCGAATCTCATTACTTTCAACAGGGAAATGGCTGAACCAGCCGTAGCGATGGGCGGGCTCAGCGTCACGGGCTGCCTAGCAGACTTCTCCGTCTACATCTTCCATCCGTACGGCGGGAAGAAGTCCAGCCTGAAGGAAGCCCAGTGGTCGCCACTCTCTGACACCGAGAGGAAGGATTCTCTCAGTATTAACGTGGAGTTTGTCAAGTTCCACCTGTCAAGGTCACGGAAACTGGACTTCCAGACTGATCATGATCAATCCAAGGCTACTGTGAGGTTTTCAAGTAAGTTGCAAGACTACATTGTTTAGTACTTTGTTGTGCCCACAGACCATTTAACCTTAAGACCGCGCATCACCGGCGTATCCATTCGCCACGTTTATGTCGTGACACTACATAAGGTGGGGCCCCGCCCCTTTTCTTTGGTTATACCGCCGGCGAGCATCGAAGCGAAGGCTGTGCCAGTTTGCTCCTAAATAAAAACAATATCAAAACAATGATGCCGTATTGTGGTGTGGAGAGTGTAGCTCAACGTCCAGTCTAACAAAAGATGGAACCACTTTTCACCAACAAGTCATTATTTTTTTATTATAATTTAATTTGATAATTTTCCAAACGATGTTGTATTAGAAACAATAATATAAGAACAAAAAATATATGTAGCTCTTTCTTTCGCACTTAAAACACTATGGCACTTATAATTATCTCGCTCTGCCTTGGCACGTGTAAGGTAGTGACGGGACACATAAGATATGATAATCGATCGATAAACTGATGATAATCGATGAATGTCGCTGTGGTGCACCCACAGGTTTCCTGTTGTTGCTTTGCGATGTGTTTGGCAAAGACTTCGTACTACGACGAACGCTTTACCTACGCAAATTAAACGCAAAGTCACGTTTTTTCGTTTTAGTGTAAAGTTTTTATGACCAATTGGATATATTATTTTTGGAATACAAGTTTCAGAGTTGATTCCAAACGAAAAACAAAAGTTGTTCAGTACCATCGACTGAGCATGTATATAAAATAATGACAATGTATAAGAAATCGCCCTTTTTAAGATAACACTTCACACAATAAATGTCAGATTATTCTACAGGGTGTTTAGTTGACGTTTTTCGCGTTTCCCCCAGCGATCGTGGACGTGGGCTCAGCGTGGTTCAAGTATGACATGCGCCGGCTGTCGGAGATCCTCGCGTTCCCGAAGGCGTGGTACCGCCGCACCATCGTGCGCCGCATGTTCCTGGGGGACCTCAGCGTGCGCCAGAAGTAATCATTACATTTGTACCACCTACTTCTCTTAGTGTAAGGCTTTACACACGCCGACGCGAAGGCGTAGTTATAGTATGAGTGATTTTATTTACCGCACTGAAAAACCAGCGTTGTATACCGAATCCAAGTTTGAGAAACAGTTTGGCTACAGTGTGCAGCTGGCATAACCTTTTGCAGTCCAAGGTCACAAATATTATACCAAGATCTTATAAATGACCAACACGTCAATTACTGTCAATGTATGTCCTGTCAAGCGATTTAATTTTATTTTTGACCAGGTTCAGGACTGATTTCTTTTTCGTTGTCTAAAAAACAAGATGTTGCCCAGGGCTTCGCCCGTAACCTTATAAGTCAATCTTGGATAATGTACCTTTCAAATTGTGAAAGTATTTTTGAAATCGATTCGCTAGTTTCGGAGATTACCCGGCCTCAAACATACAAACTCACAAACGCGTACCACTCTAATAATAGTATAGATAAACACTGCATTAAGAGTTGATACTGAATATAATACAAGGCTACATCCAATACGATAGTATTTAAAAGATTACAATCAATCCGCAAACAGCTCGTGCAGCTACAACGCGCCCGTGTCGCCGGTGTTGCCGCAGAGAGAGAAAACTAAGACTGTTGATGTACAGAAACCCAAAGGTAAGTCTATATTTTTACCTAGCTTTTAATTAACATGCAATGTGTATGAGTATTAGCCTTTGCCCGCGGCTTCGCTCGCGTAATTTTCCCACCGGAACAGTTATTTTTCCGGGAATGGTATCCTATGTCCTTCTCAATACTTCAAACTATGTGTATGCAAAATTTCAAGAATATTGGTTGAGTAGATAGAGCGCGAAGAGGTAACAATGTTGCTTTCGCATTTATAATGTTAGTTAGGATATAATTGGGTGATTGTTTATTCGGGTAAAATCTTCATCATTCATTCATTCATTCATTCATTCATTCGGGTAAAATCTTGCAACTCAATTTTAAAGCAGATATCTTCGAGCAATCGAGCTGAAATGTTGTATACACTTTTAAGTTTGGATGACGATGCATTGACTTGATCGTGCACCCAGGATCACCTCATTAATTTATTAATAATTTATTTTTTATTACGAGTTTAATGCAATAAAATCTCTTTGACCACATCAAAGGCTTTTGCAAAACGTGTCATTTTTGTAAAAAAAAAAAAACTTATAACAATACAACACACTCAACATGTAATATATTATTACAATTTCTTTTACGCTGATAAAATTTTTGCAACATAAAGGCATCTGACGCGAATGTAAATGTGGGACAGATAAAGTGTCGGAGGCGGCGGTGGGCGCGGCGTGGGAGACGCTGGTGTTGTTCGCGGTCAACTTCACGCGGCTCAATGTGCACATGAATATGGGCAACGTTATGGGCAATGTCAGGTAACCATTGTGTAATTGTTTACAGATAACTATAATGATGATGATGAGATGTCTAATATATATATATATTAGACATTATGAGAAAGGACAATGTAAGAAAAGGACATTTTGCGCCAAGACGACATATATTATAATAGGATAGGTATCGCACAAAGGTCATCCTTTATGCGACACTTTTCTTATGCATTGCGTACCGTATTTTTTTTTGTAAAATCTTTAGCGTCCATATTAGTGTTGTCGCAACTGCGAACTTAGCTTCAGACTTCAATCAGCTATCTGAAACATATCATCTGCAGCCCTCCGCGACCCACTGCTGGGCATAGGTCTCCTTCCGTCTCCGCCAACCATCTCTTTCATCCAGTTGTTGCCAGCAATTTCCTTTACATCATCGACCCATCCAGCTGCCGGATGTCCTACGCTCCGTTTTCCAGTTCTGGAGTACCACTCACAGCTTTACTCCACCTTCCATCATTCCTTCTAGCCAGGTGCCCAGCCCAATTCCATTTTAATGTCGCGACTCTGGAGACCACGTCTTGAACTTTCGTTCGACGACGTATCATCTGAAGCGTATAGCTTAGATATATCCTGTATCGTCAGCTGGCAAAGCCGCGACTTCCACTGCACGGGCCGGCTCAGCATCGGCAGCACCGGGCACCGCAACATGCTGGTGGGCGTCGGGCTGGCCGGCTCCTCGCTGGACGCGCGCGGCGGCATCGTGGGCGGCGCCATCTCGCTCTCCGCTATAGACACCTACGTGCACATCGCCGAGGAGCCCGGCTGCAACCCCGGCCACGTCGCCGGCGTCACGCTGGCGGCGCTGGAGCTGAGGCTGGAGTACATGGGGACGCCGGTGCTGCTGTCGAGAGTGTCCAAGCTGCGCGCGGCCTTGCGGGACGAATGGCTCGCCAAGGTCAAGCAAGTGCAGTCGCGACATCGACCCACGGCCAGGTATGTGTTTCTCTTTGTTTCTTGGGTTTTCTCACTCTTAGATTGTCGCTCGCGGCGACATCTTCGGCGGCGCTATCTCACGCTCAGCTATAGACACGTACATATTGCTGAGGAACTTGGATGCAAATCTGAGCACATCGTAAAAATAGGATCGATTATGCTTCGCTCCCATGGGAATTTCGGGATAAATAGTACCTTATGTATTATTCCAGATTATATTCTGTGCGTGTTAATTTCATAATAATCGAACCAGTAGATTTTACATGAAATTAAGTAGGATTTGATTAATTTACATAATATGTTGCATAAAAAAATGTAGTTATCAAACTATTTATCGTACAGGCCAGCCATAATCCTCACCCACGGCACGCTGAGCTGGCACCAGCTCCAGATCCTCATGAGTCGCAGCACCACACCAGACCTCCTGAAGATGCAGCTCAAGTTGGAAGAGTTCTTCACGCAACAGTTCAAGTCTAGCAAGCGGGTCTTCAGCTCTCTACACAATCAGAACCTGAAGAGAGAAAGAGACAAAGATAAGACGAGAGGAGAAGGTGAGTATTTAGATTTTAGGTTTCCGTATTCTAAGCCTACACACTTGGCGCCGATTAATCTCAATGAGGATGCGATGTTATAGCAGAAGTATGATTCATGTATTGTTGCAGCCCCTCGCCCGTCAGGCCCTGGTAGTTTATCACAAGAGCTCCGCCATCACCGCCACTGGCAGAAAGTCTTAGAACTGGTTGCCGGTTTGCAGCTGTCCTCCCTGCCACTTAACGGTAGGCGTTTAACTTATTATGTTCTTTTTTTTCTAGCCGTTGAACTGCTAGGCAAAAGCCTCCCCTAATTTATTCTACGCATTCTTGTCTGTGGTCTTTTCTTGACATTCCTTGCCAAATCTTGTCACATTCTTGCCATTTCTTGTCAAATGCTTTTAAGTCATCTGACCATTTTGCCTTAAATTATATTGTTATTTATTTATATAAAAACTAAATAACAATCAATATATATATATTTTTTAAAAGTAAGTATAAAAAATTTATACTGCTGTGTGTCATATATGCGGTGCGGAAGCGGTGTTGGTGTAATGGTTAAGACCCCCGCCTGTAGATCAAAAGGTCCCAGGTTCGAATCCTACTCATGCCATATGAGTTTGATTCAAATCTGATTCATATATAGTAGTTTTCATCGACCACCACTTGCTTCCAGTGAAGGAAAACATCGTGAGGAAACCTGCACACTGGTTGATTATTATTAACTTGTGTGTAAAATGGAGAAGGCAATGGCGAACCACTCCATTAATAATGCCAAGAAAGTTGTTGTGTGTGTTTCATTCCACGTAATGACCACGACCCTCAGCCATGAGGAATACGACTATGATGAAATCATATATGACACATCTAGTATTTATTATTATTATGTAAATTGCGTGTTACAGCTGAACAAATAAATAATTTATCTATCTAGTTTTTTTATGTCAATAAGTGATCGTCGTCATAAATTGAATAAATAATTTTGAATTTGACCCAAAAGTTAACTGTTAGATAACGCTTTTAGCATCAATTCCTATTGTACTTTTACAAATTGTATTTTTGTGAGCACGCGAAAATCTTGTTGGGACAAGTTCCAGTGTGAGATCCCAGGTGAAGTACTGGGGGCTTACCATCATCTTTTAACGCGATCCACTTTACGACCTAAACTGACCTGCATCGCAAATTCGTACCATCAAGATGATATAACGATCCATTATAGGTAGTGACCAAAACAATACGCCAATTTGATTTCATTCACTCATTTTGCATACGATTCCGTTCCATGATGTGCATTGAGAACGTAAACGTAAAAAATTGGCGATTCAAAAAAAGTTACTATTTCAGATAGGTTTCCACGATAGTAGTCCCACAGACGTGGCGCTACTATCACTGAAAACATGTGGTCTATCTGTTATTTTTCTGTCTGCATAATATTGCATTTATTTTAATTTAAATATTTTATTTTATTGTTGTAACAGCAAGATAATAATATACATTTTAATTTTAAGTAACAAAAACATACATATTGTTTGCTCAAAATGGTAAGAATTTGATATCGGAACGCAATTCTTGAAACGAGATAAAATATATCGACATCGTATAGCGTTATCTCTTTCTTACATTTGGCTATATATATATATATACACTTTAAGGAGTACTTTTGTAAGGAGTGAAATCAATAAAAAAAATAAAAATTGTCTCTGAATCGTAAACCCCAGTGACAGTAGCCAAATGTAAGAAAGAGATAACGCTATATGATGTCGATATATTTTATCTCGTTTCAAGAATTGCGTATATAACGCTATATATATATATATTTTTTTAACAGCCCTTGATCTTACATGCAAATTCTGACACTAATTAAAAATGTTCAAATTGTGGGCTTAATATGGCATTGTCTAAATGTTATTTGTATATGTTAAGGCACTGTGCTCGGCGGAACAATGGAGCTGCACGGCACCAATATATCGCTGGCCTGTTTCCACGGCAACAGCTTCAAGGCCAAGTCCTGGGCGCTGTTCAGCTTGAAGGATCCTTGCATTAGCTTCGCCACAGAAGCCCAACAAGTCACTAATGATGAAGGTATGTCACTTAATCATACGTATTGTGGCCTTAGATTTGTTTAGTTTGAACGTTTATTTAGCACAAAAGACATGACATAGGTAACTGACTGACTGACTGTACATGTAATAGTATTAAACATATTGTATTAAAATGGTCTTCGCTCAGCATGATGTCGTGGTGTGAGCCACCACGCTGGTCTTCCGCGAATGTCATAAAAGGAGACACAAAATAAAATTAAGTTAAAAAATAATAAAACATTAGAAGGACAGATGCAAATTACGATGGCTGTAATTATAACAATAAATGGGCTAAAATGAACAGAATAATCTTGTAATAATGCTGCAACTCTTAAGATGTGGGATTAATGTGATAGGACAGCACGTGGGCCATTGTAAAGCACCGCAGTCACACAAGTTCAAACACACAAATTAAATCCCACTTGAACCGGTTTTCATGGCATCCCCGTTCACCGTTTAGACCGGCTACACACTCTCCGATTTAAGGGACTACAGAAAGGGATGCAGGTATTTAAAAGAAAGAGATGTAATTTCCTTCTTTAGACCGTAGATTGCCCCTGCGGCAGGTGTGTGAGCCTGCCTTGAGATGTTTATTTATTGACGGTACCGGTCGCAGGGGAGTTAGAGGTCCACGTGGTCCAGAGTCTGACGGCCAGCCTGGGCTCGGCGCTGAGCGCGGGCGCCGCGGCGGCGGCGGCCGGCGGACACCAGTCCATGGCCACCGTCTGCAGGATGACCCGCGCGCTGCTGTTCCCGCCGCAGTTCAAGACCCTGCACGAGTGGTTCCAGTACGCATTCGCTAACAGCGAGATCGACGGTCAGTATATGATGTAATACGAGAGTTTTCTCAATAAAACAACTAGTTTGTTATACATATTGAAAATAGAACATACAATGTTGGTGAAGGGGTTATCCACGATGTTTATCTAGGTACGTGATCTAGATTATTGTTTTCAATATAATGAGTACATTGTACGTAGGACATTTATTAAGGTCATGTGTCCGTCACACCCCAAGTACATCGTACTAATATTATACATGCGAATGTTTGTGAGGATGTATCGGTTTATGTATGTTTGTTTCTCTTTCACGCCAAATCTACTGAAGTGATTGTTGTGAAATTTAGTGCACGGGTAGAATATGATCTGGAATAATACATAGTCACTCTTTTTCAATGGGAGCGGAGCGCCGGGGCGCAGCTAGTCATCGATATATACTAACACCAGTCTATGGCCACGTGGCAAGAAAAATATAAAAATCCCTTGGATAAATCCGTGTTTGTACGCGTCTCCTTTTTATTTACTGTCCTTGTATATGTGTTTCCCTTGTCCATTACAGAGTTTACAAACTAATACCTATTATTTATTTAGGCTTTATATGATATATGAAATTTTGCATACATGTAGATTGAAGTACGGAGAAGAGCAGAGAGTATCGTCACGAAAAAATAACTGATCCCGTGGGAAAATCGCCCTAGCGAAACAGCAGACAAAAGCTAATAAAGCAATATTCCTCCCTCGTACACAGCGATCGAGTCGTTCCCGTCGCTAGAGAAGGAGCAGACGAGCACGAGCAGCGCGGAGCGCGAGCGAGACAGAGATAGGGCGAGCAAGCAGGCCGACAAGCACCAGCGCGAGGTCATCTTCGCGTTGCCCAGTCTGCAGCTGCATCTCCGCACGCAGCATCTGCAGACCAACGTGCCGCCCACTGATGCTGGTCTCAGAATAACACTATTTTTCTATATATATTTTACATTCATTTTACATTCGCCTTTGTCGGCTACCTAAGCGTTATGTCGCGATTCTTCGCGATAGAGAGTTTAATTAAAATAAAAGTACATGGTCACTTATGGGTACAAACTTGTAGTCTATGTTGCCTATATTTTTTTGAACGAATTTTGTGTGTGAATTGTTTGAATTTTGCACAAGTAGAAATCACGCTTAGAATGCATGGAAAGTTTAACCTGCGCCTTAATACGTTTCTCGAAGTCTAAAATACAATACAAAACATCTTTCCTATAAAAAAAATACATATGGACCAATGACAAATGGTATTTAAATCCAAATGATTTTGACTAAAATCAGGCATGTGAAAAAATTCAAATTTTTTAATAAAACTCTGATTTGTTATTTCTAGGTTAATAAAGTTAGTAATTTTTTAATTTGATTTTTAACTTTAAAATTTACATTATTTCAGATGAGAAACCTGTAGTGGAGTGCAGTTTCATCACGGAGTTCGAGGACCACATCTTCGTCTCGGTGGATGCTGAGGCGTTCTTATTCTTACACGATCTCATCTCTTCTTATATTAAGGAGAAGGACAGAGTTGTGAGTACTTGTAAAATACTGTTTCTTATTTCAAACTAACTTTTGGTGGCGATACATTCTTAAAAAAATGTGTAATCGATTGTTACAAGGTTTATTTCCGCTTCTTAATTGTTAGTTACTCGTTTCAGTTTCCACGATAATCAAAGCACGATTCCCTAAGAGGGAACTCAACGGTTTACTACATGGATATATTTTTTGCCACGTGTTAAATGTAGCAAAATCGTTGTTACTATAATAAAAACATGTGATAAAGATATCATTATTTTAAAATGATTATTTCCCGTTCAAATTGTATGTACGTTACGTACGTTATTCAAATGTAATGTTACGTTACTGTTACGGAAATAAGTTAATATAAAGTAATTTTTAAATATCCTTGATTCAGATGTCCGGCGGTAACCGCTCAACTTGGGGCGAGGCCGGGCCGTCGGGCGCGGGCGGGGGCGCCGCGGGCGCGGGGGGCGCTGCGGGGGCGCCGCAGGACTACCGCGACTACCGCTGCGTCACCTGGCATCTCGAGCCTACTGTCAGGTACTACTGACAAACTAACATATAAACACTAGAAGAGAAACTAACACAAACACTAATATATAACGTTTCTCTGATACTGAGAAACAAGCATTTAAGTTCTAAGCAATCAAGTTTTAAGGATTAGACTTCTTATCGAGCTGAATCAGGCGAGTATTCACCTGAATAGTAGTACCTACGCAGAAGTAGTACCTACTACTGAGAAGCATACCACATGTTTCTCGGGTACTGAGAAACAAAAACATACATACCACACGTCTTACACGCATGTTTCACACATATGTTTCTCTGATATCGAGAACAGGTCTTTAAAAAGGCGATCAAGAATAAGACATCTTATCGAGACGAACCTTGATTGAAGGTTGGTTTACAAACTCGTGTACGTTACCTAACCATGACACACGAGTTACAAACTCACGTAATTATAACTTAGTTGATGAAGCGATGATGGTCACTGGATCACCACCGCTTTATAAACTTATATTGCATTATAAAAAAATAGTAATTGTTAAAACTAAAAATTGTATCAAAGACTTGCCTACTATTTATCTACATATTAATCTAGCATTTCTCATAAGCCACAATTAAAAATTATATATGAAGAACTACTGCTAGCTACTTCAGCTATACACAGCACGTGTAGTATTTATTTATTTATTAAGCTACACATACAGACAAATTACAATTTTGCATTTTTATACTTCAGCTATAAATTAGTGCCCAAATTTAGTGTACACAGCATGATCATCTAAAATGAGCCATTAACAGAACGTATAAGAACTCAGATAAATTCTCATAACTAATAATAGAAGTCAGTTGATCGAAGGAAGATGTCACAAAACAGCAGCTTGTACAGAGTATTAGGAGAAGACAAAACAATTGTAAAGCAAATTCCAGGGGAACAGCTTAATTATAGAATTTCGGAATTGTCTGATGCTTTGGCCGATGATATCTAAGCCATATTAGCTTTTTTGTAAGATCTACACATAATGTAGATATGATCTCTATAATGTAGTTACCACTACCTTAAAACTGAACAATTTTTTTCAGACTGCTGTCGTGGGCTGGTAAGTCCATTGAGCCTTACGGCGTAGACTATATCCTGCAGAAACTTGGGTTCAGCCACGCTCGCACCACCATCCCTAAATGGCTCCAACGCGGAACCCTCGATCCTTTAGACAAATTGCTCTCTCTCGTCCTACTCAAGTTGGTCGCCATTGTGCCGCACAAGTGACAACCAAGTGTCGACTTTGTGCCCTATGACACAAAGGATGGTTTCGATTGGCTGGATTAGACGGTCATGTGAAAGACGCGGTCTCTTCAATGTGAAATCAATTTGAATTTTGAACCTTATTTGTCGCATTATAAGAGACAATTTTGTTGGATGAAAATAATTGACTCTTTGCAGTACCAATGGCTTATTAGACCTTATTGTTTTGACTAAATAACTTCGATTTACATGACAATGCGACCCTTATTAGCTATGACGTAAAATGGACGATCTCAAATGCGTATTTTAATCAAGTTTTCGCAATGAGCAAAGACTGTGTTGACAACGGCACATAGAGGTACATAAAAATTTATTTCTTAATAAAATAAATTGGCATATGCCGATAGCTAAGAAATAAATTTCTATTACAATTTCAAGACTACGTGTTCCATAAAGAACATGCTTCTAAAAAAATGTTGATATACGATAAACGATGAAAATTGCAATTTATATTTGATAATTATGGTGTATTAATTAATTCCCTCGGTGGAGTATAAATAACGAAAATCTGCCACGATTCCGACTCTAAATTTTATTATAGAAGCATATAAAAGGGCATTTACCTACTATTTAACTAGAAATACTAGCTACCCGACATAGGGGTAAAATTATTGAATATTTCTCACAAAACTGTTCCAAGTAATCAACAGATTCAATTAAACTACGATCCGTCTATAATGTATATGATAGTATGCAGTTTTAATACTGGTTTACACCGACTACGCAATGCGTGTGCGTTTATTTTGACATATACACACGCATACGCATTATGCAGTTGATGTGCACCGGCCTTTACTCTTGAATTATAATCCAGTATGAATATAATGATGTTTATAAATCTAGTTATTAGAAATACTTAATCTTAGCAAATTCCTTATTTTGCTACGTAATATATTGAACGACGGTTAGCATATCATATGCGTGATTTTTAATCGACTCAAAAACAACTAGGCGATTCTCACGTTGTCGAGATATTTTAGTTTTATCGTACATGATAACGATACGTTGAAAAGTATATTCTGATCTTTGTTAATCTTTATAAAACAGAAATTACGCTTCAATAAATTACATGTTTCTTTGTGTGCTTTCAGTTTGATCATACAGATATAGATAGGTACATAGCGTCACCTGAATTGATGTATCAAGTTACAATAAAACTATTATATAAAGAAGAACATGATAAGCAACTGCCTCTGCATATTATTAAAAAAAACTCCATAATTTCTAATTGACGATTCAAATTTACGTTCAGTTACATCTAGCTTTTTTTTTAATATAAAACATACAATTTCAATGTCAATGAAACGATGTTGAAATTACAATTATAATAATATGTAGCAAAATTTATATTTATCTAATAATTTTAATCAAATGACTGTTTTATAGAGTACAACATTTAATTAATTTGTTATTTTCATTTCGTATCGCGACGTATAAATTTAAATGTTATATTTATTGGAATGTAAATTAGTTTTAATTTAAACGCTTGCCTTAAGCGCAAGCGCATAGTATCACTTGTTCCTTATTTCGTCACCTGTTGTAGTAATGTATATTTTAATCGGTATGTTATTAGCTGTAATTAAGAGTCTCATATTTAAAGTCTTATAAAAAGGACCACTCTTGAGATTTGGTTTTTTGTTCGCGTTGTGTTTATATTAAGACACTTTGTGAAAGGTTAAGGGGTTTTTGTGGGGTGGATTTTATGCATTATTTACTCTAAATTATCTACGACATAGAAAGACATGGTTAGGTCTGTTATTACATTATATTAGCTGCCATTTTGAGACTCTGTTTGTGACCTGATTTATGCAATTGAGAAATCAAGGAGAGACAAGTTTTCATCGTCGCCTGCGCCTTGACGTCGTCACAGTGTGCTAATTGAGCATGGTCTAGACCGTGCGAAATTAAGAAAATGTAAGAAAGCGTACCCTGGGCCTCGACACTTAAATGCTGAGGAAGGAACCAGGAAAATGTTCAGATGAGGCGAGAAAGTTCGACGCTTGCGCCTTGTCGTCTCCTTTACCTATATTTTCAGCTTTATTTGGGGCGGAGTATTCTGTGATTGTTATTGGTAGTTTCACTCGTAGGAAATGGATTGGGCAATATAGATTTCAATAATATAATTTATATTTTTTGATGTTACCAAAGGAAAATATGTTAGAAAATTGATGTAAATATTTATTGTACCTGGCGAAATGTTTATCTATCACAAGTAGTATGTTATAATATTATGTCTAACATAACGAGAAACGACCTAGTTTAAAAAAGGT
The DNA here is from genome assembly GCF_027563975.2 of Plodia interpunctella. Classification (NCBI taxonomy): domain Eukaryota; kingdom Metazoa; phylum Arthropoda; class Insecta; order Lepidoptera; family Pyralidae; genus Plodia; species Plodia interpunctella. The sequence goes on from NC_071294.1 coordinate 11,680,231, forward strand.
TTTCATGAGAAACAAGCCACGAATACACTAGGGAACATTTGACGCTCAATATATCGCTCTCTCTCATTGATTACTATGGACTCAAGTGAAATAGCACATCGTCTATTTCACTCAATGTAAATTTTAATGAAAAGAACGATATGTTAGTGAATTCATGGCTTTGAATTGTCCGATAACACTTTCAAATATGCCTAGCGTATTACAACACGCTAGGCTCGATTTCCAAAAAAAAATATTTCTGTTGAATTTTTTTATATTATTTAGATATAACAATTGAGATAAATATTTGCATCACAAAGTTTTAATATTACTTTTAAGTTTAATCTATACTGTTCCAGTGTTACACTTATTTTGCGAGAGCTGTATATTTTTTTGTATATTACGTGTAAATGGGTAGTATAAACATTAATGGGCTTCTTACCGTGTACTGATTATGTATATTATATTTTGTTATGAACCAAGGTGATTTGTACATAATGAACGTGATATAATATTGTATGAATAAAATCATATGGGAATCAATATGGCTTTTTCATTCATATGTACGCAATGTATTCCGCTGGAGGTCTTTGTTACAAAAGTTAAAACACAGTTAACATGTAGTTAACTGTGTTTTAACTTATGTAACTGTCATTATGTTTTGTCATTATAGTACGAGACCAAAACGAGGTTTAATATTCTTTTATATTATATGTATATCAGTTTTATGAATAAGGTCAAGTTTTAAACTTGTCATTGTCATAAAAATATTATATTACAGCTTAAGGTATAAAATTGTGAGAAACTCGCAAAGAAACCACATATTTTGCATTGTGAAAATAAAACATATATTTATAGCAAAATATCTTTATAAGAAAAATAACTATACACAAAACGCATAATATGAACATACACATATAGCTTGAGTAATATTGTACAAATATCTAAGTTTACGATACTAAACATCGACATTAATATCACCAATGACTATTGGTCACACGATCCTATGGCAAGAAACACCCACACTACTGTATCTTTCAGCGCTAGGTCTTTTCTTCCCGGCGGTTAGAATGTAAAAAAAAATCTTTCGAAAGATTTTCCAATTTTACAGAATTTTGCCATACTGACATTGGCTCCGTATGGGTATTTTAGAATTTCAAAATAAATGGGTTTGATGAATAAGTGAATGGTAAACATAGCCACTTCATTATGTACATAAGTTATGTGGTGAAATTAAAATTTTTCCATGCTTTTTCCAAATCAATGTACTTACATAGTTGCGATTAGTCATATCGACTCTTAAAGAATTGAAAACACAGTACATTTTTTAATAATAGACAAAATGTCAGTTTTTTGAAACAATTAGGAATCACATCGCAATGCGAATAAATAACATACAATTTTTACATATTATTTTGGACAGTGCGTTTAATTAAAGTTAATTAAAGTTTGCAATTAAAGTTGTATCCTAAAAATTAAAATCACCTAAATGTTTCTGTAAAACTATTATTCTGTCGGTAACACTACGATTAGTCCCGCCGCTATCGGAAAACCTTGTCATGATTTGATGTTCGATTGAATTGAAATACAATGGAGTGTGGGTGTAAAAAATCAAACATATGACTTCATTCGGGAATGTTTTCTAAAAAAAGTTGTACTAAACAGTTTTTTCGTACTTTTATTAATTTATTTGTGTCAGAATAAATGTCGACACGGCAATAAATTAACACTTCAGAGACCAATAGTGAGCGGTTCACGCAATTACACAGATTGTTCTAAAGTTAAATATTACTCGATTTTATTCCAGTGTGTAATTTTTTTTTGTTTTTAGGATTATTCAGTTCGATACCTATTTGATCTTCAGCGAACTAATTGACGCAACAACATAACAGTATTAAACATATCTAACCTTATGTAAGTTAAAAAAACATATAAAACATATTTTTTTTATAAGAGAGTAAAATGTAGCACTGAAATAAAATGTACACTTTTCTAATATTTTAATACAAAATTTACAAATGAATACAAAATGCTTTTCGTATAAAATGCATTACGCAAGCATTCATAAATTTGCAGCGAACGCATGTGCTCGCGATGCGAAGTGCATAACGCATAGATTGGAACCCTAAAATAGCCTACTTCGAGTTGAAATTTCATCAAAATTGATAAGTTCTAAGTGAGATGTAGTATGGCGAATATTATATTTTATTTAATGCAGGATTAAATAATCAACTCAATGATGCTAGACTGGGGCAAGGAATGAAAAAGAGCAAGAATGAATTTTTGAATTTTCAAGGATAAATTCTTGCTGTAGTTTATACTAAAATGAAGTCACTTTTGTTCATATTTTACAAACGATATATTAACTATTCACTTGTTAAAATTTCGCAGGTTTTTACATACATTGAATTTTTTAGATTGTTTTCAAAAGTTATCTTTTTTTAATAAATTGCTTTGCTGCCAGCATGAAGTTGTCATTAGAGTAATCCTTTACAACATAATAGGTTTTAGAATTTGAGGGTTATAACTATGAGTACGAATAGAAACGGGACTTAGCTACCCACATACTTAAGGGCACACGAAATACTCTTAGCATGTTAATAGAGTGATTGTTGGCCATTTGCCTTCTCTCTATTAGATTGTAGGTACTTAGCATTTATAATATTTGAGATGTTTGAAATTATAATTACAATTTAAAATACATTTTCGAGCCTTACTCGAGTGGAACCAATTCAGCGAATATTATCTATCAAAAGTTGCATGAGTTTATAATTTTATGTTCGAATCCGCGCCGCAAAAGAAGTCTAATGCCAATAATAGATCAGCCACGTTGTTGTTACCAGCGACCGTGGCGCCGCCTGGAACTGTCAATAATCGATCGGCAACTTTGATGTTGTCAGCGACCGTGGCGCCGCCTTTTCGGGACTTCTTTCGAGGCGCAAGCTTTTCCTTTTACAAATAAAACACATATGATGAGCATTCCTATCGTCGATCATTTCCATCACAGCCATTCGCCAGCAATCCGCCATTCTTACTAAATCCCAACAAGTTGCCCAACTAGTTGATGGAGAAGTTCTGCGTGAAATCGTACTCGATGGTGGGGATGACCGTCTGTACGAACTTGAGGAATACAATCAGATACGAATGGACACTCATCTCGCCGCCGCTTTCTGTCACCGTCTCGATAATCTTCTTCATTACTTCTGCGTGCCTGGTAAGAGATCGTAAGTTATTGCGCTTGCGTAAAATATGATAACAACTAGCGATGGGTAGAAGCTGGAATCAGTAGGGTATTGAACAACATTATCGTGATGTTGGAATGATAATTTAAACGCGTAAAATTAACTATTTACAAGATAAACTATTTTTTTATGTCATTGGTCGTTGACAAGCGTCTCATATAATGGCAAGTGATCACCGCCGCTCCGGAACAAGTGCAGAGTATCAGAGCGGGATTTTCAAGAAGTTGTATACTCGTTTCATTTATTTCCTTTCGTTTATTGAACAGATGGGAACTTCAATAGCAAAAAATTTGATACACACCATCAAACATACATACATATACAAACCAAACGTGTCTGTTATCAATGGACTGACAACAAGAGATGTCGACGACCCGAACCCTGGGCTCAGACGCTCAACGGATTTGGAAGAAACACGACAAAACTCAGATGTGTGTGTGAGAGAGATAGATGATGTAGGGACTGACCTGCAGGGGTGCACGGAGGCCATGCTGGGCCCGGACAGGTGCGGGTGCGACTCCATCGTCACGGTCTTCTTGGCGTGGTCCTGAGACACGTCCTCGTACATCTGGCCCACCGTCAGCAGCGTGCGGCTCTGTTCTCAATACATTCGGCGGACTTTTTATCCAAATTTCGAGGCCATTCAAAATTTTGCATAATTATTAAAACTATTGTATAATCTATTGAAATTATATATTATTTATCGACATTTTGTTTTATGTTCCATATAAATATGTAAGCAATCTTCAACATTCTCTTTTCTATGGAGGGAATTAATGGTGTTAGGCTGACTTGATTTTACTTGTCGATCTAATTACAAGCAATAAAGTGTGTATGTACCAAACTAGTAATACTAAACACTCAAACAGTCAAATATAAAACTGTAGATCTAAATGGAAAGATTAAAAACAAGATCTTATGAGAACAAAGGCAATACAAATCAATGAGAAAACAAAAAATACATGAGCAATTTTTTTTTACTATATAAGATCTTATCTTAATTCTTCAGGAGTGTTGGAAATAAACTCTTGTGTTGCTGTAAACAAAGTTTTTATTTTGTATTAACTAACATTCACTATTTCTTACTATCGACTTAAACTAACATTTTAAAATATAAAGGTACATACCTGTAAACAAAGAAACGACAATAAAGTTTATTTCTTACACTTTTTATCAAAATTATATCCACCAATTTATTTCACAATACAATCATCAACAAATTATTTTACCACCTCCTATATTTTGAAATTATTCTGTCTGACGTCTATCGACTTGACATTGACGTGACTGAACGCGGCAAATTTAAATAACAGAACTGTTTTACCAACTTTACCATGCTGCTTTGTCGACAACGCAAAGCGCGGCAAATTCAAAATGAAGAAATAATAATCTTATTTCTTTACATCTCCCCCCCCTCGGAGGAAATTTCTTCTCGAAATTTCTATCATATGATATCACTCTTCTTATTCTTGTAGTAACTCCTCTTTACCTGGGACAGGAATAAGCTTTGTTATGTGGAAAAGATTTGATTCTATTTTCTTGTGACCTGTATCTACTCTATAAATTGAGTTAGAAATTTTTTCAATTATCTTATATGGCCCAATTTTCAATTCATCTAGTTTTTTCCTGTTTAATTTATTCCCATTTTCCACAAAGACCATATCTCCAACATTAAATATCCAAGGTTTTCGTTTTTTGTCAAATAATCTTTTATTGTATTCATGTGATTTTATAGTATTTGCAAATGCAATATTTTTATCCCTTATCCAATCATTATGTGATACTTCTTGCTTGAGTTGTTCTGGTAGAATTGATACATTTGTACCATACAACAGATAAGATGGTGAAAATCCAGTAACTGAGTGATCAGTTTTATTGTATATGCTTACACATTCTTGAGCTATGGATGTCCAAGCCTGCTTTTTCTCACTTTCATTGATTCGACATCTAATTTTATTCACTAATGTTTGGTTTAGTCTTTCATTAAGACCATTAGAGAATGGTGCATTTACTGCTGTAAATACTATTGGTATCTGTTTGTCATCCAAAAACTTTTTGAATTCATAAGAATTTATACCTGGGTATTGGTCTGTGAGAATCATACCTATGACCTCTGTTTCCGATATATTCTTGACAAGCTTTATGAAATCATTTGCAGTTTGAGTCTTCGAAGTAAGAATAAACGCGTACCTGGTAAAATGATCTACTAACAAATGAAGATATTTTTTTGTAGATCTTGAGCCTCCGAAACCTCCTATTGTGTCTATAGAAATTATCTCAAAAGGTCTTGTGGCTGGTCCTAGATGAGACAAGTGTCCAAATTTGCCATGTCCTCTTGATTTATTTTTTATACAAGTCGTACAGTTCCTACAAATCTTTCTGATGTTTGCTGACATTTCATTTGTAGAAAAGAGAGGACCAACCATTTTCTGCATTTGTCCGACACCAATATGACATAAGCTTTCGTGGACATTTTTAAGAAGTTTTAAACTGAATCTTTCTGATAAAATTATCTTTTCCTTGTTTCCAACTTTTTTGTAGTATAGATTTTCCTTTTTTATTAATTTATTTTTATTCTTTTGTATTTCTGTATTACTTTCTTGATCTTCTATAATATCTTCCAAATTTATCAAATTCACTACTTTTAATTGCTCATCTGTATTTTCATTTATCTCCAATACTGGGTTTCGGCTTAAGCAGTCCGCCTCGAGATTATTTTTCCCAGGAGCGTATTTTATTTTAAATTCGTATTGCGACAAATAATATGTCAAATCTCCCAGTTCCTCATCAGTTCTTGATTTTAAATTCATATTTTCTAAAGGTTTGTGGTCTGAGTACACTGTAAATGACCTACCCAATAACCAATATTGCCAGTATCTAACAGCTTCTCTTATAGCTAAACATTCTAAATATATAGCTTTCTTTTTCTTCTGGGCTTCGTTTAGTTTTTTTGAGAAATAAGCTACTGGTTTTTCTTTTCCATCTAGTTGTACCTGTTTTAAAATAGCGCCTACGCCTTCTATAGAAGCATCAGTGTAAATATTGATAGGCAAATTTTTGTCAAATATTTCTAGAATCGGTTGAGAGCATAATAGATTTTTTACCATATCAAACGATTTTTGACATTCATCAGACCAAACAAACTTCTGATTTTTTCTTAATAAATTGTGCAAAGGATCTAATATTATAGCGCTCCTCGGTATGTATTCGTGGTAAAAATTAATTTTCCCAAGAAACTGTCTTATATGCTTTTGAGTTTTGGGAATAGGAAAATTCTTAATGGAAATGACATTGTCTTTGACTGGCTGAACTGAATTATTTTGAATTATATGACCGAGATATTTAACCGAGTTTGACGCAAATGTGCATTTTGTGAATTTTAGTCTAAATCCTTCTTTTTTTATAGCGTCCAGTAATTGCGTCAAATGATTAATGTGTTCATCAAAACTCCTTGAAAAAACCAAAATATCGTCTATAAAATTAGCAGCAAATTCTGAAAGATTGTATTTTCTTAGAATATTACTTAAAATTCTTTGGAAAATTGCTGGGGATGTTTTTAAACCAAAGGGTAAGCAGGTCCACTGAAAATGACCTTCTTGAGTTACGAATCCTGTCTTCTTTCTGTCTTCTATCCGCAAGGGAATAGACCAGAACGCAGAATTTATATCTAAGGTTGAAAAAAAAGTACAGTTTCTAGTCTTAATTACTAAGTCTTCAATTAAAGGGAAAGGTTGAGCTTGAGGTACCACAATTTTGTTCAGATCCCTGAAGTCTATACATAATCTTGATTTCTTGTTATCCTCTTTTTTAAATGCTAGTGTTACGGGTGCTGCAAAAGGACTGTAAGATTCTTCTATTAGCTTGTTATCTAATAATTTTGCTATTTGATGTTCTATTTCTTTTTTATCTTCCATAGTGCATTTATAAGGCCTTTTACTGCAGTATTTTTCCACTGATAAGTCTATTCTCGCTTCATACCCATTAACAGTACCAACATCGTATTTATCTTTTGCAAAGACAGATTTGTATTCATTTATCAACTTATTTATATTTTCCTTTTTATCTTCATCTAAATGATTTATTTTCATTTCAAAGTCTTCTTCATTTACATGTTCATTGAAATTTATTTCGTATTTTTTTAAGATACTACTGTTTTCTTTTTCTTTTCCTGATGTGTAATTAAAAGTTGTACTAAATTCTTCTACTTTATCGACTTTATCATTATTTGGATACCTTTTCTGTATAATTTCTAAGTCTTCAGTTTGAATAAGTTTAAATATTTTTATTAAATCTAATCCAATTAAAAAGTCATACTTAAAATTTTTTCCATCAATAATGTACACATCAACTTGTTTTTCTAATCCAAAAATCTTTACTTTTAAGCTTGTCAAACCACTTGTCTTTTGAACACCATTAATTGTTATTAAATTTGCTTCATTTGTATAAGTATTGTTCTCGTTCTTTTTTAACTTCAATAATTTTGAATTTATCAAAGAGACATTAGAGCCTGAGTCATAGACTCCGTTTATTTGTAATTTATCATTTATAATTAGTTTGACAGTTATCAATGGTGTTACTATTAGTTTTTTTGATCAGCCTCGTTTAATTCTGCTTCAATTACTGAATTATTGACATGCCTAATGGAATTTTTCTTAATTTTTTCCTCTTCTTTTTCTTTAAACCAGCATAAATTTTCAGAATGATAACGCGAGCCCTTATTTAATTTTTCACATATTTTGCATGGAATTTTTGTTTCGGTTTTAACATAAGACTTCTGATTTCCATAATTTCTCTTGGCCACAAAATTTCTTTTATTCATCGAGTGTTCATGCTTATTCAGCTCATTAAATAAATCCATTGTATCTTTTAGAATTTCTCGGTCTATTTTGTTTAAAATGAATTCTGGTAATCCCGCTGCAATAAGATCTGTCAAAGTACCTGTATCAATTGATGGTCTCATCTCCAGCAGAAGTTTTTCCTTTTTTATAGCGTATTCTAGTAAAGAACCATCTTTGTATTTAAAAAACAGTGCGTAAGTGACTGGGTTCCATCCCTTATTGGCGAATGTCTCACAAAATTTGCTTTTCCATATAGACCATTCAGATTTGAATGACAATTTCATAATCATAGAACTATACCAGTCAGCGCAGGTCTTATCCAAAAACAATCTGAGTATTTCAATTTTTTTTTCATCCGATGTTACCTCACATCGCAAACATTCTTTTTCAAAAATGTCAATCCACAGATTTGCGTTGGCATTTTTACTAGTAAATTTTTCTAATACAAATTTTTCTGCAATTGATTTTAAACTTTGCTGCCTATTTGCTTGCGTGGTTTCTATAAACTTTTCAAATAATTTTTCTAGTGTACCTGACTCGTTCTTCTGCGCCACTTCTTCTTCTATTATTTCTTCTAAAAATTGATCTCCAAATTGCACGTTTCCGTCTTCATCTAAATAAATTCCAGCCAATTCTTGTGTCATTGTTATCCAGACTCTTCTTGTTTGGAACCTTTTTTTTAAGCTATTCTTCACTTTATTATATGCAGAGGTTTTAATGATTTCTTTGTGATGGCCAACCGCCTGAAACTCCTCAGGTATTGCATACACTTTGTTGTCCTTAGTGGTTATTGAGGTTATAGAATACACATTTGACTTTCCATCACTTCCGGGCAATAATGTAAATTTAAATTGAAGTTTCTCCATTTTTCATTAAAACAAGATTGTCGTTTTATAAGATCTTATCTTAATTCTTCAGGAGTGTTGGAAATAAACTCTTGTGTTGCTGTAAACAAAGTTTTTATTTTGTATTAACTAACATTCACTATTTCTTACTATCGACTTAAACTAACATTTTAAAATATAAAGGTACATACCTGTAAACAAAGAAACGACAATAAAGTTTATTTCTTACACTTTTTATCAAAATTATATCCACCAATTTATTTCACAATACAATCATCAACAAATTATTTTACCACCTCCTATATTTTGAAATTATTCTGTCTGACGTCTATCGACTTGACATTGACGTGACTGAACGCGGCAAATTTAAATAACAGAACTGTTTTACCAACTTTACCATGCTGCTTTGTCGACAACGCAAAGCGCGGCAAATTCAAAATGAAGAAATAATAATCTTATTTCTTTACAACTATATTATCCATGCTTCTATGCATTACTTCAAAAAGTATGTGCATCAAAAAAGAAGAGTTCACTAACCTCATCGTAGCCGATGAGCCAGAGCCGCGGCGTCTGGTAGTACTTGTCATAGGTGATGTGGAGGTCGTAGGTGCGCGTGCGCACGATCTCGTCGCCGTCCGCCGCCGGCTTGCGGTCCTTCGGCTTCGGGTCCTTCCGCGGCGCTAGCGCTGTCGACTGTTATACACATGTAAGATCCACGAAGCCGACTAAGTTATTAAATATACTGATAGCCTCGATAGTCTATAAGTTGTATAATACGATTTATCACATCGTATTAATAAATCTTCGCATTATTCATTCATATATTTTTTAGTATTAATAAAAAAAATATTAAAATATTATCATCAGCCCTTACTACACGTTTATTAAGCGCGATTAAGTAACAAGTTATTTTAAAAATTACAAACTCCAACGTTAGATCCCCTTGAACCCCTCCGAAAAATATATCTAGATCCGCCCATGGCAGAGGTCAACTGATAATCACGCAACAACAAATTTGCACCTTTTCCCTCCTATCACGGGGTGACAAGGACAGTTCAATTGCATATTTGAAAGATAATATTTATTTATTAATACTTAATAAACACTTGCAATCATTCCCGTTGTTATGTCGCAGCCATATTATAGAATCCGCCGTTATACCTAACGGCGAGCTGAATTTAAAAAAACGGCTACTTTACGTCCAGTCAGATTGTACATCGAGTCAACATTTTCTTCATAAAAAAGTTAAAGCATAGTATAAGCTAAATAATAATTAAAATAAGTAGGTTATTTAGTAGTTTTTTTTGAAGGTAAGTCATTAAACAGATGTTACTTACTGGATCCACTTCATCCAGCAACCCTGACTCCTGGAACTGCTCCATGTCTTCCGCCTCGCCATCATCATCATCATCATCGTTGTCATCCTCTGGATTGGCTGCCCGTTCATTGTCACTGTCGCCTGTGTCTGCTGCTTCGAGCGTCATCTCGCAAACCTATTAAACATTTAAGATCAAATCAAATCGAAGTAATTTATTTAAGAAAAAACAGGTTTAAAATGACAAGTCAGTTGACAAATTAGTTCTCTGTCTTCAGCCTTAGGCCTTGGGATATTTCACGTCGCGATATTTTTTCTCGCGATTAATTATTGCGCACTCGTACTGTCAAAATTACGTTAATTGAAATGTGAGCTATAAAGCGTCCTCCATAGACATATTTCACTTTGAGATCAAACGATCGGACTGCTCACTGTCAGTCCTTGTCTAGTTAAGTGTGTACCACTTTCCAATTAATGCAATCTTTTCAGATGGAAGGAGCGTGGTAGAAAGTGTGCCTCATGATAAATCAATCAATATAATATTGCCAACTACAGGCATAGAAAAATAAATGATTATTATGAGCAAAAAATGTGTGACAGGCTTTCTTTAAACAAACTAACCTTTTCTTCTAAAGTGGGCGAGCCAGCAGTGTCGTAGTGGTGTGTGTCCACCCATCCCCCATCCTCGTCATGTTCAGCCTCTATAACTTTCTCCTTATCTTCACAGTACTCAATCTGTACAATAATACAATTAATGAAAGTTTCAAACAGCTTCAATCATACTAAAAAATAAATATTTTTACATGGAAATGAATGTAGACAGTCTCTGTGATCTAATAAAGTTCTTTCTTAGATAGACAGAGGATAAGGGTATAAGATCACAAAAATTATAAATTTTGACCATAAATCTGCAATCTTCAAACTGGCTGAAGAATACCTTGACAGTTGTTGATGATGACAGATGACAATGGCTGTTCTTCTCCCATAAACTTCTCATACAACATCCACAGGAGGATATGGAGTGGTCTTATTCCAAACTACTTAAAATTTATGATGTAGATATTTATCAACATACAATCAATTTATTCATAACAAAAGACACACAACAATACAGTTTTAAATAAAGATAATACAATTAATTAACCATTAAAAATAAAAAGACATAGTTTATAGCCATAAAATAATGTGCCACAATGATGTAAAACGGTAGTATTCTTAGTGCACGTTCTGCTCAAGGAATGAGGCATTGATTTTTCAGATATACCTGTTTGCATCTCCTGTAGCAGGGCACATTCCTAGTGATCAGGAACTGCTTGTCAGCCGGCAAGTATGGCCGGACCTTAGCCTCCTCCCCCTTAGCCCACTGCCACGTTGGGCAGTGATGCACCAGGTGATCTCCAGCAGCTACAAATTCTTCGGGTGTTAGTACACCAGTTTCTTGAAACTTTGATTCCTGCATTTAAAATGTTTATTTAATATATTATTTGAAACCAGATATATTCTATTAATATTATAAGCATGTTGTTACAAGTCTGTTTGTTACTGAGACATGTGTAATTACAAAAGGATGGAAGGAAGGGAAATATTAATCCATTAAAGAAAATATAGAGAAGGATTAATTAAATAAAATATAGGATGCCGAGACCATATGTTGGGGAAAAAAAATAGTATGATAGCAAATCTAGGCTCTGATTTGGAAAAGCAAGGAAAGTACATAGATGAGTGAAAAATAATATCTTTATATTACATAGTTTGAATAGAACAAGCTCCTATTCAATTAAAGATAAGTATAGACAAACATAGTAAATTAAGGTATATCATACAGAAAACTGATGATACGCATTTATTCTGAAAGAAACTGCATAGGTAGTCAGTATGAAAGTATTCTAACTTTACCACAGACAAAAACATGACAATTTGAATAACAAATCAGACCAACAAAGGACCGGTCCAAAGGCGTTGTCCGATAAAGTATGCATACAATTTGGCCGTGATCTGATACATTGGTAACGATGACCTCGTTCTAGTACCAAAACAAAGTTTACCTTCAAAACTGGCGTCAAATATCCGGCCACCCCTAGGGCAGTCCCTTTGACTGTGTTTATTACACTTTGCATGATGATACACTAGACCGTATGAGACAATAAATTTAATACAAATCAAGGACTAGGTATATAGATATTTTTACTTAAATATTTTAGATTACATCAATGAATTTAAAAAAGATAATGAGTAGGTACGAAAATCAACGAAATAACAGCACAATCGCACTGTCTACAAACAATGTCATTGTAATTATCATGACATTGACAGTGATTTGTTGACTTTAATTTTTGTTGCCATATTATGGTTGCGATTCTTAAGTGCGCATGCCAAATTCCATCCAACAGCAGCAAAGCAAGCGATCACTCACCACAAAATAATATTTTAGTTTTCGTTTTGAATCAGGCTAACAAGAAAGGTTTAATTTAAAAACCTTATCCCTGTGAACAGAACAGCGTTTTGTGAGCCTTTTCGTTCCTCACAAAATTCAGTGAGCGCTAAGATTTAGACCTCATGATTTTTTTATTTAGAGCTACTTTATTAACATGATTCAGAACGCAACCTAAAATATTTTTTTAATGTTAACTTTGATTGATGTGTGTTGTGTCAATTTGACAATTTGTATTTGACTATTTGTCAGCCAATTTCGATTTTCTTTACGATAACGCAAACTAAGTCGCATTTTTATTGAAATTTTATAGTACCTACCAATTGGATTGGTTTAGCTCTAATTCCGATTTCCGTTTGTAAAATTCTTCACAGGACCATGGAGGACGTATTAGATGAAATTGTGTCTTCGGAAGATTTGCAAGTAAATAATTTTGAGAGATTGTATACGTGACTCATTATTTTGCGTACAGCAGTGTTGTAATTTTCGTATTTATTGTTGCAGAAGTTCGAGAAGGTGTTCCACGAGCAACTACATCAGGGGAATGTAACACATAAGGCACAGTTCGAATATGCTTGGTGTCTCGTGCGGAGTAAATATCCTACTGACATCAGAAAGGTCTGATTCACTTCTATTGTTTTTGATAAAAATACGACAAAGAGACATCTTTGTCATTGTTCTCCCTATAAACTGCATCGCATTTATCATAGCAATAATTTATCTGACGACAGACATTACCTTTCTTATCTCGAAGCAATGTTGTGAAATGAACTCTGTCCTGTTCTTACAATATTAATCTTCAAAATTCTAAAATCAATTTTAAATAGTAACAATATTATTAATCCTTTAAGTCAATAGATTTACTCAATAGAAGTCAAGTAGTACTAGTAACTGTTAAGTTTGATAAAAATGATATTTTTGTATATGTAGCTATTTAAAATGTCAAGTGAGTTTTACAGAAAATTGTGTACATACTTTGGATAAACCAATAGAATGGTTTGTCATTGTTGTGGATAGAAAAATAATCTAATTTTTAAACATTATAGGGTATTTTGCTGCTGAAAGAGCTGTTCAATTCACATCCGGATGGCAAGCGCGACTACCTTTTCTACCTCGCCATCGGCAATGCCCGGATCAAGGAGTACAACAAGGCACTACATTATGTCAAAGCTTTCCTGGAGATTGAGCCTGCCAACCAACAAGTCTTAGCATTAGAGGTTAGAATTAACTGCTTATTTCTCTATTCCACAGTAATGCTTCTTGATTTCTTGCCAAATTTCATGATTTTAGATCAACAGAGAGTACTCACAGGTTTTGATTTCCTTGTAAAATATACATACAACTATTACTAAATGGTCATATCTTAGAAAGAAAGAAAAATTACATTTTCTTACAATTATGTTTCATAGACAGCTTAAAAAGACCATAGATCTAAGTATTTGATATAAATTTTAACTTGATACCTTTACACATTGCTGAGAAAAAGAAAAAAGTGATCCTATCTATATATCCTATATGGGTTCCATTATTACTGTTTGAGATTTCTTATTTAATTTATTGTTTATCTTGGTTTCAATCTAGTGACATCACTAGAAATAATACAATTAATAAAATGGCTTAGAATTGACTGGCATAGCCATGTGGCTACTAATAATTTTATTTGATTCCGCATTGGGTTCACTACTGGAACGAATAGAATAAATATAAAAAAATAATGATGTAATTAAAAAATTTTAGAGACAAGTAAACAAGCGCATGGAGAAGGAAGGTCTGATCGGCATGGCGGTCGCGGGCGGCGCCGTGGTGGCGCTCGGCGGACTCATCGGCCTCGGCATTGCGCTCGCCTCCAAGAAATAGCATTTGCCCTTTATGTGAGTACTGCTTTTGTTTTGCATGTTGACTGTACACGGAGAGACTTATAGACTTTGACAGAAAGAGAGAAACCTATAGTTGTTTCGTTTGTACAAGAATGATGATGAAACGGGATGGATCTCTTTTAGGAGGAAACTTTCAAAATCAATATCTTTCACCATGCCTCTTTGTATGGCCGAGACATTGCATGGAAACGTTGTCATTTCACTACAAGATTAAACAATATTTTAAAATGTTTTATCTCTTTAAAAAGTAACTATAAGTTGCATGTTTGTATTAAGACTGATTAATTAGAGCAAACCAATGACAGAGCAACAATTCTTTCCAGAATGCACGCCATAGCTGGCGTGCATTACTTCCTAACCAAGAAGAGCCAGCCCAAGAAATAAAGGAGCCACAAATTTACACCAGGCTTTAGATTGTAATTTATTGTGCATTCATGTAAATTAAATGTGCAATGTCACTCATCACACAGCCCGTTTGCTTTCATTACGGCTGTAGTATAGATATATATGTAGATGGACATCGCGTGTTACCAATTTTTTTACTTTATTATTAAGTCTCTTCCAGTTTTTGTTATCTAAGATTATGCTTAAGGGGCTACTTAGGATTTTTCTTAAAGGACGTAAGTTGTAATGTAAATACATATATTATTTCGGGGATTATTCTAACAATGTAACAAAATATTTTTGTGTTATGTCTGTTATTAAGACTATTTAAACTATGCTGAAAGAAAATGAGAAATGGCAAAATTATTCTTAATTAATTTGTTTCGAATTTATGGCAAAGAAATTATAAACGAAAACTAAACTAACTAAAATTAATAAGGTATGTGATATTTTTTAAATCAAAAAATTAGCTTGTACTATTTTTTGTAGCTTTTAAACAACAAGTACTCTTCTTGCTTCATTCATTGAAGTTATGTTTCTCAGAATAGTAATACAATAAATAAAAACTTATTGAATATTCAATGGTTCAATAACTCATGGACTGAATATAGGACAGGACGTATCAAGTTTTGCAAAGACGTCATGCATTCATTGGTCGACAGACTGCGCGTAGGAGAGTGGGCGACAGTGTTTATGAAGATATAGATAAATACTGCAGCCAGCACTAAGAATTTGTCGATGCAAGGCAATATCGCTATCTCTTTCATATAAGTAGACTTCTTATGTATTACGAGGTATAGATAGGGTAACATTTAGTCATCGTATAGTAATGCCTTTGCGCAAGAAGGAGAGGTCGGGCTAGATGAAAGAGAAAGCAATACATGTACTTTGGAACAAAAAGTACTAAAAACTTTTTTATTTAATAAATAAAATAATAAAAAGTTTTTAGTAATGTTGGCTCCCAGTACTATTACTTTTATTTTGGTGCTCGTGCTCCGCGCTCGCGTATCGTCACACAACAACTGTTAGTGATATTGCAATAGGACGTCCCCTACGTATTTGCTTCATGGGTTTATTATAATGAAGTTCAAAAGTGGTAATACAGTGATGTACCAAATATAGTTTGAATAAATGTAGTTAGAAATACTTATGTGATAATGTACTGTATTTATTATTCCTCTAGATTTAGGCACAACGTTAAGTTTAAGCGCATGGAAGTCTTTATTTAAAAAAAATAATAATTTGTCAATGTGATTCCATTTGAATAAATTTGTTTTTGTTTTAGAAATCTTTTTGATGGATGGGATCCATTTTACTAAATTTTTAAGTTACACCCACACAACATACAATGATTGGAACAAAACTGCACTTAGGATTTGAACATCTATACCAAAGATATATAAATGCATCAGATTACCAAATGTATTTAAGTGACAGTCCTGACATTTCATGATTCTATAGCCGGTAACGACTTAGGTACCATCACACAAGGAGTACCTACGCCTGTTTGCCTATTTATTGCAGTCAGGCGCGACGTGGAAAGTTTAATTATATTGGTATTGCTGATAGTGATTGATGTAGGTTCATAAAATAAAACTGACCAGATCCAAAACAATTATTTTTATTATTCTTGTATAATAATAATGAAGTGAAGCAGCGTACAGCTAGTATAATGGCGAAATTATATTCAAAAATAAATTAAATGTTTTCTACCATTTTCTACGGCAACTCTTTTTATGGCAACACTTCACGGACGAACAATTAACATACTATCTGCCGCATAAAGTGGAATTTGCGTACATTGACCTTTATCCATTCTTGCTTATTGTTAACGAAACAAAACAACGCCACCTTATCTGGCAGGTAATATATTTTAAGTAACACAAATACATAGACGCTTATTTTTAGTTATTTTTCGAGAAAATGGTAGGTTTTTGACGGCGACTCAATGCATCAGTCGTATACAATAACCGTCGAAGAAATTAACAATTTAGAAAAAAAAATATGTTGAAATGGAACTTTTTAAAAGTAAAATTTATAGTCATCTCGTATGTTGACATCTCGCTCACACAACGAAGAAAATCGAAAACTAGGTGAAAATAGTGTTACAAGTTTCGTTATTTAATGACATATATTATACAATCTTTCTCCAATGTCAAAATATTATAATTTATGTGTTAAAAAATATAGGATTGTTGATATTGAAGTTCCATTTCACATAAACAAAATTATGGCAACGTGAAACGATCGATGCGCTTACAACAACCGGTGGTAAATATAATCAAACAATCAAATCAACTAATCTACGTATACATTCCGTAACTTAATTTGTGCTTGCTACTCTAGTATAGACCACGGTTACTGTCATGGTTATCGGCTGTTTGAACGTGGATCGAAAAACTGGTACTTTATATATTTAAAAAAATATTAGTTTATTTTTAAAACCTTTAATCATTTGTGCTATTGCTCTCTTTGACAAAATTATTATTATTAACTATTTATTATTATTTTACATCTGCGCCGATTCATACAAGTTTTTATAGACCGTCCACGTCCAAACAAGTCAATATAGACATTTTCGTAGCAATTATACCACGAGAACAAATAAAAATGAGTTTTACATGAACTGTCATGCTAATGAGGTATAGTCAATATAAAATCAAGAAATGCGAACTTCCGAAGTTCATAAGGTAACTAATAAGTTTATACAATACAGAGAGCATTCATACATCAATAAAATCATTGACTTAAAGTCCTAATTATTATATCTTCACTGGTATATAATATTCTGTATAATCAACAACGGTGCAGCCCAAATTACATCGAAATTGAATCCTAAAATTATTTTCCATAACAACAATTTTAGTTGTTATAGTCCATTCCTAAGCCACGCGGAAATAATATACAGGACATTACCGTTTTTCCGCATCGCTCAGAAATAGAGTATAAGGAAATGAAATCGATGTAAAATACATTTTGGCACTGCATTCTTAACGGGGGGATATTTTGAAAAAATATATGCCTATAATCTTAATCACATTTTGGTAACTATTGCTTTGTGTTATATAGGGTGCGATGTCTATATATAACTGTACGTCTGTATTATGCTCAGAGTAATCTAAATAAAAAGTCTCTTCAATACAATAATAATAATGAATTAAGCACTCGTCTAAACAATCAAACTTATTTATATACAGTCGAAAGTAATTACTCACTATGGCAACACTGCTATCTGTCAACAATTCGCAAACTAAAGCGGCGCAACTCCACAATCTCACTAACACACTAAAAAAAATCAACCCGTAGCACTTATTCTATCATACGATACGTGAATTTACCTTTTGTCACATTCAGTTTTTTTATAAGTTACTAAATTGCTATTTTTTTAATAGTACATAGTTAAAATAATTTTGATGTAAAAAAAAAATATCAATTTTTTAAAATAAAAATCCTTCTCTAATCAATATATTTGTACTTTTTGTCCTTTTAATGTTAATTTAATGTTTTCCAAAATGTTATTCTCTACATAAAAAATTGAATGTGACAATTTAATGAAATTCATTCACAATTAAATATCTCTCATATAAAAGGTTAAATGCTTTCCCTATTGCTCTAGATACTTAAATAATGTGAATTCTAATGTTCAGGGAAGTAAATATAATTTTGTGACTCGCTTACAATACTCTTACGATATACTAAATAACTATAACATTGTACTCTAAAAAATATGTATAAGTATAATTGAAGGCTAACATGAGATTGTAATCACAGTAATTGTTATTTAAGTAACGAGCCCACATCATTACTACAAAATAAATCGTGTCTGTCCATCCGTACGAACCAACGCAAGCCGTCACTACCCTCTATATACACGTATCGAAGGCAACAACAAGGTATACTTTATTTATTGCTTTTGTTATCATTATGTACTTTACATATCACCTCAGTTTATATACAATGAGATTGTCAATATCTTTGACCACGGGACAGCCGAAATTATGATCAGTCTCAACACAGTGACATTTAACAATTGTACATAGTTGATGTTACATCAGGTAAATATAATGACACAGTCATTAATGTAAATGATTATAATGTAATATCTAGACGTCGTTCCGTCAAAATTTATCATAACATTTAAGAATTTAAGCTCCGTCATATTTGTTCGTATACAAGGATTAACATTAGTGTGCTGTCTGATGTCCCTGGTTATGTTCATCTCCCTACGGCCGTGATACAGTCTAATATTTCTCTAGTGAGTGCACTCTATAAAAGAAACGGTTACCCAACGACTACAGCAGCACTAACAATCACCTAAATGACTTGTGAAATATTTTACCTACAATATATTCTATATATAGTATATATATAAATGCAATCTGCAAAATGCATAAAACAACAGTTATTTATATCTATAAATTGTATAAAATATTAAATAAAATCTATTGAAGTGAGGTAGTTGGATGGAATTTCACAATTTGTGTGGATATCTTTTTTTTTTTTTAATTTTATATTTGCCGCATTGGCCCAAATGCTGAGGTAGATGGATGGAATTACTATGTAAGAGGCCCTACTACGTGACAGGGACCTTACATACACATTACAAAATCACTACTCACTATATTATCTAATAAAACAATCTCACATTGAGTGGCGAGTCGACGATCTGAACTAAGGTGAGGTGCTACCTACGTGAGACACGAGGAGCTGGGTGAACTAAACTATAATTATAGTGAATGAATGAGAACTTTTCTGAACTGCAAAGGAATGCTTCAATACTCCGCGAGAAAACTTCGTCGACGACAGAACCTTTCTCCTCCAACAAAAATAAGTGACCTGTAACATCTGCAACCTATTCCTGGCACGGGCTCAAACCATTAATTCTACATTTAAAATTTACATTACAATATTGGAAATGGCACCAACGACATTCCACGGGTCAACAATTAAACCGTAAAACGAAGAATCAGCTAATGACCACAAAATATAACACTCAAGCACCGTTTGAAAAACCATCAACAAAACTGTCCTGTGTTCGTCGGCTGCGCGACTAATTCAACACTCCTACTGTGACGTCAATATTATTTCATGACGCGTTCTTGTGTTCGTCTTCTGAGTAATCCCCTTCTTCTTGCCCGCTATTATCCATGTCCTGCTCAGAATTATTCATTCTGTTTCTATCATCGTCATTGTAATCTTTACTGTTCTCTTTATCTGCAGCTTCATGTTTATCTATTTCCATGTCACTGATGCTGTCATTCCTCTGTCTCTCTTTACCCAAATCGAGTGGTTCGTCAGAATTACGCATGATATCAGGCTTGGTCATGGTGTCTGTGTATTGCCGCTGCATCTGCTTCAGAAAGCGCTGGTGAGCCAAGTTGGTTGGGTGCGGGGGCAGTGACCCCATCTGTGGGGAAGGCTCGTCGTATGTCTTCCTGTCCATGTGCATAGTAGTCATTTGTTGTGCTAATTTCGCAGCGTTCATACCTGAAATTATTTCAAACATGTCAAACCTAAAAAAAAATCGAAGATTATGCATGCACCTATGATTTTGGAAGATTAAGCAGGTATGTTATGTTGGAAAAACGAAAAAATGTGCAATATGTAATGGAATATGTCTTTTGGAATTGTTTGCCATCTTCATGACATGAAAAATCAAATGTTATTCTGGAAATATGAGATGTCATACCGAATAAGTTCTCACCGAAGTACTGCATATAGGTGTCGAGTATAGCGGAGCCTCCGTAGCCGGGCGGGTAATCATCATGCTTCATCGCAGCGCCGAGGTTGTGAGGCAGGTTCTCCATTGTCTTGGCTGTGACGGCGCGGACTGCTGGCACTTTTGTGATGGTCGTGTTGGCAAGATTGTTTATGTCTGAAGGAGATGAGATATCATTTTTGAAAAGAAATTGAAATTGAAAGAAAAGGTTAAATATAGTCTTGGATTGTTTAAACTTGCATTGTTTGAAAAGTTTTGTAACAATGCCAACAAATTGCTTGTTCTAGAATTTGGTCAATTCCACAGTGGACATAATGGTACAGCTTCTTCACGTATTGTGCTTTGTAAGCTTAGTCGGGTTGATATTTGATCGAAATGATTAATGATCTCCCAAAATGTTCAATAAAAAGGTTTGTTATATAGTGGACGATGCTTCTGTTAGCATCTTTTTGTGATACTCCCGCGCTTTAGGAGCAAGATCTTCTGTTGTACTAAATCGTCCTTATAGTTTAAAGATACTCACGCGGCGGCGAGACAGGTATGCTGTCCTGGTAGCGGGACTGGCTGAGATCGTCGTTGTCGTTGTCTCCGCAGATGGAGCTGCTCTCAGAAGCGGCAGACTTGGCGTCCAGCTTTATGTCCGACCGTCGCGGACCGGTGGGCGAGGCCCGAGCTCGTAACTGTTCGGGGGACACCTTCACGCCCGCTTTGGCTAGTAGTCTGAAATGGTAGATTGAGTCAGTTGCTGGTAGATGGTAGAATCTGGTCTGGAGATGATAAAGAAAAAAAGAAGAATGTGTGCTTGCCCATTAGATGAGTAGTAATAACTTGATCACTAAAGTGGAGACATGTTTTATAACATGCTGATTTTGTATAATGACTATTGCCTTTAAATAAAAAACGTAGCCTGAATATCTATCATCAATACAAAGTTGGTCATTTATTTTGCTAGCATTTTAATTTCTTGTTACTTCCTTTTCTGGCTCAGCGGCCCAAAGAGAATCTTGGCTTTCAATACGAGTACTATAAATTCTTACTTTTTTTGTTTCATGTGTTATCTTTGAACTTTGTTGGAGTTAGGAGACCTTTGCACAGTTGGACGGAATAGCTTTGTAAAAAAAAAATATTTTAGATACTTACTGGCTGGCAAGCTCCGGGTCGAATCTGGTGGGCATCTGCAGCACGGGCAGGTCTTTGGTGGAGATCCCGCGGTGCTGCCGCGACATGTGCGAGTGGAGAGAGTTCCTGGACTTGGCCACGGTGCCGCACAGCACGCAACTGTTGGGAAATTATGTTATGTGTTACAAAATCAATTTTAGTATTGAACGTAATAAATAGAAAAAAAAAATGGATTGAAATAATCACAAAGGCACTTCTAAAAGGGTCATAAATTCGAGTGGATTCTTTACTAAATTAATGAGAATTACTTACCGATATCCAGGGCAGACAGTATGCTTGTCTTCCAGATGCGTCCTGAGTGTGTGCGCAGAGCGGTAAATCTTGCCGCATTTGGGACATG
The DNA here is from genome assembly GCF_027563975.2 of Plodia interpunctella. NCBI lineage: Eukaryota > Metazoa > Arthropoda > Insecta > Lepidoptera > Pyralidae > Plodia > Plodia interpunctella. Next base: position 11,702,380 of record NC_071294.1, read on the forward strand.
GACGAGGGTCCGTAGCTCGTACCCTCAGCAGGTCTTGATTCCGCCGGCAAGCTGTAAGAAATTTAGTTATTATTTTTGAAATAATACTCAAATGTAAGCATAGAATTTTGCGTGTGATCTTACCTTTTTAATGCTTCTACATTTAAAGTTACAAATTCTGTCCAATGTTGCCAGTAAAACAGTACATTTTCTACTTCGTAGTTTTATTATTTATGTATTTATATAAGCAGACACTTTCCTTCGGGTAAAAATTAAATTATTACGTATATATCGTATCACTAATACATTCGCAACTAGAATCGTTTACTCACATTGAACATTTGGTTATTGAATGACTAATTTACATTGTTGTCTTAAATTTATTTATTAATATAAAGATATACGGTTGCCTTAGAGGCGCCAGGAACAATTTCAACTACTCGCTAATTACCAATAATTTTTTTGGAGATCTATGAAACGTTTCCTATCGCATATATTTCGAAGGCATCATTTGCTGTACTAACTCTAATACATTTGTAGTAATATAGCGGATTGTCGGTTACTGTACAACAGAATATAAATTATGTTTTTTTTTTTCGAATATGTTATTCATACAATTTTATTATTATTTAGGTATTGAAATTTGGGCATTGCCATATCTAAAATTCTATTTGTACAGTAACCGATATATCTTCATATCTGAATTCTCTAATCCGCGTGCTATTGCAATAACAACGTCGTTGTCCTAGGAAAAACTTCATAAAAGAATATATACTATGTTTGGTGTATTTCCCTTGTCACTATTAAAATATATGCGACTGGAATTTTTCTATTTACAAGTTAAATAAACCCCTCTCGTAATATTTTCGTATGTTCGTCTACACTGACTAGATATGTTTTAGATTGTGCACGTACGGCCAGCGTTCATGTTAAATAAATACTCTTATGATTGGAAGTAAACTTATTCTTAACTATTGCGTTAGAAGGCATTAGATTTTTATTCTATTTCGTATTGTCTTATCTATGGTCAAAAATATACAGCCCGTACAATGGTTTGAGGGTGAGATTATTTCAGTATGGAGTAATAAGTATATAAATTGACGGTGTGTAATCACATAGACCTCTGCCAATTCATGTTATATCCTATGGAGTTTTGCACCTGGTTATATCAATTATCATAGCCTTTATTTTTATCTGTCCGATTTTAAGAACTTTCTGCGTGTGTGTTATTGCTAGATTTTATTTAAGTCGCCTAAAGAACTCTAATTGTATTTGTATTTACCCAGAAAGCGTGTTTAGTTACCAAGAAATTGGCAAAGGTATTTGTGTTATCAAAAACAGCTGGCCAATAAGAAAAAAGATATAAAAACCATTGTAACGGTATCAGAAACGATGAGCGATGTCCTGACAATTGAACACAATGTCATACTTAGCTAAAGGTCACAGAAGCTGTGGTCAGACTGCCATGTCTTGTAGTATTCTATTTGATTCATAATTGACTAGTTGTACCAAAAGAAAATTAATATTTGACATTGAGCATTTTAATTAAAACCATATTTAACACTCGAGCTGTCTCTGTCCACATTTATGTAGGAGACAGTGATAGCAGAACAATTGAGGATGGCTTCATATTTACATTTAAATGTTAATTCCGATCACTGCTTCTGTGATCGCCTTTCTGGCTTATGACATAACCAGAGAGTCAGGACACCATACCTAAAGTTACAAACAAGGGAACAGGAGAAGCAACAATGGAAGTTACAGACAGCGGGAAGTCTCGACATTCGACTTAACGTCGACATTCTTAGTTGCATTTCGTATCCTATCAATGGCACCAATCATCACATGTCATAATGCGCTTACTTAATATATATCCTTACTTAAACAATATCAGTCTATTCTACTACAAAAATAATTTTCAGTCGATTTATCCTACTGCTTTATACAACAAACACGACAGCGGAATATGAAAATGCATCCTGGAGATCATTTTTTTCGGTTTATTATAAGCCCCACTTGTAAGTAGTTCCATTTCACAGCCGTTATTTTTACAAATTTTTACTTTCATAACCTAATCTTCTGCGAACGAGTTGCGTTCTCTTTTGTTGTCTAGTTCGCCCAGCCACAACTCCATTTGAGAGTTTTCATTTTGTCCCATTGCTTGCGGTGTTTTATTCTCATGTGATTTCTCACGGAGTTGGGATGTGCGAAGTACCTCGCGCAAGAGGCGACCGGGCAGACGGGGCTGTCCCTCGGATAGTGAGCTTCGAGATGACGACGCGCCAGCGCCAGCGAGCCCAGCGGCGTTGAGCACAGCGGACACTGCAGCCGCTGTAGCATCCCCTCCTCCAGGTACTTTAGCAACTCGTTCCCGCGCACCTCCCCCTCCCCCTCGACGCTACCCCTCACCGGGTTTGCCAACGCGCGCTGCGCCCCGGCATCTGTAATGCCGACAGCACTATGTTACTCAAAAGCACGCGTTGGCAAATCCGGCGGTAATAATAATACGCTACCCCCTAACGACAAAAAATGACCGTAATAAAATCTCTAAAAATATTACGCCGTTATTTAATACGATATACCGGTAAAGAGTTCTTTTACGTCCTCGATTACGTACGTCCATTGGCACATGTATTTTATTGTACAGGCCGAGGATAAGATGGGATCACCACCAGGCGCCGAGCGGCGGGGGCGCGGGTGTGGGCGGCGCGCGCTCGACGTCGCGCCGTCTCTAAGAGTTCTGTCGCTGGCGGATGCCGTGCGCTTGCAGCTGGTGGTTGATGAGGTAGTGCTTGGTTTTGCACTTCTTGCCGCAGTGCTGGCAAGGGAACCACTGGTCGCGGTCGGTCTGCGAGTGCACATTGAGCATATGCTGGCGCAGGTTGGAGGTGGAGGAGTACACGCGGCCGCACAGGGGGCACTGCGGCCGGTAGCCCATCGCCGCCCCGCCCGCGAGGGCCGCCCCTGTAACACAGAGGCGGCGGTTAGACACAGTTCCGATGATATAATCGTTTAAGCGCTATTGTGAGTGTATCGGTCGGACGGGTCCGCGGACGGGGCGGGCTCGCGGCGCCTCTGTTTGACGCCGTGTATAGAGTTCATGTGTATCTGCATGTACTGGCGCGTCTTGAACGCCTTGCCGCAGACGGGACAGGAGTGCGCGAGCGTGCGCGCCGCGTGCACGTTGAGGATGTGTTGCTTGAGGTTGCTATTGTTGCTGTAGAGCTTGCCGCACTCGGGGCAGGCGGGCTTGACGGGCTCACCGTTTCCATAGCCGCCCGCTCCGGCGCCGTACTGCGGGTAGCCGCGCTCCTCGGCCTTCGCAGCCTTCCCCTCGCCGCCGCCCGGCCAGGTCGCTCCTGGGGCAGACGGAGGACTCGTTCAATGCTCGCTTCGTTCCCTATTCTCATTCGGCCTACTCGTTTTTCAATTCAACTTTCAAACGCGGATACGAAATGTAACTTCCATCGTTGCTAGGTTTTTTCCGAATTTTGTTTCTATACATTACTTTTTGGTGGCCAGGCTGTGTTTATCTAACAGTTAATAGAGTAATTAAGCGCCGAGATGTCGTTCTCGTTATTTAATTGTTAGTGTTATTGACAACATGCTATACATGACTCAATAATGTACAATTAATGATACAGTGACTTCTTTGTTCTTTGGCAGTCATTAACATTATAGATTAGACTTATTAATGTGAGTACTGTTTGATTGGTTTTCGTGTTCCACGTGTGTCATAGAGACTTATTGAGTCATGAAATTATACAGTTAGATAAGTGATATTAGTATAGTATGGAGCTTAACTTACCATAGTTATCTGCGATTCCTGACGGGCCTGGTAATCCAGGGAAACCTATAAATTGAAAGTATTGGTTAAATATGTTATCGCACAGAAAATATTCAGTCGAGTGACAAATTTATTTGCAATGGATTTCCTTCAAACCAGTTTACACCGTACCTGGCAGATTGAGTAGTCCTGGGAAGTTGGAGAGGGTTCCGTTGGTGTTGGCCATGGTGGCTGGGTCGTCGTAGTCCAGCGGCTCTTGCTTGGCCCTCGTCTCGCCCTCCGTGTCGCTAGCACCAGCGTCTGATGACGATTCCTCGCCGTCTCCCGACTATGATCAAGTAGTATGATAAAAACTAAAATGTCCCAAAAGACTTTAGTTGAAGTGCAAATGTCCTAATGAAACAGTACATAATATTTTTTTACAAATTTACTTTTCTTTTCTGCTTCAAATCAAATCAATTTTATCTAATTTCTATTCCAAAATAATCAAAATGATATGATACCTTTTTACGATTCTTGTTCGGAGAGTTGCGATTCATTGGGAATTCCGATTATTTTATTTATTAAAAAAAATATTTTACAACTCAAAAAGTAAACAATGTCGGGCATACTCTGCCAGTAAAACCTTGAGACCCAACGGAAAAATGAGAAAAGGGTGGACAAATTATGTGGATGAATGAAATGTGGCAACTCACCAAGTTATTGGATGCCCCTGAAAGGTGTTGGTTTTGCGTGCTGTCCAGCACCTGCCCAAACAGTCCCAGTTCATGTCCATTCGCCCCCAAACGTTCTGGGCTCGAACCCTGCACCTGCATCAGTTGCTCTGTCCTGGATAGAAAACATACTGTCAATGTCGCGGTTTTTAAATATATAATTGATTTGCTCACTGATTTTATTTAGGTGTTTCTCAATAGTGAAGGTGACTTCGATTTTTAAAAATCTTATTATTTTGTCAATTGACAGTAATGTGTCTGATTTGTATTGCTTATATACCTAACATTATAGGGGACTACTTTCATATCACAATAGTTTCATTTTGTAGCTTAAAATTCAATTAAGTCTTATAAACTTTGAATTCCGAATTACATACCATTTTTTGGTTTAGTTTTAGTCACAAATTACCTTGTTTTTAGTTGTGCCTGATACAGATCTGACGACCTCGCTCGTTTCGGCGGTGGTGTGTTAGCAGCGCCATCTTCTGGTCTCCTCGACCGCCTCCCTTCCCGCTGCTGTGACTCCCGTCCTTCCCGGGAACCCCCACTGCCTGTCTCCGTCCATGATGACGCAGACTACAATAAAAACATGCTATGTAAAATTTACTCTGTGTGGCAAACAAATACACGATTTTTTTCTGTTATTTAATGTGATTTCATCCTAATTGGATCAATACAAAAAAGACAATTAGGATGTTTTATTTATTTTGGTTATACGTTGGGCGCCAAATTGAGTGAGTGGCACCCAACGTGAGACGATATTGTTGTGAACTTGAGCTGAGAATTAACGCCGCCAATACAAACTAAAGGCGCCCAATCAGGACATTTAATGACGATAATGAAGTTTCTTCATAATAATATGCATGCATATTCTTACGGGCGAAGATTTTTGATCTAATGTAGGCACTGGCGCTGGCGCAGGGACGTCAGTCAGGCCCCGCACTTGCAGGAGCTGCGCTGCTCTAAGGAACTCTTTTAGCTGTTCTTGACCGATGTGTACTTCTCCCTGATACATAAACCTGGTAAAATATTAATGGCATTAGTCTTGCAACCAAATTTCATCACTACTTTCAGTTACATCAGCATTCGGATGTACCTTATCTATGATTATCGTGGTCAATTGTAGAAATAAAAGTTGAAATCATGTCAGCGTGGCTACATTTTCGTCTAGTAGTAATATCCTTAAATTTTTGTATATTTTGGACAAAACAAAACTGACCGATTTTCAGTTATGAAGTCACGATAATAACGCCGATAAAAGCAATCGAATTTTGTAAGAAATAAACAGCAAACCTGAGTAGACTCTCCATATCTTTGTCGTGGACGTCGCGTAAGATAACAATAGGATGCTGACACGGGTTCGCTTTCAACAGTCTTCGGAAGTAAGGACTACACGCCGATAGCACCACCTGATTAAAATAATAAGTAATTAATTGGAATCTGATAGTGGTAATAATTTCAAACATAAGTTGTACTCTTAAATACTATTTTATTTCTTTCGCTAATAAATTCTAGCAGCTATATATATATAAAGAAGTTTATCCTATAGTATATACTAGGCTATTTGCGTAAGCTGTTCTTTATTGGATATCGACGTTCAATGAAGTATCTGTAATAAAGGCCACCATGTCCTTATAATACTCGTAGTCTCCTGGCATATTTATACAATACTTATACCACCCTGTGTGAGAGGAGTCTGTGTCTATTATATTCTATGTCTATTACTTGCTTAAGTTTTCGCTTATTGTAGTTGGTTACCTTGTGTGCACTGAAGGTGGCACCGGCGCAGGCGAGGGTGACATCGACGAAGTCCTCCTCGTCCCGCAGCCTCCTGAAGGAAGAGACCATGGCCGAGTGGAAGTCGTTCCACCGCAGCGAGTACTGTTGCTCGCCGCCGACCGCGGCGCCGCCTGCTGACAAAAGTACGGGTTAGTATCCACTTTCATATTGAAAATATCTGCTGAACTTTTGCAAATAGCTATCAGAGGTCGTGTGGAGATCCAGAGCAGACATTTAATCATTTCTCGTCTGCTCATCACACAGATGCGTCGGCCGTTGTCTTACTACTATATCTATAGTTTCTCAAGAGTCCAATTAGTTAAGTCGAGAAGAAAAATAAATATTCTCAGTTTATTTTAGCTCTTTATATAAACAAGTAAAATCATCATGAGGGAGATAAGTTTCAATATCTATCACAAAACTGCGTGTCAGATTGTATTACGCACCGATGTCATACTTGTATGTATGGCGTTTGGTACTAGAAAAAGATTGCGCTGTAGAAAAAGAACGCTCCATATCCTTCTGTAGTTGTCGCGAGGTGATTAAAGGACAGCTGATTGGCAACAATTCCCAAGGAGGGTTGATCATGAAACCACAATCAAAAATCATCACAATTAAAATCAATTTGAATCAAATTTTGAATAGAGATTTAATCTTTTGTGTTATTCGATAGAAATTAGGTGTATAATCTTTCCGGAGATTTGTTTAAACAAACATCGCAGCGGGCGACTAATTAATAGACTTAAAAAACAGGGATTATTAATAATTTACCTTTATATTTAGTAATAAAATAATGCTTACGTAAACGACGGAAGAAAGCTTTCTTTTCCAATAAGGTGACGTCTATCACGACACGAACATTATGCTAATTTTCAGCCAAATGACGACTTTGCTTTTAAAAAATATGCCAACACTACAGCCAACGCTAGTTAATAAATCACTACAATTTAATGGCATATCTTTCACTATACATAAACGAATGTACTAAACATTAAAATAATATATTAGTAATATTACCAAGTATATTTGCCTAATGAAAGGGCAAGAAACGTGAGATTATATTATGCTAATATAATGTGTTGTCTAAAATAAATTGATGTTAATAATTATCGGTATGTCACAAAATGTGTAAATGAAATTGGTCACAAATTAAGAATAAATTAGACAGATGCTTTGATTAATGTCAGTTATACAAGTGTTGCCATTAAATTTAATTTTGACTTGGAAATATTATAGTTAACGGTTAGCGATTATTTCAGGTTACATCCATTTCTTGCTTGTCAATCTTCAATATACTATAGATAGTTGAGAAATCCGTGCTATTGTTTTATGAATAGAATAGTTTTATATAAATAGAGGTCATGTCAGATGATTTTAGGCGACTTGAATAAAATCTGACACCAGTGTTAGCAATTAACTTGAAAACAAGAAAAAAGAAGATACTAGAAAAAACACGAATAGGGGAGTATAGAGAAAAACATGAAGTCGTGTCAAAATGCTTTGCGATGATGGTAGCTAATATAAAAACAATATAATTATATAAATTTTAATAATAATGAAAATATGGCAAGTCATAAAATAGAGAGCGAAGTTTTGAAATATTTTATAGTTTATATAGTTTAACGTAATCTCTGTTGCAAAATAATTTTAAATGTTTAATTATAATCAAGATAACCGAGAAATATTTCCCAACGTAGCCTAGATGAATCAAGATTTTCGACTGGTCTGATTCGGAGTTAAACATGAAGGATTTTTTAAATTACGCAATAAAAAAACAAAAGCCACATTCACAAACTCGCGTATAACCTAAATGTCAAGGAATTGATCTACTCATACGGCACTACAACGCAAATATTTAAAATAAATTATCTTCGAAATATTTAATATCATGTGTCATAAATAACTCTTGAGGCTAAAGTTGTCTGCGGGGAGACTGGTATCGTCAATATAAATCTTAGTTGTGCCAGTAAGAACACTTGCGTTATAGGACTTAACTAGATTTTGCCCGCGGCTTCGCCCGCATGACTTCCCACGGGAGTAGTTTTTTCCGGGATGAAAGGTATCCTATGCCCTTCTCCATACTTCAAACTACATTTATGTAAAATTTCAAGAAGATTGGTTGAGTAGATAGGGCGTGAAGAGGTAACAAATAAACAAACGTACTTTCGTTTAAAATGAATGAAAAATGAAAATGAAAATGAAAAAATAATTTATTTGCTGCAATAATAGGAATGTTTTACATTTTACAAAAACATCATAGCAAAATATTGCAGAGAGCTTATAAACTATAGTTAATACATAGTGACTTCCTCACTAGGCAAGCCTGTATCGAGGAAGTCTAATTATGAAAATGTTACCATAAGTAATTTATCCTAGGTAGACAGTGACATTGAAAATTGAAAAATGAAGACAGACAGTGAAAAATAAGAAATACCTATAAATCAATATTCAAAATCTCCTCGGTTTCATCGTATGACAAAGTACCCAACCAGGTACGTACTATATTACGAGCTTCAGTAGCTGTTTTATCTAAGATGTTACAAAATTGGACTACTTGGTTATAGATATGCAAATTCATAAAATTACAAAGTCTCTGCGCAAATCTAGTATTGTATAGAGGTTTAGGGATCCGAAAGACTCGACGTCTCGCCAATATATTATAGTTACTTGATGCTAGAAATGACCTGTGGGTTTGCACTGAGGTGATCAAAATAAAAAGTTGACGCACGGTGAGAACGTCGGCATCTTTATAAAGAGTGGCTGTTGGGTACCTATACGGCTTATGCAACATAGTCTTTAAAACTGATCGTTGGGCTCTTTCTGCTGTAATAATGAAGGTTTTGACAGCGCGTCCCCAACACGAGATACAGTATTGAATTAAAGATTGACAGAGCGCGTAATATACAGACTTTAGGGTATCCATGCTTGCAACACTCCTGAGATTCCGCATCACATGTATAACCTTTCTTATTCTCATTGATAACGTTTCAATATGGTTTTTGAAAGAAATTTTTTCGTCTATTTGAATACCTAAATATTTTATGACGTTAGCGTGGCTCAGTACTTCACAAGAACATGGCATTTGGTTACACAGTTTGTTGTGAATTTGTATTTTTAGATCTTTATATGGCGCTGAGGCTGCAGTTATATGAAAACATAAGTATTTAGTTTTATTTGTGTTAAGAGTTAGAAGGTTCCTATGGAGCCATTCAGAGACAATAGCCATTCCATGTTCAGCATAAGAGCGAACTGCTTCCCATGTTGGTCCATAAAATATCAGTGCTGTATCATCAGCATAACACATGACGGTGGAATTGGGTATGATAATATCGAAAATGTCGTTGATGTAAAGAAGAAACAACGTTGGACCCAATATACTGCCCTGCGGGACACCATACTGTATATGCATGGTATTACTTAAATATTAGTTAGGATAGGATTATAGGATTAATAAATGCAAAATGATGGTTGTATTTGTGGATTTATGAGTGGATGTTTAGTATGCCAATAATCAAATAAGATGAATTTATATTACGGGAATCTAAGGGGAAGGGAGCTCCTAGTTTTATTGAAGACAGCAAAGATAAAGTGAAAGTTTGGGCGTATGAGGATGTTTGTAACTCGTTCATATTCACTAAACGAATTTTGATTAAATTGGTCTTGAGCGGTGCTTATTAATAATGTAATTAAAGTATTTCAATTAACATTTTGGAAAGAACGATCACGTGCATACAGTTTAATGAAGAAAAGAAAAATATCGTAAGAATGATGATAAGAGAGTACAAACGTTTTTTCAAACAAATAATATTTGTTCACGTTAATTTGAACTGCAATTTTCATGGAAAAATGTGGAGTAATAATAGTAAAAATATAATAACTTAAAATAATAGTAAAATTGAAATAAATGCCGCTGAAAAGTAAATCTTTATTTTTGTATTCTTGAAATGTGAATCTATAATATATTTATTATATAATATAATATAATTATAATAAGTCTGTCCACGAGACGTAAGAAAGCAAGATATAATTAAATGTAAATTCTTAGAATGACTCTGAAGTTCTACTTATTCTTGAAGTGTCTTCGTGATATGGAATCCTGGATATTTCCGTTAATAGACACCGCCGCTCGTAAATTCTAGTTTTTGACAGTAGTGGTCATATGATAATTCTTAGCTAGGTTAATTTATGTTTTGTCTATTATAATAGGTCATTATGTTAAGATTATCTTTTAGCGGTTCGCCATTTTGTGATAATAAAGATAACTTGTGGAAGAATTAATTCTCAGTGTGATCTAAATTAGAAAATAAGAGGGAGAATAAATAAATAAATATATTAGGACAAATCACACAGATTGAGTTAGCCCCAAAGTAAGTTCGAGACTTGTGTTATAGGATACAACTCAACGATACTATATTTTATAACAAATACATATATAGATAAATATCCAAGACCCGGGCCAATCAGAAAAAGATCTTTTTCCATCATGACCCGACCGGGGATCGAACCCGGGACCTCTCAGTTCAGAGGCAAGTGCCACCATTGCGCCACCGAGGTCGCCAAAAAAATAAAGAAATGATAAATATTTTCTTTCAAGCATTACATTTGTTTTTATTTGTACTGTGCTGTACCTATTTAATATTAACTTTGAGCAAATACATTAGTAACGAGGTAGATACGAGTACCTACCGTTGCCGTTTTCTGTAATAGAATTATTTTTATTAAAAGTAAATTCCACGACTGCAACTCTCTGTGCAAATATAAGAGTATGTGTTCTTCCATGGTAACGAAGACAAACCATATCGTTTAGTGAAATTTAAGCGACGAGATTTGTACATTTTCATTCCTCATACATAAATGTATGGAGGATCTAGAGACAGAAGTGTGTAAACATTATTTTGCGTAAACTATTATTAAAATTAGACGCGCATGTTTTAATTTTTATTTTTCAACTTATAAATGATAGGTTGACGTCAAACAATTTCAAACTAAATCTACTGCAAATTTTCTAAGCGCAGGTGAAGAAGCAGCATAAAACTTCACCGCAGCCTATTATTCTTCGATAATGTCAATTTAGCAAAGGGTATTTGTAAAAGATGACAATACGTATTTCGAAATTTAGACGTAATTTAGATGATTCAAAACGCGATACGTGCGCAGTCGAACCGGGAATTAAAAATAAATCCTCCGTGAAAAATGGCATGTCGCGATGGAGCGAGCGCCGCACGAGCGCGCGCGAGACGCTGATTCTGGAAACATACATTTACATTTTTATTATGGGGTTGATATTGAAGGTTTTTTTTTAAACAAGTAGTTTGTAGCTTTTTATTCCATTAAGAGTTTATATGGCAAAAGGCCAAACAAAGGTCTTTTAAAATCCGTTATGTATAAATAAATTAATGACCAATATCTTCAATGTATTAGGACAAGCTAAATATATGTCAAAGAGCGTACTGAATCTGTAATTACGACACATAAGTAGGTAATGCTAAGGTGAGTTGCACCGTCAAAGACGTTGATTTTAGCGTGTGAACCGCTGACGTTTAGACAAAATAGTATACTTTGCGTTTTTCTGCGCACGTTAAAGTTAACTTCAAAGTTGACGGTGCAACCCACCCTAAAAATAACATTGTATAATAGTCTGTACTTTTAATTGGATTTCCTTAGAAACTGCTTCTGATGTCATCCACCTTCCGAAGTAAACGAACTGTTGGAATGTCTTGCGATCACCCGAGGCAAGTTACGATTAACTTTAAGTTCCGGCCTCGCATTTTCGTGATCGCCAAACACTCGGAAAGCTAATTAATTTCAGGAAATCGAGAACGGCAATTTAATTTCGATTATTCCTCTACGATATCATGTTGGAAATTCGTTGGAAAAGTGCCAAAGCTGATTTTTATTACAACGTTCATATTTTGAATAATATTATGTTGGATCATTACACTAAGTTCCCGTAGCAGGTGGGCCACATGTAGGGTTTCCAACTGTACTGCTAAAAACAGTGTTATACTGTTTTTCACTAAATTATATTTTTTACTGTTGAACAATAAAAAAGTATACAAAATACTGTTTTAAGACATATTATTTAAAAATGTTATTAGGGCGCTCAGTCTCAGTACAACGCAGCCGCAAAAATACGTGTTGCCGCGTTCATTAAAAACGTTAAAATGAGATACTGCAATTTTTCTAAAATACTGTTCGTTTTGCTTCTCAGACCTAGATATACTTTATTTCTGGTAAAAAAAAAAAGTTGGCTGGTTATTTCTTAAGAGAAGTTCTGGCTGGACAACACTATCAAATTAAATGAATTATCTGTTGTAGCATATTCTCCTCTGGTGTTTAGATTTCGTTAAAATGTGAAACTAGTATTTGGTTGGCACAGTTTTAAATCCCTTTTTCTATTATAAATTATTTATATTTTTTTCTCGCTAAGTATCTTCTAATTATGTGTAGTCTCGTCATGCGATTTTCACAGATTAGGCAACATAAAAATTGCGCAAGGTTTTTTAGAAAATCAATAATGTAATATAAAATTAAGCGTATTATAATAAGGCGATTTGTTGAATTTAGTATCGTTGGCTTGCTCTATTACCATTTATGTAAGTAGCTGATTGCTAATGTTTAGATTCTTTATTCTCAAGCATTTTGGCGAAATATACCAACTCGTATATCGCCTTACAATATAGATTCGTTGAATCTTATGTAATTATTATGATCATTTTCGAAGACGTTTTAATGTCGTTAGTAGTCACATTAATATAAGTTCTCGTTTCTGGTAATAAATGTCGGGCGATAGGTTCCGTGGTGTATGGTTTCGGCACATATTTTTGCGTCATTAAGAACGATATATTTGTGCAATGTTTACTTAGAGCAAGTCTGAGCTAGCTATAGGCATTTCAATATTTCTTCTTTCTTATCATATGTGTTATTGGTAGCGTTGGTGGCATTTAGTCATGTGACGCCTAAAGGCATGTGACATAACTTTTATGTTATAGATCTTTTCAAATCATTATAATAAATTACGATTTCTGTTAAGAATAGTTTTTCTACATACAGGGGCAGAATGTTTTGATATATGATAATTCGAATCAAATTTTCACACGACTCATGTCGTGTCCACATATCGTCAGATATATTCAGACCTGTCTGTATGCGGCGGTAATAAGAGACAAATTTGCAAATGTTGGCAGGTCGATGTGCTGTTAGCTGTTGTCTGTCTCTCACAGTAGCTTCATTCCTGTCCTAGGGCGCCGAGCGTCGAGTTGGCCTAATGTCGATTCTCTAATATGCATGAGCTCTGATTTATTCAGCCGTTCCGGAAGGGGGAGTCTGCACTGCGTCCCTTATTCATAATCCCGCGGAAAATTTTAATTGGATTGTAATTTTTAAATGTCTGTGTTCGCTCCTAATTTTTTTTGCCATTTCGAAGACTGCTTCCTCGTTTTAAAATTAAGATTGTGCTTTAAAATTATTATAAACTCAAAACCTAAATGTTGTTTACTGTTTATACAGTAAACAGTGTTAGAATTCCATCCAAATAAGGATTTATATCCTTATTTGGATGGATGGAGATTAATATGCATCTTAATTGATGAAAATTCGTTCTATAACCGTGCCGAGGGATACGGGAGGACTATACTTCAACATAATAGTAAAGTTTAAAACATTTCTTATTAAACGTGCAAAAACGTGTAAAAATCCTAATAAAAAAAAAAATAGCACACGTATTGGGCAGTGGGGAGCATCATTAAACGTACCCGATCCTGCCTGTCCCCCAGGAGGTGGCGGCGGGCGGGGAGCGGGCGAATATCAACGAACTCATGTCCCTATCCTGCGTGTGACGTGCGTACGTATGTTGGTAAACAACCACGCCACACTGATTGACTTGAGACTCTTTATTTCTCGACTGCTCGCTTTAACGGTCGTACAATTAGGATACTTCATTTGTGATATGGAAGACGAAAGTTGCACTTGATTTTAAGTAATTTTTTGACGTCAACATTCTAAGTTGAGACATTTGAATTTGACTATTTTCTTATTAGATATATTATTAATACTGATTTCAAAGTGTTTTGAAACTATTTTTCCACTATGAAGTGTAGTATTTTACATTGTTTTCCTACTCTATTACAATTCGTTGGAAAGCACAAGGCAGGATACGATTCTCACTTACCTTATAATAAATCCGTTTCTGTCATCAGGATTTTAATATTTTGCTAGAGATTATGGTAGATTATGTTTTTCTTGATTAATTCCAGTAAGAATAAGAATTTCAATATACTTATTGGAATCTTGGGCAACGTTATTTTGTATTGGAATCTTAGGCAACAGCGACGAAATCAATCTTGTTATGTATTATAATTAGAAATCTTATAAATACCTACGCTTAATTTTGTTAATGGTCTCAATTATATGTTTTATGATTTTGTTTTCCATACTTGCATCTAAATGAAATAATTTATTCATTACCAGTTAGATTATGTATGTGTGCAGTTATTGAGCAAATTCGCTATAAATTTTAAAGATAGTTTTGTCTTATAAGTTGTTTTGTAGAACTTTCCGACTTTTTAAATTCAATTAAAATCACAAATTATGAAAATAATTCTGAGTTTTTGTGCGTCTTGTACATTATTATATCAATTAGTTACATATATCACATAACTGTGATAGCAGAGGGATTTTAACGTCAGTCTGAAAAGGCACTTCGCAAATTTTTCCTAAGACATTTTCATGACCTGGCCCGGATCCGAATTGTGTAAACCTACGGAAATAAATTGCCTAAATGAAGAAAGCTTTGAAACAGAGGCTTTGTTTTATATGTAGTTAAAAATAATATGTAATATAATTAAAAAATATGTTTTTATTTGATAATGGTACTTACCGGTCTCGGTCGCCATGGCCGGATGCTCGGAGGGCGGCACGGTGTCGCTGCGTACGCGCGCGCTAAACGTCTCCACTCCCGCGCATTCCACCCGTCCCACTGTCGCCGCCACTGTGCCGCGTTCACACTCCCCGCTCACACTAACGCCGTCTAAACACCCCCTGTTTGGTTTTGTCTAAAGCTTGTTTATTGCGATTGTTTTGGTTGCCTGTAATTTCACGAATTTGTTAGGATTTGTTTTTTAAATCGATCGGTCGAATGATCAATCTGTATTATTTATTTAACGTACGGAACGAGCGGTGGTTTTGTTTTTGATATTTTCAGAGAAGGGCGTAAGGTTGCGAAAAAAAGGAAAAGTACTTACAGCTTTGATTAAAAGGGCTTTGAAAATTGTTTTTATTAACAATATAATAATAATGTACGTCATTTAAAACTGTAATGTAATCGCAATCGCCTCAAAGGCAAATAAAAAAACAGTTTCTACACTAATAAAATTAAGAAAAGAGGTGTGAACTTTATTAAACTAAATAATAAAATAAAATTCATTTAATTCAGATTTCTAGAAGTCCATACCCATATGAATAATTACGGAAAACATTATTATTACAACGAAATCATAAATCACATAAATTGTAAAAATTAAAAATGATTATTTTGTTCAATAATATGTAACAGTCATGTAAATAATTTAATATAATAGTTTAGTATTCGCCTAATCCAGAAATACGGATAAACCCACAACAGAATTGTAACAAATGCTGTGAAAATGATTTTATTTTAAAATTAAAAGCTTTATCTATGTAAAAAATCAGTCAGAAAAAATAATACCGAAGTTTTATCCTCATAGTAATTTCTAAAAATTGAAAATGTAATAACCTCACTCAGTAACTTTAATATCGTAACTAATTTACCAAACGCACCATTTCATTTTAAAACACTATGATAAAATATATCTATTAACGATTAATTAACAAGGAACATAGTTAATTGAGAATTAACGAGCATATCTCCACGCGATGCATCACAAAACAAATGTACTTACATCCACGTGATGCACAAATCAATGAAAATTCACAATCCACGCACTGCACTTGCGTCTCATGCGACGAGACGTAACTCATAGGGTAAGTGCAACGATCGATGGCGCGCCCTGCACCACAATAAGGGAGGAGCGGGCAGATAGAAATCAATACGATGTCCATCATCGCTGCACCCCCCCCGGCCCTCACCGCCTGCGCCTTGCACCCGCCGGGAAATGCATTTTCCGCGACACCTCAACCCTACACCCTTCTCACTTCAAATCTAATTTTTTTAAATTAAAACAATATGATTTAAATGCAAAATTAACGAAATCTTTTGCAATGTCCGGTACTGTATATTATATTGCACCGCTCGATCCGTCGTGTCCGGTTAATACCTGACGCACGCGTGCGGTTCGTTGCGCGTCACGCGTTCGACTGGCTCCCCGCCAGGCGGGTCGAGAATAAACAGCGTGGGGGGTAGCGGGGGGAGGTCGGGGCGGTGCAGCGCCTGCACGCCCACAGCGGCCGCCCACGGCCCGGACGCCGGACAAGCGCCGGACGGAGCCGGACAAGCGCCGGACGCGAATGACAGCTGTGATGTTGATGTGACAGGACGTCATATCCGCATGGCACGCTTGTTTCGACTGTTTTCCATGCCGCGTTATTATTCAGTTTTTTTTTATTTTCCTAGATATGTATATTAAATGTCGTTGAAGTTCACTATGAGATATCAATTTCTGATGCTGACGGAAGATTGATAAGCTTTCCACTAACTCACCCGTGAATCAGCTGTTCCACATTTTGAACGATTTGATTTTAGAATATTCATAAATTCATAAATTTCTGTAAATATCGATGGTTCCATTCCATGGACACAATATTTTTAATTTTGTTTGTGGCATGAAATAAATGTTTTTTTTTTCTTTCTTTTCTAAAAATGAAATCGATATATGCCAAGTCTCATTTGTCACAGTGCTAACGATCACATGGGGGACCCTCGGTGTCAACGCTCCTCACTCGGTTTATATTTCTGTCTGTCTGTAAAAGTGTCGCTCGTAAAGTAGAGCTTCTTAAACGCTTCACAGAGCTTCGACGAGATTGATTTTACACGTGGTGTGTGCGAGTGGATGTCGTTTAACTTATTTCATTGAAATGTAATGAAAAATACACGATCTTTTATTGCAAAAAAGTTTCAGTTGCGTAATTGTAAAGATCTAAGCGTACAGTGGGATGCGACTTTGACTTATATTATTTGGCTCATTATCTATGTTCTAATTGATCTTAGGTTGATTTTTAATCGATATATATAAAACTCTTGCGTTACTGAGTAACTGACTGACTGATTGACTGACAGACAACGCACAGCCTAAACTACTGGGCGTAGAAAGCTAAAATTTGGTGTGTAGATTCCTAGGATAGTGTAGGGGAAGCACATGGTAAGCACTAAGAAGGGATTTCCTGAAATTCCCACGAGAAACCGATTTTTACTCACATACGAAGTTGTGGGCAAAACTTTGTCAGTTTATATATATTATGACACCGAAACAATTAATATGGACACTTTATAAATTGTTTTTAATGGCAAAGTGATTGCCGTATAAATTTTCTATATCTTTAAAATCTTATTTAATCCGTGTATAAAATATTATAAAGTTCAAATATTTTAGCAATTAATAGCCATTTCCGTACGTAGAGTTACTTACAGTGCCCGCTTGTTATCGGCTTTTGATTGATAAAGCTCGCCAAATGATCGACGAGCTTTCATTATTTATCTTTTCGTTTCAAAAGTATTCTTGTTTTATCTATGGTTATTTGTGTTATCAAACGTTTAATTGAAGGATCCATATTTCACTTCGACGAATTTTTTTAATTTACGATATGTTGTGAAATGAAGAAAATCTTCGAAAAACAATGCTGTTAATGGAAAAATTAATTTATCACATGCGATAGATACTTATACGGTAGGTAAAATCGCAGCTGAATCTTAAAACAATATATATTTGTTATGGATGTCCGGGCGTCACGGCCGTAACTGAAACTATGAACACGCGAGAATAATTATTTTATTAATGTAAGCATTGAATGTATTGCATTAATTATGGAGTACACTATTGTATATCCAAACAACAGACCCAAAATACCACAAACATTCAAATGTATTTCGGCACGAAATGTGTTCGAACAATAGAATTGGAAGGCTGTGCCGGCCAATCATTCGTCAAGCTGTAAATCTTGGGCGGGCGGCGCGGGGGGGACGTTGTTACGTAACCGGAAGTGCGGATTAGGAATCAATAGTGCCGTAATGATAGTGCGAGCATTACAGCGATGCGCCACAGCGCAAGTGCGATCTTTATGGCTTGTTTGGGAGTTATTGGATGGGTTTGATTTAGTGTTGTTGTTATCATTGGTCGTTGATGTTGTTAGGGTGTAGATGCTTGCCAATTTAGGTTGCCGTGTGATGTAGAAAAAAGTAGGAAAGAGAACACTGAGCTTCGATTGTTAATGGCTGAGGATTAAACCGGGAAAACTGATCAGACGAGAGAGAGAGTTAGCTTGCTTTTGTTGATGAAATTACGAGTAAATGTAACGTAAACTGATTCAACGGCAACAGCGCGGGCCGAGTTGCACTCGTCTTGATTCTCATCATTTGAGAGGTTTATTCCCAGTTATAATGGTGGGTTGCTGAGCCAAGTAACTCAGTATTCTGTACAGTTTAATGTTAAAACAAAATGTCGCTGTAATAAAACAAGGCGACTAGAGACTAGACGTACTAAACTTACTTAATCTGCTGTCAGTATTCTAAAAGCTTTCAATATCAATCTCCGTTAACTTTTGGGGGGACTCGCAATTGTGTAATTTTATTGTGTCTAACTTATTTCAAGGCTTTTATTGAGATAGATTAAATAAATTACCTATTTTATTTTATCTTCTTCCTCAAGCCAATAATAGAGTGTAGCCATATATATATTTGTACCTTTTATACCTAGTGGTGTAGTGGAGGCCACGTCGTTTCATCGTCTGGAGGACCTGGGTTCTATTCCTAGTGCAGAAAGCTCATTTAATTACGGGTTTCTACCTTATTACCACTCATTAATATAATCTAGTATTATGATATTTATTAAAAAAAAGTTTCTATATTTAGTGCGCGCTAGTTTTTAGTGTAGTTTTTTAAATATTTATTTGGCTATAGTTATATAACCTGGGTTGTGTTTTGTTGTGCCGTATTTAGAAGAATAAATTCGGAGTTCTTAATCTTTAGACTTTTAGAGATAAACAAGGAAGACATTAGAATAAAATGACAAACAAAATAAAGCAACAAAATCTGTAACGCTCTCATCTAATGCCATTAGTTCCAAGTTCGCCCGGGGCAAGGGGCCAGAAGGAGCAACAAAACAAATCCAATGGGGCGAACACAGAGCTGCGTGGAGTTAGTGCGGTGTCTCCTAACAAATGGACATAAAGTTTACATAAAGTGCGGACCGCGCTTATTATAGGCCAGGCTTACCTTCACACCTACGGGATTGAGGGATTTTTTATCTGATTTATAGGTCACTGGCTATTGCACGCGGCTCCGCCACCGGCAAGAAATAATGTCTTTTGGATCTCTACACAAAAAATCATCTCAATGCAATACTCCGTTTTAACTTGCAAGAAGGATAAATAAACACACTTTCACATTAATTTATAATATTGATGATGGTGTACATATTAGTATATATACAAATGTATGATATTATTTATATTGCAATAATTTGTCACTGTTGCAATATAATCAATCTTTCAGCTTTAATAATGAATCTCTATAAGCATAAAAAATTAAGTCATAATGTAATATATGGGTCATTTGCTGTAATTTCTAACGGTACGTGTTATTAGTTAAATTGGCATAGTGTCTAGAGTTGCAATGAAAATGAATGATTTAACTTGCGAACAATACACATTTAAACATTTGAGTATAGAATTACTTCGGTCCCGTTACATGTGAATAGGTCTTAACACCCCCTCCCCCCACAGATGTCACGGCGCGTCACACAGCCTCTGAAATACGTGGGAAGGAAGTAATAGGGTATTCTTTTTTTTTCTTTTTGCGATAACAACGCTCTGGCCACTTAATTCTCCCAGGCTATTTCGGAATGTTTGCAATTCATTCGAATTTAGAACCTTAGACTTTGTAGTTGGCAGGATTGAAATGAATTTAAAAGGAAATGTTTTCGTTTATGACTGAAAGTGAAAGGCAGTTAAAATAGACAATGTTTAGAAACGAAACATCGAATTCGCGGTGAACTTCTCAGGGTTAATATTTTCAAAATATTTTTGTAAATCTACGCTACGCAACCTAAAATAACGACATAAAATAAGTTTTTTTTTACATAAATGTAATTTTTGACACTCTTTCTCATTATAATTACATTTACCTCACAAAAAGTCCAATTGAATCTGAAACACCTTGCAGATCTTGAAATTCGTTTTAATATGTCCGTAATGAAGCAGTAGGAAGACATTTGTCACGTCCAGCGGCGGCGCGGCGTGACGGATGGGACGGCGATGACGCGGCCCGGCCAGTGGGGGGCGTCGGGGGGATGGCTGTGGGGCCGGGGGGAGCCACCCCCAGCTACTCGACACACGTATTTACGTTGCTAATGCTCGGGATGCGACGTCTTGCGATGCGATTTTTCATTTGTGTGGTGTTTTGATACAGGTGAACTTATAATGGCTGTTCACTCACTAGTTAGTCTAGTAGTCTCTAGATGGCGGTAGTAAGTAGTCGTAAAAGTCATGTCAGATGCCTTTAGGCGACTTGAATGAAACTGACACCAGTGTTGGCAATAACACGCTCGATATGATAGTGATGATGACTGTCAAGTTCAATAACTGACATATACATAGTATACAATAATGTATTGTCAGTTTATTGTATAAAATTTGATGTGTGGTTCCGCCCTAGAATAGGATCACTCCATATCTTCCCCTTGGATTTCGTATGAGGCGATTAAGGGACACACAGCCTAGCTGATAGACATTGACGTGAAGCAGGCGGCTGATTATAAAGTCACAGCCGTATTTTTGTTGAGTTTATTTTTTAAGCTAGTCCCGGGCTTTGCGGCGTCACAGCCCTGGACCCAAACAGAAACATGCGGCAATGAGAAGTCCTCAAATACAACGATATACAGAATTTGTAAGTTTAATACAATTCAAATTCAATATTCTTTATTCAATATAGGATGTTATACATCACTTATTGACGTCAATAATTTTTTGAATTAAACTGAATTCTGCATGCCTTTTATCGGCAAGATTAAGGGCAATTGCTTGTATTTAAGGGTAAGGTATAGTCAGCAGCGCACTTTATAGTCTAACCTGGCTATTGAGATTCGTTATTTTTGACTTTATCTACCCCGTAAGCGTAACCGACGTTATACTGTATTTAAATTTGTACGAGTATACAAGGTCTCCGAAGGGAAGTTTTCACATACAAAAATAAAAACTGAAAAAAAAAATGTTATATTTAAAATTATTTCATAAATAATGGTTCGGATTATATACTGAGTATTGGCTGTACACTGTACAGCCAAGCAAAAATGTGTTATCTATCTATAATCGAACAGACAGACAGAGAGATTGCCTTGTATAGCCCCCTAGTCATAAATTAATAAGGGTATAGAACAGTTAATTTTTTAAAATTCAGTATAATATTAAAAATCAAATTCCTCCGGTAATTATATACATTTAATTAAACGCACGTAGAAATTATTGATAAAATCGCAACTTTTAACCATAAAGTAGTTGAAAAGGAAAGAAATCATACCTTTCTTTATTATAATACAGGCTAGGTAATAACTGAAACTGACTACTGCCTAGGTAATAACTGAAAATCAGCGTTTTTGTACTATCTCTAGTGCAAAAAGTGTCGCTGAGTTATGACCGTTTTGGCTGCTGCAGCACTCGAATGTTCATTGTGTTATATTATTAAGGATTTACTGTACTTTGTTGTTCTGTTTATTTATGTGTCTGTAACAGTCGAATAAACAATCTATCTATCTATCTAATAATTTAAAAGCAAGAAATTAACTATATTGGTTTTTTATTTTATACAATTTTCTAGACTAAGCAGTTATAGATGATTTATTATATTTCAATACGAAAGTTTGGATAATATATGTGATTATGTCAAGATGTTTGTCACTCATGAAAATTCTAATGCACGGTTTTTGTTGATATTTGGTAGATAGAATGCGACGTGGAAAGCACATTGCACTTTTATATGTACAATTACTATAATATTAAACATGTGACAGTTTGTTGCCTCTACACACTTTATTGTTTGTGTACCTGTGGGAAATTCGCGCGGGTTTTTATAAGACTTCTGTCCTGTGATTATTTTACGCCCGGGCGTTTGATTTGCCCATTGTAGGGGGAGGGGAGGGTCAGTGCAAATATTATCGATGTGGTTATGATGGGGGAGGCATTGTGAATTCGATTGTGTACCGTGGAAGGGATCTCTGATTCATATTTCACGCTACGCGGATCAAAATCGAAATGTATATGAATAGTTTGTGATGTAGGTAGATGTCGATTCTTACATCGATTTAATATGGAAGTAATATCAGTGTTTCGATTCTGTAAGAGACGAGTGATCAGTCGTCGACGACTGTAATAATAATAATTAATAATGTCTGAAGTCTAATAGTCCCTTTTCAAGGCAAAAGTTTTCAGTTTGGATTGAAATAAGCTATAGAGCGCTATGCATTCTCAGTACTGTGAAATACAAGAGTCACCGTTGCATTTGGTATTACTGGCCCAGTAGTTTTTCCTTTGGCATTATTTTTTATTTTATTATATATAAACTCGTCGACGACATTACGATCAAGTCGTCTGATCAATCAGACCTGAATAAAATCAGAAACCTATGTCAGCAATAACATATTTTTTATATATTAGGATGTACTACGTGCGTACTTTAAAGACGGCAATAATTTTCACCCCAGCATTGGTTGATGTAGATCACAGGGGAGGGCTATACCCAGCAGTGGGTGGGTGGTATCAACAGTAAAGAAGTGGTAGCTGAGACGGGTTAGTAAGCCACGCCTATAGAGGAGGGCTATACCCACTGCTGGGTATAGACCTCCCCTGGGTATAGGCGTGGTTTACTAACCCGTCTCGGCTACCACTTCTTCACTGTTGATCCATTCGCTGCGTCTCACTTCGAATCGATTCGATGGTGAGAAATGGAATGCAAACTCGCACTAACCCCCGTGGTCTTCTCTTTTAGCCAAGTAAGTGTCCCGTGTTACTATCTATAATTCATCTGCTTACGTCAATAAAATATACCAATTAATTCCTCTCTCTCTCTCTCTCATCTCTGCATGTTCCCAGTTGCGTGAAAAGCCGCGAAGTGTGGGGTCAGCGTAAAAAAAAAACAAAACCTTAAAATCCCAAAGATTCTGCTGTGATTTCCCAACTGGCCATATACCTGACGTCAATTTTCCTTGGGAATGCTATGGTTGCCTATCAGCTGCCTAGGCTGTGTGTCCCTTAGTCGCCTCATACGACATCCACGGGATGGTCCTATTCTAGGGCGGAACCACACACCATATACCAATTAATTCCTATTAGGTTTCAATATCAATATTTTTAGTGGGCTCATCCAGATGAACCAGCCGACATCTACATAGAAAAGCGCGAAAAGTTAAAAATAAAGCAATATTTAAAAAAAAAACAGGTTTATCCGAATGATCTGTTTATAAGGATGAAGCTATATTTGCTTTTAGACGATTACGTGGTTAATAATAGAGAAAGCTGACTCACGTTTTAAAAAAAATATAGATTATTTACTCCATGGCCAACCACAAACCTTTGTGTTGCTTTGTGGTTGAGAAAGAAACCAGGAAGCTAAGATAAAATGACTACTAACATCTGTACTAACATCCTACATGCGCAAATATAACACAAATGACAACACGATTATCATCACAAAAAGTTCATTCAATTGTGTAGTTGACACTATTCTTCATAGTCGTATTCCTCATGACTGAAGGTCGTGGTCATTACATGGAATGAAACACACGTAACAACTTTCTTGGCATTATTAATGGAGTGGTTTGCCATTGCCTTCTCCATTTCACACACAAGTTAATAATCAACCAGTGTGCAGGTTTCCTCACGATGTTTTTCCTTCACCGGAAGCAAGTGGTGATCTATGAAAACTACTATACATGAGTCAGATTGGTATACAAACTCAACTCATGTGGCACGAGTAGGATTCGAACCTGGGACCTTTCGACCCACAGGCGGGGGTCTTAAACATTACACCACCACCGCTTCACTATACACTATACCTAACACTATACCTAAGCAAAACTAAGTGCGTCGCTTACAACGCTTCCCCTCATCGACATTTCAATACATAGACTATTGTGCTTAAAAGCCTCTGATCGACTTAACAAATGACTCAGCGAGTGATTCATAGCTCATATTGTAATGAGTAATACATTCGTTTCAACTTGATGCTATAAATGCTAAAATTATGTTGAGTAACGTAAAAAAAAAACAAAATTGTATTACGGCAGAAGTTTCAGTATTATGTAATATATTTTTTATATGCACCAGTTCTTGGGGTGGATGTAATTAAATTACTGATTTCTAGTTATTTAATCGTCATAATGAAATGTATGTGTTTTATTTTTCAATTGCAAACGGAGTATATAATTCGCCATATTGGTTTTATAAGAATTTTAATTTCATAGCTTGTGTAACCTGGAGTAATGTAAGGAAGCTACCTCAAAAATTATTACATGACAAGGCGTTTAAAAACTCTTTTAACACTCAATTTCGAGTCTCCAACATGTAAACAAACTTGTTTTGCTATTGAATTTTGTGGAAAATACATCGAATATCAGTTAAAACCATTTCATTCTACGGTAAAGCATTTAATAACCACGATTATTATTTTTCTGAAAAGTCTATTTCTATTTATATTATTGTGTAATGACAGAGTTTACATACTTACAATAAACACATTTTTTTTTAAGCTAGAGTGTAAAAGTCATCAAGAAGTATACTTCTTTTTTTTTTTTCAAACGCACAAGTAAAAATAGAGCAGGGCCAATCCGAAGGCTTTGCGGATTTCCGGTGCGTGAGCGCTTCTAAATATAGCTACGACTGTGTTCCCGTTTGCGCCGCGTGGGGCGTCCCGCTGTAGAGGGGCTACGATCCGCTACGAGTCGTAGCGAGTAGATGCTACGAACTTTTGTATTTCAGTTTACATTTTATCCATGTCGGTTTTGTTCGCGGTTCGTTTGATTATAGCTAACGTCATTCGCGTTAACCACATTTAGTAAAAAAACAAGTATGAAAACTATTGGTCTTTTTTAATACGATCACTAATATGATTCGCTGAGTCGACACGCTAAGAAGAAGTGTGAGAATTAACTCTGTAATTTCTTACATATATTAATTAACTGCGAGATAAATTAATGTATTGGGGTTTATGCTCTTCCTACATTTTTTTATCGAATTTACCATTCACGAGTAAAGTCTATATTTTTTTTGTTTTAGTTGGGAGTAAACCTGCAGACTATGTCACGACAGACAGTAGGGTGTCTATAAATTACTCATTTTAGAGGCCGTTTCGAAGGGACAACGATCTAATTCGGGATATAATTACGTATATATTCTTTTTCTGTGTTCAGGCGCAGGCACATATTTGTTATATTTATTTATATGTGTCATTCGGTCCGAAGTGTCAAGTCAGTCTTTTTGTGATATCTATACGTAGGTATAATAAAAGTAGTACATAGGCTATGTCTGTATATATAGAAGATATTAAAGAAAAATAATTATGAGACTAACAGAAGTCTTCCGTATTTATTTCGTGCGTCACAAACTATCATTGTCACTACATTGGATTATAATAAATAAAATAAATAAACGTCTACAGACATAGCCTATTTACTACCTTTATCAGATTCAATCAAGATTATATATCAATTGTGTGGAGTATTATATAGTTTTGTTTACGATAACGATACCGAATAGCCTTGTTTACGCGGTCACCGGCGGAGCCTACTGTAAACAAAAATAACGTCACCTTATTTATTGAAAACTTGATATTTTTATTGTTACGTTTTGTAATTTACTTTCTTGTCTTTGGGTATTTACTTTTAATGGACAATGTATTGACTAGCTGCAATACCCTGCTTGTGTAGAACTGTAATAAATTATACAATGAAAAATCTTCATCGGGAATCATACTATAAAAAAAATATATATAAAGACAAATCACACAGATTGAGCTAGCCCCAATGTAAGTCCGAGACTTGTGTTATGGGATATAAACTCAACGACACTACATTTTATGACCAATACATATATAGATAAACATCCAAGACCCGGGCCAATCAGAAAAAGATAATTTTCCATCATGACAGGTTCAGAGGCCAGCACTTTGCCACTGCGCCACCGAGGTCGTCAAAGACTATCTAGAATTAAAGATCTTTATTTAATCATAAAGAATTAAATTCACTTACAATGAGTCTTAACTAATAAAAATCATAGTAATTAAATAAATACACGTAATAAAACAGTGTTCAAAATAATTTCAAACTTGGTTGTAAACATGTTTCTTCAATATTGAAAAGAATGTAAATATCTGACATGAATCTCTCTGTCTTACAGAAGTAAACAAAGTAAGAGATTTACATTATTTCAATTGATTTGGTAGTTTGTTGTACATTTGCGCCCCTTCATACAATATACCTATCCCTCTTACCATAGTTAGTTCTATCTATAAGCGAAAAAAATCCTTCTAGTTTTTACTATATTAAATGCATGTTATATACACAGAAACCTTTTTCTGAAATCACTCTATTATTAAAAAAACCTGAATAAAATTCGTTGCCTAATTTTATAAATCTAAGCATACATAGAGACAGACAGACGGAAAATAGTGCTGCCTTGATCTCTTCAAAGACCAATAGGATGCATGCCTAATGTGCGTATGATCTGACTGCTTAAGTAACTATGCCGTTTGGGTGAAAAGAAAAAAAACATAAAATTAATGATAATTTGCAAATTATTTAATGAACCGAGCATTTCTGAGAAAATAATATCGACAATAGATCGGTATACGTGTAATGATTGTAATTAAATTATCGGGAAGAAAAGTTACCGCGAGTCAAGTCAAGTTAATTTCCACTAACTAAGTGCTATTTATCTTTTAAAAGTTTTAGTAAATACAAATAAATAAATACAGGATCTCGTTAACGAGTGGCAGTTCGTTAGCCGCCGAACATTAGGCCGGCGTTCGGGCTTCAATGTACTTTTTCAAGTGTACAATTTCGGCAAATAGCTAATCACAGTTTTAGCCTAACACATTGAACTCGGTATTGAAAATTTTCTGATATTTTACCATTCAGATAGATTGTGATTCCGACATTCTGCATGTGTCATTTTGTATAATTTCTTTGTAGAATAAGATATTTTCTTTCTTTCTTACTTTATGTGACATTATGGGAAACTGACAATATCAGTTTCTGGCTGGCATTTATCGATCCTAATCACGAATAGTTAATGCTAACATTAATCGACAATCAACTAAATCTCTGTTACAAATCAAATTCCTAACTCTAGTTAGCGTCTATTAAAGGTTACAGCGATTTCAATATTCAGGGAAATTCATCGATGTAATCAGCAAGATCTAAGCTTAAAAGCTAGACAATTTTTGTCAATAATAAATGAATTAGGTATATAAAATGACAAATCACACAAATTGAGTTAGCTCCAAAGTAAGTTTGAGACTTGTGTTATGGGATACTAACTCAATGATACTATGTTTTATAAGAAATACATATATAGATATGGCTAAAAGATCCATCAAGGTTAGCTTGTCATGTGGTCGACTGTACTATGAATGAAACTGTACTTTTCGAACAAATCCGATATTGGTCGAAACCATATAATTCCGTTCTAAACAGAGTACATTTGGTAGTGTAATTGCAAGCGTCACGCAGTAATCCCCGCGTGGAATGGAATGGCGTGTGTACTCGCTGGTACTGAGGGTAGTTGTGGGGGTCCGCATGTTCACGTAAAACCTTTTATCAAAAGGCTTTTGATAAAAGGTTTTCCGTGTGGCGTAAACAATAAAGTACATGGTCAAAAGGTATACTGAAACATATTATGATTGTGATCAAGTGCTTATGAAAGAAATATAATTAACCAAACAATTGACTGTGATTATCCAAACTTTTAATAAAAGATCGAGCTGACCAGTTCCCCCCCGGCAGCACCCGTTCACGTCAGCCATCGCGAAGCTCAACCTCAATAGAGGGAACCTCACGACCCGATCCACGACGCCTTGTTTGGTAGCATACACAAAGCGATGACATTCATATCCGATAAATAAATTTTATTGAGTTTATAAAGGTTTGGATTTAAATAATTGTTAATGATGCACATATGTAATCCATATGTGCATCATTAACAAATTGCAGTGTTAGTACATCTTGTTTAAACTTTTTTTAGCACTTTTAATATGTGAAGATCATCGTTCATTTATCTATACATTTAATTTGTTATAACAGTACTTTGTAGTTTTTATGTTAGCATTTTTATATCTCGACATTTGTATACAATTTGAGATTATTATAATTCGTCATATTTCATATGAGACTATATTATTTTAACTCATTGCGGACCTCTTAGCGCCATATGCAATACCAAGACTATACATTTTCAAAATATGCTATAACAATATGTAAAAGATTTAGAAATTTTTCTTTTAATATTGATTATATCTTACGGAACCCAATGCACGGCGGATAGGCCAAGTTCGCGTGCGTCGGTTACACGCGTTTCCTCGCCCGCCAGTTGCCCATAACATGACTTCTATTTACTTCCTCGAGTAAATTACCGCACGAACTTACTTTCCCGCGCAATTTGGATCGTGCCCTTACAAAACTAATTAGCGATTAGGAAACTTGTTTTGGGCTGTTGTGGTTTGGGAATTATGTTTTTCTACTTAAATATCGATTGGTAAATTGCTAAGGGATCGATTGGAATTCTTTATTTTTATTTAGAAATAAATATCTATTATTCATTTGTTGCCTAAGTAAACTAGCATGCAGCCCACCTGATGGTAAGTGGTCACCTCTGCCTGTAAACGCCCGTAACACTCGGGTGTCACACGCGCGACCGACCACAGAACCGACCCAGAATGAGAGCGTTACTTGTTGTTTTGACTTTTATTTTGTAATCTTTAGATGTATCTGTAACAATAGAAATCATCAACTTTGAATATAAGAAGGAAATATTATAATTATTTTCTAAACAAGTTTAGACAAATTAAAAAAACCCCCGACTTTCAATATTCATTTAGTTACAACTTTTGAATGGCTGCATCGATTTTCATGAAACATGGCTAAGAACACTCGGATAAAATTATTTATAACACAAAAAAAAAAACTTCATTCGTTTGGTCGTTTACGAAAAAGGTTCATTCGTTTGGGACCTACGATGCCACAGACAGATACACAGACAGACATGTTAAACTTATAACACCCCTCTTTTTGCGTCGGGGGTTAAAAATATGAGAACATCATTAAACCATGGATTGAGAGATAGCATATTCTAATTGAAAATATGACATATTATGATGATATAAGTAATTAATATCTGCGATTTTATTTGCATAAATCTGCACATTTATTGTACAGTCAATATCACATCGATCTAATGAAAGTAATGGCAAATTCACCTCTATTACTATCGCATAAAGATCAGTGTCAAACTTGGCATACCAGTTTACAGTGCAAGTGTGTCAAATCTTTCCGAAAGATCTTACGCGGAATTAGCTAGTTATATCCGGTATGGAGCGGTTATTATCAAAATTTAATTAATCAATATTAACGAATGATAATTAAGTATAATTATTTGTTGATTGGTGTGTGAACAGCAACGTAATTGATAATTGAATTTATGTTTACAATGTAAATGCTATTCAGACTGACAGCTTTTATGGCAGTTTCAGAATTTTACTTAAACTTTAGTTTCCATTTAAAAAAGTGATAAGAAAAATTAATATACACTAATTTCCCTCAAACACAATTGTATTGAGTTTTGTTTTATCTTTTTGTGGTATGGAAACCTAAACACGGAAACTAAACTAATTTTGTTCGCATTAATTTGTTAATTTTGAAATTTTAAAATACATATAATCTTACCTTCTATACTATTTAGCAGCCCATTTGGAGCTGTGTCTTCAATGTGAAGAACGCCAAAACGAAATCTTAAAAAAAAATTATTGTCGTTATGACTAAATAATAAATATTTACCGACTTGAAACATTCTTCATCTTCGTATTTATTCCTCCAAGAAACTCTAAAAAACTAAATTCTCCCTCTAACCACACTATAATCCTCATCCAACATTAAAGCAGTCCAAACGGCAACGCAAATGTTTACGTTACATTAAATTATCCTGATTGTATCTGTGTGCGTCACTCACACACTCAAACGCGCGAAATAAAGTGCGTACAATTACTCTAGGTGTCCGGATGAGCCCTGATTAGTGACGGTCAGGTGGGCGAAACGGTCGATAACTCACCCCCCGCCCCCTAACTAACCACCCTTTATTGCAGGGGGCGATCGCCTGAACTTAAGTATTGATTCGCGCGAAACGTGATTTGTACGCATTCATCTAGAGGTTGGCTTGCGGCTTCACTGAAACTTCATTGGCTGTTTTTCGTGTTTCCTCGCAATCCGTTGCGTGTTTTCTATTGCTGTTGTAAATTTTCTCGACATACATACAGAGCAATGTATGTTGAACGTTTTGGTTTGTTAGATTTAGTAGTTAGTTTATTGCATCCGGGTTAGGGGATGGTGTTTACGCGCGAACCGCGGTCAATAGGGCCGCACCTACCCCCGTTGTCTTCGGTAATGCTCGTCCGACACGACATCTGCCGACTTATTGCCGAAACTGCGATGTTTTATTTGCTAAGTGGTTGGGTATAGTTGGGTGTATCCTAATTGACGGGCCGGTATTAAAATGGCGTTGCGCTGCTTGATTTCACGATTTGCCGTATTTAGGTCGGCAATAAAGCGCGTATGAAAGTATTTTTTTGTTACTGATGTCGTGCGCCTGCTCAATCGTGGATTAAACTACTCTTATTTATCACCTTCCTATCCTTGGCCCCATTTTTATGAAGTCGATGCTTGTTTTATGGGGCAACTGGCATCCTTACAAATTATAAAACAAAGTCCTCTAAGCGATAAACTCAATAACTACTAAACGGATTTTCATGCGGTTTTCACTAATAGATAGTGTGATTCCTGAGGAAGGTTTATGTGTATAATTTACACCACAGCAGCATATAATATTCTCACCAATTAAAACATTTCTCAAAACAACAATGAGAAAACTATTCATTTCAAAATGGCAGTGTCATAGGAGATCGCATTACAAAAAAACATGTTACAAATAAGTAAATTCGTTGACCTCGCCGTTCACGAAATGATAATAAACTGTGAAATTAACTATTACCATAATTAGAACATCCCACGCGACGATTCTCTGAATAAATAAGCGATTTGCGCATTTTTTTTTCATTTCGTAAAATTAACAGGTTGTTCCACAAAACCAGTAAGTGTTATAAAACAAAGTGATTCGTTGTTTCTGTCTTTCTAAATATAACGTGATGAAATCGTACTGCAAGACAGATTGCTCAGGTATAGACCATCCCCTTTCTGATATATTATTCTCTATGTGTATTGATTTATTGGTATAAAAAAGCTGTTGCAGAAGGGGTAAACCCAAGAAATTCTGGCTTGATGTCATCAAGGATGATAAGCGCGCCAATGGTCGACAACAAAGGGACGCCGATGACCGTGCGAAGTGTAGAAAAAGTATGAAAGCGGTCCCTGGGCTGGGGAAGACGCTCAGATGAGAGAGAGAGAGAAAGAGAGAGAGATCATTGGTTATCAAACTTTTTCGAAGATGGATTCTTTTAACGGACCCCTAATTAAAACTTGTTACTGTACAGTCAACAGCACATCAAGTTACCCCACATGAATCGAGTTTGCAATAATAATAGCAATGAATTTGGGTAGGTTGATGTGCTGTTGACTGTACTTAAGTAACAGTTGATATTATTGTTAGACTTTCGATATATATTTTTTTGAATTTTTTTTTGAACATTTATGTAAATCATATTATAATAATAATAATAAATAAATAAATATTTTAGGACAGATCACACAGATTGAGCTAGCCCTAAAGTAAGTTCGAGACTTAGACGAGATACTAACTCAACGATACTATATTTTATAACAAATACATATATAGATAAACATCCAAGACTCGGGCCAATCAGAAAAAGATCATTTTCCATTATGACCCGACCGGGGATCGAACCCAAGACCTCTCGGTTCAGTGGCAAGAACTTTACCACTGCGCCACCGAGGTCGTCAAAGTATTATTAATAGTAATATAAAATAGCCTTATTGTTTACAATGCTATCTCGTTGGTACCATTTTTAACATTACCAATATTTTAACGAAGCTCTAACCGATGCTGTGCGGGCCTCCAGGGCTACGCGAACAAAATCTAGACAATAATAGCCTAGCTGATTATGGCTTAAAAATTTCGAAACAAACTGGCGTTTCCTGAGCATCGATATCAACTTTTGATACATGTCATTTACGTTTACGACAGCGAAGGTGAGTGCACGCATATATTACAGACGGTCACGGCTTAACCCAACAAAACTGTACTTCTGAACACTACTGGCCAAACTGGTCGCCAATTAAACTAGTATATATATATAAAAGAAGAGATATGTTTCCGGTGCGGTATGACGGTGGTCGGGTGAAATCTTCGTAATCACCGGCTAATTAGATTCGAGAGTAGGCCGTTTCATCGTCTGGCCATTGATTTATTGTTTGTCTAGAAAGTGGTGGCTTTATGATTTCGTGACTGTCTGTCTGTCCTGTAAATGATAGTGAATGAAAGAAAGAGGGAAAAGAGTATTTGAGTATATGAGTTTATTCAAAGAAAAAGCTAAACTTATTATTTTATCTATTACAGTAATTAATAAGTTTATTTGTTAGACAAATTAAAAAAAAAAAACTTGACTTCCAATATTCATTTCGCTAAAACTTTTGAACGGCTGAACCGATTTTCATGGCTAAGAACACTCTGGATAAAATTATCTATGACACAAAAAAAAAACTAAACGAAAATATTATAATTCATTTGGGAGCTGCGATGACACAGACAGACACGATAAACTTATAACACCCCTCTTTTTGCGTCGGGGATTAAAAAAACTGTCAAACTCTTTAAATTACAACAATGATTGATTTTATCGAAGTCTTTTAGAATTTTTAATAAATCATTTAAAGTATATCATGGCTTAATCTCTAATGAACCGATAGTGATGAAATTTGGAAGAACCGCGGTTAAGGTGGATTTACTTATTTAGTATATATACTATGTTTATGTCACAATGAGGGAATCAGCAAAGTTTTCATTCACTCATACCATGGGCGAAGCTGCGGGCTAAAGCTAGTATGACATTACGATGATGACGATGTGTTTATGAACCTAGAGTATAGCAAAGAATGATTTGATTTTACATAAAATAGTGGAATATGATTCATTTTGTATTTCTATATGCAACGAGTCGATTTTTAAAGACATATATATATATATATATATATATATATATATATATATATATATATATATATATCCATACGGATATATATATATATATATATATATATATATACATATATATATATATATATATATATATATATATATATATATATATATATATATATATATATATATGTATATATATATATATATATATATATATATATCCGTATGGATATATATATATATATATATATATATATATATATATATCCGTCTTTATTTGCCCACTTTTACATAACTAATTACGTCTGAATGCATTCTCAAAGTTTAGATTGCACGCAATATAAATACTATTTTAAAAACACATTTATTTACCCCGTTCTACACGCTAACATATTTGGCGTGTGTTATCTGTGCCATGCTTAATTTTAATCCAAATTGTCACAGATAACGGTGATTCCGGCAGATGCGTTTCTTTGTAGAAATTAGAGGAGCTATCGTGTTTATAGAGCGAGTAATCTATAACGTCACCAATCATTACTGCTGAATTAACAGAGATAGGAAAGCATTACACAGACCAAACTACAGTGAGTAAGATGAGATCGGCAAATAGTTGTGTTTTTTAATATTTGTGAAATTGTTTATTGATTTTTTTTATACACATGCCATCACATTCAAATTCAACTTTTTTTATTCAACTTAGAATGATATTGACGCCAAAAACTTACTCGAAATTAAGCTTTAGCTGTTTGTCCTTGTCTCTCTTTACGATATTTGCCACCACGAGAGCTCTACTACAGATTGATAAGGCACTCTACTGAAATCTTAATGTTGAATGTTAATCAGCGACTTGTTTTGACGAAATCCAAGTTATTACCATATCCGAGCATACGACAGTCTTCTAATGTGACAGGGAAATAAAGAGAGACGGACAAAAATTAGCATTTCTGTCTGCGTGAATTTTAAAATTACAAAGAAATTTCAATTTAGATTTGTCTGGTAATGTCTTGTTGCCTAACATACTGCTATTGACCAGGTTATATAACACATATATATTCATCTTCATAGTCGTATTCCTCATGGCTGAGGGTCGTGGTCATTACGTGGAATGAAACACATATAACGACTTTCCCGGCATTATTAATGGAGTGGTTTGCCATTGCCTTCTCCATTTCACACGCAAGTTAATAATCAACCAGTGTGCAGATTTCCTCACGATGTTTTCCTTCGCCGGAAGCAAGTGGTGGTCGATGAAAACTAATGGTATATAAACTCATGTGGGACGAGTAGGATTCAAACCTGGGACCTTTCGGTTAACAGGCGGACATCTTAACCATTACACCACCAACCGCACACCACACCCCACCTACATATCAAAGGGTGCTTTTATGGATAAAAGAAAAAAAAGGTAAAAGTATTAATGATATAATTAATTTCAATTTTTTCCGAAGGTTGACTGACGGTGAATGCTTTTAGCATCAAGTCCGCTTTTTACACCTTATTGTTGGTAGATAAAGTTTGAATATATAAATAACAGCTGTGTTGTACAAGCAGGGCAGAATGACTGAAGAGAGAGAGAGAGAAAGAGAGAAATGATACATCCTCTAAACCTTTTTTACATGTCTTGCAAATACAAATCTACTTTCTAATATTGAACAAATGGAAGTATTTTTATGACGATAAAAGTATGTACTTTTCAATAATTTTATATGGTCATCCTGCTATCATTCTCTTAATATTAATGAGTAATTATAAAAATATCTTAATTATGTCCAAATGTTCGGTTATTAATTTTAATATGTTCTCAGCCAAAATCTTAACTTGTAATGGTATTTTAATGAATCGTTACGAAATATTGTTTCAATAAACGTAAGATTAACATCAGTTCTACGGTTCTTCAGTTTACGATGTTGTCCAATTTGTTCCTTTTTGATTTGGAGAGATAGTAGACACGTGGAAATTTCACATCAGGTCAAGGACTTTTGAAATTTAACCACAAGATACCCCGTGTCCTCATTGCGACGTGATGCATTGTGATATGATAATAATTGTTAAAGACATTGTACAAAATACGGTATCCGTACTTCCATATTCTTCCGTTCGCTTTCACGGTTAAACGTTTTGACCGATTTTTATGAAATTTGGTGTGCATGTTTTAACCCTCGTCCAAACATAGGCTACGTTTTTTTCAAAAATTGACCTCCTAATAACTAAAATGGAGAGTGTACGTTTGAAATACATGTTAAAGAGATAACCAAAGACGACTTAATTGACTATCACACAAAAATATTAGTCTTAGAAATTAATCTGGCATCGGTAAACACATTAATCGCAAAAAATATTATTATGCTCTCAGAAGTTGCGGGAAACTATTTTACGCTGACGAAGTCGCGGATAAACAGCTAGTCACAAGAATTTATATCGTTTCGTAAAAGTTGATGGTAGGATGCTGGCTGCCAGTCAGTTGAGGCGGATGACATGGTGATCGTGGCGTAGACAATATCACCTAGTCTCTACGACCGTGCACTTTCCGTCCCCTCGTGCGTCAGTAATTAATGGTGTTTCTTCGTCGGTGGCATGATTAATTGATTAATTATATAGTTTGTAATTAATTTGCGTCTGGAAGTCTACCGTCGCACACTGATTGCTTTGGTTCGAACTCACATTCATGTTCAGTTACACACTGACGTTTAGGAGTCACTTTCATCTTAACGTAACCCGTCTGTGCATATAACGCTGGAACTCGGGGCCCGCTACGCTCCTTTTTCATCAATAATTGAACAGAGAGAGAAATTTCTATATACAAAATGCCTACGCTATTACGCTCAAATATATAAGGACAAATCACACAGATTGAGCTAGCCCCAAAGTAAGTTCGAGACTTGTGTTATGGGATACTAACTCAACGATACTATATTTTATAATAAATACATATATAGATAAAGGTCTAAGACCCGGGCCAATCAGTAAAAGATCATTTTCCATCATGACCCGATCAGGGATCGAACCCGGATCTCTCGTTTCAGAGGCAAGCACTTTACCACTGCGCCACCGAGATCGGTCGCTTGCTTCACTGAACTCAATTTTTGTAACTCATATTTCTGATTAATATCTATCAAATATATAGATGTAGTGAATTACCATAATTTAATTAATCAATGATTATTTTGAATCAAATTATGGCCAATTAAAAATATTAAGATGTCATGAGAAAAAGTTAGAAGGTGGATTAAAATCTTAATTTAAAACGACATTTTATTAGTTAATGATTTATTTAAAAAATTATTAAAAAAATTGTGTACAGATAGATACGGATAAAGCCAATAGGAGCCTATTTTTTACACAAAATTGTGACAGTAGTGACTATTTCATGCCAAAATGCAACGGTAAAGCCAACAGGAGCCTATTTTTTACATAAAATTGTGACAATAGTGACTATTTCACGCCAAAATATAACGGATTTCGATGAGGAGAATACTCTGGGTGCAGTACTTTCATACCAAAATCTCTAAATTCTGTTCATATTCATATCATAACCGTTGGGCCAATTTAAGTGAAACCTGGAATAGAAATAGATAATTATTTGAAATCATACATAGGCTACCGCGAGCGAAGCTGCGAGCACCAGCTAATCTTATAAAAATATTTTTTTTACCCAAAGAACCTCTGCTTTATACTATAATTTATTCCGTCTAAGACTGGCCAGAGGGGGTGCGGGGCGCCCGGGGCCGGCGATGAAAAA
Organism: Plodia interpunctella; assembly: GCF_027563975.2. Taxonomy (NCBI): domain Eukaryota; kingdom Metazoa; phylum Arthropoda; class Insecta; order Lepidoptera; family Pyralidae; genus Plodia; species Plodia interpunctella. The sequence continues at coordinate 11,739,935 of NC_071294.1, forward strand.
TGTTGCAATTAGCTTCGCAGACAGTGAAAAACAAGTGCGCTCCATCTAGCGACGCCAGTCGATACTGATGGAAGGGGCCCTACCACTGGTTCATATAATTTATATTATTTTTTTTTTTTTAAAAATACCAACAGCTTGTGGAAAAGTCTCTTTTCTGAGCGTTTTCTCGGTATCTTCATTAGCATTTGAACGTCGAAGCCGTTCGTCAGAGACTGCTTGCGTGGAAAAGTAATTTTGTTAATACAACTACTTTATCACCTAAGTAATTTTGCCATTTTGCTATCAATTATTGAAATGGAGAAGTCCATTTCAGTAATTTATACATCATTGTGCAGGTTTCCTCACGATGTATCATGCAGCGGGAGCGGGTTGTTATGCCCGACCGCCATAATCGGAAGATCTTCTCGACAAACCAAGTATGTGCGTGGGGACGCCACATTTTACTTCAAGGGAAGCAAACGGTCTAACAACTGCAATAAATGAGTCAGATGAATATACAATCTCATGTCACACGAGTAGTATTTTTCGATCAGAGTCGTGCGTTTGACCACTGGCCATCACCGCATCATTATTTAGAAAACAATTTGTGAATTGGATTACTTACAGCGGACCCTGAGCACCGACGCTTAACATCTGAAAACTAACTAACCGGGAAAACGGTCAGATAAGAGAGTGCGGGTTAGATTATTTATAGACTAACTTTCTTTAAGTTGTTATTTAAACGCATTGTCAATTTAGTCCCCATCTCCCCTCAGTAAAAGCTTCTTAATACAGTAAGTACATTCACCTTACCCTAGTAATGACATGCTAATTTACCCCTCAACAATGTGGTGGTGCAATGTCCTGGCAGTCGAGCTAAGGGGCGCGGATTTGGTGTCCATATGTAAATTACGTGGACAAATTAAAAATATAGGGCATTTAGAAGATAGGATTTATTTCACTTCTTGTGAAATAAAGTCAGAGTTAGATAAACAATTTTGAGGATTTTTTTATTTGTTATTTATTTCTTTTTGATGACATCTTGATTGATCTTCGTGGGTTTCATTGGACAGTAGTCAGGAGTTGATAAAAAATGATTTTATGTCAGGAATCATAAAATCATTTTTTAAAAGACCCTACGAATGAGTTTGATTTTATATTTAAAGTAGAGTCTACCTTAAATATCAGTAAGAACATACATTTTATTTACAAGAAAAAGTAATAAACGTGATTGCTTCTTACATCTCCCTAACACAGGACACACAACTATCAGATAACGGTGGACCACTCCAATCAATCTTTAATTTCGCTAGTAATAAATCAATAAATTCGCCATTAATTTCGCGTACCGCTCCATCTTGGAGGTTGTTAAATAATGGACAGCCATCAGGTTTCATTAACGTGAGGGCGCCACAGGCGGCCGGCGGCCGGGCGCCTGCAAAAATCAATACTTACGACAACACCCGAACCGATCCGAAACGCTCCGGACTTAGCCGATCATTCCCGAACGCGCGCCGCACATGTCAAATGTCACCGTGATAGTCCCACAGCCTTCAGGCCTCCCTGAAAACCGTGAAAAATAAGATAAAAGTGCATTTCGATTCGGTAAAGTGATAAACTTTGCTGTAGTGTGCTTGTGTAGAGTGATTTTTGCCCGTGATAACTGTAAATTGGACTTGTGTGTTGTGTAAGTATTGCGCTTTGTGACAGAGATATTGATAGTTTTTTAACATTACATGAAACTTCTAAATTCTGTACTTGTAGATAACAATAAAATGACGTTATTTCTTCATGAAAATAGTTGGATAAAACGTTGATTCAGAACAAAATATTCGATTCAGTGGTCCATTGACAGCATCCAAGTGCTATCACTTTGCTTTGAAATTTTCTTTTTTGTGATAAAAATTTGACATTATTGATAAAGCTTTGTTTTATTGTGTATTTAATGTAGCTTATTTATAAAAAGGGAGAACTGTGAAAGATTTTAATAGAATTACAGGATAGCCTTCAGTGCGCATGTCCTGATAACGACCTGCTCTGCGTCATGTCATGTTTTCGTCTGTAATTTTCTATTTTGGGCATGTTTTTATCAATAAGTTCATTATGAAGAGATTTTACATGCTTGAGATGGCACTCTTTACTTATAATTCGGTATTATTTATTTTATTAGGTATTTACTATATTATTCGATTTGCATTTTTTTTACACTGAAAGGTATAATGGTGGTTTAATTTTAAACAGTTCTTTGAATTTTCCTCGTTAGATAAAGGTATGCATCAAATTCCAGAAATATATATGAGATCTGAAAAAGTGCATAAGATGTGACCTTGGCCTATCTGTGCATGTAACTACTGCAGTTGCGGCAACCATTTTCACTTGAACCCTACCTAATAGTAACTTACCTGTTAACACTTCATTTAGTAGTGAAAAGAGGGGGGCGGAGTAGGTCTCTGTTGGTTGGTCGGTCTAATGTCAAAGTGACAGATGAAGCGTGATGATTTGAAAATAGAATCTTGGGGATTCTTTATATAGAGTTTTCAATGACGTTGGTATTTTGCTTACGTGAGTGCTCTGAGCATGTAAGTACTTACCCTAGTGTATATGTAAAACCTACGTTTTATTATAAGTATCTTATCTTGTTAGATTACTTTTAGTATGTTTGAATATGATGAGTACTTGAGTGATTGCTTTTCTCAAGCTACAAATAACTATGGATAATTTTTGTTATTATTAAAATATTCAAGCCGGACCACTGTGCTTCCAAGTATTCCTTCACCGCTCCTCAAATTGTTAAACAAAACTTTCACGTTACTAGAAGTGAATGTTAAATTGATATTTATTATATTTAACAAATGGCTGACGACACTTACTGGTCATCGGACCGCGACCCCGAGGTTAACGGCGCGTTTGAAAGTTGTTTACTTGATCGTGTGTAGGTATGTTTGTGCGATATGATCTCAAAAAGCTCTTATTACAAATAGACATGTGAATTTATTGGACAAATAGCTGATTTATTATTTTTGTGACTAAATTTGTGTAGGTAATTTTGAGTTTAACTTAACAATAATTTCCATATTCCACCTTTTCATTTAATTTCAAATAACTAAATAAAATATTAGGTTTATCGTATCATATTTATTTATCTCTTTTTATTATCCAGCTAATGCTTCTTTTTTCCATTTTCTTTCGCGGGTCTACTAGAAGACATTTCTTAAGAAATAAATAACACCCTTGTACTTCGTTTTCTATATGTAAGTGTTATAATCACACTGTTATGTTGTGTGCACAAATTAATAAATAAAAATTGCTCAATAAAGATTTACCCCCAAAAATATAATGAAATTGTTCCAGCGCGGCGCGTGAGCCGTGCCTGGCATGCGCCGGCGGCGCTAAGTGATGAGCGCGGCGCGCGCGCCTGAGCCCCGCGACCCACCGCGCCAGCCGCGCCGCTCCCAACCGCACCAGGTAAGTAGGGGCGTAGTTAGGGAGGGGTAGACAGGGAAAACCCTCGATTATATTGTATTTGTCTACCCTGAACTTAGAACCTAAATATTAGTTTCTTCGACGCGTCTTAGAAGCTTGTGCTGTGGCGCTTTTTATATTAAAAGCGCCACAAGCTATGAAACTTATCAGAAATAGTTTAAGAGTAAACGACCGCTTTTCTAGGGGGGCAGATACCTCTTACCGCTACTAGCTTGATACGCGACAAGAGACAATCGGAGGTTACACGTGTTGTACTAATTTGTTAATTTGTTTGGAAATTAATATGGATTGTCAAGATATGATAGACAAGGTTGTGTCAGTTTAGGAACTGGCTCTATGCTAAGGCCGATGTTCAACTGATGGCGCCGGTTGTAGCACATGTGTGCCTGTCTGGGTAATAAACGAGCGCTGATACGTGTGCGGCGCCCCTATATATCTAGTGCATGGATGCCCTTAACGCCGGCATTGTATAAAATTTTAGTTTACACTGTCAGGAATGTCTTTCATGATAGAGCATAGATTTTATTGTATGAGTGATCTACCAGCCTAAACAACAGCAACAACAACAACCTAAACAAATTCGACTGTGAGAGGAAAATAAATTACCACAATGCAATCCTGTGTATCCTACTTATTCCCAGTGGAACCAGTAAAATTTTCTAACGTAACGTTAACGTTAGTATGTCTAGATACTTTTTCCCACGAACGAAAGGAAATACTTATACCTTTTGTGAGACAATACCAACATGGTAATTGATCATCTACCTAATAGCGACTATCTGCTACGAAAAGTCGTAGTAAATTCGTAGCAGATAAACGTGTCGTAGCAAAATCTCGTAGGTCGGTGAGAATGACATCACAAATTCGCTATTCGTATCATTTTTGTAGCTAAGTACATTAAGTGTTGCAATAACTATACATAGTTTTATGTAAAGTGGTAACTCATTTTAATAAATTTATATGAAAAAACCAAAACGTATCCAATTTAGTTATAATTACCCAGTTACATGAACTTGTTCTCATTTGTGTCAAGTGCAGTACCACAAAAATGTCAAAAAATAATTTGGTACTACGAAGTACCTGCTAATTCCATGGTCAAAACTTTATCCTTGTTGTCATTGATTATGAGACGTACCGATATTGTAATCAATTCTAATAAAATATATATAACTTAGCCACATATGACGTGGCTGGAAAAACCGTGATGTCTGTCTTTATATTAACCAGATCAATGTTGGTACATTGCGTTACTAATTCCACTTAGGTGTGAATATTATTTATCTTAATGATAGCACGGAGATTTCTGTGTCATCATAAAATCTACTTTATTAATAGATTAATTTATTTTTATAATTTTGCTTCATTTACTTATGCTTTTTTGGTAAACGTACAACAGGCGGACTTAATGCTAAAGGCATCAACGGTCAAGCTTATTTATCTTTAAGATAATCGTTATTTTTATAATAGTACTTGATTTTTTTAAATAATTGTTTTAAAATTTAAAAAAACTTAAAAACGGTTTATTAGATAATAATTTAGGGATTGTACTTCATACACAGAACAGACAGAAATCGAACATTGATCTCTATATTATATTATCAAAGCAAAATTTTGATATTCATAGCGCAAATAGTAAAAACTGGATGGACTTAAACTCTTTTTACGTCAAAATAAATTCACTATTAATTAACGTATTTGTTAAATCACAAAGAAAGTAACTATTTGAGTTGAAAACGTAGGGTTTTTTATATGTAATTTGTGACTCAGCAAGCGTTAATAATGAAATCGTCCGGCAATTATTCGATAATTCTCTATGATTTTGGACAGTACCGTGGTTGTTCAGTGAATGTACCTACATCGCCATTATCTTTTCGCGGTATTTATTTAATTGTTTGACATTCGCAAATTGCGGGCAAGCCTTCAAAGCAATTAATTTCCACCATTTGACAACAAAAACATATTATTACTTGATTTGATTTTATATAGAAAAAAGAAAAATAACAAAATTTTATAATTTTATTCAAATAAATATCGGAAAACGTAAATACCTCTAAATTAACATATGTTATAACATAATATTATATTTAATTTACGGAAATTTTAAGATTGGTGATTTTTGTACTGTATTACTTGTATTTTGTATAATTTATTTTTAGTTAATACATTTTTATATTTAAAAAAAACATGGGTAAAAGCTGAATTATCTTATTGTTATATTCTAAAACAAAAATACAAACATATGTTCATATATATGACTATTGTTAATCAAATTCCACTAATTAAAGAACACAGAGACTGGTGTCGCGTGCTTTTCTCAATTCTATTCGAGTGAGGTCATTCGATTCTTAGAAAGTCTATGGACATTAATTCCGCAAATGTAAAGAGGCTATTTTATTTATATCTCTATAACTGAGAATGTGGGTGTATAATAACAAGTAATAAACGTTTATCAAAGGTTGACATAAAAACCTTTCTACAGCGTGCCTACTACGAGGAGATAAGGTACTGCGCGACGAAACGAGTTCGTATCGTGTTTCGTGGGATATAAAAATGTGTTAAATTAAGTATTGATAAAAATGTTTGCGTATAAAGATTAGACTCCGCTCGTATTACTGTTTTCATTGCGCAAATGATGTGAGAGGGGATTTTCCCATATGGTTTGATTGAGGAGATTTACATAACTATTATGAGTGTGTGATTTGATCAAATATGTATGACTTTGGACATTATTTCAACTAAAAAAATATATTTACGAATTGAAATTATTTTCAAGAACTAGATTTGAATGCTTCCCTCGGGAAAAATATATTTGTTGCGAATACCGATTTTCTTGTAAGTTGTTATATTTTCAAATTGGATCTCTGAATCATTTTATGCCATTTTGATTGCTCTTCAAGAAGAAGAAAAACGGACGGCATAAACGTTATAAACGTGACGTCGCTCGACGTTTTCGTTTCGGAGTAATGCCCTGATATTAACATATTCGCGCCTTCTTATCAACGAAAGGTTGCCTCGCGTCGGATTAAGATTTGTGGTTCCATTTTTTATCACGTCTCATTCAGATGGCCCTATAATCAGTCTTGCTATAATTTCACTTTTTCTAATTAATTGGTTTATTTTTGTTGGGGAAAAGCTAAGTGTGATTTACGATAGAATTTCGCGAGATATTATCAAGACGTCCGCCGTCTTGAGGATATGCGAGTGATTTTAATTTATTTATCTAACAAGTTGTATGTTTTATGGAATTTTGTTGTGTTTCATTTCATGTTCTTATGATTTTGTTACTCTAGTGTGAATTGTAGTATTTTATTTTATACATTGAGGTAACAAACTGTAGAGCTCACAGACAATTGAGTTAAGGTGGGAGCATATCGATATTCGAATAGTGGATTCATGTGGTACAACTAAATGAACTCACTCTCTCATTACCGCGTGTTCCCGGTTTCATTCGGAGCTGTGAAGCCCCAAAGCCCAGAGTTAGCGTAAAAAAAATGCCATTGTAAATCCATATAAATGTGGAAGATTTGGCTATGATTTTACTGGCCGCTCGTGTGACGTGAACACTCTTAGGGAATTCTTTCGTTGCCTATCAGCTGTTAAGGCTTAGTCGCTTCGTACGACACCCACGGGAGGAGTCCTATTCCAGGGCGGAACCACACGCCACACACCAATTATGAACTATTGATTTTTTTTTACCACGGTTTCGTTTGCGTGTAAGTATTTCACACGGGAATATTGCTTTGATGTTGGATGGAAGATAGCTACATGCTACCTTCTCCGTACTTCTTACTATATGTATGCAAGATATCCAAAAAAAATTGTTCAGTAAATAGATATATTAGCGTGAAGAGGTAAAAAACCAACTTACTTTAATATTCATAATATTAATTAGGTGTGCTTAGGATAATCCAATTTAAAGAAAAAACAATACAGAAAAATGTAAGAAACAAGTATAAAAGTTTCACATGCTTTATGCGTAAGAGCAACGTGCTATACGAATAATTATGAGCTTATGTTTTATCCAAAAACGTAAAAAGTCCTGTTATAATTTACATACTAAAATTTCCATTCGGTTTTGCATATTCAAACGTTACAGTTCCAAAGAACAGTTCATTCATTATAATCCGATTTGTGGTTCGAACGTGATGATGAATGAATGATAAGTGGGTCCCCCCCCCCCTCCTTCGTGACGAATGATCATTTGGGGGCGTGGCCTGCGCCTGAGCATTGTTGAGCGCTAATATGAGTAGCTGTTATATTATGTGGCGATATATTTATGTACGAATGTGTGAAGCTGAATTCAACATAGTGTATATGTCAATATATTCAAGTCAATTAAGTATGTATAGTATAAATAAATATATAAAAATAATTATTGCAATAAAATGATGGCACATTTAGAAAAGTCGTACTCCGTTGCTTCGACGCCAGTCGATAGACAACGCAGAAATTGTATGAAGTTTCGACGTAGAACGTAACGGATCTTCAACGTGTTGTGTCATCTCAACGGCGCACCACTGAGCAATGGGGCATGGCTCTGAGTCTTAACGTATGAAAACATCCAACTGCGAACTGTGCTTACTAACCCCTACTTAATAAATAATTTCAAAGTTTACTTCTATTTAAAAATACGTATTACGTAGATATTTAGTTAGATATCAAGCAACAGCAGACAAAGCATAATAATCTGACAATTCTCGAGTTAGATTCCTGGAGTTATCGCGAAATCGTCGGCTTTTTGCGTGTGTTACGTAAGAATAGCGAACATAACTGTGCCGGGAACCGAACCTGCATACCGCGCCGCCGCATAATTCAGTAGCTTCGCAGAACCAAACATTGATCTTTGAAAATGTAGATTCACACGTGTGCCACGTGTGAATTCAAATTCAAATCATTTATTCAGAAATTAGTGGCACTTTTTCACGTCAATTTAAATAGTTATATTAAATAGTTTAATAGTCTCACAAGCTACAAACTACTGGAATTGAATATACCTAATATATAAGTGAAGTATCCTTTACGCGTATACGCGGCTGCATTCTTATACGTGACATAACATATACATACAGCCCTCGTCTTATGTAAACCAGCAAATTATGTAGGGAACAAATGTCTGTGGTGATTTTCTCGCTGCGGCCGCGATATCATTATAATTTTCCAAATCTTAACAAAGTTAAGAATTAAATTTTCTATCTGACTTTAAGATAATTATACTATACTGTGGTAAGTGTATTTTTATGAATGACTGGAAATGATTCCTTCCTTAAGAAAATTGACGGATCGTAATGACACCGCGGCCGCAGCGGTCGCAACGCTCTGCAAACCATCCTATGCCACTTCTATTTAGTCTGGTCTTAGTTTGATGTCGTCAAAGATGATATGCGTGCCAATGATCCGATAACTAGGGATGCCGAAGATCGTGCGAAGCGAAGGAGAAAAAGTAGAAAAGCGGCTCCAATGCTCAGGTGAGAGAGTGAGAGTGTAAAATAATTTGGAGAAAAATTTGCGATTGGGCGCGGCTCCGTCCGCGGCAATAAATAACCTATGTCACTGTCCACCCTTCCAACTATCTCCACAAAAAAAGTATGGATTTATATATGTTAATAAAATTGTATCTATATGGGCGACAGAAAAACCTCAGAGTGGGGTGTAATTTATATTTATTTTATTGGAATGTTATTTATTTATCATATAGTACCTAATAGTAATTTTATCCGTTTGCGCCAGATGAAACATGGCACATCGTAGAAAAGTCTGCGAATCTATAGACTGCGTAGAACACGGTCATAGACGATAGTAGTAGATCTATAGACGGTCTATTCCGTTGTCTGTGGTCTATTCATATAAGATCAGTGCCACCAAAACAGCCGCAATAAATTCGGGCGCTCATTATGCGGTACTGTCTACATTCTTGTACGGCTCTGACAAAAAGTTCTCTATTGTCTGAGATGAAGGGTGAATGTGGACGGTTACCTTTATTATAGTGTGGGTTGCACCAATCAACTTCGACGTTAACTTTAATCTGTGCAAAATAATGCAAAGTTCGCACATTTTCTCTGTTCGGCGACGGCGGCGTGCAGGTTAAATTTAAAATTTAATCAAATTCGTTTGCCGCAACCGACTCTTATCATTTTTCCGACTAGAGTTACGGCTGTTTTGTACAGTTCTGATGTTTGTGGTCTTTTCCTGTATCTAATTCTGGCGTTTGTAGCATAACATTTTGATGCGTAGTTTGAAACTCAGGCCACAGCAAAGCGCGTGGGCATTCATGATGTTACAGGCCTACGGACAAAGGCGGCGGTGACGAATTCCCATTATACAGCATCCCCCAAATATTATCCCAAACATTGTCAGCGATGAACTATAAATTGGAAACAGATACAGAATCACGCCTACATCATACGCGCGTTACCTAGGATCTTTTACCAAAGTACCCTGTAATGACACTGCCTCTCCCTTCAAACCGGAAAACAACAAGGCGAGCACTGCTTTTTGGTGGCTGAAATATGAGAGTATTTGGGTACCACATTCAGATGACCTTTGAATCAGTTAAGACATCCTTGTCAAGAGAGAAGACTGTTATTGTGTACCGTTAAATCTTCATTCTTTTTTGAACGTATTATTTTCCCATTATTTCAACACATATTATATTCTCAATACATCAATATCAATCACGTGTGGTCACCCGAAGACAATTAAATTCAACCGAAGATTGTGTTTTGACTCACCGGCATTTTTTTGGAGACCATTTAAATGTTTGGACGCTATTAGCAATGCTAGAAGGAAAATTACATTCGTTTCTTACCTCCACCTCGAGTTTTAATTCATTTGCCCATGTATAATTATTGGGTTTTTGTGTGACTAACGGTTACCGAATACTTTTTTGGGTATTGCGAAAACGTGATGTAAACTTCGACTTATTCACGGTTTGTTTAATTCGTGGTCTACATAACATACGTGTATGACTTCAGCTTGGAGAAGCGGCGGTGGTGTAATGGTCAAGACGCCTGCATGTGGACCGAAAGATCCCAGGTTCGAATCCTACTCGTGCCACATGAGTTTGTATACTAATCACATGAGTTTGTTTTCATAGCACCATTCACCACCACTTGCTTCCGGTGAAGGAAAACTTCGTGAGGAAACCTGCACACTGGTTGATTATTATTAACTTGTGTGTGAAATGGGGAAGGCAATGGCAAACCACTCCATTAATAATGCCAAGAAAGTTGTTGTGTGTGTTTCATTCCAAGCACAAAACACTTCACTTTGATCCAAGAATATACAGATCCAGAAGAAGATTATGCAATACCTTGACACATAACACTGCCTTCTTTAGACGTCATTACTGTTTCCTTGCTTCTTACATATAAAATAATATTAACGCCAATTGGATATTTTTCCAAAGTCCACTATTCAAACTTATTTACTTACATTGGACTACTGTGAGACGGAATCTTTGATTACTGTTTTAAACTAAGCAAGTATAGCTTTCATTCCACGTTAATTAAACTTAATTCTACATATAATATACCTACATAGAACATAAGTTTAGTTAAGAACATATCTAATGCAACAAAAGACTGTACTTCTCTTACTGCGGGTGGGTGTCCTGGAGGCCTGAAATACAGGTTTAACCTAGTTTAGGCTCCAGTCTAACTCCCAATACATACTTATGTATTGTGTTGTTGTGGAAAATAAATATTTTTTCATTTCATTTCATTCCACGTAATGACCACGACCCGCAGCCATGAGGAATACGACTATGAAGAAGAAGATGACTTCGGCATATTTTGTATTCGCTATGCTCTTTTTTCACAATACGATAACTTTGTCTCTATATTCTCTGTATGCATTTCTCGTCCGCGCGTGAAGGTTGCATTCTCGACGCCGAAGCCCAAAATTAGTCTATAAAACAAATTTTAAATCTTAAAGGGGCGGCTCGGCTCTGATTTTTGATTTTTGACTGCTGTCTTTGCTTATCGCTGTCAAGACTTTATTTATTTTATTTTATTTATGTATATCCCTTAATCGCCGGGCACGACAAGATAACGATTTCAGTGCATAGGTGAGATGATAATCGTTAGGCAGTATAGGGTTGATTCTATATAGTAATTACTATTACTTTAAAAATCATACTAGACTAGACTTTCCTAGAAGAAGTGTCCACACAAAGACCTTTTGTCTGCTATGACCCTATCAATATCAACAGACACCATTGATCTTTTCAAAGATGGCGGCGCAAGAACCTTTTAAGTTGCGACCATAAAGGTGCCCACACACTGGCTAATGAGCTGTGGAGATTTACGGGCTATAAATAATGTTAGTCGGTAATGACCTTATGCGTATGGTACACGACTTGTGAGTGGAATTGTTGTCATGTGGAGAATAGGAATGGGAGTTAATAGTTGTATGGGTGGAGGTACAGTCAACAGCAAATCTATTACTCGCCATAAAGGTTCATGCAGGGTAATTTAATGTACTGTTCACTGTACAATGCGCGATACCAAAGAGACATGATGACGTATCCATTTTCTTGCCCAGCGCTGTAGAATTATTTTGAATTGAATTTATTTACGTCAGGTCGACACTTTAGAGGTACAAGCATGGAACTTTTTTTAATGTGATGTAGATAACACTGATAATATTCATTCCTAGCGCCCAAACACTTTTATTCGGGCTGAATTCATGAAGCCATTCAGTTTTGGCAAAAAGGTATTTAGTATAGTCAGCCGTGTGGCGTTCGGTTCGTATTTGCCATTGACACAAAAAAGAAAAACACTTTTTTTATTTTAGTAAAATGTTAGTGAACATACCGGAAGCAGGTGGCGGTCGATGAAAATCATTGTACACAAACATACGTCAAAAATACGGAGGAAAATCTAGCACCTATTTATGTCCTGTTGTAACTTTCAGCTTTGATCACAAGTTGCCTAATTTAGAGCCATCGTTCTGTCTCTGAGCATTGTCCCAGCTACTTCCTCAGCTGTTAAACATCGCAGCCCAAAGTCTGCCTTACTGTTTTTTCTTCTCCTATGACATAGTAAGTAACCACCCCTTCATTTTTCAATTATATAAGATATTTGTTAAATGAACATTCGTGCAGCAGCTAGCTGACATACCTACCAACTGGATCTTGATACAATTTCACTAATTGTCCAACTATAAACATCATAGGGAGGTAGTTATAGGTCTCACCTGATTTACCGACCGTCAAGCTCTGATTTACAATTGTCGTAAAACTTATTTTTCTACGATACTCCCCGCAATTGGGTGTCGTAAACGCCTTGCTCGTCTCGTTAATGTGTTTGTTGATGCGATGTAAAAAATTTGATTACTTTCAGCCAATACACTTAATTAAAATTGAGGTTAAATTATTCTACGGCTTGATTTATTGGGATATTCCAAGAAAGACAAAACCTAACAGTGTGTAGACATACAAATTTCTTTCCAAAATGGTAGATATGATGAATGAAGCGGACCTCGAAATATAACCGAAGAATGCACTTAGGTGCTTTGTCTCATCCACACTTTACCTTTTGCAGACAATTGCCACACATCCTCGACAACATCAAGCCAGTGCATGGGTTTATCGATTAGATCGTTTAGAAAGTACTCTTCATAGTCTTATTTCTTCATGGCTGAGGGTCGTGGTAATTACGTGGAATGAAACACAACAAGTTTCTTGGCACTATTAATGGCGTGGTTTGCCATTGCCTTCTCCATTTCATACACAAGTTAATAATGATGTTTTCCTTCACCGGAAGCAAGTGGTGGTTGATGTAAGCTACTATACACGGGTCAGATTGGTATATTGGTACTCATGTGGCACGAGTAGGATTCGAACCTGGGACCATTCGATTCAGAGGCGTTCGTCTTAATCATTACACCACAATTGCTTCGAAAAGTTCATTAACTGGTAAACCAAACCAATGGTCTACATTGTTTGGACAAGTATACTGATCGAGAAAATTGATCGATCGTTCCGGACGGACCATTAACCATCTAGCAGCGGAGGTTTGTACTTTTTAAAAGCTATGGAGCATCACAGATTGTATACTTTTTCTGTCATCCTCTTTCAGCTAAAGGTTGACTGTAAGAGATTGCCATTGTTCCATTAAATATTTGTACTTTTGTTACATTTTATGGGCATAATTAAAATATTTTGTGTGGTACCATAGCGCGGGTTACACTCAGGTGTTCAAACATTTTTAGCAATTAAAGTATGTTTTATAGTGACCTTGAAAGGTGAATAAAATATAATCGAAATACAATTAACTGCACGGGCCGAGACGGTCGTCGAACCCGAGTACCTACAACTTTATGGCCGTATGTCCAAATTGATCGCCGAACCGAGTGCGAAAACACTGAGTCACTACATATCTCATACGAGTAATTTTCGTGATATATTTCCTCAATTCTAAATATTATCTTTAAGGTAAGTACGGTTAGGATTTTCTGAGAAGGTAATGAAAAACCCAGATGTGTGATATCTCGTCCAGCATGGTGACGCTTTGAGATTTAGGCTGAAATAACAGCCGTGCGACCGAGGTCCATATGCCACTAATATTATAAATGCAAAAGTTTTTATTTGAGTTATTTAATCACGTAAAATCTACCGGACGGTTTGCGATGAAATTTATTACACGGGTAGGTTTAGTTACTTTAGATTTTTATGCCGAATTTTAGTTTCCAGACTATAAACCAAATAGCTCATTTGTCTAATTGGGGTCCATTTGTGAACTATATACTAATATTTCTATTCTATGAAATAGATTACAAATGCAACATTATTTTGCAATGTTTGAATGAATTAATGAACATTTATTGCCAAAAATTGAACACCACAACACAAAATAATGATAACAAACATATAAGTAAAAAAAAAATCATACACAAGTAAAAACAAGTGTGTAAGCAGAGTTGTCACGTTGTGCTGTAGGTTCATTTCTGCAATACATACAGCATATGTTGCTGTCACGGGTCACGGGCGAGTGTGGCACATAAAATACATAAATATTATCAGGTCAGTCATGTGGTATATGTATATACATATAATAAACATGAATATGTAATTGACCGAGTGAGCGAAGCGAGCGAGATCCACAATTCCACACTTGGGGCAAAAATACATTTTTTATATGTTTGTCATTTAATAAAGACCTTTTAAGGAATTCAACAAAACTTAATTTAGGTGTTCAATTAAATAAATAAACCCGCGTAAAATGAAACATTACATGCCTATTTCGGGCAGATGCGTAAAAATAAAACCAAAATCAAGTCCACATAGGATTTTTTTGTTTCGCACTGCGGCGGTCAGCACTCCAATCATCTATTAACTTATAAATAACTATATCTCATTAAAATGGTCGGGACCGGTTTAATTAACTTCAAAGGGCCACGTTAAATGTGTCGTGGAGTAATTGCCGACAAATGTAATGCACAAGAGCTTAAAATAAAGTAGAAAAAACGACCAAAATCAACGTAGGTATACGACGGCGCGTCCTAATGTTTAAATTTTTGGGTTTTTGGTAATTTAGGTTGTATAAAATGAATCGTTTTTGCAATATTTAATGTTTTATCACTAAGTAGTGCTTAGGCATATAGCTTTATTTTAGGCACTTTTGACCAAATCGGTCGACAGTCATTAAATTAATATCATAAAATCGAGTAGCAACAAGTCCAAAGTATAAAAACGATGTAATAATAAAAAGGCAATTTCGAATTTTAAAACAAGAACGTCGTCAAGAAAAAACAGAAAAAACGTTGTGACGGGAGCTGACGGGATGCGTAGAATCCGGGAGCGGCGCGTGCGCAACGGGATTGTGCGTAAACGCAGGACTGGGCGAGGTTTTGAATGGGATATATCAGACAAATTGTTTTTTTTTTTTGTAGTGAAAACCTTGCTCGCGGCAATCTTTAGACGTTTGTGGATAGGTTAGTAATTCAAATACAATTTTTCTAATTCAAAGTTCTTTTTTCAACTTAGGATGATATAATACATCCCTAGCCTTGAGCTTAGTTCGCCATTTTCATTTTTTATAATAAAATTAAATACTTAAATAAAAATCACTTAATGACTTTTTTTACTTAAATAAAACAAATTTACTAAAAACAAAGTCTACTGCTACTTAGAAAAACAACATTCCTATATAAATAGCTATTGAATACAGCAATGGAATTAGCAATTTAATTTGAATATTTTTATGTACTTATTGTTGCAATAAACAAAATGGCGGCAGGTGTGGCGAATTTTTAGGATGTATAAATCTCTGTGAATATAATAATAAAAATAAATAAGAGGGCACACAACTGTTCAGTTTATAACTATGAATTATTCATAAGTATTGAAGCCACAGGTCGATATTGGTAACAAATGTTTGGCGATGTTCGAACCAACATCGTAATGTTTGATCTGATATTAATTTTAAGTAGGTAAGGTAAGGAAATCAACGTTTAAACTCTCATTATTGTAGCACGTTCTGCACGTGTGTGCTGAATTGTAATAGTATTTGTTTGAATATTTTCAGATTTTATTACATAAGCTTAGGACGTTAATAAGTTTTAAATAACAAAATCCTTACATTCTAAAGCAAAGTTCTCTACCGCCTATGTCTGTCTGTCTGTTGGCGACAAACTCAAGAGTTACTGCACGGATTTTCATGCCGTTTTCACCAATACATAGTGTGGTTCCCTAGGAAGGTTTAGGGGTATTATTTATTCTGTTTTTACTCGAGCGAAGACGCGACTTGCCGCTAGATATTATATAATATTTGTTATTTGCAGCTTTAGATTTTAGCCATTAAGATACATTGATTTCAACGTTAATTGCGTCTAGAAAGTAAATTTTAAATTATTTTCATGTTGGTTACCAATATTTGCGGCTTCTTACACCATGACAACAAAAGAAATTCCATACTCGACGCGACGATAGCCTATAAATATAAATGCAAAATACTTTTATCTAAACGTACTGTATTTTTATTCAAATGTTTAAAACTGTTTGGCTTTTATTGGCATCACCGTTACAAGATACTTGTCGTCAACAACCACCTTACTTTGGTACTAGCCAAATCACGTTTTCGAGTACCAAGATTGAATGGCAGATACGCTCATTACCATAAACGTGGACAATTTTCGAAGTTCATCTAAAATGTTGTTATTTGATAGAAATTTCTCTGTTGCCTAACGGTTTCTTTCTCAGAATAGACGCCCCGCTGGTTATTTTAATGTGTGTTACAATTCAGTGTCATGGAATATAAAAATAAGGAGAATGTTGTTCAAATGGCTATTGTCAATCCATGTCAAAAATTCATAATAGATAGTAACACAATTTTTAATTTTATTATCGGCAATCAGTTAAGAAAATTCTGTTCTCACTATTAAATCAGTATATTTTAATAACATTTTCGTTATGTCTGTGAGATTGTTCTTCTATTAAACAGGTTTTCCTCATGGATCAAGTTATAACACGGGATTTTTCGAATAAATAAATATTTTAGGACAAATCACACAGATTGAGCTAGCCCAAAAGTAAGTTCGAGACTTGTGTTATGGGATACTAACTCAACGATACTATATTTTATAATAAATACATATATAGATAAACATCCAAGACCCGGGCCAATCAGAAAAATATCATTTTCCATCATGACCCGACCGGGGATCGAATCCGGGACCTCTCGGTTCAGTGGAAAGAACCTTACCACTGCGCCACTGAGGTCATCAAGCCTTCGTTTAAGGTCGTCGAAGGGTCAAGCCTTGAATTCATAGATATTTTTTGAACATACGTAGATAACTAGCCATCGATATCAATTTGAATAATAAAGTCTTCTTAAAAAATATACGCGAAACTCCGCCAAAATAAAATCCCACCACATGCTCTGGACACGTGCTTATTCGCCAAAAACTGTTCTGGAAGTGGGTCAGATTGCCCTTGACTTTCAGGTTTTGTGTCCACGGGCAAACACATGATTGCAAGTGGACCTTTTTCAAAATGACCAGTTATTATAGCCTTTATTTTAGCCCTTTTTAAAAATGCCCATGTTGAGCTGTTGTTCTTGCTACTTCTACTTCGTACTAATATAAAAAATGCGAAAGTTTGTGAGGATGTATCGTGTGAACAGAGACAAACTTATATTACTATAACCTCTACGATATACTATTCCCTCTCTCACCCGCATACCCGGCTTAAATAGCATTTGAAGGTTCGGCTGTGATTTTACTACCGGTCACCGTCAATGGGAATGCTATTGTCGCCTATCAAGTACCTAAACTGTGTCCATTAATCGTACGATATACAAGAGATGATGTGAACTGGTGCTATTTTAGGGTAGAACCACACGCCAATCAATTTACTTATTTTAATGGGCTGAAACCGGGTGTGTAGTAAAAGTCCAGCTTTAGCTGTGCGCTTGCGCATGCCTGCAGGAGCAAAAAGAGTGCCCGCCGTCGCCGTGGCCTTGGGCAGTAACAAATGCAGTGTCTGGGTTGCCAGTGTTGTGAAATTTAAATAAGGAACATTTTTCAAGCTCTGAACATTTTGGCCAGATAACCGAATTTAATTTCAATAATTCTTTTTTTAGAGTTTATGTAGTGTGTTATGTTATACTCTTTTGTCGACTATTTCGTGACGTTTTGTCAGTGAAGACAGTATCTGTACACAAATTGCTTACAGCACATGGTCTTGCCATTATATATGATGGCATGTGCTCTTCATTTGAATGAATTTGATAGTCCGCCATGTTTTTATTACCTGAAAATTTTTCAAATTAAATATAGTTCATCCGGATCCTGGGCAAACCTTCGTCCTGGCCACACCGACACACAGAGGTCACCCTGGGCGGCACACGATAATTGTTATTATTACCGGCCTCATGCGCAGGCGCCGCCGGCAGGTGCGAGAGATTGCGCACGAGCCTTGAATACATACTTTTTTGTTGCCAATTTTTCCTGTGATTTACTAAATCTTGGGTTACGTACAGGATTTTGTAGTAGGTACTCAGAATACATACAGGTTTTAGATTCAGTTTCAGCACAGTATCACGTCTATGTCTCTTACGGGGTAGACAGAGCCGGGCGACTGATCGAGCTTCTTGATGGAATTGATATTAAATAGTGATAGGCTTAACGCATATGAGAGGATCTTCAGTTAATAGCCCTTTCTCGTACAATCTGCGCGGGAGTAGAAGCAGCTAGTGCGTTATATGTTTTTCTTTCGCTCTCTGACCAGCATGGAGCTCTGGAAGATTCACATTTTTATAATAACCTTGAAATACGATCTCATGGATGTTTCTATTAATATTGATTTTTTTGGTAAGTCAATGGAACTAGTAGCAGCTCTCTTGGCAGACCGAATGTGCAATCAGTACGTCAGTGCAGCGGTATTTGCGCGCGCTGGGAATCGAACTCAGGACCTCCAGATAGCGGACCGACGTGGGGACCATTACGCCACGGAGGTTATGATGATGCAATGATAATCTTCGTGTAATATGATTAACGTGGAAAATCGCAACTCTTTTGGACATGAGGAAGTAGGTGTTTAAGTTGCAAGATTTGATTACAGACAGACATACATCAGGACAGGTGAGACTAGAGATAAAAGCTTGTAAACTTATCCCTGTATACTTTAAAGACACTCGTATCTCATGTATAGTCAACAGCACATCAACCTACCCAAATTCATACGGGGTAACTTGATGTGCTGTTGACTGTACCACTCCCATTATAAAAAAAAGCTAGTGTCATATAGCGTTTCTATAGCAATAAAAGTTTTAACACGCTATAAGCTAAATACTGTAATGGTGCACTAAACATAATTCCTTTCATATGGTATTAGACGCGTCGTAAAATATACGTCTCATAGAAACGGTACACCGAACGGTAGCCATTCGGTTTTATAATTCGATATGTATTGTGAAATTATGGTTGGGTCATTAGAATTGCTTGAATAAATGAGTTGGTTTTGAGAACGTTTTTTTTATCATTGTCCAATCCTAATCGTAACTAATATTATAAATGCGAATGTAAGTTTGTTTGTTACATCTTGACGCTCTATCTACTCAACCAATCTTCTTTGATTTTGCATACAGTTTGAAGTATGGAGAAGGACATAGGGTACCTTTCATCCCGTAAAAATAACTGCTCGCGTGGGAAATCACGCGAGCGAAGGCGCGGACAAGCTAGTTTTTGTATAACGCGCTCTTGGACTAAAGTTATGTGATAAGTATATTTAGTAAAATATTTATGACGCCGACCACACATTGTCGCCGAACTCAAGTCAGATGTCGACGCGAATGCGTGATCATTGCGTAGTTTTTGTGAGACGTTTTTATGTACCGCGATGTAAAACCAGCGATGTATGCTGAATCAGCTATAATGTATAGTCGACATAAGATTCACAAATGCAAAATTAAGCTTAACTTTGGAATAATATGCGTTACGTTTTTTCCTTCTGTACTTAATAGTAAGGTCCGTTTTGCTACAGACGGATATTTAATTCATTTGGTGTTTGGAAAGTAAACAATCCCAAAGATGGGTCGATACGGAGTACCTGCAAGTGAGTGCATGCGTGGATGTCAGGTAGTAGAGTCTGTATTAAAATATAAAATGAACTGTTGTGTAAAAGTAGAATTGATTAAAATCAAAATCACAGCAGAGTATTCAAATTTAATTCGCTGACCTCGGGCTTCGCGGCTAAACAGCCCCGAAAACTGGTAACACGCGAAGGTGGAAGAGAGAGAGAGAAGGAGACAGTCGGCTTGTCCCTAAAACATTGTAGTTGACTGTCGTAATTTTTCATTGTTTTGTATCCTCTTTACGATCCACTCACTGGGCTATATCCACCCGTCTTATCCTTATGTGGTCGTCCAAATCAAAAGGGACCTTATGTCGCCCGGCACTTATGCCATTATTGCCATTGTTTTGTATTCGAACAACGGCAATAAAGACCGAAGTGCCTGCCGCCATAGGGTCCCTTTTGATTTGGACGGCTACATATGTTCTCTTCAGTATTAAAACATCGACACTTAAAAATCGTTTGTAGTTACACACCAAAAATTATGATTTCTGTGTGTTAAGTACTACTATGTATTGGGTTTCATAGGTTATGAGCGAGCACTGTCCCGGTAAGGCGTAGGTTCGATTATAGAATTGTTTCATCTCAATAAAAACTCTTAATGAAAAAGCGCACGCATGCACGCGTCTCCGTTTCGCCCGCCTCGGACCCACGCTGATATCCTTCCTTGATAAAAATGTTATTAAATTGTTTTATTCCTACTTCCTAATGTTGATTGAATTTTTTTTCAATTGTCATATTAAACGAAATTCAAATTTAAAACAAATTATTTCCTTACTATTAATAATTTCTAATTTACACAATATATAATGACATTGTGTAAGCGGGAGGCATTATAATTAACTCACGGAAGTATCAAAAATTTACTTAGGTAATTTACTAAATATGCCTAAGATATGTTTTTAAAGCTTCAAATATGAGTTGGGCTATATTGGACATGTAAAAATATTTCATCCCATAATCAACTAACATAACAAACTACCCAAAAAGTGACAAAACGTTATGAATCGTGAAAGAGTCACATTATGATCGCAAAGCGAAATTCTCACGTCCCAGCGACACCTCGATAAATTACCGATATGGCTATATTCCGCAGTTTGCAGTACAATGGAATCCACCTGACTGCGCCCCCCGCCCCGCTCACCGCCCCGCACGGTACGGTTCACAAAAAAATCATATCATATCTCGTTACGATCTACTTTTGTTGCAGTAAATTTCGAGGAGTTTCGAAGATTTGATACGGCATTTTGTGTGATTACTCTTCTTTGTCGAAATTATTTTTTATTATAAGTTTGTTTACGGCCAGTGCATTAATTGTACCCTTTATTGGACAAGAAGATCTCAAATTGAATAAATATTGGGCGCGGGTAAAATTTTCCCTTTTAAAATCTAGGAGTAAAGTTGTAGCCCGCAAGAACATAAAACTGAACGTTTCATTTTCGTATTCCGTATGTTTTATAAATTCATCTTCTAAACCTATAGTTTCCCAAATCTAATTAATAATATAATATGGATTTTAAAAGCGTTTGAAAATAACCTCTACATATTACTTTATGCCGGGCCATAAGACACTGTGTGTGTAATATAAATAAATAAATATAAATATATTAGGACAAATCACACAGATTGAGCTAGCCCCAAAGCAAGTTCGAGACTTGTGTTATGGGATACTAACTCAACGATACTATATTTTATAACAAATACATATATAGATAAACATCCAAGACCCGGGTCAATCAGAAAAAGATAATTTTCCATCATGACCCGACCGGGGGTCGAACCTAAGACCTCTCGGTTCAGTGGCAAGAACTTCACCACTGCGCCACTCGGTGGCGCAGTGGTGAAGTTCGTCATCAAATATGAACAGCTAATGTAGCTAATACATGTAATATTCCCAATTCCGGCCGTAGCATAGCCACGGCACGCAACACCACGTCCACGGTGTAATATAGACACCAAAATATGCCGCATCCATTTCGTATCACTGTTCATAGATCTAACAAGTAATACAGCTTTGGATGCACTTTCGTTTTTATGCAGTCCCCGCATCCACTTAAATCTGACATCACAGCCTACGACCATTTTTTTCTAACGCCATATTCCATTTATCTCTAAAGTCATGATTCCATGCATTGTGCTCGTCGTAAATGCGAAAAAAAAAAGATCACGATCGAGTCGGATCGGAATTAGTGGGTTCCGTATTTGAAACTAATTCATATTATATTTTTCAAACAAATTCTTCGTTGTTGTAAACATTTAGTTTCAATTTTACGAATAGATGGAAAAATGATGGTTTTTTTTTTTAAAAAAACTTGACTTCCGTGACCAAACCTCACCATTCTTGTACTTCTACATTTTACGATCATCCCTTTATTTACATAAAATTTTGTGAGGCGAATATGGTGAGTCAAAGCGACGGGAAACAAAACAATTCTGTTTTTACTAGTTACCACAAGAACCCTAAAACAACTTTGCTTCAAATGATATTGAACGAAAACGCTGGAAGTCATATGCTCAAAAAAGTGTAGATTTGAAAAAAAAAACTTTTTTACTCTTTATAATAGGATTTTGGGATCGGTCGCCCATTGTGCTGCGGTCCTGGTCATTATTGAAGGTTTTTGTTTCGAAATTTAAACTGCTTCTATTTTTCTAAAATATGCATGTGATAGAATATTTTATTTAAAATAAAAATGTTCTTTATTCTGCCAAATATTCAACTATACAAACCAAATATTCAAATATTAACATATGTATTATTTATATATTTTACACTACTAATTTTAATTTCTGCAGGTCGCCTCAGCGGCCAGCTTTCGTCATCCAATGTGCATCGCACCTTTTCGTAAATATATCAACCCATCGTGTCTTTGGTCCTCCTTCCTTTCTCTGGATGATAAATGAATGATGGACGAAGATATTTACAGAATAAATATTTACAGATGGTAAGAGAAAGCAAGGAAGACCAAAGACCATGGAATCTAACCCTCAAATGAAGATACTAAATAATGTTGTCTTTGTTTAAAAAATATGCTTTGTATATTTGCTAATATTTAACGCCCATTTACTGATTTTACGTATTCGTGGAAAATTATTAAGTACAATAGAAAATGTTTAGTATTTAAATTTTTTAACCTGACATTATTTAAAATAAAGCAAAATCCGGCAGCACTGTTGTTGTATCTGTAAATTAAATTGTCTGCAATTAAAATATTGATTTGAAAATCTAAATATAAATCTCAATTAAGATTATTCAAGATATTGCACATTTATTAATTTCTTCTCAAGCCCTGCTTTATCTAAACGCCTTATCTAAAATATACATAATGTATATTAATTTAGCTATTAAACTTAATTAAGTTTTTTTCGGAAACTTTTTATCTAACGCCGTTTTTTATGTGGTGACTTTCTTAGACGATTGATGAATTAACTTATATTCGTTAATTAAATGATTTACATTAAATGATTTTAAGATGTTCTCAATTATTTCAATTACATATAGACAAAAAGGAATTACAATAAGGTTTGACTGACATCGATGTTACAACAGAGCGTAAATGTAAATTAGTAGAAGAAAAATACTTGCTAGACATGTGAACTAGAATATTTCACATTGAGACGAATGTTTCAGGTTTGAAAATGTTTTCGTAATGTCGCGCCCAGAATAAATTTTTTTCGTTGCCTCAAAAATGATTACTTATGTCGCGTCCAGAACCCAGTAAATCGAATTCGTTCATATTTCATTATATCATATAGTGTCATATAAAATTCATATAGCAAATGTTGACTGATGGGGACAATATTGTTGAACGCGTTTCTTCTCAGAAGCAGTGATCGTTCCGAAACGCTAGTAGTTCGTTCGTTCTCACAAAAAAAATTAATACTTAATCTGAAGTAATATAAAATTGCCTATGCTAACGGTTAAGAAGATTTTAATGTCAACGGTCGTGCAGTAAAATGCTTAAAAAATGTCTGCTTTCTTTAAATTTATCGCCCTCATTGACCCCCCGATCTCCACCATCAAAACAGCAGATTAATAAGTCAATTATAATCGTGGAAACTTACCAGTACGTGAATTCAATAAAGAATAAAGCACACATCGGTGACACGGCCAAACCGGTATCAAATACATAAATTTGTCTAAAAAAACATGCCATGCCCACACAAGCGAATTGGTTATTATCTCATTCTATACGTACTCAGGCTATACTCGAAAGATTCATTACGCACTTATTGGCTAGAGAGGGAATGACCATTTTTGTTTAGACGACAGTGAGGTGCGCGTATCGATATAATATTATGTCGATACATCAGACATTCTTTCTTCCAGGCAATTATGTCCCACTAGTAGACGAAAGCTGTAATTTCATTCACTATTATTAAATAATTGTATAACCAAGATCTAATCATCAAACTATTCTAAAAGATCTAAAGCTAAGCTGACACGTGTCTTGATTATTATAATACTAAGCTACTGTTATCTTAGAAACACGACAGGAAAAAGAGCAGTTGAAAAACTCTATTATCTTAGCGCTTTCCGTGTGTCCCGCAGCCGTAAAACATTAGAGCCATCCACTAGTGAGCAGTTGATAAACATCAAATCTGATTTCGATTTCCGAAATCTGCAGAGATGGATATTTTACGTTTGCTATCGAATTTTCATACGACTTTCTCTGAGTTCCGATTATCCTAAAGTAGTGTACGATTGAAACTGTGCCAACTTTGTTTTGTTAGATAAGATTTTATTATCGATACCAACAGCCTATCACTAGCCACAAACCAGTTCGCGTGTTAATTGCGGTACCAAATTCGTATCGAAATAATTTGAATATCCGTAATTTATGGCAACTGCGGGCAAACTAAGTATCATCTTTACTTGAGCCAAGAAGGACTGACTCAAAGTTTAGGTATGATAGTCGATGGACCCCACACGGGGTCTTACACATGCAATTTCTGCATGTGTAAGACATCAACAAAATTGACTACCACACTGCGACTGCCATTGTAATGTAATCGTTTTGAAGCTAAAGAAAATTATAGAATTCGCCAGCTGCATCTCTCTCCGCGAAAATTGATAGTCGATCAAGGGAAATTACTATAAACTTACTATACAATTAAATGTGAAATTCTTATACAGCTAAATGTGGCTTTCGAGTTTTGCAATTCTTTGGCATTGTCTACTCCGTAATACGATATATGCTGCGACTTCGTATGACTGAAATTATCTTATGAGTAGGTTGCTCCAGTCAACACATAAACTTTAGCGTGCGTATAAAACAAATGCATGCCATTTTGTCTAAATACGGCGGCGCGCAGGTTAAAGTCAACTTCATAGTCATAGTGACGCGCGGCATCAATTTATTATGAATGCTCGTACCACGATATAAGTTTCAATATCGTATGAATTTGGTTCGAGAGTGAACCTTCTGTAGCTATTATTTTTATTCTATGACATATACAAGTATCGTCTTTACTCGAGTCAACAATCTGTGTTAACGCATACATTATAACAGCTGACATCCAAAATGGAAACACATTTTATTTTATATTTTTATTTTAATGTTAAACTTCAAACGGCCTGAATTAGATAATGCTACTGGCATTTCTGATTACCAGTCGGTAACTTTAGGTTATTTCTGGGAATAGAATTATTTTAATTAGGCGAAAATACAAGATATATATCTCGTAAATTCTTAACAACTTTATGTTGGAATATTAAGATTGTAAACGACGATAAAATTGTAAATATTTGTTTGAGTTAGTGGTACTTAAACCACCAACAGCGAATTAATATACAAATACATCTCATAGTTTGAAACAAACGTTGAACTATTACAACAAAACGCAGAAACGTAAATAGTGTGAAATTGAGAAGAAACAGTAGAGATATAAAAAGGAACGTGCGCCTTTAATACTTGCATATATTTAGTAGGCCAGTCGTCTAGGAAACTTCCTGGCTGAGGATGCAGTCGAGAAAGCGCTTATAAGACAGAGAGAGACAGAATGGTATTTAACAAGCACTCTTGCGTCTTGCATAATTATCTGCGATTTGCCATAGTAAGTTCATTATAGACTGTAATGATATAATTTATGCATATGTTAATGAGTTACGGTCGAATATTGTCCACGAGGCAGTCGTTATACGTAATTTGGTGTCACACAGAACGTTTCGCCAGACATTAGAACCGCACCTAGTGTAATAAAACCCATCATTTCGATATAAATCCGATTAGAAAACTCCAATATAGCCTAAATGATAATGATCTCAATACATACGTAAAAAGATTTCGTTTGATCATATAGCAACTAGCGTGTGAAATTTTGTAGCGTAAGTATGACACAGTAAGGTGTCTGATAATCAAATTTCAATTGCAATATTATATGTTAACTAGCTGCGCCCCGAGGATCCGCTCCCGTGGGAATTTCGGGATAAAAAGTATTCTATGTGCTATTCCAGGATATATTCTACTCGTGTACCAAGTTTTATCGAAATCCGTCGAGTACATTAAGCGTGATTGTGTAACAAACAACTTCACACGAATCTATACATTCGCATTTACAATATTAGTGGGTTACTAATGTTTATTATATATTTTTTGACATGTTTATTGCATATATTTTGACATTTACTTGTAAAACATATACGTGATTTGTGATCTTCAAGTGTCTGAAAGTAACATAGGTAACATATATATGTTAGATTATGGAAATCGAGTATGTCATGCACACTCAAATGGTCGGGAGGTTCCCTCTATTGTGGTTGAGCTTCGCGATGACTGACTCACGCATTTAGAACATGACTTGAAAATGTGCCTGTGAAGGCCTAATTTCTGAATAAAGATTTCATTTTGATTTTGATTTTGTGCAAAGCTTTGTATGCACGTAATACCACTGTCCATTACACTAGATCATAAATTATCGACTATGCACACGCCACGTAAGACGTTATCTGTAATATTTGTGAAAGTTAGTTGGTCTTCTTTAAATTTTGAATACATATAGTTTGAAGTATGGAGATGGAGATAAGATACTGTTCCCGTGGGAATATCACGCGGGCGAAGCCACGGGCAAAATCTAGTAGGTATATAAAACACAGATGACGCAATATCAGTACAATTACTTAACAAGCAGATGCCATAGTCGTATTACAGATTCATCACAAGAATTCGATTTGCATAAAGATCTCTATCGGATCACAAAAAGATGGTCTGTCTGTACGTAGGCGAGCTGCGTTTAATATTCGTGACATTTATGAACATTCCCTAACTGTACATACATACATATTTTTAATACAACATACAAAGCAGTTATTTCTGTGTATTCTGCTAAACGATCAAATTTATAGCTTCTTTTATGGAATGAGTGGGAATCTATTGTGGCTATTGTCTGTTTCTGTGACCTATTTGTTGGCAGATCAGTTTGAATACTTTATACCAATATGTTGAAATACGTCTGATTTAAAATTATATAATTACTAGCTGCGCCCTGGGGCTTTGATCCCGTGAGAATTTCGGGATAAAAATTACCCTATGTGTTATTCTAGTTTACATTCTACCCGAGTACTAAATTTTCGTAATAATCCGTCCATTACATTTTGCCTGAAAGAGTAACAAAGCTACACGCATACATTCTCACAAAATTTCGTATTTATAATACTAGATAAAAGATACCCTACGTGTTAATCCAGGTATAACCCGTATACCAAATTACATAAAATTCAATCCAGTAGATTTCGCGTGAACGAGTAACAAACTAACACACATACATCCTCACAAACATTCGTGTTTATGATATTAGTAGGATTATCATCCATTTCGTGAGGATTAATAGGGGGATGCCATAATATAATGATTTTTAGCAATATGATGACATTTATTAAGTGTGTTTGAATATGTCTAGTAGATTGGCAAATCATTTAATTCTTAAATGGTGTACTTACATTGTTATATTACTGATAAAAAATTATACGTAAATTTATATAAAAAAAAATGGTAAGCCCTTCTGGCACAATAGGGACCAACACTATTTGAATTAGTTTCTTTCGGCATTTCTTCTCAGCAATGGTCGTCCCGAAATGCTAGTAGTTTGTAGCTTTGGTAAACATCATTTAATTTAGAATATGACGTGAAAAAGTGCCTGTGAAGGCCTAATTTCTGAATAAATGATTTGATTTAAAAATCAATGCTAAAAAAGACTAAAACGGAATATCGGACGCCATCGGCGGTCACAATAAGTAGAGTGCGTATATCGGAACACATTTTATAGCCACTAAACAGAAGGGTAGAGTATTTAGAGATTTACAGCGCCGTTACCGATGAGAAACAAACGCTTAAGGGAATCTATGCCGGATAGAATTTACATTTACTAATAGATAGGTATTTTGTTCCTTACCTGTGGTTAAGGAGTATATAAAGTACCTATCTGTATAAATACTAGTTGTTCACTACTAACTTATAACCCCCCGAACACAATAAATCTTTACAAATTTGTGAACATTTCAAAAACTACTTAACCTATTTTATTGCCCCACGAACTTAAAAATCCTACTTAGCTTTTTAATATCATCAAATGAGAAAACAGACAAACATACTTACGTACAAAATTAAATGATATATTTTTGTCCCAACTTGGTGTTACGCGTTCAATCGCTCATTTAGGACGGTGGTGCGTGTATGAGTGACAGCAACTTCTTTTTATACCACTGGGCAAGCAAACAGGCGTGCGGTCCATCTGATGGGAAGTGGTCACCGCGGCCTATGGACGTCTGCAACACCAGGGGTATAACACGCGCGTTGGCTCAGAATAAATTTTTTCACGCCCTTTTTGTAAAACTTTACGTTATGTGGCCTCGTCTCGTTCAGCTTTAGATAAACAATGTTCACATTGATACACAAATTTATAGATACTGAAACGTTGTAATTTGTTGTTGTCTCTCTCTATATTTGCATCTTTGTTATCTGAAAATAAACGATTTTAATTTTTTTTTAGACGAATGCGATTATGCTATACTTCGTAGTATAAAAAAATCATCTTCAAAAAGTTTTAAGGTTGATACTTCGATTCCTGTTTTTTGTAGGTATCTACATAAAAATTATGGTTTTATAAATTATATTTGTTTGTTGATGAGTCGCTATGCTATGTCAACAGTAATTATGATAAAAAAATCTGACTATAAATTCGTATTTTAATTATAACTTCATCAATAGTATTTTTTTATTGTAATTCATTTATAAAGTTTAATCAAATTTAAAATGTCCTCATAATTTTAATATTTTTGTGTCTAATAAAGATATTATTCAACATTATTAATATTAAGGTGAATCTTGTATGCATTGAACATGTTTTTTTTTTCTAATGTAACTGTTAATGATTTTTAGCAGTCATGAATATTCATGACTGCTAAAATGTTAAATCTAGTTTTAGCTGCTTTTAGACGCTACACGATCACACGTTTCGTCTCTTCATTCTGGACAAACTTGATGGGTCATTTCATTTCTTCTATGCATGTTCTATATCTAAGACATTTCTTGAAATCTGCAAGGAGCTTATGGCCAAGTAGAGTTAGTAGTATGGTAACAGTGGTGACTATTAGATAAACTGTGATTGTTTAAGTCACTTCTGTTATATTTGTGACTTTGTTGCTTATTTTTTCCTTTCCCATTTGAAACTGAAGATTATCAAAGCATGATATGTAAATATTTAAAGATATATTCCCCACAATATAGTATCTATCTGGTTCTGAACTCCTTGAAACCCTATCTCAGCTTGTAGCATTGCAAACATAGCACGACACCGCGAGTTTGGTCAATATAATATCGATAAAAACGCCATTTCGTCCAATCATGATGTACATTTAAGTATCATAAGCAGAATTAACCCAGTTAAAGCCCTTAAAATAAGTACGGTTATATTGACACAAACTTGGTCCTTTGACGCCGCCATTCGATTGCAAAGAATATGAAATATCGAAATTCCGATTAAGTTTCGACAGTATCGATATTAAGCGGTAAAATTCAATTCGAAGTGCATTCGGATGGTGAATTGGAAATGTAATCCTATTGATTTTAGTTTAAGATCCGTCGAGCTTCCAAAGTCATCTTTCAATAGATAGGTATCGTATAAAAAATGCAATTATTTCATTCATCAAATAGCTGTCCTGTAGGGCTCCGATCTTTAGGAATTTTAGAAGAAAGCCTATTTCACTTTACATTCTACTCGTGTACGAAATTTCATGGAAATCCGTCCAGTACATTTTGCGTTATTGAGTATCAAACATACCACATGCACACCCAAACATTTGGCTTTTTAATGTTTCTAGGATATGGAAATAATTAGTTTATGGAATGTATTTTGTGAAAAAGAAAATATGATTAAATACAGATTATGTAAGTTTGAATATTCAACTTTAATATAGGTAGTGTCCATTACACATTTGACAAAACAAATGTAAACCTTTACATCCTATCAATTCCCAAAATAAACTTGTATTAGTGAAAAAATATACCTATGAATTGATTCGATGATCTCATAAATTAGGATAGGCGATGTTTTAGTCCACACCGCTGCATCTTATGAATGAATTAGTCATTTATTCATATTTATTCATATTTTTGACTCAAATAAAATTATAGATGATAATTCGACAGAAATGTGTACTGCTCGATATACAAAACTCAAAACAAAGGTAGACTTTTAAGTTTCCTGCACATAAAATGCGTATGCAGCACAAACGCACCTAGGCAGTGTGGTCCATATGATTTCAATCCACATGGAGCACAGACTTTGAGTGTGTTCGCGTCGCTTAGTCGCGCTGCGTCGTCCCCCGTCGACGGATTACCGCAGAAGAACGTAGAAATTGTATATATGCATCTATACATAACAACGGAGCATGTTTGAGTTGCAATGTACTCCGTCGGTAAGTCGCAACGGACATAAGCAATGGGAACATGCGCATATTCGTGCAATGTCGTGCTGCATATGCATTAGGTGTGCACAGGCCTTAAATTTATGTGAGGATTTTTGGGAACATTCTAGCAAATCTTTTGATACCAGCTGTAGAGGTAGTTCTTAGTTTCTAGATTAAAACATTTTATTAGTTAGTAATTAGCTATCAATTACATTTGTTTCCACATAGAATTAGATTAAAACATGATTCAGTAAGTGTGAGTTGTACCGTAAATTTGACGTCGATTTAAACTGGCGCTTCGCTGACGTTTAGACAAAATGAGCCTACTTTGAGTATTTCTGCGCACGTTAAAGTTAACATCAAAGTTGTCGGTGCAATCCACCCTGAGCACCTATTCATTTTTTATATACTATATTCTACTTACGTATACCTAGTATATTAAGTCTTCATGCTAGATTTAGAAAACCTTACCTTATGATTAAATTAACCATATGCTATACTAATAGTATCCCTATAAATAGACACGACACAACCTACCCAAATTGTGATGAACTCGCCATTACACCTAGTAGTCCGTGGTATCCTTGCAAAATTGATCTTTATTTCATAAGTTTTAATGCACAAAATAGCTTGTCGTCGTTAGTTCCTCTGTATTCTAAGGTTATAAGCTCGAAGTGTAGTCGTCTAGAGTTGTCAAAACGTGTGATCGTGGCGCGGTGTGACGTCACGTGGTGCGCAGGGCGCGGGCGGCGAGCGGCGCGGGCGCAGCAAGCGGCCGTCCGGGAGCTCCACCGCGTCCGGGCCCCTGGGCCGCGGGGCTCTGTCCGACCCTGACATCCAGGGCCGGCTCCAGCCTAACCTCGACGCGTTCTGGGTTCGTATCTGTGTGTGGTTGTCGATGTTGTTGGTGATTGGTGTTATTGCATGCTGTTTTGATCTTCTATGAGTGTTTACTTCTACTATGGTTATATTATGTATGGATTCACAGGTCGTTTTTAGGTAAGCATTAAATGAAATTAATAAACTAGTTGTTCGCTACGAACATAATAAATTTTTAGAAAATTGTGAATATTTCAAAAACGGCTTGACCGATTTTATTGCCCCACAAACTTAAAAATTTTATTGGTAGATCGGACCAACGGTTCCAAAGTTATCGCGTTACAAATATACATACATACAAAAAATGTATTTTTGCCTCAAGTTTTGCCCCAAGTAGAATGGTAGACTGGCTCGCTTTGCTCGCTCGGTCACAAAATTTCAATATTTCGACCTTTTTAGAATTTTTTTTCTCTGCGAAATGTGAAATTGTGAGTAGTTTTGAAATAAGCCGGCCCGAAAGTAATGGGTTTCTGGTTATTTTATTGTAAATTACAACGAAGAAACTAAATAGCTACATCTAAAACAGTATTCATCATATTTTTTTACAAGTTAAAGTTATTAAACTAAAATCTCGTACTCAATTCACAATATCTATCGGTTAATGCCACATTTAAAAACATTAAACGTTATAAGAATTTTAACTGTGACCGGTTTACAGACCTCCACACTGGCAAAAGACTCATTACCTCGAAACAACAAATAAACTTTCTCTATAAGCAAATCTAGCTCTTATTCTTGTAGTAATAAGTGCGTCGTATGGCCGTCGATTCGTATAATTTATTGCACATTGCGCGGATGGCCGTTCCCAGACGTTTTTTTAAAATTTAATTCCTATATCGGAATACCGAACGATTTTAATAGAAACCGTTGATATTGTTTATGTCCGAGTACCGACTTTAATGTGGCGCTCAAACTTTATGGAGATTTAAAAAAGAAATATAAAAAATAAAAACATTGAATTTTTTTTTATCTAGTGTTTTTTCTGTGGAAACTGAATTTTATGCTATGTTTTCTTACTTTCATTAAATTACAATTACAAAAGTCGATATCTAATTTTACAGTTATCATTTTCATACACAACGATTAGTTCGTTGTCGATATTCGATTCTGTCTCGACGAAACCTATCAATCAAAGTTCGTAGCATTGCTACGAGCATCTACGCGAGTGCTACGAGTCTCGTAGCACTCACAGTTTGGGAAGCTACGTTTATCGACGCTCGTGTTTTATGGCACATTATGTCATAATAATATTTTTTACTTAGCACATTTGTTTACGTTGTCCGTGTGGGTGCTACACACACATATAGATTTATGTTAGGCGAAACAGAACACATATTTGTGTGTGCATGATGGTCAGCTGTGGGCGTAGTTTTTTTTACATTATTTTCCGTGATTTCTAATAAAATATACCTGAAGATTTGTGTTTCGTTAGTTAACAAATAAATATACATATTATTATCAAAATCTTCGGGTGTTGATTAGTCAATTATTAAGCAGGGATATATATAAAGCCTGGCGCCATTGCTCCGTCGTGTTCCATCTGATCGACGCAGAGCGTTGGCGCTCGGCATCGATTCCCGACGTTGTTTCAACGACAGATGTCAACGCAACGGAGGATGAGCCACGGAGCAACGGGACAGGCATTTAGGCGCAATTAGAATATGTTTCTTATCACTTCAAATGATTTATAAAAGCCCCACTAGACTGTACGTCATGGCAGCTGCAATATTACCTCACGGTCTAAGGTCAAGTAAAACGTGAAACGCTTTATAATTCTTATGTCCTCGGGTCTACCAGATTATCAGTTTATGTGTTTTCACGGTACGATATTGTGTTACACGGTGGGCCAATTTTGGGGTTCGGTCCAGTTTTGGGGAAACCATAATTTATTTTTTCCTAGCTGTATATAGCCCACTATTTATTATTTTTTGCTCAGGCAAGGGACATGATCTATATACGAATGGTAAAATATATGGTATTGGTAGATAGTTGGTTATAATATGACTACATAGTATAGTATAAAACAATGTCGCTTTATCTGTCCCTATATCCCTATGTATGCTTAGTGGTAAGGTTCTTGCCACTGAACCGAGAGGTCCCGGGTTCGATCCCCGGTCGGGTCATGATGGAAAATGATCTTTTCCTGATTGGCCCGGGTCTTGGATGTTTATCTATATATGTATTTGTTATAAAATATAGTATCGTTGAGTTAGTATCCCATAACACAAGTCTCGAACTTACTTTGGGGCTAGCTCAATCTGTGTGATTTGTCCTAATATATTTATTTATATTTATTTATTTATCTTTAAAACTACGCAACGAATTTTGATGCGGGTTTTATTTATATATATAGTTTGATTCCTGAGGAAGGTTTAGGTGTATAATTTATTAAGGTTTTACCCGAGCGAAGCAGGGACGGGCCGCTAGTTATACATAAAAAATAAAATTATTGAATTGTTCAATATCAAAAATGTATAAGTTATGATATTTATATAAGTATATAACCTAAAAAGCTTGCCCGATTCACTCTTGACTAGTATTAAATTTTTTTAAAGTCTGTTCCTTTCGGTTATGGAGACGCCCAATTAGCGTTAGGTTCGCGTTCGGCTTTTGTTACGAGTGATTTATGACTGAATGTACTTGTTTATTTGTACCGCATAATTGTGAACTAAAATTAAACGACCAAGGGCCAACTAAAATTGGATTCGGTCTGATGAAACTAGTTGAGTTTTAGCGATGCGACTGTTTGTTTTCGAGAATCGATTTGAAACGTCTGTTTTGTGGTTTTAGGATTTAATTTATGTATGATGCAAACATATGACCGTGTTGGTTACTCGGTTGTCGTATTTTAGTTGGAATAAAACTAACACATAGAGCAACTAGCCTTAACACATAGTGTAAACTTGTATCATACACGATACAACTGTAGGTATCATGTATGTTGTATTCAAATTCAAAATTCTTTATTCAATTTAGTATGATATATAAAAATTTAGTATGAAAAAAAAATTCTTAAACTAAGTCTACTGCCGGCTTCCAAAGCGCAGGTGAAGAAGAAGCGGCGCAACAAACTTCACCGCAGCCTTTTCTCCAAGGACGTCAATTAACAAGTCTTATACATATATTAAAAATTAGGAGGACGAATTTACATCATTATTAAAAATGTCAAAATTTGAATGAATAAACCTTTGGTTATCCCGTATCCGAGACCATGACGCCGCGAAGCGTTAAAACATATATATTTTTTTAAAACAATGTGATTTTACACCGACCGCCTGCCTGAGCAAACGCTTCGAACGGCACCCTGGGAAGATATAGATTAATCCCATTCTAGGGCGGAACCACACGTCAATATTTACGAGAAACATTGTGCACGAATAAGAAATTTTCCAACTAAATGCATTTGTGTTCGTGATAATAAATACCAAGGAGAAAAACATTTGAGCAATCCCATATTACAGCAACTAGAAGTATTTTCTTTTAATTACAAATAAGCAATAAACTAATACATAACAGATTAATTACCAGATAAAAACGGGAGAGCTACACATAAATTAGAGGAGTATTTTAATTGGAGGACCACACGTGAGACGGATACATAGCATAAATAGTTTGGACCGTGAATGTAAAGTGAGGTTATAAAAATTGCGTTCGATACATACCACTATAGTAATAGTGACATACCGATTTTAATGTTTAATGTGGGATTAGAAAGTTGGATTCAAATTGTTCTAAAGATAATAGTATTAAAATGAAGAACAAACGCAGATAGTTTTGTAGTTTGTGGCCGTTGGTACAGATTTTGTATGATTTTGCCAATTGATACAATACGCAATACCCTAAACTGCTCTAGAATATATTCATCTGCTATGATGTCTTGTGAGGTGACTACGGCATACAAATAGACTGCTAGATATCAACAGCATTCCCAGACAGGGTCAAAAAAAGGCAGCTACACAGCCGAATCTTCAAGAAATTTTAAAGATTTTTTTTACCGATAAATTTTCTTTGTGGAGTCCCTGGTGGCTCATTGCCTAAACTCCTTATCCATCCGTAAGGAAGCCAGCGCCCCAGCAGTGGGGACGTTTAATTGGCTGTTAATGATTGATGATATTTTACGCGAATCCTGGACTTCGGGGCGACTAAGCATAAAACATTCGATGATAAAGGGAGAAACATTTTTTACAGTGCAAAGTTTTTATTCGCCGTGGATACAAACATGTTTTCCCCATTCAAATGTGTTAAGTTTTTACAGTCGATAAAAATGTAGACTATCGAAGTTTCGATATTAATAGCGATTTATGTGGAATTTACTGTTACACTCTTACATTTTATTGTACTGTTTAACAAGGCATTATAGATGCGTACGCGCCGGCCTAATAATGGGCTATAACTAGACGCCCAATAGTTTCGAATGGGGCTTAAACTCAGCGGTTTGAAAATGCCCAGGCTGTTTGCCCATCGAGGAGTTTTATTATAGAACTTTATACTATTCAGTTAATTAGCTGGACGATTAAACATCGATCTGTGTACGATATGAGGAATCTAAGGTGAACGCTGTTTTTAATAGAGTTTAAGATGCGAACTATTTCATGTTGTTGATGGTTCTGTACTTTTTATCTTTATAGTTTTATCGGTATCAAGTATTCCTGCTGGAGCGTATTCTATTTCGTTTTATATATCTCTCTGTGTCTCTTTGTTTCCCTGTATCATTTCCCCGAGTCCTAGGTTCGCTTTTGTACTCAACTCCTGGGTGAACCCAGGACTTTGCCCGTCCAAAGTGGACTTTGCACGACATCCTTAGGGACTACTGGCTCGCTTATCCTACCAGACGGCATCAAGACAGCACTTTTTCGCTTTGCCTCTCCTCATCACTTTCCAGGATCTTATATTCTTTTGCTTCTTATTTCTCTTTACATTCTTTTCTGTCTACTGCTAAATTTTGCTTAATCCTTTGTCATTTTTTAATGTAGTTTTATTTATTTATCACAATATATAATTTTATTACACATAATGACTACTTACACAACTGTTCTGACTTTGACATGATACAGAAATTGGGTTAGCAAGCCCTTAATTGCGCTTCCCAAAATTAGAGCGGTCACGGCACAGATAACGAAATTAGCCTGTCTGACCGAACCATTTCTACTCAACCCTAAAATACGGCACTTATTCAGTGGCCAGATATAAAAATTGTTTACCGAATTTTTATTAGAATGCTATTATCAGTGATTGTCTTGATCGTAAACGTCCAGATGTTTATTACAGTATAATAACCGATATAAAGTACTGTTTTATTCGGGTTTGATACGTGTTTATCTTTTGATCGGAATAGTTGGGTTTATGTTGGAGTGGCCTGGTGTTTGGTGTTTTGACGTCACTGTAATTGTTGTTCCGATTTCGTTTACTATTATGGTTTATACGAAGGTTCGACATGTCCTTTGTGGTTTTCATATAAAGGATAGTACTTATATGGAATGAAAGGAAGAATTGTGCTGTCAAATGAGATTCTTTCGGCAATTTTTCTCAGCAATGGTCGTTTATAAATATTGCAGCCTTGAGAATTATATTAAGGAAATAAAAAAATCACACCCGAAAGTTCATGTGAATTACAATTATAGATAAAATAAATATAGTGCAATGCATATATGCAATGTCTCCAACAGAGTGTTAACTCTAGTCGTCTCCGCCCACTAGCTACCAGTAACTTACCGTTTAATTGGTGTCCAATACTTAATTGCGGGTCAGTGACCCCGACTGGCACGAGAATGGGCGTGGATCTAGACGATGTGTTTGTCAAAACCGGTGTCTCGCAGGAAGTCTTCTGTCTTAATTTTCACTTTTAAGACGCAATAAATATAAATTACACTTAAGTCGCCGAATTCTGGTGGTCGTTGCCTGTGAGTGTAGTGATCGACAAGTCGGCTGGAGGTCTCGTGTTCGATTACGAGCCTCTCGTTTAAGTCGGAAAATGTCAACATCGGGAAATGTTGAGATATTTTTCAAAGAACAGATAATTGATATTATCAGAAGTTCTATCTCTGTTCAAGCTTGTTGTTATGTAGTGACTCGATGAGCAAGGAAAATATTCGATTAGAGATGGGTAAATTGACAAAATATATCTATCGAAAGGTAAAAAAAATCACTGTTCACGCATCATACAGATCTACTTCTACAAAGTTTACTTATTCGTACCTCGTGTTAAAATAGGCATTAAATAAAAGAAAATAATTTTCGATCCTATAACACAGGCAGAGTCAAAAAGGCTATCTTATATAGCGATGAATATTAAGCAATTAAAATATATATTTTTTCAAATTGAAGAATCCATATCGTCCACTACAGAACATGTTTGTCTATTTATGTCCGTGAACCACAGTCTCAGTGTCCGCTTTATTGTATGAATACGTAAATGATGTTGCGACACTGATTATTGCTAACACTGTGCTACGGTACAATTGTCAAAGATTAAATATCTACCCGTTTAGCAGACACGACACTTGTCCGGGAAAATCTATTCGTTGGAGAGCGTCTTAGAGCGTCGATACGCAAATAAGATTTATGAAGATTAGACACTAAAAAAAGGAAAAGTTTATTTGGCAAAAAACAAGTTATTACACAATACAATTTAGAACTAACTGGCGTCCCGTCCCGACTGCGCTCGTGTAAAAATATAATAAATTACATCTAAACATTCCTCAGGAATCACACTGGTGAAACCCGCATGAAAATCCGTGCAGTAGTTTTTTAGTTTATCGCGAATAGACAGACAGACAGACAGACAGACGCGGCAAAGGACTTTGTGTTAAATTATATAAAGATACTGCTGATGTACCTACATTAGTCCTTTGCCGCGTCTGTCTGTCTGTCTATGCGTTTAGGTTGTCAGCTCAGCTTTAGCATGCATGATGTGGAATGAGCCGTGGCGCTGATTTTCAGCTGGGCCATTAAATTTGAAATAAAATAAAACAAAAAAAAAAATCTACGTAGCCAGACGTATTACACATTCGGTGTACCGTGCACGATAAAATTATTTTATGTCTCGTCGAGTCCCGATAAAGTATTAGGTAGAGTATAAACTGTTTCTATCATCTTTGTATTTTCTTAATCTTTATCGCCATTAGAATTGAATTTGATAAGTATATGTGGCATATGCTAGTTTATGGCCATCCATATCTTTATTATTCAAATTTCTTGTCCCGACCGGTCCAAGTTAAACTTTATTGCGTACATACTTTTTCGAGTTAATGTACTTTTCTAATTAATTATTTTAGTTGGCTGGCGGCGACGACATATAATATAATAGACTTGACAAATTGAAACTATTATATACTTTCGATGCGACTGTGTGAAATGGAATGTAATCCCAATTCATATTACCAATGCGAAAGTATGTTTGTTTGTTACTTTTCACGGGTTATCTACTCGAACAATCTGCTTGATTTTCTTATACATATAGCTAAGAGTACAAAGAAGGACATGTACAGATAATTCACTCCGGGAGGAAGTACTGTTCCCGTGGGAAACTAATGCAATATTTTTTTCCTTTCAACATCACTTGATCACAATCATAATATGTTTCAGCACCTTTTGACCATGTACTTTATTGTGTACTTACATTGTTATATTACTGATAAGCCCTTCTGGCATAATAGGGACCAACACTGTTTGAATGAGTTTCTTTCGGCATTTCTTCTCAGCAGTGGTCGTTCCGAAATGCTAGTATTTTGTAGCTTTGGTAAATATCATTTAATTTAAGAATATGACGTGAAAAAGTGCCTGTGAAGGCCTAATTTCTGAATAAATGATTTGATTTTGATTTTGCAAATGAATGAATTTATATTAGAGTTTATATGTTGTGGCTATATAGTGGAATTTGCATTTCATGAAAAATGGCAATTTTTAGATATTGTATTGTTGTGATTAAATTATGTAAGTTCTACTGGACGTATTTCGATAAAATTTGATACACAGGTAGATTATAACCTGGAATAGCACATAAAATACATTTTATCCCGAATTTTCCACATGAGTGAATCCGTGACGCAGCTAGTATGCTAAAATTATATTTACGAAAGATTAGATGAGTGTGAGTATTTTTGATAATCACGAATTTTATTCATTCAATTAATAGTCTTTCCGTTTTTCCCGAAGGATGACTGGAAGAGAATGCTTTTAGCGTTAAGTCCTTCCATTATACCAATCTTGGAAAATAAAGTTTGAATAAATCAATAAATAAATAATATTGACGTCTACACAATCAAATGATGTTCAGTCCAGTATAAATCCGTAAATTCAAAGTCAACGGTTGGTGTACGTACGCCGTCGTATTGCGTAACCACCTTATGACATTTAATACTAATTTATAGTAATTGTTTGATTATCAGTTCCCACGGAGACTACACGCACTGGTTGGAGATGTTATAAATCTTATGGCGAATTTTATATTGCGTCAGTCATCCAACAGGCTGAGACTATAACATATAATCTAACGCGATTAGATATTATAGTATCTGTCTGTTGGATGTTAGCGTTAGATTGTTTAAAAATTTGATAAGCAAACAGGTATATATGAGTAAGCGAATTTTAAAATATGATTTATTAAAAGTAAATTCAGAAATAAGAGCTCCACAGGCTTTTTTCGCGTCTAAATTTGTATTATATAGTAATATGTCAGAAAACTACAAATTACAGGTGTTTCGCAACGATCACTGCTGAGAAAAAATAGCGAAAGAAACTCATTTAAACAGTATCGGTCCCTACCATGTCATTTATATTAGTCATTATGTTTTGAGGGCTTAGTGCGGGTTAGCAAGTGAGATGCAGCGAACCAATGACATTACACTGTGGTTGTCGTTACGTCATAATGGCGCAATGTGATTAGTTCGCTGTGTCTCACCATCGAATCGATGTGCGGGTCACGAAGTGTAACGAAAAAGTAGAAAGCAGACTCTGGACTCTGGCGCTCAGCGTCTGAAGAAGAGAAAATTGAAACGCTCACATGACAAAAGCGAGAGAGAAAGAGAAGGAGAGAGGTCTGAATACGAATCTAATTTGCAATTATATAAATAAATCTGCAATTTATAAAATCGGTCATTTGCGGAGTCTGACATCGAGATTTTGTGGAATCAGAATCAATTCCACAATTTGTCGCAGAAATTATAAACAAAAATCTATATAGATTACAGACAGACAGCCGGGACGTGTAAAACTTTATAAAAACTAGTTAAACACACATATATTTCAGGCATTAATGGGAAGATACCTCATTATTTATTTGTTTTTCTGGGCTTATTTACTGCAGAGTGATCTGTCTCACTAAGTGCGCATTCGTCAAGATAAGCTCCCTGATAGTGTACACGATCAACCATACACAATTAAATATGTAGGCTTTTTATGTTAGTATTTTGCTTGGACACATTGACAGACTGTTTTTTTTTAATGGATAGATGATTTCTTTCGCATTATCTATATTATCTGTACACATAATAAATCTGTACATTGGAGGTATTAAAGAAAAAAAATATATTGAAAAATTTTTTTTTAGAATTTTTGATTGTTTGTATGTTTGTTCGCGCATCACGCAAAAGAAAATATTTAATAAAAAAATCAAGTACATACGACTTCACATCATAAGGGTAGTTGCCAATGTCAGAAAATTGTAAAAAATATGTATGATCTAGATAAAATACACATATATATATAGGATCATTAAGATAACTCATAGACTGTAACAATGGAGCTGGATCTAAATACGAAGATTTAAAGTTGGTTGGAAAGTCCATTTTGAAAAATTGTATGAAATTATAAAAATAAATTTAACCATCACAAATAACAAAAAAATTGTAACAACTTTTATTAAGAAATCATCACCATAAACGCAATATTTAATGTAGCTGTCGAACAAACATATATTTCGTCGCGAACATTTTCGCACGTTGTGACGTCACTTGTTCGTGTCATTTAGTATGGAGCGTTTGGACGAGTCGAAAAATGGAAAAATGTGCGATTTTATTTTTGTCATATCTTTGAAGGTATTGTCATTATTACTGTATTTTTTTCACTGGTGTTTCTAATGATGTAAGAGCCTTCGAATAGTCATCAAAACAAAAATTGTTCAACTAGCCTATTGTTCATGTGATTTTATATTCACTCATAAACGATTTTAAATTCAGTAAAAAAATCACAGAATTATATAGTAAAAAAATACTTACTTATTATATATATAATATTTATAATATTTATTTCTGTATAATGCAATAATACGTGAATTTTAAATATGAATTATTAATAAAGTTACAAGTAAAGTACTATTACTAGTACTAGATATATTCTGCGTTCAGAAAAGAGTACTTGTAACTTAATTAATAATTCATGTTTAAAATTCACGTATTATTGCATTATACAGAAATAAATATTTATGTACAAAATTGAATACAAGTAATTTGAAACTGCTTCAAAATATTTTAAATTCATTTGATGAATCTAAGTTATTTTACAATGCATTTAGCGTTTAAATTATTGCTGAATAAAATGTACCGGAAATTCTAAAAGAAATCTAATATTATTCTGGCTCAAAACACGAACACAATTGGTTCGTCCGTGGGCACATTTATTGCTGGAATAATAATATTACGGAGGAGATGATGTAGAGTCCAAGCTTTGTACTGAAGTAGAGAGCGAAGAAAGCTTTTTAGATATCGGACTCTTAGAATTACTTAAACGTCAAACGTAACATCGGAGTAGCTCTGAAAAGGTCTCGGGATTCAGGATCATTTACTGTCATTTTCATCGACTACCACCTAGCTTGGACGAAACAAAAACATATCTTACCGTATAGATTTGCGTACTATCTGAATTTTCAATTTACTGGTGTGTATTTGACTGCAGTCGCTAGATGACAGTAGGCTTATAGGTACAGGCGTATAGGCGTATAGGACAGTTGTGTTGTGTGTTAAACAATAGGTAAAAAAGAATTGAATAAATTGGATTTATCTCAGTGGCGGTAGGTGATGAGAACACTCCCCAAATATTTGATATGTTAGTTTTTTTAACTTACTTATCTGTGTGATATACCTCATGAATTTAAGAAGTACAAACAATTACCAGTTTCAATAAGTCTTAAACTTCGAACTAAACACAAGATTCTTAACCATATTTAGACACAATATGAAAGAGTAGTCTCTGCATTCGCTTCCTCTGTGTTAACGCTCTCTTATTGCCGGTTTGTATAAATAACTTCATGTGTCATACACGGCTTTTAAAATCTTTATTGCGTCTGCGCATGATTTATATAGAACCGCATTTATTAGCTTATTGTCTAACAACGATATCCGACTACATTTTTCAAGATCTTATTACTTCATTTATATATTATTTTTTAATTTATTAGTTTATGTACACAGCACAAAAGTGGGAATGTAAAAGATACATAAGGGAAACTAAGTACAAAAGTTCTAAACATTTTATAGAAATTTCTTCCAAGTATAGAACTTACTTTGGGGCTAGCTCAATCTGATTTGTCCTAATATATTTATTTATTCTTCCAGTAACTCGCAAAAGAAAATTTGTTACCAAAAATATATAATAAAATAAAATAAAACAAAAATATATATTACGTAATGCATAAAAATATATGTCTGCTTGGAGTAAGAGAGTTTTTTTTTGTTGCGTCATTTTTATTATACTACCTTTTACCCGGGTCATTTCTGCATTTCCTATAGTTTAGCTGGGCCATCGTAGTTCTCCATCAGGTGTTCCAGTTGTCAAGATCGTTTACACCCTATATTTTAAAAGATATATAACAAAAAATGTTTCATTCGAATCCGTCCAATAGTTCCACGGATTAGGGTGTACAAACAGACATACAGACAAACAGACATAATATTATTTTCAAATTGTTACTTTATTATTATATTATATCACTCTATCGCCTAATTTTGTTTTTATGTAAATATATTTAATGTAAAGATTTTTTCTACTGTTTTAGTATATGTATGTCACAATAAGTTACCTTGTGGCTATAACATGAAATTATCGAAGTTGTTAACTAAATATTAGTGTATACCATTTTAACAAGAAATGGATTAGCGAGCCGTCATTTCACTCAGCATTATCATACTATTTTGGTTTACCCTGGTTTTGACGTCACTTGGTGATAACACGAGCATCGCCCTCCAACGCAAATGTATTGTGTTTATGTCCGGATAACACAGTTTGCGTCCTAGCTCATCTACAAAATTATGGCAGGCAGCGCGAACGCGAAGCCACTATATCAAATGAATCAATATAACTACAATTTTCGGTCGTTCCTGTAATCGCAATACTAACATTACCTATTTGCTCAATTACAAGATGTCACTTAATGTAAAAAATTATAGTGTAAGAGACATGTTTAGCTAAAAGTTGGCACACAAATATCTCTAAACAGACAAAATAATCGCTAAGACTATAAAAGATTTTGTCAATAAGGTATTTATTTTTTCCTTGTAAAAGCCCAATATTCTTTATTTTAGATTCTTCTTACAATTTGTTATTTACTTTATATCTACTATTATATATCCAGTGTTGTATATGTCATGTTTTTTATTATGCTAAATAAACGTTTTATCTTTCTTTCTTTCTTACTTTAAGGCGCATATATAAAAACTATATCTGTTTTTTGCTTTAGGAATATCGTTTAAAACTAGTCTAAATTCCTCGTGTTACTTGGTGGTGCATCTGATAGACCAGCTCTATGTAATTTTAACAAGTACCTAAGCATAGATTATGTGAGCTGCTGTGTCCATGCGATTACACAGATCACAGACGCATAGCGTCGCATCGCGTGGGATAGCGTTCCGCGGCTTAGTGAGGACGCAGTTTACATCTCGCACGTTTAG
The DNA here is from genome assembly GCF_027563975.2 of Plodia interpunctella. Lineage (NCBI taxonomy): Eukaryota > Metazoa > Arthropoda > Insecta > Lepidoptera > Pyralidae > Plodia > Plodia interpunctella. The sequence goes on from NC_071294.1 coordinate 11,784,633, forward strand.
TGAATTTATTCACGTCCATTCACAAAACAATTTATTTTTCAGTGTGGGCTATGTTGAATGGACTGCGATACTTTTCCGTTCCATTCACAAAATACATTCACAAAATTAAAATTTTCCAGAATTGAAATCACATTATTTCAGATACAATCTGGAACACAATGTACTGTTATATATTTTATTCCACTAATTCAAAACTGTCCATATAATCTGTGCTATAGGTTTTTCATGAATTTAACTCTTTATATAGCTTTGTCTACATGATTTCCATTTTGTATAGTTTATACAAAATTAAGTTAATTATTGAAATTAAAGTTTAATAGATTCAAATTCAAAATTTGACTTGAATTTACCGACAAAGTCCAATGTTAGACAATTTCACAAGCTCAACTTTATTCAAGTATCAAATATTTTTAAAATCTAAATAAAATTAACGTTTAGGCACAGAGTAGATACAGATAAAATTGTAACTATAGCGCACAAGTTGATTGACCTCTATAACGAGAAGGTACTTGATTAGGTTCTAAAAAAACTAATGAGAATAAACGTGTGTGGTGTGTGTCGCTTTTTGTTACGTTTAATTTTAAACTTTTTAAAGAACAAACTCGATAACGTATCTAAGAATGCGTACTTTTTCACACATGACAGTTCGAAAAGCCGTACACACGCGGGTACAATATTGTACTATTGCTTCACTCAATCCGTGTAATTCACCCAAGGTAATTTATTGGTTTTTATCGGTTAAAACTACCTCAAACTAGTTTGGACTGGTTCTATTACAATTAATACGAGCTTGTCGTGTCTTCGTTGGTGTAATAAATTATATAAAGAACGGAAAATTAAATCAATTAAAGCTGTTTATTTATTTATTTATTTATTTATTCACATATCATTGAAATGTAACCTTAAAAATCAGGAAAATTAAGTCGAAAGGTAACTTTTCCTATGTGTTTTGTAAAACCATATTGCGATTACTTTTATATGCCTAATTATTGACAATACATTTCAAAATGTTTCTTGTATTTTCAATTTAAATTCAATATTTTAAAACAAAAATGTAGTAAAAATTCTCCAGAACATCTTAATAGAAATTCAAAGTCATAGGAAATCGTTTCTTTTCAAATATTCTAGTTGAAATTCTGTATTTTTTAAATTGCATTCTTGTTTTGTAAAAAGTGTCACATTTGTTCTATCGTTATTTTGTCTTACTGTTTCTCAATGTTTTATTTATTGTTATGTGTAATGAGATTTTATTATATTGCTTATGGTATTTATAAGTATATATATATATTGTCTGGTTTACATAATCAGTCAAATTATTTAGATAATATTTTGAAACTTATTTATCTATAACTAGCTGTTGCCGGCAACTCAATAATAATATCTACCTCTTTTACAAATTTCATCAAAATCAGTCCAATTTTTTAGCCCTGAAAGTGCATGTAGCAGAAAGGCAGAAAGAGAGTTACGCATTTATAATATTCATCATCATCATCATATCGAGTGTGTTATTGCTAACACTGGCGTCAAGTTTTATTCAAATCGCCTAAAGGCATCTGACATGACTTTTAGAACTTATTACCGCCAGTATTAGTCTGAAAGTATCGTTTAATAATTGAATGAACATTTAGAAATGTGTTACTTGGTTTAAATAATGTATGTCTTAAATACTAGAATTCAGTTGTTTTGTATACTCGATAAATTTTGTATAACTAAACAAGCTCCTTTCTATTTTAACATTCACAAGTACATAATTATTATAATCACACCAACAATATGTTAACAGCATCCGAAAAGAAAGATGGCCGATTAATATCATTTAGCTCTTGGCAATGTGGACCACGTCGATGTGTCAAAGACACGTCACGTTTTCCGAGGCCAATTTATTATTTAAATAAAACAATATATCTCAGAACCTTTCACTGACTTTCCTATTTTATTGTCGTGTACGGAACCCGTAACATGTCCATAAACCAACTTATAAAATATCGTAGCACCATCCTAAATTGACCCATAGAAATACACTAGCTACACGATAACGGACCTTATACCGTTGATTTAAAGGTTGAAGTGATTTTTTTAAATTATTTTTGGTCGACCTGTAAATTAATCATAGTGGTGTTAGTGATTTATCGGGTTTAACACTTCAATGGTCGCCGGTGACCGGTCACTCACATTAGTTAAGTGATGACATGAAAAACCTTCGTTTTGTTTTCGCATAACTCTTATTCCAAGTGAGCAAAGATCAAAATATAGTAGGATATTAGTAATGATCGATATTAATCTGTGTTGGAATGATTTCTTGTCCTTATCTAACTGACGTGCGTTTTTCACTGAATATTCAGATCGGATGTGAAATTGGACTGAGCGGGATATTTACGCATAAAAAATTTGCATTTATTAGTTAAATTCGATCATCGTTTTGATTTTAAAATCGCTCATGTTCTTAATTCTTAATTACAACATTTGTCAATCGTTACGAACACGTATTACTAAATATGCGCGACGAGAATGTATCGATGGATCGAGCATTTCATATCGATTACATAAGTCAACAATGAAATTAACTCTAAAACCCACGCATGGATAAATAAATATAATTTATTGGCCATTATAATATGTAAAATAGATTTAAATTATGTCTCATTTGCAATAAAAAAAATTTCCAACATGTCATTTAGCAAGCTCTCATTAATCGTTGCAGTATCATATTTTTAATGGCTTTCTAATGATTATATATAAGTATTTCTATTTATTATATACTAGTGGCCTGTTCCGGCTTCGCTCGGGTAAAAACATAATCATGTGCCTCCAGAAAGAGAGAGAGCGATATCAAGCATAGACAAAATGAGCCATAGACAATAAAGTAAACTAAAATGTTGCTATTTCCGACAACAATTTTAGGACGATTTCTGCGTAACTACATTGTAAACTAAGAAATAACAACAAAATACTAATTACACATTTTCACAAGTTGAAGTTTGATGTTTTATTGATCACAGTAGGTATCGTTATTTTCTATTTCTGCATTGCTTGAACAGTGTCACGTCTTTGGACTTAAATCAATTATATTCATGTAATACAGATAACTTGCTCGGTAGTTCATTCAGTTTTTGTGACAGACAGATGGACAGTTCACTAGGATGCAGTACCAAATGTGCGACACATGCTCTCGCAAGTGCGGGGTTTGCTATACGCATTCTCAGTTTTGGGGTTCCATGGTGATACGTTAAAATTATTTTATGGTTACAGATCTTGTGCTGTTTCTGCACTTCCCATAGGCGATTGGCTAGCCACCTATTAAACCCGCTGTACGGTACATAAAGTGAAGTCAAGCTGACGTCCTATTATTTATTAACAAGTAACAATTAATAGTTACTCAGTTCAGTACTTATTCTATTCTAAAAGTGGTGGTATATTTTAACATGCCATTTGAATTTAAGGCCAGGTCAAACCAAGGGCCTTCTTGTGGTAGTAAAGTACATACACAGCAGTATGACACGAAGGGTCAAGTGAATGAGAACCAGCACACGCCAAAGCTAAAAGTTATTTACGTGGGTTTTCAGCTGTTACTAAAGGCGTTTGAGGTTAATTAATTTATATTATTAATTTTAAAAACAATACTTCTAAAATCTTTTTAGTCTATATGAATCGTTGTACAATTTATATTAGATATTAGACGAAATACCTATCTGGAGAAAAATGGCGTTGTTGAATTTTATTGAAAGTTTTAATTTATTCAAAAATTGTACAATATCAAGTGCGGCGCACATATAGAAAAGTTTTACTGAAGAATATTTTGTAAATATTTGTTTCAAACAAAATTTTTAAAACAGACAATGTACGGAACTCCACGTGTGAAGAGACGCCATGCTTGTAAAGCGGTTCGGTACTATACGACCATTTTTTATTAATTTTCGGAAGTGCAGAACGTGCCATCTGTTGGATCATATTACTGGGATCGGTAAGCACTTGGTTGTTTTAAACAGTTTACAGACATTTGTTTATTTATTTAACTTTATTACATAAATGTAAAAGGCAGACTTGAAGTTAGTCTAGTTATTGTGTTAAATATCGAGCTCGATAGTCCAGTTGTGCGCGCTAATGACCTGCGGAATAGTGGCGGGTAAGCATAGCCGAAATATTCGGTCGCGAGATAGGTAACCAAATTTGTTTTTATTTTGAGTTCCTTCAGTATTGCTTAACGCTGTTTCACCGAGCAACACGTGGTTCCTGGGTGTTAAAATCCACCAATCCCTATTAGCCCGCGCTGTGGGTTACGACCCATTCTCCTTATTTATATATAAGCAAAGCAAGTACCCCAACAGTGGGGATATTAAAAATGGCTGTGATGATGAATCAATCAAACATGCGTTATCCTTTATTTTAGTCCATATGCCATTTTCATATTCGTTTCTTAGAATACATAAGAACACATTGAAAAAAACTTCTTCCTTAAAATAGCGTCAGAGATTTTTACATACACCAACATTTAATATAATCGACTTACATTGCTTGTTTTCGTTTCGTGTCAGCGCACAGGTCACATTAAAACTGAGCAATGTATTGCGTGTATAGTATAAATATCGTAAGATCAGATGACGTCATATATAAACGGTATTACTATAAACGGTATTCTAGCAATCAACGCTAGAACAATTACAACAATCAGATTTATTGAAATGAATCGTGTACAGTCTTTGACATTGGAGTTAGGAATTTAGGAATGCTATTTTACCGAAATATTGAGATATCCGGGAAGATATAGATTCACACGATTACACACACATTAGTAATTTTTTTCTTATTTTTACCTTTTGTCCATGGACTTTTTTTTAAGTATGACAATATTAAAAGTAAGGCAATATTGTGACCAATCTGCACTGACTCATTGTGTAAGTAACTAGATGTTGCCCGGGGCTTCGCTCCCGTAGCAATTTTGAGATGAAATATAGCAACCAGGATAATGTACCTTTCTAATGGTGAAAGAATTTTTTTAATCGCTCAGGTATTTCCGGAGATTACCCGCCTCAAACATACAAACTCACAGAAACTCACAAACGCTTACCTCTTTATAATAATTAGTAAAGATTAAAATCGTCACTTGTGATAATCTGTAATTAGAATATTCTTGATATTTCTTGATCAAAACATACAATTCTGCTGTAAAATACACGTATGAAGCTTATAATTATTTTTTGTCAAGGTAAGATTGGCGGATAGTATTTTTAACATTTTGTATAGCATACTGTGCAAACGAGCATGCTTTGTTTTTAGATTTTACAACACAAGTAAGTATTTTACGCTGACTATACTAACTAGGTATTGCAAATTTGGCATGGCCCGGACGGCACTAGAAAAAACGTTGGCATTTACGTTCAAAACTCACGACAATAAATAAAACTGTCAAGTGCAAGTCGGACTCGCGCGGGTTCCGTACCATCACTATATAGTATAAAACAAAATCGCCCTCTCATTCTGTCTGCTTCCAAGCTTTCTTCTTTTACCACGCAACGGATTTTGATGCAGTTTTCGCTGTTATTTAGATATTCTATACCCAAAGGTTTATACATACATAAAATTAGTTAGTTATCTATAAAATTACTTCTAAAGCACGTTTGTTGTATAAATATAAATATATTAGGACAAATCACACAGATTGAGCTAGCCCCAAAGTAAGTTCGAGACTTGTGTCATGGGATACTAACTTAATGATACTATATTTTATAACAAATACATATATACATAAACATCCAAGACCTGGGCCAATCAGAAAAAGATCATTTTCCATCATGACCCGACCGGGGATCGAACCCGGGACCTCTCGGTTCAGTGGCAAGAACCTTACCACTGCCCCACCGAGGTCGTCAAATGTATGTATGGGAGCCATGTCAAATATTTAATTTAGACCGATTTAGTATTAGTTGAGAGAGAACAGAAATACGTACGTCAGCTGTGAAAATTTCAACTATCTATTACAATTCATGAGCCTGATGATGTAGCCTGGTGACAGACGAACAGACAGAGGGACAACGAAGTCTTAGAGTGGGTTGTGCCGCTGGCAATTAAAAGAATGGCGTAGTCTGGAATTTACTGCGCAGGCTCAAGTTGACGTCAAAGTTAACTGGTGCAAGTTTAGCCTATGGGCAATGGGTACGGAACCCTAAAAAGCAATAAAACTCCGATGTACGTTTGTAACGAATACATGTTAATTACCGGTGTATACCAATAAGTTCGGATATACAATAAAATTTTACAATTGCCGTCTATCCACGCTTTGATTGTAAAATTTTACAATACCGGCAATGTAGACCGATTTTGAGATGTCCGTGTAGTTGCTGTCTCATTTTTTTTGTTCCGTATCTGAACGAGAGAGAGGACAAATGTATGAGTGTACAGCATATTTATTTATATTCTTGTATTATAGGCTTTTATTTGATATACGTTGAGTCTGGAGTCATTGGCAGTGATGCCAATGACTCCAGACAACAATATATCTTTTCACTAGTTCAATAAATCTTTGAACTAGTTATCTAGTAAAATGATACTTAACCAACTGGTTGTGCGAACTTAGACCTCGCGAACACAATAAATTTTTGATGAGTTTTTACAAAATTGTAAATATTTCAAACGCGACTTCACCGATTTTGTTGCCCCACGAACTACCACACGAATTAAATTGCATCCAATTCGGACCAACGGTTCGATAATTATCGCGTTACAAACATATATAAATACATTATATACTAAAAGTAGTTATAACATACACACACACACACACACACACACACACACACACACACACACACACACACACACACACACACACACACACACACACACACACACACACACACACATACAAAGTTTTAAAGTAGTTATAACTTATATAGATATAAAAAACAACATTTTTGCTCCTAGTTGATTTCTAAATTTGTAAATTAATCTAGATTTGTATAATATTTATAGAACTGGTGGTATAACAGGAAATATTATCTGTGTAATTATTCCCATTTCTGTGATATCTGAAGATAATAATTACCCATTAATAATTATATTATTAAAATACCTATGTATCTTAATAATACACTTATCATTGGATAGATTTTTTACAACACTCCTTTTGTATCTATAAGTTTGTAACTAAAATGTCCACTTCAAAAATATAAGTATGGATTTCAGATTAGATTCGTATTGTTTTATTCTCAAAATCATATATATTCTAAAGTTACCCGAATCATAAGTATATCAGACGCGACGTGTGTCTGGGTAACCCGATATTGTGCGCACGACCATCGACAAAAACCATAGACAATAAGATTCTTTTTTTTTATTAAAATCCTTACTGGTGGCCATAACTGTTTTAAAACATTATCTTATATATATTTTTTCAAGTCAGATACGTTAGAAAAAGGTTACAAGCAAACGCAATACGGTTGGGTACCTGACTTTCGTACAAAAAATATGATTAATGGAAGGTTGGAATTAAATAATATTAGCCAGGTACAGGTAAAATGGCGATTTTTTAACTATTGTCCCGGTGACGCGTATTGTGCACCACTGTGCAATTTCTGCCCATTAACATTCTGATAATTATACGTTCAATCTGTGTTTTTTTTTTGGTCTGCTAAAAATGTGTAGATTAATCTCGTTGAAAATTCAAGGCAGTTTATATAATATTTCAAATGTTTAATTATACGTATACAAACAACTATACTTACATCAGGATACAAAGTAACATTTAAAAATTTAGTTTGAATTTGCAACGATTATTATTTTATAAACACACTTTTATTTTTGTTTGTAATTGACATAATTTAACACGATTTGGACATTCCGAATATTCACATGACACCTCCAACTGTCGCACTTAAATTCCAAAATTACACCATTATTATTAAGTTACTTACTAAAACACATAGACATAAAAAAATATATGTAGTTCTGGGAAATAAAATTTTTAACATATCATGAATCCATACCCTGCCTACTCAAATAACGTGATGCTCGATTTTTTTTTTACATCTCAAGAGTTAAAGTCCCACAGGTACCTGTTTTTTTACGTTTGCGTATACAATACGCGGCCGTTATGACACTTCTATTATTGCCCTATTTTATACGCCACCACCTCGATTTGAATTCAAAAATGTTACGTAATTTTTGTGGGATCTAATATTTTTGTAGATTTTTTTCGGTTATTATGAATTCGATAACGTTTGCTTCTGTTTAATTTATACCTAGGCTGCTATTTATGTATCCGGAACTGGCCAATAATTCTAGAATATTTAAAAAGTAATTACAACATTTGAAAATAGAACTCTTCGGCTAGAGAATAAATATTTTTCATGTCCCTGTCATTTGTTTTTTTCAATTGGCGCCAATTTTGAAAATAGCTTGTCTTCATTGCCATGGATTTAACTCGTGAACATTTTCGCGCGATGATTTATTATGATTTTCGGCGTGGATTAACTCAAAAACAGTGCATCGAACAACTGATTTTAACTTTTGGAGATGAAGCACCATCGAAAACCACTGTGTATTATTGGTTTAAGGAATTTCAACGTGGACGGTCTATGCTCACGGATGAAATTAAGGAGGGTCGTCCTAAATCGGTAGTGGTACAACAAAATATTGATGCTGTGCGACAATTAGTAATGCAAGATCGTCATGTTACATACCGCGAGATAGAGGCGTCTCTGGGAATTAGTATGACGAGTATACACGCGATATTACACGAACATTTAATTGTTAAAAAAATTTGTTCGCGTTGGATTCCGCATAACTTGAGCGTAGATCAAAAACAGGCTCGTGTCGACTGGTGTAAGAAAATGATAAAAAAATTCAACCGTGGCACGTCAAAAGCTGTTTATAATATCTACACAGGTGACGAAACCTGGATCTATGCTTATGACCCTGAAACTAAACAGCAGTCAACGGTGTGGGTCTTTCAAGATGAACCGAATCCAACAAAAGTTGTTCGTGCGAAAAGCACTTTAAAGCAAATGGTCGCTTGTTTTTTTGGTATCAACGGACATGTAGCTACAGTGCCACTAGAGAATAGTAGGACGGTTAATTCTGAATGGTACACCACCATTTGTTTGCCAGAAGTCTTTGAAAAAATACGAAAGAACAACCCACAACGCAGAATCATACTTCATCACGACAATGCTAGCTGCCACAAGTCGGCTGAAACAAATAATTTTTTGGAGGGTCAAAAGATTGAATTGACGGGTCATCCGCCGTACAGCCCCGACCTGGCACCCAATGATTTTTATTTATTTCCAAACATTAAAAATAAATTACGTGGTCAACGTTTTTCGAGCCGCGAAGAGGCCGTTGATGCGTTCAAAACACACGTTTTGGACATACCTCAATCAGAATGGAAAAAGTGCTTTGAAAATTGGTTTCATCGTATGCAGAAGTGCATAGATCATCGCGGAGAATACTTCGAGAAACAATAAAACCATATGTAATAATATATGTTTGTTTAATTTTGTTATTCCGGATACATAAATAGCAGCCCTCGTAGGTACCTATTTATATTATAGGTTGGCACTTTTTAACTTTTAAAATTGTCTTATAAACTAGCGTCCCGTCTCTGTTTCGCTCGGGTAAGACCATTAGATAAACACCTAAACCTTCCTAAGGATTCACACTATCTATTAGTGAAAACATTAGGTACAAACATTAGGTCCAATGGTTTTTGAGTTTATCGCGAAATTATTATTATCATAGAGACAGACGCGACAAGGATCCTTTTTTTTAATGATATACATTATACAGGGTCACTGGTATCTAACGCATAACCTTCCAAAGACGCATAAGGTACATAGTAAGGTACTATACGCATAAGGTACTAACATCTTATGTTCTACGACTTTTGTCTAAACGTAATAAATACAAAAACTCCGCTACATGACGCTACTGTACTGTCTCGTGTTGCTTGGCTGTTACATAGAGTTAAGATGTGTAGAATCACAAATTAGATAGTTTTTTTTTTATATGAAAAATAAAAACTACGAATCACGAAAAGTAGTACAATAAACGTGGCTTGTTTTGATGTACCCAAGTAGACTTTAGAAGGTTTTGCGTTTGATACCAGTAACCCTGTGTAAGAATAATAATTCTACTCGAATATGGTTAAAGTTAACAACACAATGGCATTATTATACTATACATAATTTAAAAATAAATTTGTTTTTATATACATTTTCCCACGATATTCTAGAATAGTAAATAATTAAAAATATATCTCGCTTGAGGCAATACGCGAATGCATAGAAAGCTATGCAAATTTTACCTCAGTATAAATCTGTACATTCATAATTTATTATAAATAAATATATTAGGACAAATCACAAATCACACAGATTGAGCTAGCCCCAAAGTAAGTTCGAGACGACTTGTGTTATGCGATACAAGCTCAACGAAACTATATTTTACAAATACATATTATATAGATAAACATCCAAAACCCGGGCCAATCAGAAAAAGATCATTTTCCATCATGACTCGACCGGGGATCGAACCCAGGACCTCTCGGTTCAGGGGCAAGCACTTTACCACTGCGAGGTCGTCTTATGTATTTAGTATTTAAATTGCCATCTTACACGTTTAAAGCCACCATATAATCGTCTATTTGGGTTGTACACTTAAAATATGTACCTACCTACTTTTTATTGTGTGAAAAACGTAGCTCATCACAGAAATAGAATGAGATGTGAAGAACTAAATTGATTAAGTTATAAAGGTATGTTATTTATTCTAATTTGTCGTAAAGATTGCGAATCTCGTATAATTATTTTAGAGTAGGTATTAATTATCATATTATTAAGAAATTTTATCAGACAGCTTGAGTCTTTAGCCCTTTTTACATTAAAAAAGTATAAACAGAATGTAAATAAATTATTAGAATAATAGCTAATAGTAATTCATTCAATTCGTCCAGTAGATTTCGCGTGAATGTGTAACAAACATACACACAACAAACACACATGCATCCTCAAAGATTTTCGCATTTATAATATTAGAAGTATACTATAACTATATAACAGTGAAAAAGACAAAACTACTACTCATTTTATTTTTCAACATTTATGAAGTGTTAATTTTTTTGTCCAAAAAAACCTAAAGTTAAATATACGCGATGTGCGGGGGTGCAAATTCGCGACGGTGATAAATCATTGCATTTCGACCCTGCTTTTTTTTTTCTTTCAAATCTGTGCACGTGAGAATATACTGCGTACTAGTATCGCATGTATTGCACATGTGGACACGGTTTTTGTTATGGTTTTTTTTAAAAGGAAATACTCAATGTTGTCCAGTAGTTCAAATGGTTTGCAGATGCAAGATCGCCGTAGATCATTAAAAGTTTTAAGTTTATTTTTGGTATGGTTATAATTTTGTAAATGCTGGAACGACCGCGCCATTTAATACCATTTGTTTATAATAACGCTTTGTATTGTCATTGTCATTTGATTTTATTAATAGGTATTATATTAAAATAATAAAGTAAATTCTTTTTATTGAATTTTTTTAATTTAAGAAAATTGTTGCTCCGACTTTTTGTTTGGCGACAAACTTGTTGTAGATCGTATTTGGTCTCTTTTGGCAAAATTTTATGTCGTTCTTAGAAAATGACATATACGCAGTAATGTTGCGTGAAAATGACGGTTTTGCGAAAGCGACAATATGTTAAACAGATCAAATATTTCACGAAGTCATTTGCAAAAGTTACATAACGGCGGCGTCGTGCGTCATGATCGAAGATTACGTTACAGAAATATTTAGTAAATAATCACTTACGAAATTGAATATTTAAGGTTCTTAATTTAAAATAACTTATTATTTTTCATCCATACTAATATTATATAGATAAAAGATTTGTATTTTTGTTTGTAATGGATAAACTCAAAAACTAATGGGCGATTTTAATGAAATTTGGCACACAGACAGACGCAACCTTCAGGAGTTACATATGCTACTTCTTTTATATGGTTTTACCCGAGCAAAGCCGGGATGGGCCGCTAGTTAGTAGTCGTATTCCTCATGGCTGAGGGTCGTGGTCATTATGCAGAATGAAACACACACAACAACTTTCTTGGCATTATCAATGGCAGTGATTTGCCATTGCATTCTCCATTTCATACACAAGTTAATAATAATCAGCAATAGTGCAAGTTTCCTCACGATGTATTCCTTCACCGGAAGCAAGAGGTGGTCGATGAAAACTACTGTATAAGTAAATGAGTCAGATTGGTATACAAACTCATGTGGCACGAGTAGGATTCGAATCTGGGACCTTCCGATCCACAGGGCGTCTTAACCATTACACCACCATTTCATTTTAAGTTGTCAACTAGCTTGTTCTACTCAGATATAGTCTAGGAGCTCGGTGCCCCTTTTGTGGGAACTAGGTCGGAGCGTCCTCGAGCGCAGCTTGAGCACCATTGTATTGTTCAGCGTTCAGTTTAGCTTTAATTGGGTTATGCTCGAGTAGCTTTGATTGTAGGTTACAACTGCCGATAGGAGACGGAACAGAATTCATAGTTCTGCTAGAATAGGTATGCAAAGCGTGCTAGAAATAGTGTCAGTTTTGGGTCGTTGGGTGACTGGGACCGCACGAAATTAGGACCGCGGTCCCAGTCGCATTTATTAACAGTTTTCCTGAAATAAATTCATAATCACAAATTCATCTACAATTCGAGAAAACATTGCTATATTTAGTGATCAAAATAAACTTCAAACTGAGCTATTTTCGAAAATAGAATATGTAAGTGTCACCCGCGACTCGCGACTGTTTGCTTAGGACCATGCATTGCCGGTGCATAAGTATTATACCCCAATTATATCCCCTTGTGTTGCCAGCCCTAAAAAATAATGTACGCACAAAAAAAAATGTTTTTCCAGCCAGTAACGAAATAGCGACTCGGTGTTACATTGTATGGCAGGTAACTCTCGTATTTACATAATTTTATTGAGATTTAGAGGTAAATATCGAAGCGATAAGGGAACGCCGTCGGCGGATTTTTTGATTTGACAATGATTTTTGTATATTTAACAGGATACTGTTAAAACTCAGACCACGTATTCCAGTTTGCGTATGTTAAAATAAGAACGTGCGTGTTTAAACAGTGCGAGTTAAACACTGACGGAGAAAAAAAGATAAAAAAAGTTCATGCGAGTTTGAACTATCTCCCAGCTTCAAATAATTCTGTCATCCTGCAAGACCACGTGTTAGCATCCAAGGATTTGTTATACTTTTCCATATATTTTTTGTGACTGTTGAATGTCAATACTACATTATGAAATCAAACATCGTCATTTAACCCTTCATGCTTCAAAATTTCATGCACATTATTATCATTGGTCTGAATTTGATGCATTCATACTTTGACTGCGAATGAAAATATGGAAAATATATTTCCATAATCTGGCCATTTAACTTTGTAGTGAGGAATAATATGGCATATAATAACAACAACATCAAAAAAATCTGAAATACATGGTACTTTAAAAAAGTTCTGCAAACATTCGAATGAAAGAAATTTTACAGATGCAAGTTAAAATCAGGACCACATTTATCATCGCGAAAACTGAACGCGAAAAACAAGAATTTAAAATTCAAAATGGTCTCAAAAACTTTGTCCGTACATATTATTATTTTTGTACCAGAAGTTTCTGTAGCAAACACATAAATTCGCCGTTCGCATGTCTACGACCTCCGCTGCCCTCATACATGTCAAGTTCAACTCCCATCGGTGGCAAAATTGCGCATTTACTAGTATAATAACCCATACATATTCTCCGTTTCATAGAAATGCACATTTCATAAATACATTAGCTTTCTTATTCATGTATTCGTTCAATGACAGTATCACTTGATTTGAAAATAATTTCCTTTTCCTGTGCCTTTACATTAATTCTTTCTTGGTGTTTCATTTCTTCTGTTTATATAAATTTTCTTTCATCAATAAAATCAAATTTAAAATTCAGCAGATTTTTTTTAATATTTCATATTTTATTATTATTATTCAATATTAATATTTATAGTACAAGAGGATATATGAAAAACGTTGAACAAAATTATATCAGTAACTATATGTTTCGCCCAAAAAGTCCAATATACAATTTACGTCCAATTTACGTGGACATAGGAATTATATTTTGATACAGTCATTATTTTCCTATAGCTTTTGTTCCATCTCTAACATTTCAATTACTGCTTCGTTTCTTAGCTTCTTTAAATCCGTCATTACAAAATCAATCATATCATTGGTCTTCAACTGAACTGAATCTTCAACCTTTCTTTCTTTCATTCAGATCTGACGCTGACTTGATTCACATAAAGATCTGACAGTATTTTCGTCTTCAATTGTTGGTTTTTAATATACATTTAGTTCCTCATGATTGTTAGCTCCCAGATCAGTTCAGTAGTGTCCGTTGACCTCTGGCGCAGGCTAGGTCGTCATCCACGGGTTTCTTTGACTCGCAAATAAGATTGCCGGTTATCGCTCCCGTTTACAATAACAAAATTGTCCATTATGGGCCGTGCTGTATATTTTGCCAGCTGATCGCAATAAGCATTTCAAATTGCCGGACCCTGGGTTTGCGAAGGAATGTATGCTCCGTGAATTTAAAAAGAGCATCTAAATTTTTAAGGATTTGGGGGTTCATTGACCCTAAATTTTATAGATCATAATTTAAAAAGAAATCTTTTATTTATTTTGTAACACTTCGATCCTGGCTATAATAAAAATAATTGAAAAACAATAGTATTCAATCCGATCGAGCCGCGCGAGATACGAAAGGCTATTACCTATATAATATTACAATCACATTTAGAAATGGCTTTAAAGTACCTCCTTTTGATACTCCATTAATGAATAACATATTTTTAAACTACCATAAATATATTATTTATTTAGAAAACATATTTACAAAATGAATTCTTGATCTAATTAATAGTAATACATGAACTATCTGTACTGATAATTCAAGAGAATGGATCCTCAGGCGCAGACTAGTAAACAAATGTATCCGGATAACAACAAACTTCAAAGTCTATTCATGTAGAATGCAGCTAAAATTTAACAACAACAGTGCAGACTGCAAGTAAATGATAAAACGCACAAGTTGAGTAGATTAAGTAACAAGAGAGAGCAACTTTAGTGTCCTTACGGGAGACTGGATAGTAATTGCACTGACTTACTCCGATGTTAGTAGACGAGATAGGAGTAAACTAATTTGTATGTTTAAATTAGATTTCCTTATCTTACATGTGCAATTTGAAGATTTAGATACCGTTGCTGTTATTCTAATTTCTGTTTGTGAATTTGAAGATAAAGTACCAGCAGACGTAATTTATCATTAAGGAGGTCCATTTAATGACAAACATATCTGCGTAATACCTAATAAAATTGTTTATATCAATGAATAAAATGAAATGTTTATTCATGTGAAACAATTATTAATGTAGAAGGAAATTACAAGAATGATTATAGTAAGTAAAACTAATTTTTAAAACATTACATTCGTTGACAACCAAGATGGTTGAATACGAATGTGTAAAACACACTGACGTTGAATTTGGACTTACTGGTGTCCATTCCACCTAATGTAATAGAACCTAAAGAAATGTCGCTGGAAGACGCTGAATGTAATTTACTTTAGATATCTTCAAGTATAGAAAATATCGTGGTTGATATGTTGACGTCAATTCTGATGACCCGTGGTCAGCGAGCGACTGACCGCTCGGTGACCATGGGTCGTTGTAACATGACCCGAAATGTCCGAAGTGTAAAAAGCATTCAATACCCGTATTAATATTGAAACGCGAAAGTTTACAGTAAATCATAATTAAAGAAAATCCAAAATTTTAAGTAATTTCTTCTTCGTAAATTTAATATCTTATTTTTCCTTATCGAATGTGTTCTCGCTCTTTCTGGTTTCATAAGACGAAGTACGGGTTTGCATCTCACTTCTCACTATCGAGTCGATTCGAAATGAGACGCAGCGAACCGTTCACAATGCGGGGTGGTTGTCGTTGCGTCACAATGGCGCACTGTGATTGGTTAGCTGTGTCTCACTGCGAATCGACCCGGATGTAAAAAGCACAGATTTGATTCAATTAATTTACTATTTTATAATGCAAAAGATTTGTAATGCATAATGTCGTTTTGTTCGTTTCCGTCATTAGCATTATTAACATAAAACAAACAAGTTGTGGCAGCAACAGATGTTGCTGTAGTTTATGCTAATCATCTTATTAAGATTCTGTAATTATACGAATTGGTTTTGTGTTTTCTTTGTTCTTATTAAATTTTTAATGAATTGTTCTTATTAAATCATTAAGTATGTCATGGTAAAATACATTTCTTTCCAAAAACCAAAAAAGAAGTGAGTTTCGCGTAAAAAAATTAAAAAAAAAAAAAATTATCTAAAAAATGTAACCTGAAAGTGAATAAAGTTCACACAAATTATGAAATTATTTTCTTTACGTTTTCAAAAAAATGCTACAATAAGAATTATAAATGGTAGCTTGCAGACAAAAAGCTTAACAATTTCACATAATAACATTACGTGTATTGAATAAATCTAATCTATCGTAAGGGCAAAATGCACCTTAGAAGTAATGTATTTTTTTATACCATAATCGTGTTATAGACTGGCGTTTAACCGACTGTGAAGTTAAATGGTTAGGTAATGTGATTCGTGTTTTTATGTAAGTGATGTGGTTAGGTTAATCAATTGTATTATATTGCTTTTTTCATTTTACGGCGTAAATTCTTGCGCAAAGACGTTTTTTTTTTGCTACTATATAACTATCCAACGAATACGTCTTATATCTTCGAACATTTGGTTGTTTGAAGATATTTGTTATAAAATCACGCAAATTTTATCAAGCTTCAAACCTCAACACAAAAATGCAAGCACCGCTGTTTGGCGGCAGAAATAGACTATAGGCAGTACATTCTCAAAGTATGAAAAACTCATAGATTATCACGAAAATGTCTTCTAGTTCGAAGGTCTTAAGGAATGATAAAATCATATTGATGAAGGCAAAGCCGAGTGAAAAAGCATCCAACATTGCATCTCTAGATACAGCCAAAGAAACAACGATATGCACCGAGTACAATCACAAACACAGATGCACGATAGTGCACATTTGTGCATTCGTTCAAAGCGGTTCTACTCCACTGGATGACATGAAAGATGCTTTGATCGGGACTCTAGCGCTGCGGAAAATCTAGAAGCACTTTGTAGGCAAATCAATATAGTTCCAAAGCAAATATTACAGCTTATCTTGAGTATACATTGAAAATCGGTCTTGGTGAGGTTACCCCTTCTAGTAATTATGTTATGGGCCCCGAGGCTTCGCTCCTGTGAGAATTTCGGGATAAAAAGTACCCTATGTGTTATTCCAAGTTATATTCTACCCGTGTACCAAATTTCATCAAAATCCGTCCAGTAGATTTAGCGTGAAAGAGTAACAAATGTACACACATATACACACATCCTCACAAACTTTAGTAGGACATAATTATTTAGAGTGACTTGCATCAGTCAAATATTGCGCGCCGCGCTGTTTACGTTTAGCCAAAATGGCATACTTTAATTTTCGCTGTCCAAGTTAAAGTTAACGTCAAAGTTGACTGGCGCAATACACTCTTAACGTTACCAGTTGATAATCCAATCGATTAACATCAGACAATGAGAAGTGAAGGACACTAACCGGACCACACATAAAGTGAGATAAGGATAGGCGGTGGCGGTGTGGTTCCGCCCTAGTATAACACCACTGCATATCGCCCCGTTAATGTCGTACGTAGCGACTGAATTATAAAAGCCTTGCCAACTGACATGGAATATTATTTTTGATTTTGATTTAGCATTCTCAAAATGGGTTGACGTGAGGCAGGTCACCGTCAGCGAAACTTTGTCCAAATCAATAATGGATTGACTTGAATTTGTATTAAAGTAGTAAAGTTGACCCGGGCTCCTACGCTCTCCGGCTGAGGAATGAACCGGAAAAACGCTCAGATGACAAAAACACAGTAAAGGTTAAATAATACCAAAAACTGCACTACTTTATAAATCCTTTCGTTTTTACTTTCATCTTACTCATTCGACTGCATTTCCTGCGAATTACATGCATGTTAATTCATAAAGACACAATAACTATAAACAATTGTACAATAATCTACCTTATGTTATATTCTTAAAGTCCATTTTTTATTTACAAGGATACACATTTAGAATGTTCTCTATAAATTTAAATCAGGAGGAAAACCGTGTAAGAAACTTTTACGTCTTAAGATTTGTCTTAACTAAACGAGCAAGAGGCTAAACGTGACACATCTTTTCTCATGCCCAAACTGCATTCTTTTGCAACATAAAAAAGCAATGACAAGGAAAGTTGTAGTCATATACTTGTAATTAATATACATTGCCTTTAGATATAATTAACTTAACATTCTATCGGTGAGTAAACTACCAATAAAGTTTTATTCAGTCCGTGACAATTTAAGTAAATATTTTTTTATTTATATAGTATTAATATAATTCGTATTTATGTATAAGGTATTAGTACTATAATACTATAATAATTATGTTAAGGCAAGCCGAAAACGAGATGACCGACCGACGATGATGGTCTGCCTTCTATAAAATATGGTAAAAACTAGAGTAAAACAGAAGTGGTTGGAAATAGAAACTTGAGACTTTTGCCCGGCAATGGGACCTATTAGCTACTCGTATATAAAAGAATATAATGATAATTATGAATATATTAGTATATATATATATATATAATATATTAATATAATATATATTAATATATAATATATTAGGACAAATCACACAGATTGAGCTAGCCCCAAAGTAAGTTCGAGACTTGTGTTATGGGATACTAACTCAACGATACTATATTTTATAACAAATACATATATAGATAAACATCCAAGACCCGGGCCAATCAGAAAAAGATCATTTTCCATCATGACCCGACCGGGGATCGAACCCGGGACCTCTCGGTTCAGTGGCAAGAACTTTACCACTGTGCCACCGAGGTCATCAAATTCTCAACTAATTTAATATTGGCCTTATAAGACGCAATGTCTTACGATGTAACATCCAAATGTGATTGTTGAATGGCCAGCCCTGCAACTCCTTGGGGTAGGTGCAACCAGTTTTGCAGGAATGCACTACCGCGCGCGACCCACTGCCCGAGTGAGTCATGTGGGATGTTTGTCTGTTTATTTTTTAGATCACTCTCTTTAAATCAAATCATTTATCCAGAAATTAGACCTTCCCGGGCACTTTTTTACATTATTTAATATTATGTAGTAATTTCTCAGAAGCTACAAACTACTGGCATTCCGGAACGTCCTCTGCTAAGAAGAAATGCCAAAAGACACTAATTTAAATAGTGTTGGTATAAACAAATCAATTATAACCATATTTTATCTGAGCGTTTTATCGAATTGAATAAAATAGAGTATGAATATAGAATACTTGAAATAAAAATTATTCATTCATTCATAGAGTAATCCGGCTCCTAGAGAATCTTCAGCATGGTGGACTCTCTGAGCAAGACTACGTGTTTCTGCTGTCAGACGAGGTCCATAGATCAAAATCCCGGTTTTTGCAAGCGTGTCCAGAGTTTCTTCAGGTTTCCTTCTCCACTTCGCACGGTCGTCGGCATCCCTAGTTGTCAGACCATTCGCCTGCATCATCCTTGTCGACAGCACTTCTTGCCAATCTGCCAAGGAACGTCATAGCCAGATATTTGTTTCGTAATTTCCCGTTCTGTTAGAGTTTTAGATATATTTATCGGTGGCGCAGTGGCAAGGTTCTTGCCACTGAACCGAGAGGTCCCGGGTTCGATCCCCGGTCGGGTCATGATGGACAATGATCTTTTTCTGATTGGCCCGGGTCTTGGATGTTTATCTATATATGTATTTGTTATAAAATATAGTATCGTTGAGTTAGCATCCCATAACACAAGTCTCGAACTTACTTTGGGGCTAGCTCAATCTGTGTGATTTGTCCTAATATAAAAAAAAAAAATATTTAAGAAAATGGTACAGTCAAACTGTGGAAGAGTGAAGACATGTGATGTCTAGAGATGATCCTCGTCAATAGTAGTTGTACTATACTTGGTGGTAAGGTAAAAGTCCCACCGTACCCCTAATAAGCAGGGGTACGGGCTAGTGAGAAATCGCGTTTTATTTTCTCAACTAATATTATAAGTATAACTTTTTGTTTCATATCTCTTCATGGTTTATTTACTCAACCAATCTTCTTGATTTTTTACATACATGTAGTTCAAAGAATTGAAAAGGACGTAGGGTACTATTCGTCCCAGAAAAATTAACTATTCCCGTGGGAAGTTCACTTGGGCAGAGCCGCGGGCAAAACCTAACTAATGTCACGCACGTAGTAAAATAAAATACAGCGCACTTCCGCAATTTCCGGTTTCCTCTCTTCACGAATCCACTTCAACACACAATAAGCTACAGGTAAGACGTTACAAATACAAAAGTACAGAAATTCCAACCAACATAACAGCTTAATATCGGTGTCTTAAAACAAAGTCGGCATTTGGTCCACACTTACTTTAATCAAAGGGGATACCACCCGCGGCGTACCGTTAAGTTTCACTAGACCTTATATAGCTGGTATAAAGGCGAGTTTGCAATGATCCAACGCAGCTCTCAACTGTACTATTCGCCTTGCAATTACCGCGTCCTAACATGAATTTATGCGAACACTACGAGCAAATAATAGGGCGCCATCTTTGATTTACTGGCGCCCTGTTATTCTAAGAACACCAAAATAAAGGTTTAGAAACCATTGGGACTTTAAAGTTCGACCCAACAGCAATATCTTCCCAATGGACCTCATTTACACACATTCGTCCTATGAGAAAATATTACATGTACATAATACCCCCTTTTAACCCCTTTTTAACCCCCGACGCAAAAATAGGGGTGTTATAAGTTTGACTGCTAAGTGTGTCTGTCTGTGTGTCGGTTGAACCGATTTTAATGCGGTTTTCTTTGTTATAGCTAATTTTTTTTGCGGTGGTTCTGTTTGATTAAAATCGATGCAGACGTTCAAAAGTTGTACCGGAATAAATATTGAAAGTTAGGAGTTTTTTTATTTGTCTAACAAATAAACTTGTACTCTGGTAACTAGACGTTTAGATTAGGTCTAAAATGATAGGATAATTTTTGGTGGTCCTGTTTAAATTTATGATAGGTCGAAATATAATGGTCCAGAGGGCACTAGACCGAAATAAACGGATCAGGTAAAAAACATACTTGTTTTAATATCGCGTGCAGCCGACTTATTGCTTTGTGAGTCATTTATAGTGTAATCGACGTGATTCAGTGACTAGACACGAAAAAAAAACCTCAGTATCGAAGGCCGTATGTGCGCTTGCGGCAATTAAAAATAATTAGAGAACAAAGATGGCCGCTTCTCGGAAGGTCCTTACATTTACATATGGCTGTCTAAGTATAAACCAAATCGGCTACGATTAGGGGCAATAGTGATTGAAAAGGGTACAGTTTTTTTTTTTATAATCCTGAACACTTTTTGGTTCTGTGATTGCGGACTGCATGCAATAAATGTAACGTTTTTATCGATTGTATATATTCGGAAAATATTGTGGGAAAATATGTCGGTAGGGTAGTGGTAACAGTCATGTCAGATGCCTTAAGCGACTTGAATAAATTCTGACACCTAGCAACAGCACTCGATAAGAAATAAAATTTATCTAAGAAAATATTATTTATATTATTTAAGAAAATTCATCAACTTATAATACCGGTGATTATAAGTTGATGAATTTTCTTAACATTTATCTGTTACTCTGACCTGGGCTTCGGATCATCACAACCTATAAATAAAGAATAAAGCCGCGAAAACACACTAATATTAGATATTCGTAGAGTGAGATTATAAACCTGTTTTTATCTAGTATTTTTGAAAGATGACTTCGATCGTGTTTAGCCATGATTTGAAGCCGTAGGATTTTTTATATAATCAATTTTACCATGTTCCTTAAATAAATAGGATGTTTGCAATAAAAAATTTAATAGCTAACAGCTAATTCCATATTCGTGTCATGACTTACAGTGCAAGCGCAATAAAAAAATTGTCGGACCCAAACATAAATTCCGAATTCCATTAAACCACAGCGATTTATCTCGGACCCCTAAACCTGTACAGTCGACTGCATTATTAGGTATCCATGTCGCAAATCGGCTATATTATATCGACCGAGTGAGGCTACTAAGGCAGCTAGACTGAAGTGGGACTGGGCAAGTGACGTCTGCCGCATGCATCCGGAGCGATGGACATATATGTCCATCTCTCTTAAGGATACACTCTGTACAATCTGTAGATTGACCACATGGATTCCAACTGACGGATACAGGAAAAGGGGAAGGCCTAGGACGAGATGGAAGGACGACATCAAAAAGTTCCACAAAAAATGGCAAGAAAACACAAAGGATAGGAATGCGTGAAAGAAGTTAGGGGAGGCTTTTGCCCAGCGGTGGGACTCAAAACGCTAATAAAAAAAGGTAAAACTATAATAATATAAAACACCTAAAACTTCCTCAGGAATCACACATCTATTGATTAAAACCTTACAAACGTTCGGCGGAGTTTGGTTATAGACTTTATGGCGTTCGTACAGACAGAGACACACGCGACAGGGGGAATTCTTTTTATACTGTGAATGCGAAAATATGTATTTGGTAAAGCCATTCTCTACTCAGTGCCGTTAAATCTAGGACGGATTGCGTTGCTATATTCGCGTTCATGTGGGAAAAGGCTGGACAGAGGCATAAATTTTGTTTAGTTCAGACACCAGTCTCTCAGAACATAATTGATCCTGCATCATAAGTGTTCCATACGTCGTCATATAGATTTTGATTTTTATGTGTTTTTTTAAATGTTCAATTGAAATTATAATTCTTGATAAAGAATATAGTATACCTACTATATAAACCGAAATTCCAAAGCCCAGGGCGTTTATTTTTTTTTAAAGGAGTCTTAAATTTATTAAAATCTGTATAATAATACTGTGTCGCTGAATTAACATTGTACTTCCAAATTAATTTACACTTATATTAATAGGAAATTTCATTCATCCACCTAATTGTGTTGTCGACTGTACATAAAATCTTACACCCCCGGTTTGCGCAAGTGTTGCACGCACACAGTCGCGTATATGCGCGTACGCGCCACACATGCGCACGCGCAGGTACAGAAAGTTAATTGGCTTCGTATGTTCAATGTTCATAAAGTTTCTACCTGTGAGTTCAGAGTTAGGTCGGCGTGGAGAAGCGAATTTATTGTTACAAGTTCGCTTTGTTTTTCGGGTATTATTTTGGAGCATTTAATTCAATTCAAGGCCGCACGGAACACTTGATCGCTGCACCATTCTAGTAGGTAATAATTTTTAAGTCTTCGACCGTCCGAACGTTTTAAAACTATTAAAACAAAGCTTTACTTTAAAAACTTGACATTGTATAGGTTTAATTGCGATACATTGCTTAGAACCCGATAAGTATATTAACAATAATAAGTAATTTTGTGCGTCCACAAAATTAACGCGGGCGAAGCCGCGGGCAAAAGCTGGTTAAGCAATAAATATAGATAACAGTCTGCTTAAATTTCTATTGATTTTTATACCGCATCCAAATCTTCCAGTCAAATACTTAATTCCCAATCACAAAATCCTTACACGGATCTAATGAACGAGATTGAAATACTTGAACTCTCCTTTTCTAACAATAAAGAAGCGAACGAGACGGCGATATTGTCTTGTACGGTCAGCATTAAAGAGTACCTGCTCAGTCCCTTCGGTAATTTTTTAATTGACAAAAAAAGCCGGTCGATTTACATGTGGAATTTATTTTATTACACCTATAAGTCTCGTCCTATGTGTGCGTGGGATGAGTATTACTCTTTAAAATATTTGGGTAATAGATTTGTCTGACATGTTTTGTTCGATACGTTCCTGTAGTGTTGCAGAACTGATATTTTAAGATCGTAATCTGATTACTGTCATTTATAATAATAAGCCTTTGAGGCCTTTTGTTGTTTCATAGTCAAATCAGATACTTTTTTCAAATGTGAAAACAACACATTTTGTGTATTTTCCTTTATGTTCTACAAATTTTAGTAAACATATATTATACATAGTCTACTTATTTAAAGTTTCAATTCGTTCATTTGTGGTCTTTTAGTGTCGTTGCGCCAACTTCAACCTGGGGTCTGGCAGAATCATCAGCGTCACAGAACGACTAGCTCGTCTGTGATTTCTTGCTAAGTCTGGGCCTTTTTTCCATGTTTTGTACTTGTACTTTTGTTCCTGTTGAATAATCTATGATATTACTACAGCGCATCGTCTTGTATTTTTTTTGTCAACCATACTGTGTTTGCTTACATGTACAAAATGGTGGTAAATAAAGTTTATTATCTATCTATCATAAAACTAGTGATGTACAAGCTCAATTTAAACACAATTTAACCCCCGACGACAACAGGAGAGAGTCTGTGTGTATGTCTGTCCGTGGCATCGTAGCAGCCAAACGGCTAAACTGATTATGATCTAGTTTTTTACTTGAAATAAATTTTTAATCGAGAGTTTTCTTAGCTGTGTTTGGAAAATGTGCGTTCAGTCGTTTGGAAACCGTCAGCTCTGTTCTAGTTGATGTGATGATGCCAGCAACTTCGGAGTCCAGTTTCTTAAATATTGAATTTAGTTTTTATTTGTTTAAATATTGATATATCACGCTTTTATCGCATACGGGATAGACAGAATCAAGAGTTGCGATACTCGAAAGCCTGATTTAGTTTTATGGTAAGCTTTTATGTTTGGCATATATAAAATAATACATTCCAATGTTGGGTATAATTTTTTATTTTCACCAAATCAGTATATTATTATCATTCCTAAAAGAAAACATTTTCCTTTTCTTTGTAATACTATAAATAAAAAAGCTAGTTTTCTAATTAAAATTCACAGACAAGATCTAATTTTGAAAAATATTACTCTCGAGTCCTATTTCAATAATAAGACAACATCATCAAGCAGGTAGCAAACTCCATAAATTAAAACTTCAAAGCTCACACAAACACGACACGTCGGTCAAATACTTACGCTAATATTTTGCAATTCACCACCTCTATTTAAACCTAATCTAATGTAAATTTCGAACACAACAAAGTCCAAATTCATTTAAATGGGGCGCCTAAATGCTCATGCCATACATACTTTACAATGGATGAACAAAAAATGGCCAAGAGAAATGGCAAAAGAAATGGTAATGACAGAATGCTATAAAAACGGAAGCTGACCCTCGCCGCATGACAGCGTTGTCTGGCATGTGCATCGAAAACAATTGTCTCAACTATACATATTTCTGTTTTTTCTTTACTTCAAAGTTTGGGTAGATTTTGTGGTTCCTCTGATAGTCATTATATTGGTAACACTATGGTGTTTGATACAAATCATTTATGCTCGTATCAGAAATCGGAAGAGGCTGTTACTGAATTTCAAGGAAAAATCTATCACATCTATAACAATGTTATTATTAATCGTGTTTTGTATGTTTATTTTGATGAAATTTGGAATAGATACAGTAAATCAAGGTTGCTGGCGGCGGAGTTTGAGTGAATATTATTCATTTGACTATCCATCATGTTGTTGTCTATTATAACATCAAATATTATGTCATTCAATGTTGATGTGAGAATGAAACTCTCAGGTTTTGAATCAGTTTTGTCACCGTTCTTTCTGACAGAAGAATTTATATTTGTATTAGCACCAGCCATTGCTTATTGTAATTTTTCACGCTTGTTTTATCACGGAACCCTAACAACGAAGTTTCGATAGGTGCAGGTAGACAATACTTCAGCCAGTTCAAACCAGAAAAAGCCGGTAATGAGCGCACTGTCTCGGTAATGACCGCCATTGTCTATGCGCGCTTCTGGCGAGAAAATAACCCTATGGTTTTGTTTTTTTTTTCTCCAAGCTAGAGGTAATTCAAAATTGTTGATTATATACGCACGTGCAAAATAATTTGGGTTTAATATGTTACGTAATTATATATTTTTCGACATAATAGAATAGAATATATATCTAATAATTCCATTTTAATAATTAAATATACTTAGGGTGTTTTCAACTTCAACTTTGACGTTAACTTTAACATGGGCAGAAAAACGCAAAGTACGCCATTTTGTCTAAAAAAAAGTCAGCAGTGCGCCGGTAAAATCAACGTCAAATTTGACGGTGCAACTCACCCTTTACTCTGAGCTAATTCTGTCAAGATTGGTCTTCTGGTGATCTTTGTCACCCTATCTGAAAATTCTAGAAGCTTTCAGTTTTCATTAACATGACATTTCATTTTCTCCCAATATGCGCTCGCAATGTGCGATCATATTGGGAGCAATGGGGAGCCACGTTCTTGACATACAATACAATTAGACAATAGACAATATTACGCGAATGCTTAGTAAAGTTTTTCTCAAAAAGTGTCCAGGATTAATGTTTTACTGGCCACCGATAAAAAAAGTCAATATAATTTCATTTAACTTACCACTACATAGTTTTATTTATTGCTGACCAAAGGTTTTGGCCAAAAAGACTTTGGAATATTCGAGCGACAGCTTAATAGTATTTTTACTGTCTAAGTATTTATCTATATGTTTATATTATTAATGCTTGACCTCATAAAAATACAGCCTTAACTTTTACCAAAACGTAAAAACTAGAAGTATCGTCGCACACGAGAGAGTTCGTTGACCTTAATGCTATAAAATCCATATTTTTTTTAGGTGTAAGCATTACTATATCTCTATACATAGAGGTACCTCAATAATCCGTCCGAATTTAGAACTAGTCGACACCGTTTTTAATTTAAAGTAAATGTTTCGATAAATTTGTTTTTTGGAATTGCCACATTATGGTAATTGAGGTGTAATATCTGAGAATAAGAATGTTAATGAGGCAAGCGATACTGCGCCTCGAATCTAGGATGAGACAATAAAACACTGAACTGGTCCGTCTAGGAAGTCCCCTACCATCGGTCTTCATTTCGATGACGATTCATTTTGAAACTCATTTCATTTTCATTTAAGAAATTTGCTCCGGACCGGTACTCACTAAAAACGTTACACTTGTTTCTTAAATGGTGGAAAAGGTTGAGAGTTGACCATGTCCGTCTGTATGTCCGTCAGTCCGTGGTCTAGCTCAAACACTATTGGTACTAGAGTAGTGTAACTTGGTATGGATATTAACATTAATCACGCCTACAAAGTAGTCAAATAAAATCATTATTAAATATTTTTTTTAGGATGACACACATCTTCCCTCAAGTGCGGGTTGGTTTTGGACAGGTCTTTCAAAAATAGCATCGGTGTGGGAAGATTTCTTTTTGGATTTCGTAAACTGTTCGCAAGTTATTAAGCCTTCAAATGCCAATTTTCGTTAGACTCTAATGTCTCCCCTATATCGACGAAACGGTTGTTGTCAGGAAGTCAAACGTTACGGCATTAGTGCTTATTTAGATCAAAGTTATAAGGAAAACTATCACATCTAAATTGACTTTATAAGTTTTCGAGTAATAATCCACCAAAACTTGGAACAACTAGTAACATAGTACGAAATTCTCGTTTAGTGAATCCGACTCACTTTTGTATGGTTGTTGTGGTAAACTACGGAACTAGGGTTCCGTGCGTGCTGTGCGTGTCTCGACACGCACTTGACCGGTTATTGAATGAAAATATAACTTACTTTATGAATTATTTGAGAAGAAAACATGTAGTTGTTTGCGGAGCCGTTGACAGCGGGCTTTAAATAAATAAATAAAATTTATAGGACCAATAGTAGGGCCTCTGGCAGCTTACGTAAATGCACTCGATATTGTACTGACGGGTATGCTAATCATCACGAAGAAGACAGATTTAATTAGTAACAAATTCAATGAAGCTCCGGAAGTGAGACTTTTATGAAACACAAAATGGCGGGTGAAACGGTACCATTTGACACTTGACACGGGCGCAAATAAATTTTCTCTATCTCTATGTAATGATAAAATTATAGTTTATGTCTGTACGCTAGCTTTTACCCATGATTTCTTGCCACAATAGAATGACGTACTTTCCGCTGTTAATTATAAACTTCCAAAAACTAATGTTTTATTTATTGACTACTAGCTATTACCCGCGGCTTCGCTCGCGTGTATTTTCCACGGGAACAGTTATTTTTACGGGATGAAAGGTACCCAATGTCCTTTTCCGACGACCTCGGTGGCGAAGTGGTAAAGTGCTTGCCTCTGAACCGAGAGGTCCCGGGTTCGATCCCCGGTCGGGTCATGATGGAAAATGGTCTTTTCCTGATTGGCCCGGGCCAATTCTTGGATATTTATCTATATATGTATTTGTTATAAAATATAGTATCGTTGAATTAGTATCCCATAACACAAGTCTCGAACTTACTTTGGGGCTAGCTTAATCTGTGTGATTCGTTGTAATATATTTATTTATTTTTATTTATTTATTTATTTTCCGTATTTCAAACTATACGTATGTCAATTTTCTAGAAAATTGAGAACAAACAAACTGACTTTCGCATTGATAATATAGTAATATTCGAATACTTAGGATTAGAATTTTTTAAAGATATTGTGACTTAGTACCTAGATGCAATACAAGGTAAAATATATTTTTACAATTATTGCCTTTCTATACGGGGCACAAATTCACAGTTTTAATTTTAAATGCCTATTGAAAAATCTGCGGCAGGATTCATATACGCTTATAACTTTAGTCTTTACTGACAATATTAATTCTGTACAGACGAAGTCGCAGGCGAATACTAACATAACACAGATAATATAGACGTTGGTCCTCATTAAGATCGATATCGTGTGTGTGTGACTGATGGGCTAGGCTTTTTAAATTTAACGTTAGTTTCTTAACGGCATAATTAATAATATTCTTCCTCTTAGTCTACTTCAACAACTTGTCATCTTTCAGGAAGCAAGTAAAGTCTCATTATATTATTTATTTATTTATTTATTTATTTATTAACATTTCTTACATCTAACATTACAGGTTATTACCTAATGCGTCTATTAGTCTTCTTTAATCTTTTATATATTTATTCATTGTTCTATAACAACACTTGTCTGTATGTTTATATATTTCTTCTATATCTTTTTATTTTAATATTTTATTTTTTTGTCTAATTATTTAATTCTGAAGTTTACTGCACCCTCTTAGTTCACTTGTGTCTCTTTCCATCCAAAGGTTGGCCGGAAGAAATTGCATTAGCAATAAGTCCGCCTTTGCACTCATTATGTTTGAATATCTTGTTGTAACTTATAACTCCTTTGTAAATGGTGCAATAAAGAGTTTATCTATCTATCTATCTATCATGATGAAACATACTATCATATGAAATAAAAAAAATATAATGACTTGGTTGATTTTGATGAGATCTTATTTGAATGAGAAGTTGCATTAATGGATCACAATATTGTTCCAAATTTTATAGTGATGATGTATGAAAATGTGCGAAATCTGGGCTTTAAAATAACATAACTTTGCTAATATAATTCTAACTAGATCATTTGAATTTTTATCTAAATCGATATACCTACTTTAGATCAGACTAGATAACATGGGTACGGGTTGTGTTAATGCTAAATATTTCTTTAAATATGGAAATTGGTTAATAGCTAATCGGTAATTGTATCGGTAATCGGTAACTGTAAAAACTCAAAGCAAAATTTCTGCCTTTTAGAAAATTTAAAAAGAAAACTTTATGTTTTGCACGGAATAATTATTAAATAACCCATAGTGTTTCCTATTGCGAAGCTTTAGGACGAAATGGTTAGATTTGACTTCGGATAGAACGGATTGATGGGAGTTGGGCGGCTTTTACAGCAAATATACTTATATTACCAAATCGATGTTATTGTGAATATTCAAAATGTATTTCTCAAAACTTTTTCGCTTTCTATTTCTGAGCTTTTTTCATCAGTAATTACAATTAACAAACCAGTTTTTATAAATATAATTCTATGTAATTTAAATGCAGCAATTGGTAGTTCAGATGCAGTTTTAAATACTGGTTAGATGCTGGTACCACTAAAGATCTTAGAGAGAAAATAATTAATTAGCTACTTGGAACGATGCAAATGTATGTGTATGTTTCTCGCTTGTGTTTGAAATTTGTCTATAGCTTTGGTGGTTGCGAGTATTTGACTAATTAGTTGTTTGTCGCGGCTTCGCTCCCAGGAGCTAGTTCCCAGTACTAGTTCACTAGTTAGTGTTATAGTGTTAGTCTTCAGAACCATAGTCGCTGAAAATATACTTAGTATGTTCATTTTAAAGAGTTTCAAACAAGTAAAATATAAGTGAACGTTTTTGAAGTGAAAAGTTATTCGGCGGCGTTGTGCACTTTTTGTGATGGGTAAAAAAATGTTAAACTCTCATCAGGACACGTGACCTGATCGAAAATTCGTAGTTTTCACTTCTGCCGGCATTCCCGGAGGGCAACCAGTTTTTTTTTTTTTTACTATTTCTTTGAATTGTACTGTGAGTATTGTCGAAAAATAGCTATGCAATATGTTAGGAAAAAACACATAATATTTTCCACTGTATACGGCGTGGAAAATATTATGGGGGATTTCGCGTGATTCACGCCCATTGCGTCTAAACTTTATCGAGCTCTGTTCGAAAACCTTTGAATACGATACACCTGTGTTATCGTCGTAATGTATAGTATGTGTTAGATACATACAAATTCAGTTATAATATTTTTATTTATTTAAAATTTACTTACCAATACAAATAGTGGATATCCTAAAAGTATTCTCCATCAGTTTGACGACCTCGGTGGCGCAGTGGTAAAGTTCTTGCCACTGAAGCGAGAGGTCCCGGGTTCGATTCCCGGTCGGGTCATGATGGAAAATGATCTTTTTCTGATTGGCCCGGGTCTTGGATATTTATCATCATAGTATCGTTGTGTTAGTGTCCCATAACACAAGTCTCGAACTTACTTTGGGGCCAGCTCAATCTGTGTGATTTGTCCTAATATATTTATTATTTATTTATTTATAGTTACCTTCGCGATAAACTAAAACTATTATTCATAGCGACATATTATATTCATTGATCTAATATCATGTCGTTTGGATTTGTAAGGGGAAATCAAAGATAGTATTTTTATCTTAGTGTTTTATTATGCAATAAAGTTATATCAAACAATATTAAAGTTAGGTGCCCGTGACTCTGAACGTAGCAAGAATTATAAAAACTAAACTACTCAGGAATTAATAGTTTTTTTTTTCGATATTATACTTTAAATATATTAATTTAATAAATCTCCGAAGATTTAGCACATTTTAAGAAAACAAAATGTCGCTTGATGTCAATGAACGTTGGCGTGCTGTCTGCTCGTTAGTTACTGACATAAAAACTTGCATGTCGCAGACTCCAAAACTAGTAATGTTTAATATAGTACGTCTTATTATCTTTCTAATGGTCGCTGGCTGGATGTGGACAGTTCTAAGCATTACAGAGGAGATAATAAATAGAGACTACGCACTGATGTCCCACTGTAAAATGTTTAGTTGTGTGAGTTTCATTATTGTATCTTTAACGCTGTTTTAATTTTGCCATATCTGTATGTCTGTCTGTGACATAGTAGCTGCGAAAGAAGAATCTAGTTTTTTTTTTGTGAACTAATAGAGCGTTTTTTTGGCAAAAGCTAAAGAATATGTATTTAAAATCTAGGTAAACTACTACTATTGGTAGAACTATTGTTATTTTCTTTTTATTTTATAAGCTAGTAGTTTGTAGCTTTGGTAAATATTAATTAGTTTAGAATATGACTTGTAAAAGTGCCTGTGAAGGTCTAAATGATTTGATTTAATTTTTCAATAAAAATTTTGTGGAAATTCAACTTTATGTGAATATTAATTATATACTTTTTATCGTCATTTTCAATTTTCATATAATTATTTTCCAGTGTGACTAGAGTGATACTTCGATAAAATTGTAAATAAGTATGTATTGGATTTGTTTGATAAATTCTATAAGGGCTAATAAGCTTAGTATTTGCATTCATTTCTACTCTGTGTCATTTCTAAGCAACCATTTGATTGCGCTGTCGCCAGCAATTGCGACGTTATAGTTATTTTATGTAAATTCATACATTTCGGGCCATCAGGTGTAAATGATAGAGAGGAGATGCGCGGGCGCGGGTGATTTTTTTATATCTAAATGGTAACGGTAAAGATCTTACTCATAATTATTTCTAAGAAAATTCCAGTTTTTTATTAATCGGCATGTAATGTGACGCCTCAAAAACTGCGTTACAATAAACCTAAAAATTTTGAAGATACGGCTATAATTTTAAGACCAACCGCTTGCCTGGAGTCAACCCCTTGTGGGGATACTGTATTTGCCTATCAGCTGTCAAGGCTTCTTACCTTGTTACTTGCCTCGTACGACATCTAAGGAATGATAAGGAGTGATCATATTCTGGGGCACATTACCATTAATAAGCCGATATTTGTCAATTATCCAAAAGAAAGATGCTCGCACACACACATAACATACTTAATCGAAATCACTCGATTACAGTCGACGCAAATTTTCATCTGTCGAGAGTCGAAAAGTCTGTCGCGTCTTTCCCACCGTTTCTGATGTTCCGATTCATCCTACTAATCGTAGTTAATGCCATCATAAATATTTTAAATGTTTTGTTAATACTAAACTTGTTTTATTAAACGGCTTATCTGTTCATTAAATATTAGCCCAGACGTCTTATTGGTATAAAAAATATGTATATTGAATTGTTTGCTAAAATCTGTGAGCAAAAATAGATGGTCAGTTAATACGTACTTATTAAAAACAACGGAGAATCTTTTATGATGTTCCACGAAACATCATTTTAAATTATTCGACTACCATCATAATACGTCAATATAATTACGTACTAAATGCAGCCGAATATAATTTCCTAGAATGGAACAGCTCGGCTCATAAACACTAAACTTTAATTCCGTAAAACGGAGCGGAGTCAAAGACAACGAACCGCAGCATCATCTGTCAAAATCGTTCAATGTTTTTAAAAGGTCTTTTAACATCGACCGGGGCCCGACTTGTTATTGTTATTTATATTAAGACTGGCCGAATTGCCGGGCCCTTCGCACTTGGTGTTAGAAAAAAAAATAAAAACGCATTAGGACTGGCAACCGTATTCTTATTTTTAATTCGCGTAGGTTGATTTTCGAACGTGAGAGCAAGTTAATTTATTTTAGGTTATGGAATGTGGAGGATTGCGCGTCTTGTGTTAGGTACTTATTTTTTGTGGGTGTGCAAGTGAGAGACACGATTTGAGTAAGGGTCTTTTGCGATGTACACTAATGGGGATTATGTGGGATACGGTGACTTATATTTCTTGAGATCTGACGGCCGATATAAGGAGTATGGGTTGTGTGACCCCGACGAATCGTTTCATCTGTGTTTTTGTTGCGATTTGCGATTGAACGGTTGGAGGCGATATGGAATGTAATGATTTTAAATTATTTATGATCACGCACTGGCTTTATGGTTTTGTTTAGGGTATAAAATAATATTGCAAATGTTTTTTTGTACTCATACAAATGGGCATTGCGTCACTTTTTTTTAAATACTGAATGAAAGAAAAACGATAAATTTATTTATAAATTACGTTGAACAATGCTAGAGCCGTTGTTTAAATCAAGCAATAGTTCACCTTGCTGTCTCAAAAGAGATTTACAAGCAAATAAAACTACAATATATCTCTAATTACAATTCCTCAAAAGTCCGCAGACGCTGGTTTACAGCTAAAGGAGAAACAAAACGTAAAATCGTAGTAGGAGCAACAAAACGCAACATTCGAAAGGGAAATAAGGCACGGGACGCGGTACGTGGATGTGGCACATTGGGTCACATTGAGAACCCGCCGTCCTTGGCAACCAGGCTTTGGCCGGAGGCACACTGGGAGCTAATTCTCATTCAATTCCAATTCAAAATTCTTTATTATCTCCGCAATCTTTATGACAAGTTATGAAATAGTTTTTTTTAGCTAAATTGTGCTTTTTAGTATTATGTTTGTGCAATAATGATTAAACATACAAATAAATCTAAACCAAGTTAAGTTTTTATATAATAATATTGTTTTTATATAACATAATTGAAAACAAGAAGCTTTCCTCAAGAACTTTATCTTGTTGTTTTCTATTGGCATCTGCCAAAAGATTCGCACATAACAATTTCATTTAGAAATTAATAATGAAACGGAGGTAATGGACAGGACTCTAGCATAAATAACTCTTGCTATTTAAATACTGGAGGCTGGTTCGTCAACCTCAAAGATATTGAACACTTACAATATAACATGTAAAAGCAAATTTAATCCTGAGCCTTTTCCACAACCAAGAAGTGACGCAGCGAGATAATATTTGCGGTTTGAGTGCAAATGACAGATGGAAGAGGAAAAAAAAACGAACTAATTAATATTATGTCCTCAGTGTGCCCCGGCCTGAAGGTAGCCGTTAGTCGGCGCACTCCCGCGGGCGACTGTTATTGTTATAATGTTTCTTTGTTATAAATATTTTTACTTACTGCCTCTGTGGATTAGGCCTAGGTACTGACACCGGGGTGCACGGGTCGATTGGCTTAGTAGTGATTGCTTTTTGTCTATACGTAGCGGCTCGTCCCCGCTTCGCTTGGATATAACCATAATAAATTATACACCTGAAACTATATCTTGAAACACCTAATCTATTTAGAAAACACCGCGTCAAAAAACCATTAGGTAGTTTCAAAGATTTAAGCATACACAAGGACAGACAAACAGGAAAGCAACTTTGTTTTATACTATGCAGTGATAGCCAATGATTTATGGCTAAACGATATTGTTTGTTTTTTTTTCAAAATACGTCAGAAACTTTTATATACATACTTACAATTACTGATATAATTTCCATTAAATACATTTTTAAATGTCGTAATTTATCACTATAATAAGTAAATATATGTTTAAATATTATTTATTTTATTTACTAAAACATATTTAATATAACATTTAAGTACATAGTTTTTAAGTTACAAATGTTTACTAACACGATGGATGCAAATCTGAAATAAAAACATTTTATTTTTTTATTACTTTTATATATCGATTTTGTCGGTACTCTAGTCGGTTCGTAATTTATTACTCCACCAAAAACATATTTTTAATAATTAGCTTCTTCGCAAACCACACTTTTCACATAAGATCACTCTATAATTTTCCAATAAGAGTGTTAGATTGATTTAAACAAACACTTGAGAAATTCCAATCAGACAAACCATATAATTAAGGAGTCACAGTTATGATGTATATCTGTATATCATCGCGTCTATAACTCATAAACTGCATACAGTTAACGATAAATGCTCACACATAAATAACATTGTAATAAGTACTTGCATGTAGTAACAGTTTATAGAAATGTTAGTAGGAGGAGAATTTATTCCGTGTACAATATTTTTTGCGAATTGACCATGGATCTTGAGAATTGATTATCTTCGATTAAATCTAAGAAAAAGTAACCTTATCTGATTTCTATATGATTATATGTTAACATATCTCCACGACTTACCAATAAGCTATTATAGAACTAATTAAAAATATCTTATAAGGTTTTAGGTTATTAATTAGCTTCAATTAATATTTAAGTTACTTCAAGAGTGTAATAATAGACATTTCATTGCATTTCTTCTTTAATTTTTATGTATTTAAATGAATACTGCTTTCTCTCTCTCACCTAAGTGTTTTCCCGGTTCTTTCCTCACTCCTCAGCCGTTGAGTGCCGGAGCCCAGGGTCCGTTTTCCTTAATTTTAATCTTCACTTCGCACGGTAGTCGTCGACATGCCATCATTAGCACGCATCATCCTTTGTGATAAATTAACATTGCTTTATTTTCAAAGACAAGGATATTCTCGTATAAAATGCATGCATTCTTTATTTTTCTCGAAATATATAATAATTAGAAAGACGATGTAATTTCATAAATAATCAAAGTT
This sequence comes from Plodia interpunctella, assembly GCF_027563975.2. NCBI lineage: Eukaryota > Metazoa > Arthropoda > Insecta > Lepidoptera > Pyralidae > Plodia > Plodia interpunctella. The sequence continues at coordinate 11,820,772 of NC_071294.1, forward strand.
ACAGTCGACTTTTCGCGCATGAATAACGTTATTTCCAAAGTGTGGCAACACTAATTAGCCAATAAAAACAAGGGCTGGCAGTTGATAAATAAGTCGAATGTAGTTGGAAACACGTCGCATGTCTAAATGTCTGGAACTGAACGCGACCGCAACACGACTCGCTGGGAACTTTACAAAACGGCTGTTATTAACAACGACACGAACTAAGGTGTATTGTTTTTAGACGATGTGATTCGTATAAACATTTTACATTACGTATATTTTAATGGACACAAATCGACGATCTAAAAGGAATATTAGCCTTTCAGATCGATTCTTATAGCGTCGAATCCAACAGCAGTACTCTCATTTTCGTATAATCAAAAATGATCGTGAACAATTTCAAAAATATATTCGCATCGGTATCCTGAAATGATTATAACAACAGACAGGTTCAATAGAACATAAGTTAGGTTTTAGTTAGCTCGTTTTGTTTTTGTACTAATAGCGAAACAAATGAACACAGAGTTACTTGTAAATATGGAAGCAAGTGGTCTCTACTTATAGGGCAAAGACAATAATACAAATATATTTCGTATATTATTTTACGTTGTTTACCCCATTCGTACTATTTCGCCCCGTGTTTTATAAAGCAGTTTTATCGGCACTTCGACTTACGGCGTAAAGTTTTAGAACATTGTAAACATTTAATGGGGTAAGTTTTACGAGTGCCGGCGATGGGGTGAAATGGTAAAAATATTTGGTAGTTTATACCTTCGCGAGGCATTAAAATGCTCTATTGTTTGTTTGTATCGGCCAAATGGTGTTCTTGAAAAAAATATTTGTCAAGCTCCAAATAGACTCGGTCCACGTTCCGCGTGAACTCAACTCACATTAATATTTTAAGATTTTCATGCATTGAGAGTGCTTTAGATAATTGGTACCATGGGACTATGTGCCTCTCGATTCCAACCTCTTTCCTATTGCAAACTGCTGAGGTGTAGAATTTTCTCCCAGCTTCGATACATCCCGAATCCTACAATATAGGGATTTTCAAGGCAATAGTGAATGTACATTTTTCGCAAAAAAATCTTTTTTCCCCATCAGACTAGATTGAGGTCATAAGCATACATTACGTGAAGTAATTGCAAAAAACGAATTAACCTCACAAATTTTCCTATTTTTGCGACAATTTCATAACACACACTAAAATAACTCACATCACTCGCTAATCGCAAAGTACAGCAACGTAGCACAGGCAACCTGCAATCTGATGGGTGCGCAAAAAGTGAAATTTATTCCAGTGCACCTGTGCCCTTGGCATGTGCTGAATTAATAGTGCTATTTCGATGATAAAAAATGAACCAGCTGCCTTTATTCGGCTTTGTTTACGTTATGATAAACACATGTAGATAATCTCATATCCAGCTTTGTAGCGATCCACCCATGCGCCTTTGAGTAAACTTTAAATTGCAGTATTTATTCGAAATATAAACTTTGTAACTTTCTTAATTATTTAGTTTTATTGTTCACGTTAAAACTGCAATTGTATTAAAATTTATAGAAAGCTACCTTCCTACGGAAACAGTTATTTTTTTTCGTGATAAATTAGACCCTCTTTTCTGTACTTCAAGTTGCATACATGAAACATTCGAGGAGATTTATTTAAATTTATTATATAGCGTGAAGATGTAACAAACAGAAAAACATACTTTCGCATTTATAATCTTAGATAGGAAGCGAACATTTGAATGTCAGCGTGTTAGGATGTTTGTTACTAATACGCTAGACTGACTCAACGGATTTCGATGAAATTTGGTACATGCAGGTAGAAATGTAACCTGGAATTAGGACATAGAGTAATAATTTTATCTGGAAATTCACATAGAGCGAGGAGCTGGAGCCCAGCTATACGAGTATATAGGAACAAGAAATAGTCCTTATTCTTTAGACAAACTAAACTCTTAACTAACAAATACATTATCGAGTTCACACAAACTATACCAACTAAAATTGCAAAAGGATATAAATTAAATCCGAACCAATGAGTTCAGTTCAGAACAAGAAAACTATGCATTTTCAAAGGAGCCGATATAGAAACGGCTCGGAAAACTGAACTGGGTCACTGGCTGCCGACTCACCCCCCTTTCACCTCCCATTTCACACCCATTTCGACACTAGCATCTCCTGACACTCCCCGCTCGCCCCGGCATAGTTTTAATTTAAGCTGTTGAGGGTTCCAAAAAGAAACAAGTTGAGGAATAGAGTTTAGTAGCCAATTTTAGTTATATATTCAGTATTGGTTGCCTTTAAATGCAATATATTACGATGCGGAAGAGCGAGCGAAGTGAATTCCTGAGTTCAAATTAAATACCACAACAGAATGACGTACTTTCCGCTGTTAATTATAAACTTCAAAAAACGAATGTTTTATTTATTGACTACTAGCTATTACCCGCGGCTTCGCCCGCGTGTTTTTCCCACGGGAGCATTTCTTTTTCTGGGATGAAAGGTACCGTATGTCCTTTCCCGTACTTCAAACTATGCATATGCTAAATTTCAAGAAGATTGGTTGAGTAGATAAAGCGTGAAGAGGTAACAAACAATTTATTTTCGCATTTATGTCGGGACTGTATGTACTTACGTACATAACGCTTGTAATTAAGGCTAAAACTATTATGATCATTATTTTGGTACAGTCTGCATGTCAAGCTACATCGCACGGCGGTGTATGGTGAAGTAATAGCGCCGAAATCGCAAAATTAGGCTGGTTTGTGTGTTGTTGACTGTACTGCCCGTATTACCCGTTTTTGCTACAAATAATTACAGTTTTTAAGTTATGGCTCATGTTATTATAGATTCGACACGTTGCCGAAAAGGAATGGGTCATAAGTCACGTCACAGTCTTACGTCGTCACTATCTACGGGTAATGTACGAAAGCTTTAAGATTATGACGTCCATTTAATCCACTTCTGCATCTCTCTGGAATGATCGGTCAACTACACTTACATATTATAAAAATGATACCCCGTGTCGCGTCTGTCTGTCCGCGATAAACTCAAAACTACCGGACAGATTTTAGTTGACCTGTAGATAGTGTAATTTCGATTTGAAGCTGTGCCTGTGGATCAAAAGGTCCCAGGTTCGAATCCTACTCGTGCCACATGATTTTGTATACCAATCAGACTCATATATAGTAGTTTTCATCGGCCGCCACTTACTTCCGATGAAGGAATACATCGTGAGGAATCCTGAACACTGGTTGATTATTATTAACTTGTGTATGAAATGGAGAAGACAATGGCAAACCAATCCATTTCTAATGCCAAGAAAGTTGTTGTGTGTGTTTAACTACCACGCAATGACCACGACACTCAGACATGAGGAATACGACTATGAAGAGAGTGTGATTTCTGACAAAGGATTATAAGTACAATTTATTATGGTTTTACCCGAACGAAGCCGGGACGGGCCGCTAATTAATAAATAAATATCTAGTCTTTTTAACCTCGTATAATTAACTATTTACGGTTAAGTTTAAACGGTTAAGTATATAACGTTATATAAATATTCTATAAACTTTTGGTTGTATTTCTGTTAAGAATCAATTAGTTAGGTACCTACTCCAAAACCGAGCCGCACCTGTCGCTCGAAGCAGACGATTTCGCGATGTCTAACGAGTAGGCGCGAAAGTGTCGATAAATCTTATCGATAATTACGTAAAAGTGATCTCTGTGGCCGTAATCATTCGTTTCCGTGTTTAGTCTGATCGATATTTCGTTCAAATTTTATGCGATATTACATGTTCATTTTGAATTGATAAAAACTTGTTGTTCTTCATCATAAGATACTACTGAGGAAATCAGTTTTAGGGTGTTTCTCCGAGCGTTTCGACCGCTCTAACCGCGCAGTCATTACTATCTGTCAATTTTCTTAAGGAAGGAAACATTTTCCACAATCAATCATTCATTAAATTGACATTACCACAGCACATAATAATGATTTTAAAGTCAGAGAGTAAAACTAATTGTTGTCTTTGTTAAAATTTTAAAAATGGTAATGACAGCGCAGACGCAGCTGTCGAAACGCACGGAGAAACACCCTTTAATACTTTTTTAATTAAGTGTTCATGCATTATTTTCTCCATTTAGTGAAACTATAAAACAAGTCATAGATTTTGCGATTTATCCGGTTAATCCAATATTTATTTATATTAATTATTAAGCAACATAATCGATTATGCTTCATCGATATGACCGCGACTATAAATAAATTCGCAATTCTGTGATGGTCATTTCGGTAATGGCGTGTCGGACAATGCGATGTGAGACCCCGCGGGAGCATGCGCGGGGGACGGGGCTGCGGGGGGAGATAGGGTGCGCAAGGGCAGCCTCGTGCCCTTCACGATCGGGTCACCTTGCGCAGGTACATGCGCGTGCGCCTATTGTCCGCGCAACCTGACACCGAAACACATCTACTCCAAATAAAGCCTTCATATTTACACTCTAACTTATGGCATTACGAGCACAATTCGTTTGCCCCAAAACGCGCCATTGGATTCGTTGCTGTGGATATCTAACTTCCAATTTTGAATTTTCAAAACCAATTGCATTTTATAGGTGAGCGTGACAGGATAATTTAAGGAAGGAACATTTGGTTTGTTATATTTTTTGCAGGCGCGTCTTGCGTTCGCGCATGCTATAGTCTGACAAGTATCTTTTGGCATTTTAGTGGGGGCGCCACCTACGTTTGAAGTAAGAAATGTTTAATAGCTTAGACATGAGCTCGCTATTCTACCACTGTATTTCGGATTTACTGTTTTTGCGAGCTTTGTGATTTTTTTGCTTCACTTTGTTCATATAATAATTATTTTAATACGTCTAATAGTTATTGAGTGGAGTAATAACAGAAGTATTTAAGACAAGTTTTGTGCGCGGGCGTCATGTTTTGATCATGCGTTTTTATTTGTCGGTGTGAATAATTCGTGTCTGAGTCGGCCATTGCGCATTTTTCTCACGAACTTATTATGATTGGATCGCAAAAAGATAGAAATTGTTCTTGAGAAGCGATGACGTGTCTGGAAGGTAGACTGGATCTGTTTTCCTGCTACCCTTGTGCTGAGCTTTCTTCTGAGAAATTGGAATTTCTAAAGTATATTTCATTTCATATTGCATGTACTACAAAGTTTTCTTAGCAAGCTACAATACATTGTATAAAAATAGGTAGATACAATATAAAAACCCTATCGGGCGTTATGCAATATTGAAGAGAGGAACGGTGAGCGAATTTAAAAACAAATAAAAAAAACAATAATCATTATTTCAAGGTGTTTCAAGAAACGGTGTATTAGAAACATTGTATTAAAATAATCTGACTATTAATAGGTTTTTTTTTATTTCATTTTATTATTATCGTGTCAAGTGTTATTTAAAGTGTATTATAATTAAATCATTTCATTTTTTTTTTCACTTGACCAAGAGAATGCAAAAAAATAACATGTCACTTTTTTCATACTTAAGACAAAAATTAAAAACATATAGTTACGTCTTTATTAGTATGTCTGGAAGACTGTATCTTGATTATTTAGAATAAATCAGGGTCATTCAGGGCCCCGGTGCAGTAATTATTTTTTACCAAATATTTCATTGTCATTCCTTTGAATGGACTTTACTCAGATAACAATAAAAAAAATAAAAATTGGACACATTGGCATTAAAATATATTTAATTTATTTTGTAAAAAATGACAATTAAAGCAGGATATTTTTATGTTTGTCCCACAGGAGTCCTCCCCTACACTGACGCTTATATCCTCCAAGGTATGTAATAACGAGGCCTATCATTGCATCAGCCGTTGCTTGAAGCCCGCTCTATGATGTGCATTGCTTAGGTTTGCCTTTGTCACCGCATGGCTCTCAAAGAAACTCAGCAATGTACGTCGCGACGCTGGCGTAATATAATCTCCAATGTGTAAAGCAATCTGTATTGGAACAATTGATAAATATCCTGCGCTAATTGTATTTTTATCATTTTGTTCAATTAGTTCAATGTATTTGTATTGTGCATGGGTTTGAAAGAAACTAGATGAATAATTAACATAATATTTGCGGCCAGTCCTATGATTTCTTCCACCAATAAAAATGAAGTAATTAAGTCATTTTGTAAGTGCCTCTGTTTTGGGACGAAAGGATTAATAGTCTGTGGTGTAGCGATTTCAATTTTGACATTGACATCTGTCAAATATAGATAATAAAATGATTGTTTTAAGTGGAATGGGATGAATATAGTAGGTAGGTAGCGCCTTAGATGCCTTTATCATGCAACATAGCTGTGTTGTCTGTATGTTTGTGAGTGCGTAATTAGTTTATGTAAAGTAGAATGTATGTTTGGCTATATTTAAATTTGGCTAAAAAAAGAATGTTTCGATCGGATTTAGTTTTTTTAGAAACACGGGATTTTATGTTAACCTTTTCATCAATATACTGTGTAAGTGAAAATACGAATTTGGATATAAGTTTGATATTAGGTGCATTTATAATTATATCGATATTATAGCAAAATTTAGATCAATAACACTAATAGCTAAAATTAACGATTTTGACGACCTCGGTGGCGCAGTGGTAAAGTTCTTGCCACTGAACCGAGAGGTCCCGGGTTCGATCCCCGGTCGGGTCATGATGGAAAATTATGTTTTTCTGATTGGCCCGGGTCTTGGATGTTTGTCTATATATGTATTTGTTATAAAATATAGTATCGTTGAGTTAGTATCCCATAACACAAGTCTCGAACTTACTTTGGGGTTGCTCAACCTGTGTGATTTGTCCTAATATATTAAGAGAAAATAAATAAATAATCGTCGTTAGTCGACTGTATGTCAAGTTACCCTGCACTGCTATCCTTTATGCGGCGGTAATAGAGTAGAAATTGCAATGAATTTGGGCACGTTGATGTGCTGTTGACTGTACGATCGTGGCTCAACACTTCTATTTCGTGCTCGTATATATATAGATACACTAGCTTTTGCCCGCGACTTCGCCCACGTGAATTTCTCTGCGAAAGCGATTTTCATTCAAACTTTCAACCCCATTATAGTAATGTAGGGTTTTTTTGAAGAAAAAAAAATGTAGCCTATGTTTGAACATGGGTCTTTACTATCAGATTGTTTATGATAGCCATTAATATACTTATTTACATAAGATAAAGATAAATATACCTAAGTAATATCGAGAAAATATTATTGCCAAAAATGGAAACCTTTGACTCATGTGCAGTGTCGCATGACATCAATCGTTGTATTTAACGAAGACTTACTTTCCCGTCTCCTAAACTTTCATTCACTACCAGCTCATTAGAATTCCATGAGATAAATTTACATATTTAAACCATAATAACTGATGGTCCGATACGAATCTGTCTCATTATGTATCAAAAGTGGACGACATTTTCAGTTTTCGAAAGCAGTTTATTGAAAATAGTTGTTTTATCGGATTCTGTACATCTGTTCAAAAGCCCAGTTGGGTTGCTACTTAGTGGGATTCTCTCTCAACTTCTATATTAACAAATGTAAGATATTATAATAAAATTTAATTGATTAGCTGTTGATCTGTGTTGTCCCGCCCTGTGGCGTGTGGTCCGCTTTGTGTCGGCTCCACCATGTCATCGAACAGTTCGACAAACTTATATTAACATTACCGGTGTTTCGTTACGGTAAATGAAAGCACTCATACTAACTGCGCAATGTTCACGAATAATGTTACTGTACCTATATACTGTATATAATATATCGATAGTCACTTGCTATTATGATAGTATCTGCCTATATATGCTAGGGAAAAAGTTACGATACGATAGTTCGGCGGACGAATTATAGATCGCCATGCTGTCTGTTAAGAGAGAAGTTTAGAATATATTAATATGTATAGGATGATAGAATTCGTTTTATTTTATTTCCTATGACTATTATTGGTCGGGTGAGTCGAAAAAGTTAAGAAAACCATTTTTGTAGCAACCTAATTATAAATATATAGAGATACCCGTAATTCCCGATAATTCCCGTTAAATAAATAGATTGTTGATTTGATACTAACTCAGTGAAACAATATTTGATAACTAAAACACACGTAGATTTATACCCAAGACCCAAATCAATCTGAAAACGATCACCTACCATATAAACCTGACCGGGGATCGAACCAAAGACCACCGGTAACCAACCGGCAGAATGACCAGGACCACGTGGCTACAGTCTTATTTCAATTTTTATTTTATTTAATGAGGTACAGTAACAAACTCGTCTAATTACTGTTAGAATCTCTGAATTATCAACAAATCTAAGTGGCACGTGGTTTATAGCCAGTGAATACATTACGGCGAAATGTCCGGTCGCCCACAATCCCTCCGATCGCCATAAAGCATCGCCGGGGCACGCAACCAGTTCTATAAATTTGGAGCGATACTTGTGGATCCGTGATCTACGCGACATAACAGTACTGGTTGGTGTGGTTTACATATTCAGATTTTGTTTATTTTTTTTTTATTATCTTGTTTCTTCTACCTTTATCCATAAATTTCTGTCGGGGACAGCTTGTTTCTAAAAGACCCACATATTTATAAATATATTATCGATCTATTGTCTGACCCAAATCAATGTACTTATTCGTAATAAATAGGATTAACGATGACGGTCTAAATAATACACACAGCCTTCTCTCGGAGCTTACTTTGCTTCCATTATCGGCTGCTGGAAGCATGGCAGTGATATTACTATAGACCTGACGTCACGCCTCTTTGAGAACTCTGCTGTTCCCTATTAGAGAACTAAGGGATAAAGGCCTTGATGGAATAAGGTGCCTCGTAACATCCATATATGGAGTGGTCCTATTCTAGAACGGATACCAAACCACGGGAAAAGTATTTGTTTTTTTTTTATTTAACTTTGACTGGTAATATTCGGTCAATAATATACCTTTTTTGGCCGTGTGTTACATCGTGATGTCATGTCTAGATCTTTCACAGATAAACATATAGAGACAAGAAGGAAAGGCATTTTGCACTGACCCTATTTAAAGTGACAAATGTTCAAAGAAAAACAATACAGGTGAAAAAAAAAAAATATAAGTAAAAAAATATCGATTATTAAACCGGATCGAAATCGGTAAATGTAAAGCGCATGTTAGTAAATAAACTATACATTCTATCGGCCTGCGGTAAATAAAAATAAACCGGTTACTTGGATCTGTTGCCAGCCGATTGTAGAAATTCGTTTACGTATTAGGATGTTGGACTCATGAATTAATAGTAACAGTATGAGACGAGGAAAATATAAGGTTTACGTTTTTATCGACAAAAATATTAAGTTTAAGTTAGGTACTACATTTTCCTTTTAAAATCAATAATGATATTTGGTTAGTACATTTTAATAATGCATTTCATTGCATGCAACGTGTTTAGCCTTGTAAATGTTGTGGGTATGCCAAAATGGCGCGGCATAGAGTGCTTTTTCTACAATATTAAACACCATTATATTACCTTTATCTAATGAAACAAATTAATCATTGATCGATATATCAGAACTTTAAATTGTTTTCAAGGAAAACACATGTACCTAACTATTTCATAAACGAGCAATGACGTCACCAGAGAAAAATCCCAATCGCAATTAGTCACAGGCGGCCCGAGTCTCGATTTCACATCGAGTAAGTAAATGTTGATTCGACAATGTATCCGGATTAGTCATATCATTGCACGAGACTCACGGGTCGATAAATTGAGCGTGTCAGTGACGTTTTAAGTTTTATTTTTATTAGTGGTTTAAAGTTCCTTATTATTTGCGTAATCAATTACTTATTTTCTTGGCCACAGACAAAATATGGCAAAAGTAAATTATTAAGTTCTCTATGTCCTACCATTAGAGTTTACAAGGAACTTATTATAATCGAAATCAAATGTATTAAGAATTTTTGTACGTAAATTTTAAATTACATAATCTTGTTAAAATAAGCTACAAACTAACATCATTACGGTACGAGCATTGCTGAAAGAAACGCCGAAAAAACAACTTTAAAATTTATTCATAGACCGCATTTCCTGTTTGAATAGCCAAGGATATCCTTTGAACCAGGTACCAATCTTGCAATTGGTTTAGTTGAACAGAATACATCATGATTTGAAGCTCAAATGCCGTCAATTTATATTTTGTTTGAAAATATAGTATTGGGATACTATTTAGAGGAGAATGAGTTATCGGAAATAGACGCTAACTCCTATCGTTCAAAACGCACACGGACACAATATTTACCTGTATGTTTTCGTCGTAAGTAACCGGTAAGTAAGGTCTTACACGTCATCTTAGTAATTGCTTGCGGCAATCCGGAGAATTTATCTCAGTTTCATAAAGATACTGGAAATACCCTAATAATATTAATGGAAGCTGAGGGTTTCTCCAGCTCATTTGTATAGTGATAGACCTATGAAATACTATAAAAACTTTTTAAAAATATCACGTAACTATAAACAAATAGCTGTGTTAAATCAGAAGGTTAGGTTGAAATCGATTGTCGTGATAAAAACTTTAATGTAATGCCGAAATGTATACGAAGAACTGAGGCCGAAGTGCGGATTTGCATTTCACTTCTCACTATCGAATCGATTCGAAGTGAGACGCAGCGAACCAATCACATCGCGGTGTGATTGTCGTTGCGTCACAATTGTGCACTCGTCTCATCCTCGCGTGCTCCATTACAGCTGTGTCTGACGTCTCAAAGCCTAAGGACACAAAATATAAAAAAATAAAGACATAATGCAAGAATTAAGGACGCTTTGGTCGTGTCGCAAAATTCGCAGATCCCTAGATTCAGGTACGGGAGGAATGAAACTAACTGAGATCATTTAACAGTAGTCTGCTGCATGTATATTTGGACTAAAAAATATATATATATATATATAGCTGAATGACTAAGTAATAAAGCACACATGCAATACTTCCTTCTGAATTTGTCGAAATTAAATTCTTACGAATCAATGAGTCACTGCATCCACACGAGACGCGGCCCGTGTGACATTTTAGTTATATTAGTTAGTCTCAGACGGTTAAATAATTAATTTTTACAAAGAAATTTCCGCACGCCTGGTCGATGTCTCCGGGGGCCCAAGGGCTGGTGACTATTTTGGCCAACGTTTGAGTTTGGCCATACAATGAGGAAATCTCGCCAGCCTTCTGGGAACTTTACCGCACGACGACGGCGATTTAGTGTCAATTTTTTATTTAAATTATATTTATTATTTTAGTTTTAATTTTTAATATTAACAAATAGTAGTTAATTTTATATTCGATATTGGCATAATATATTTCGTTGTGTGTTATTATATATATAACATATAATATATTTAATGCACTCTATGGTAAATGTGAATGTAAATGACTAACTTTAAGTTTAATTTATTACATACCTGTGATTTCGATTTAAATAGAGAAAAAATAGTAATTTTATTATTATTTGCGAATGATATTTTTCCCATACAACACAAAATAGGATTAAAAATCGAGAGGCAAGCCATCAATCCATTTTTGGACAACATTGTCGGCTTCGTGGATCCTAAGTAATTTTATTATATACTGAATACATAAACGACAACTCGAAAAGAACGAACGTATTCAATCTGTTATGAAACGGTGCAAAAGTTAAAAGTTTTCTTCTTTATGTGAGTAATATCGGAATTTAGAAAAATCTTTATTAAGAATGTGACCATCTCTCTGATCTAGAATACAAAACGAATCGCTGTTTCTTAAGATTAAAACGGCTAAAGAAACAGTAAACGTGCCTAAAAGTAGTTTTTATCAAAACGCCGCCTTTGTCTGGATCTTTTTTTTACAGATTTTGTTGTATGAGTTTTCTTTATGCAATAAAAAGTTTACAAACAATATAAAGTTTATATATCTTTGCAAATCATATACGGTTGTCTCTATATGTGATATAAAAAAATAAATATAAAAGAGCACGTACCGCGTGGTTTGTCGCGTGCGATGCGCCCGCGACTCCGGATGCGCGCGCCGACACTCGCGCAAGCCAGATAGACTCGATCAGGTACTAGACACGGCCGTTTCTTTTATTAATTTTATTTTCTGCCTTCAATTTTTAAATATATCATTTTACATTTGCGAGGAACTAAGCAAATGGAATCCAAAATATTTTTGAATGATTGAATAACAAAGAGAACGTTTCTTCTCGATTTGTGGCGTCTGGTTCCGCCCTAGAATAGGACCACTCGTTATCCTCCCGCTGATGTTGTACGAAGCGTTGGACAAATAGCCTAGGCAGCTGATAGGTTATAACATCATTCCCAAGGAGGCTTGACGTAAGGCTGTCGGTTGTTTAATCGCAGCCGAAACTACTCAGAAGGCAACCAGGAACATGTAGAGATAAAATAATTGTGCTAATTGCCGTTATTTTAAATCCAATTTGAGATGAGATCGACAACACAGCATTTTAGTGAAGTCACACACGTAATGTCACATTTGTAAACTCATTTTGTCGTCTCCACATCTTTGCAAACTCTGTGGTACGGACAGTCATATCAAAACATCAGTAAAGTACAAGTGAAGTGTCACTGCTGTTGCTACTAGAAATAGCTGGTAGTAGAGCGGGGCGAGGGCGGGGGGGGGGGGGGTGTCGAGGGCGGTGGTGGAGGGGGGAGGATGCCATTATACGCTTCCGTCGGGATACACGTGGCATTGCGGTTTTTTTTGTTTCTCTTCGGTAATCTTCGCTGCGTTTTGAAATTGTAACAAGAAATAGGGATTGGATTTGCATCTCACTGGTTCCGACATTATTTTAACCTTTTATAACAGTTCGTTATTGTGTGCAATACGACCTGTTATGAAAGATATGTTGTAAAAGACACGAGATATTCATTATATCTCTTTAAAAATTTTGGTGCGTTGGGTAAATTGACGATTGGCGCAGTGGTAAAGTGCTTGCCTCTGAACCAAGAGGTCCCGGGTTCGATCCTCGGTCGGGTCATGATGGAAAATGATCTTTTTCTAAAATATAGTATCGTAGAGTTGGTATCCCATAACATAAGTCTCGAACTTACTTTGGGGCTAGCTCAATCTGTGTGATTTGTCCTAATATATTTATTTTTTATTTATTTAATTGGTTATTTGATGAAACATAAGGAAAAAACGAAGGAAATTAGAATGAAATTATATATTTTTTTCTGTCACAATAGAGCTCCTAGTTAGGAGAAATAAATTGTGGGTCTGTACGCCATTATTTCTTATAAATTTCTTTTCTCAGCTCAGTTCGAAGACCTTTCTGTAACATATGTAAATACCTATACAAAATGATATTCAACTTTGTATTTAGATATTTATCACAGTAACTAGAAAACGACAAACAAAATACAGTAACTACAATACTCACCACTACAATACAATATATATTATTAGAAAAAAAAAAACATTGTAAGAAACAATAATGGTAAGCCGATCTGGCATGATAGGGACCAACACTGTTCAAATGAGTTTCTTTCGGCATTTTTTCTCAGCAGTGGTCGTTCCGAAATGTCAGTAGTTTGTGAGAAATAACCATAAATATAAACATTGACGAGAAAAAGTGCATGTGAAGGTCTAATTTCTGAATAAATGATTTGAATTCAATAAATCTCAATTCACACCAACACCCACACAATACATAGCCACGTTGCGACACCAAGAAGTAAAAAAAAATAACAAGATACTATGTTGTAACAGTAATATATCCGTAATCTTAAATTCTTAGAGTAAGAGACGGCATATTTCACAGTGAGGCATCGAGTCAACGAAATAATATTAAATGTTCGTAGGTGGCATGCACTCGGGGTTCGGAGATGCGAATCATGGAGGAGGCATTGTAACTAGCGGAACTCAACGCGTTCCTGAACCAGGAACCTGAGTGTGATGTGTTCGCGGATGGATGGAGGACGCTTGTCAGGAATTGTTTGCAGTTTTGTGAGATTGACGAGTGCGAGTCAACGTGTTTAGGCTGATAATATTGTGTTTCTCTAAGAAATTTTTGTAAGTGCCTATTTTTTCTTACTAAATACTTTAAAAGGATACATATTGTGTAACGTTGTATTTAGCTAAATAAATAAATAAATCTTCCTTACATCTAACATGTCAATCTATATGCACATCTAATGGGGAGAAGAAAGCGGTGGTGGTGTAATGGTTAAGACGCCCGCCTGTGGATCGGATCAAGGGACTCAAAGGTCCCAGGTTCGAATCCTACTCGTGCCATATACAAATCTCATGTATAGCTTCATGCTTCCGGTGAAGGAAAACATCGTGAGGAAACCAGCACACTGGTTGATTATTATTAACTTGTGTATGAAATGGAGAAGGCAATGCCAAACCACTCCATTAATAATGCCACGTAATGACAACGACCCTCAGCCATGAGGAATACGACTATGAAGAAGAATGAGGAGAGAACATTAACATAAAGGTTAATGGTGAAAATAGCGGAAGACCAAAAAATATGGACTGTGTGGGTGGATATGAAAGAGTTGGAGCAGATAGAAAATAGAGACTTATGGATAGCAAAGGGGTATGTGGCCGTCCAAATCAAAAGGGACCTTATGGCGGCTGGCACTTAGATCTTTATTAACGTTGTTCGAATACAAAAGAATGGCAATAATAGGGTAAGCGCCGGGCGTCATAAGGTCCCTTTTGATTTGCACGACCACATATTGTAATGAATGCTGTATGTATGAATGTAAATTGGTAAGGAAGATGATGACACTTGCTGAAATAGCTCGCTGTGTGTTGTTATTCTTAGGCATTGACATGCGCCGCGAAGACTGTAATCAAATTATTTTTTTAAATGTATAAATCATATGCTTTTGATACATTTAGAAACAAATGCACAGCGATGGATTTTTTATAAACATTCTTGAGAGAAAAATAATTGCAAAAAGACAAGGGAGACCGAAAATGAGTAGTGATGTAAACTAACTGAAACAGTGCCTGTGTAGATATAATTTCTGAATAAATGTTTTTAACTATGATTTAAAAACTTACTAGCATTTGCCCGCGGCTTCGCCCGCGTGAATATGTCACGGGAAAATTTATTTTTCCGAGATGAAAAATACTCAATGTTTTTTCTCTGTACAACGTCAACATTTATGCAAAATTTCAAGAAGATTCGTTAAGCAGGTAAAACGTGAAGAAGTAAGAAACAAAAGAAACTGACGTTCGTATTTATAATATAGTTTAGATTAGGATGGCGCATCCACACCAGCCCTATTACATCGCATATCAATGTAAATTTCATATATCCACGTAGAACTTTTATCTCAGATTATTCACAGGACCGATGAACGATATATACAGAGTCTCTTTTCATTCCGATGGCTGCCTTCTATTACTCTGATTTATTTGCTCAAACGCCATCGCTATTTGTTCTTTCACTTTGTGAGGCGAGAGAGGTGTTGTTGTGGATTTGTTCAGACGTTAGCGGATCATTCAAATTCAAAATTCTTTATTCAATTTAGGATGATATACATCACTTATTGACGTCAAAAAAATTACTTAAACTAAATCTACTGCCGGCTTCCAAAGCGCAGGTGAAGAAGAAACGGCGCAACAAACTTCACCGCAGCCTTTTCTCCAAGGACGTCAATTAACAAATATAGGTCTCATTATTTTATTAGTTTGTTTAAATATTTTTATTATTCAAGATATTTTGTTCTTTTTGATAGTAAACATTTATCTTTCATAAACAAGAACTAAGACAAAGTACCTAAGTAAGATTAAAACTAGTGTAATTCTGTTCAAGTATCTTTCTCATCTGAGCGATTTTCCATTTTTTCCTGAACGTCAGAGTTGAACCCTGGCTTTCACATAATAAAACACTAGCTTTTGCACGCGGAAATTTGCCTTCCAAAAAAACAATCGAAGTTAAATCTCGAAGTACAACATGCAACCCAATTTCGCCCTATTAGGGGCTGGAATTTCCAAAAGTCTTTTCTAAGCGGACGTCTCCTAGTAACGATATACTTCCCTGCCAAATTTCATCTTTATTGGCTTAATAGTTTCCGAGATGAGTGAGTGAATGTTTTACGCTTTTTTCTGTATAGATAACATATAAAAAGTTGTGAGATCCATGTAATACCAAGTCGGTTAATTTATTTAGTCCCTACTTAAAGGACCTTCTGTCTTAAGTTATTACGCAAGTTATTATCACATCAATATTAAAAATCTTTTAGGTTTTAAATAAATAGATCGACTTGGCCATCGCATGAGAACACAATGTATCTTACAAGTAATACATATTATATTAGATTGTTTAGTTTACGGCGACCCACGGGATTGAAACTATCGTCTCCAAAACGAGTTTTTTGCTCGACTTGCGGGGTATGCATTTACTTCTTGACCCAGATATGTATTTACTTCATAAAGTTTACAAGACTCATTTACAGAATTTCTCGGCGGTTAGAAATAATCTAATAATTGTACAATTCCCTCACGACTGAGATAAAAAAACTAAATTGCCGTACATCAGATACTTACGTTTGCGTCAGCGCTGTTTATTTTTATTGCACAATTGCGTATGTCGCGGTGTTTGTAATAAACTCGGGGCTATTTCTGAATCGTAATCTATACGCCCCCTCGCCGATCACGTCCGAACATACCAGATTGCTATTTGTGAACGAGATGGAATAGAATGATCATAAAACCAGTCTTTGTCATCTTCATCTGTCTTAGACCTCGCGAACACAATACATTTTTACAAAATTGTGGATATTTCAAAAAACGACTGAACGACGATTTTGATTCCCCACGAACTTAAAAATTCCATTGGCATATCCTACATATCTTTTAAATTTCATCAAAATCGGACCCACGGTTCGATAATTATCGTGTTACATACATACATACATCCATACATACATACATACATACATTCATACATATATACTTACATACATCCAAAAAATGTATTTTTGCCACAAGTAGAATGTTAGGAGGTTTAGGTGTAAAAAATATTTATTTCAAGTTATCAGAAAACTCATACATTTACTTAGTATTTTTTTTTAAATCTATGTTGTGTACGTGCTGTCCAGTATGCTCGCGAACATGCTCAGGATGCTGTTGGGCACCCCCGCAACCTGCGTACCTGCGTATGTAAATACCCATTGTCCTTGTCAACGTAATAAGATTTTTTATGTCCTATTTTTACTCCTTACCAAACATTGTTCTGCCACGCGAAACAAGTCGCGGGCATCAGCTAGTTATTATACACTTAAACGTATTTACTAGAATTTAGGAGATGATATGGAGCGTGGAATAAAACACGCGCATCGTGATGGGGAGGGGGCGTCATAAAGATGTAGGAAAAATCCCCTTATATATTCCCTTATTAATTTTTTTAATGCTGTGTTCAATAGTCAAAGGTAAAGAAAAACACCACGTGGAAACCCTGGAAGAAAAGTGATGTTAGCGATATTCCAGCTAAAAGAAAAAGTTTTCGCGCTAACAGCATCACAAAATGTTACACTGCACGGTTCAATTCGCTAATTCAATATGTTCGCAACAATCGATATTTTTATCGATTGATGTGTCGTTATATTCGACATGTTATTGATATTTATTATATCCCGACTATTAGAACACTGCACAAGAACCGGCGAGGCAAATCAGAATTCATGTAACCAGTTTTGATAAAACAATCGGTAATTGTACCAATAAAAAGATATACTAGACTTGACCTCGGCTAAATGTTAAAATGTTTTTAAAGTTTACTTGTTGATTGTCCTCCAAACTGTAGACGTACAATTAAAGTATCAATTAAAATTTTGGATGAAAGCGGAAAAATATACCTACATTACAATTACTTTCATAATACTAGTTGTGTATAATAATGATAGATCTTTCTTATTCAAAAGGATTTATCCAAGATATTATCTCTCGCTCTCAACGCACGATCTTCGGCACACTTAGTTATCAGACCACCAGGGGCTCGATTCTCATGCAATCGAAATCCATTTCACCAAATTTCTCCAATTTTTTTAGAAGTTTTAACACGATTTGTTGACTTACGAAAAATCACAATTAAAAGAGTTTAATTCAATGCATCAGCCGATCGAAATTGATGATAGAACATCGATTGCGCGAGATTCGGGCCCTTGGAACACACATACCTACTCTTTGATGACATCAAGTCAAGATATGTCATTGCCAGGCATTTAGCCCCACATAAGACAAGGTTGCACCAGCGCTGAGCAGCTGGCTTGAGTGTATCTGCTATATCACGGACATTAGCTTTGGTAAATATAAATATTTAATTTAGAATATGACGTGAAAAAGTGTCTGTGAAGACTTAATTTCAGAATAAATTATGTGTTTCATCATCATCATCATCGACAGCCTTCATTTTCCCACCATTGGGAACAGTACCTATTGACATTGGTCAATATTAAATTCTCGGTCTTAAGTCTTACGAAACCAATTTCGACCCAAATTCAAATTCAAATCATTCAGAAATTAGACCTTCACAGGCACTTTTTCTCGTCATTTTTTATATTTATAGTTATTTCTCACAAGCTACAAACTAACCGCAACTTTTGTTATGCACATTTTTTTCATATTCATTTACATGAGGTTTATCCAAGAGTATTCATCTACCACATATGTACAAATATAATTGGATAAAGACAATAAGTGCATACCGTAAATAAATGTAATTGGCTGAACTTTTTGATCAATCTTACGGCCATGCTCAATCACCTACTATTACCACTCGGAAGGCAATGATAACTCGAAAACTGGCATTAAAATATCAATAAGTAATTTGGACACCTGAAGGGGGAGGCAGCGATGTCGGCGCCTCGCGTGCGAACTTAATTGTTCCGCTGCTACAATGTTTTACGCATAAGGAGCGTTTACACTACAAACAAGTCACTGTCACTTAACGACTAAGCATCTGCACTAATTTAGTTTGAACTTCTAAAAAGTTTTGTCGTATCGTATCATATATGTGGAAACGTACTATGGAAAGAAAGAAATTGTCTATCACAATAGAGAAATCTAATCATCACTGAATTCCCATAGCTACACGGCACAGTACTCTGTGTGTCATACACAGAGTACTGTGCCGTGTAGCTATGGGCCTAGATATATACCTGAATATTAGTACTAATTAAAGTTTTCCTTACTACTTCCCTTATCGACCAAAAATCCTGTATACAACCTAAGTTTACTTTATATAACTATTAGTTATATAAAGTAATATTATTAATTATTAACTAATACCTTTTTATCAGTTATTAATAAATATATTTATATAGCCCAAGTTTACATTACAAATAGGTTAATTTATTTTTGTTATAACCACCTGATTTTCGAATCGCCAGTCAGTCATCACACAATTTTACTTTTAGGAATCATGTCATTGAAAAATCACTTTCCCTTTAAGTTAATAACCTAGACTAATAAATACTCCTCACCTGCAACACACACACACACAACAGCGCTTGCAACATGTAAGACACCAGTTCAAACGAAGCACAGAAGTCAGTGCGTGCGCCTAATACTTAGCGACTTATTTGTATGAAGTCGGGGCCTCGCCGTGTGAAACAGGTAGCGTAGCACCTAATCTAGACACTTCGCTGATATATCCACAATAGACATCTAAGTTTATTACGAACGGTACTTCATACTTTCATTAACATTTCATAAATTAATGACACTAAGATTGACTGTTAGATGGTGCTTTTAGACCATCCCATTTGCTCAGTCGCGCTCCGTACTAGCATACCAGCTTCGACGGGCTGCATAGTAACGCACATCATCGCGCGTCAAAACTTAATACAATGTCTACGTTTTTCTCCGTTGATTCGACGACTGATGTCAACGTGACAGAGTGTGATTGAGCAATAGGGACGGGCTCTTAGCAGGCAAGTCTGCTGGCGAACGCCTATATATAGTACTTAAAAAAAAAAAATATTTTGTGCAAGAAAGTTTAAATAAATAAATAATGCGACTGACCCAAATTCACAAGTAGATCGTTAGGATAGTTATCGGTCCTTCATCTATGCTTTTGAATCGTACTGAAGATCATATTTTAGAGCAACGCTGACCACCACGTGCACGGGAGTGCCCCCGCCAAGACGAGCCAAGCGAAACGCAAGGGCACTACCTACCTTTTCTCGAAACGTTTCGTCGTATTTTTGAACCCTCGTAACTTTGGTTTGGATGATGCCAGATAGTTAAAATTTTCAAGATATAATACCATGAGTACATTAATTAAATATACAAAGTTTGAATATCGTAGCTAGTATACTTTAGATTTTATAGATGTCCAAAAACCCGTAATTTCGTCACTGATTCACTGATCATCAAAATTGTGGGAGTTCTTCCTGAGTCTTAGAAAGCTAACAAATAAGGTAACGAATGCGATATCTTATTTCTAGAGTAATGAAACGGTCCAGCTACACGTTTTAACTAGAATGTAGAGTATGTGAAGTTAGGTCTGGTAAAGTTAGGCCGCATATATCAAGAATCTTGGCTCTACATGAGATCTGACCACTTTTTCATACATTTTTTCATAGAGTTTGTGAAGCAAACTAGACTCGTCTTGGTAACATTTTTACATGAAAATGTTTTTAGTGGGATTTGTTGCTTCTCTAAGGAATGCCGTGGTGTCGTGATAAAATGTAGTATGGGCGGAATTTATCAAAATTATATTTATATATATTTGTTCATTTATTTAAAACTTTAATTTGCATAAAATAACAAATATAATATTCATAAAATAATAAATAAATAAAAATTTTCAGTAGAAACGGTGCACTGAATGCCATTTTGCATTCTCTACACTGATAGAGATCTAATCTCGTTTGGAGATAGAGTTTAGTCTAATCGATGACTAAATCAAATAACACCAAATAGAGGCAGTGCGATCAAGTGCAAATAAATAGTATATATTATATAATCAAACATAAGCATATAATCAAAAAATTTATATATTATATAATCTTTATCCCTAATTTCCCACGTGAGCATAGCCCTGGGTCGCTACTAGTATATATTTAAGTAATCGCCGCCATTAAAATGTTTGAAAGAAAACTATGAAGAACAATTTCAGGCGGCTTATCGCGGCCGAGCTGACGAGGCAATTATTCACAGGAACTAACTCGTGGAAACTTACAATTGCGTGCCAGTACCACGGAGTTGGTGAGGAATATACGTTTGCCGTACAGTGTACACTGCTGGGCAAGGACAGGGGTAAACTACTTTTGTTTGTAGCTGATTTTAGTAGGTATTTCAAGAGTGATTTTGGATTGAGTATCTACATAGTAGGTATTCAAAGACATACCTAATTTTTAACTTCCAACGCAAAAAGAGGGGTGTCATAAGTTTGACCGCTAAGAGTGTCTGTCTGTTTGTCTGTGTACGTGGCACCGTAGCTCATCAATGGGTAGACCGAGTTGGATGTAATTTTTTTTTATTTGATAGCTAATTTTTATGCGGTGGTTCTTAGATATGGTTGATCGAAACTTGTACCGAAATTAATATTGAAAGTCGAGGGTTTACACCTACGCTTGACAACTTTAGTTGCTACTTCTATCATCGTAAGTGATCGCAAACTACTAAGATTGTCTCTTTTACGTGTAATCTAATGATTTAACGGTTCATATATGGTATTCTTATAAATAAATATATAAGGACAAATTACACAGGTTGAGCTAGCCCCAAAGTAAATTCTAGACTTGTGTTATGGGATACTAACTCAACGATACTATATTTTATAATATATACATATATAGATAAACATCCAAGACCCGGGCCAGAAAAAGATAATTTAAGAACGTGGATCGAACCCGGGACCTCTCGGTGCAGAGGCAAGCACTTTACCACTGCGCCACCGAGGTCGTCAATTCTTATGTAATAGACAGCCCGAAAACCGATGGAAAAACTCTTATAGACAATAATGACAATATTTTTCAATACCTTATATTGTTTCTTTAATTTTATTATTGCTTTTAGTCACGTTTGACACTTTCAAGAAAAGAAAGAAACAATGTTTATTTGATTTTACCATTTTATATAGAATACAAGTACATAAATTAACAGTTACTAAAATGGTAAAGGCTGCGGTGAAGTTTGTTGCGCCGCCTCTTCTTCTCCACCTGCTCTTAGTCGGCAGTCTTGACGTGATGAATATTATCCTATTTTGAATCAAGAATTAAGAATTTTGAATTGGAAAACTTCCAGCAAGCAATGTACACTAAATAAAAAGTTGCCCCCGCGATTCCCAGCCAGTCCGGATAACTTTTGACACTACGACAGGTGTAAAATTTATATCATTCGGGGCGAAATAGTGCGTGTTTATATTTCACGCGATGGTATCTAAGCAGAGCTAAAGACTTACGACGCTCATAAATGTTAATTTTACGAAAACTCCCGTCCTGCTCACTTAATGCGTCCGGATCTTCGTGAAACAACGTGTTTATTATCTATGGAAAAGTTTACATGAAGTATGAGTCATTAGGGCTGTTTTTAAGGGTGGCCTAGGGCTGTAATGTTTGGGTGGGGGGTTAGCTAAATTTAATTTTAACTGCTTAGTTAGATAGTCAGATTGCTTGTTTCAAGTTTTTCTTTTATTTTCCTTCATTGTTTTTAGAAAGTTGTTTTTGCATAAAGGAAACTTTTACACTGTTTACTTTACGGTTACATTTATATTTAATTTGTGTAGTGAAAATGTTCAAAGCCTACACAAGAAAATCTACATTAATTCTTTCGTTTCTAATACAAACGTGTGCGGTAGACGGATAATCCTGAGACACTTACGGAAGCTGTGACACGTTCCGTCTAAGATATACCACCAGAGTTGAACGAACTCTCATTAAAGTGACGCCGATTTTAACCGAAACCCCTATACACTGCTCTTTAACTTCGAAAGCGTATTGTAAAATGTCAAATGTAGCGCGCAATGGTAAGTAGTTTTACATTTACGGGGTGTCGCGTTACGCGCGCGGCCCTTATTTTTATTTTGTCAAATTGTAACTGAAATAAAACGGGACTGCAATAAAAATACCGATGGTATTGCTATTGCGAGCGGCACGGAAATAGACGCGAGCGGCGCCGCGGAGACGGTTATGGGTGACACTATGAGGTGAGGGGGACCTGTACAGGTATGGTGTATTCATTGATTAATTTATGTATGAAATTGAGCAGGAAAACAAGTGGCAGATCGAAGAAGAGGTCGATGAATTCGGCAGGATAAGTCAAAGAATGTAACCGATCGGTTAACATCAGACAGGTCTCCCTGTCTGTTTTCCCGTCGCCCGGCTTAACGGCCCCCGGGTAGAAAGGCGCGCCCATGCCAAGCGCGCCTTTACCCAAGCGGGTAGAAGGCTGACGAGCCGTCCCGCTGGCCGCTCCGAGGAGAGCGGCCGAGCCGAGGCCGCCGTGGTAGCGGCCGCCGCGCCGGGGCTGTGGAGCGAGAGTAGCACATGGTCCCGGCACAAATGCGGTTGGCGTTGGCATCGTGTGGTTTTAGTGGGTTCAAGTCCCACACACCTGTCCGGCTTCCCGTGGCCGGATGGACGGGACGAGGGTCTTTCCACACGTTAAAAAAAAAAAAAAAAGGTCTCCCTGTCTGTTGTGTGAAGGTTGAGATGCTATACCGACCGCATATAAAGTGAGATAGATAGTCGTATGGTGAGTAATGAATAATTAGCCCTTAGGTTGTTTAGGCTGGAGCCCAGGCCGCGTGGATTAGAAAAGATCTGGTTAGCTATACAAATCGTACTTATATTTTCTCTTATTAATACTATTATTTGCTCATATTTTGATATAATATGATTTCGATAGCTTTACCTTTGACCAAGATAGACTATATTTCTTGCCAGATTTGGGAATCTAATATCTGTGTGTAACTTATAATAATTAAGTTTTTAAATTACACACAAAAGAAAGTTTCTCGTAACATTGTTGTGATACAAATACCGAATATTTGATAACCTGACATCGCATTAGAAGTGGGCCGAGGAATCCCTGGCTGTCGTCGTTGTGGAGGTTGGAATTCAGATCAACGGTGGTGTTGCAACCTCGTAGAGTTCGGGGACATACCACAAGTTACAAATGTTACATTAAAACATGTTATGATTAATAGGTAAGTACGTAGCTTTTAGGATCGTGATGAAAATAAAAGTTTTTTTTTTTAAGATATGTCTGTGATGTTAATTTAACGTTGCCTATCGCTTGCCGTTATTCTGAAAACGGTGTACTCAAACGATCGAACATTCCCACTCCCATTATTGCATTCCAAAATAAAATTTCCACGTCGTGACAGTTAAACTCGGCATCGTACGTATATGTGTCCACCGTAAGTGTCTTCGGGTTAAAGTTAGACGTTAACCAAATATGTCGCCGGGTCAACGAACCGTCTATTTCAGTGCTAATAATTACTGGTGCGTTCGTCCGGTGGATGCAACTGTCTTATGTGGCTTATTTGGACATACACATTATAAAGATTAGTCTCTAGTCTTTGAATCTTAGGGACTATAGCTCTGATACGGCTTGCCGATGAGGTGCCTTTTTGATTAATCCTTAGGCTAATTAGGGTGCAGACTAAGGCGCGAGGATCAGATGCTCTGAAACCGTACATTCAAATGAACAATTGATATTGTACATATGAACCTTAAATATTGTAAGTAGACAGACAAATAATATGTTTGGAAACCCCTCATTTAAAGGCGTATCATCTTATTTAACCTAGGGGCGGTCAGAACTCTTTTTCAGTCGCTGATGGAACACTTATTGTCTCGCCGTATGTGTCCTATCAAATGCACAGATAAATATAAATATAAAATATATTAGGACAAATAACACAGATTGAGCTAGCCCCACATAAGTTCGAGACTTGTGTTATGGGATACTAACTCAACGATACTATATTTTATAACAAATACAGATATAGATAAACATCCAAGACCTAGGCCAATCAGAAAAAGATCATTTTCTATCATCACCCAACCGGGGATCGAACCCGGCACCTCTCGGTTCAGAGGCAAGCTCTTTACCACTGCGCCACCGAGGCGCCTCGTCGTCGAGATAAGGCTGTTTAGGTGACGTTGGTAAAAGTCCTTAAAAATTTTGTCGAGTCGGCACTTTGTTTGAGGATAATAATTCTTTTCCTTCTATTTTATGACACTGACCGCGCCTTCAATAGTCTTAGTAGGTGCTCTTAAAATGTTTGTTTTAATCTGTTTTCCAAGCAGTCTGCGTAAACAGATTGGCCAATGTGGAAATATGCGTCCGCGCACATATTTACGTGGCAATCACGCTGTTCAGTCCCGTCCCGTATCCCATATGAATGGAGCATGTTACGAAATATTTCCGATACTTACCGAATTATTGGCTGCACTCCAATCAAACAATGCCGCAAGCCTGTTTAACCATTGCCACTGAATAATAAGAATTATTATATTAAATTACACATTACGTTGCTGTCACTAGTACATTTTAATGATATCTGACATGAATCTAACTGGCTATGCTATAAATTGGCAACGTTCGACGGTCCACGCTATTTACTGTTTGCTCTTAAAGTTTAACTGGCAAAAATCGCCTTAATTGCCATATATTGTTTTTTCAGGTATGCATTAAAGGTCAAATAAATAAACAAGAAATGCTTTTGAAGAAACTCGTTTATTCAACATTTTATGAATTAATAATTAATTAATAATCATTTATTTTTGTACAGTACATTTATTGATAAAGTACAGTTGTACTAAGTACAGTCATAATAACAAAGAGCTAACTGAGTACTGAGATTTCTGTGAGATTATTTGATATCGTCAATATTTATACATAGTATAAAACAAAGTTGCTACGCGCTGTCTGTGCTTATGTTTGTTTAGATCTTTAAAACTGCGCAACGGCGCTATTGCAATTTTAATGCAGGTTTTTTAAAATCAAATCATTTATTCAGAAATTAGACCTTCACAGGCACTTTTTCTCGTCAATTTTTATATTTATAGTTATTTTTCACAAGCTACAAACTACTGGCATTTCGGAACAACCACTGCTGAGAAGAAATGCCGAAAGAAACTAATTTGAACAGTGTTGGTCCCTATCATGCCAGATCGGCTTACCATTATTGTTTCTTACAATGTTTTTTTTTCTAATAATATATAAAAGTACATAATGTACATAGTCTAAAGGTACATCAAAACAGGTTATGATTGTGATCCGAGTGCTGATTATATTAGAGGGAACCTCACGACCCGGCCCGCGATACTTTATATAGGTAGTTTCTGTGGAAGCAATTTATTATGATTCGTCGTCGTCCGAGCGAAACCGGGGCGGGCTGCTAGTTTTAAATAAAATGTAAATAAAAAATCTGGGAGCCGACTTTAGGCCAATTGTTTATTAGAGTCAGAACCCAGAACCAGCGTGTCACTTGCTTGTTTTTTTACGTTGGTTTTACGCAATATAGATACACTCAGCGGTGTTTTAATAAACTGATGGCGCCTCGAAAATATGAATCTTGGACAATAATTGGCATGTTGCCCAGTGTTGCTTACCTACGATGTTGACAATTGATTTGTAATGCTGCCTATTCTTACTCCCTTTTATCTCTCATTGTCGTATATTACAAATTCCAATCTTGGTTGTGATATGACAGAGTGTACGTAAAAAAATGAAAACCGAGCGAACGGCCGCCTACCTGAAGTCAACCTCTTCTAGAAACTCTATTATTGCTTATCGACTGTCAGGGCCTCACCCCTTAATCGCCTCGTACGACTATCACGTGAGGATTTGGAGTGACACGCCATTTTTTTCTACTATGCATTTTTATATAATAAGTAGATAAATCCTTAATACCTCTCAAATCGTACAAATATTGATTTGAGATTTTCCTTTTTTTAATATTCTGTATTAAATTTTTCTTTTTTTCCGATGCCAGGCGCCATCTACATTGTAATGTTAAGACTACTCTTGACAGCGCCATCTGTTGGAATTTATTATGTTCCAAAATATGTGAAATATAAGCACTTTCCAATACCGAATCCGCCACCAGGCCGCCGTTCTTAATTTTATAAGAATGCGATAGATGGCGTTAGCTGCAAGCTATTTTGTGTGAAAATTGATAAATTCAAATAGTGCTTTTTCAGAAGGCTTCGCGAACCTTGACTCCGCAATCGGCCATCGAACTGATTCCAAAGCTATTTTTAATTAAATTACAAAGCATGTTGACTCATTTGAATATAAATTTGATGGATTTCTTCGAATACGAGTTTGAAAATGTGAATGAACATTTCGCCCACACCGCTGCAGCAGTCGGATAAATATATGTATGAAATACTTATTACGCCCTTAGTTTTTACAGGACCATACAAAATAGGAATATCATGTTTTCAGGCTACGTTTATATATGTGTGAGTTACTTAATTTCACTATCGATGTAGGTACTCGTTTTATGGCGTCATTTTATAATATCAATATGGCGGATTATATACTCTGTTGTTAATTGGCAAGCTAAAAAAGAAAATTTTTACCATTATAATCGAGCGGGATATCAAAATTAAGAGTTTTAAAAGGTGATCTCAAAAGTGTGTAAAATTTGTTTGTTTCCATATATCTCTATGAAAAATCCTTAAACGAATAAACAATTGTATAATAATTTTGTGTGACAATTTTCAATAATTTTATTGAAAAACTTTTATTTTATTTTATATATTCATTCAAATTTTTTCATTTTTAATAATGATGTAAATTCGTCCTTTTAATTTTTAATATATGTATAAGACCTATATTTGT
The DNA here is from genome assembly GCF_027563975.2 of Plodia interpunctella. Lineage (NCBI taxonomy): Eukaryota > Metazoa > Arthropoda > Insecta > Lepidoptera > Pyralidae > Plodia > Plodia interpunctella. The sequence continues at coordinate 11,848,562 of NC_071294.1, forward strand.
TAATTGACGTCCTTGGAGAAAAGGCTGCGGTGAAGTTTGTTGTGCCGCTGCTTCTTCACCTGCGCTTTGGAAGCCGGCAGTAGACTTAGTTTAAGTAATATTTTACGTCAATAAGTGATGTATATCATCCAAAATTAAATAAAGAATTTTGAATTTGAATATCACAGTGTAATAATGATAGGATGTGCACAATTAGTATTAATAACAATAATTTGTAATGATTTAATAATCTTATAAAACAATCACACGCCAGACACATCAATGTCGCTCATGCGGAAATCTTTTTACAAAGTTATTTATTTGCAAAATATTCAAATATATCCCTAATTAGCCTGTAATAAGGTCAACATTGAGTGCACATTTATTTGGTCGGGAGGTGTTGTAATGGAGTGTGGTATGAGAATATCGCGATATAAATATTCATTGCTTGTCTAAAAAGATGTATATAATTTAATGCATATACCTAATTATACACCGAAATTATATAATAATGTGATAAGTTAAGAATTAGTTGACGATAAAATCTGACATAATACTTATAAAACATAAACGTAATTTAATTTAATTTTACATCTTTGTATTTAATTTAATTTGACAAATTTTACTGTCTGTTGTATGTCAGAAATGACTAATGTGTAAAAGCTAAATGTTATACAATACACATATTGCACCAGGTTTAAAGCAATAAAGTCATTCATTCATTCATAAAAAAAAAAAAATCGGGTCCATCCCTGCCTAAAGGAAAATATATGGATCAGCTGATTTCTTTCTTCGCGATTTCAGGGTCCCATACGAAAAGTAGTTCAGTATCATGGACTGAGCGAGCATGTAGACAAATGGATACCAATGTATAAAATTTTTCATAAAATATATGCAGTTGTTACAACGTGAATTTTAGGCGTTTTTGTAGTTTATGTAAAGGGCTTTAATTTTGAAAATATGTTAGTATATTAGCATCCATACGCACAAATCCATTCTGATATTAGCATAGGGAATATTTTTCAAATTCAGCGCAGATGGTAGCGGGGGCATATTATAACCTATTGCCATGGTGTCAAAGTGAAAAACTAAAGCTTATTCAGAAATTAGATCTTAACAAGCACTTTTTCGCGTTATAAGTATTCTAAATTAGATAATATTATATATATATTAGGACAAATCACACAGATTGAGCTAGCCCCAAATTAAGTTCGAGACTTGTGTTATGGGATACTAACTCAACGATACTATATTTTAAAACAAATACATATATAAATAAGACCCGGACCAATCAGAAAAAGATCATTTTCCATCATGACCCGACCGGGGATCGAACCCAGCACCAGGTTCAAAGGCTAGCACTTTACCACTGCGCCACCGAGATCGTCGTATTATTTATCAAAGTTAAAAACTGCAAATACTTTGAACGATCACTGCTGATAAGAAATACCGTTATTATTTTATAATTCAGTAACTTTCGCCCACAACTTCGTATGTGAGTAAAAATCCGTTTCCCGTGTGAATTTCAGGAAATCCCTTCTTAGTGCACCTAGTACACTGTCCTAGGAACCTACACACCAAATTTCAGCTTTCTACGCCCAGTAGTTTCGGCTGTGCGTTGTCTGTCAGTCAGTCACTCAGTAACGCAAGAGTTTTATATATAGTATATATATAGATTCCCAGTACCTAACTTAACAACACTATAAATTGAGTGCCGTCATAGTGCGTAGTATAGCATTCGCTCATTATATAATTGTAGCTATAAATATACGTATTGTAATTGTGGTTACATAAAAAAATTGTGTTTTTCCAACAACGACAGCTATAGCGTATATGACAAATTTTTATTTGCGGGTAGATTATTAAAATCGATCAGTCGAGCCGAATCGTTTCCACACACATTGCTTGATTTAATTTATTTGAAAGACAAAAGTAATTCAGTTTTAGGCTTAAAGGCTGAATGTAGAATTTATATTATGATCGATAAGAACATCGATGCCGTCCAAAACGATTCGTTCATCACTCGCATCCAACAGCATCTTGGTACAAACGTTATATTTTTAGCGCCGAGCATTCGCCCGCGAGACTCGCCCCCCGCTACAACGCTATACTACCAATGTACTAATAGTGAAGTTAATTTAGTGTTTAGTGTAAAATTAAGTGAAAAAGTGACATGAGTGTTTTATGACGAAGGCTTTAAACATGGATCGGTTCCGGCGCCCGAAGTTTAAGCCGCGCAGGAGGGTATGTAGGTTAACATGACAGATCATATGTTGTTTTGGTTAGGTTAACTAAAGTCTGTCAGATTTTCGTTTGTCTTGTCAACTGTTTTTATTTAGACCGTTGTTTCAAGGATGTTTCGTGCTGTAATGTATAGAATGGATTGGAGAATATTGATAGGGTTTAGTAATGGGTCTGAATCAAGAAATTGCTGTCAAGAACTGACGGAGCAGTTCTTTTGAATATAACCTTTAAATTTTGACACTTAAGATTTTAGTCCAATAAAAGCAAGTTTTGTGAACTATTTGGAAAACACGGATGATTTGCACTGGAAAATTATGGAATAGAATAGTATTTATTGTGAAACACACACACGCGAATATTCACATAAAGAAACCCTATAACCTCAAACGTTTAATTCTAGAATTGTACTTGATAAATGCCAAAGAACAGCTGTTATCCGAAATGCTAGCAACACAATACTAGTTTTTAACTTTAAGAGTCATAATCGTGTATGAATTAAGAAATTTGACGTGAGTTTTACATTTAATGTTATATTGCTTTTTACTACACCAACTGATAATGTGTTAGCTCTTTTTCGCTTCTTTTAAGGAGTTTATATTTTAAGCACATTTCACTGTGCATTTTCTGTTTTCTTTTTATTTAAAAAAAATCATACTATGGACCCCCGCCTGTGGATCTAAACGTCCCAGGTTCGAATCCTACTCGTGCCACATGAGTTTGTATACCAATCTGACTCATGTATAGTACGAGTAGCTTTCATCGTCCACAACTTGCTTCCGGTGAAGGAAAAACATCGTGAGGAAACCTGCACACCGGTTGGTTATACAACTTGTATGTAAAATAGAGAAGACAATGGCAAACCACTCCATTAATAATGCCAAGAAAGTTGTTACGTGTGTTTCATTCCATGTAATGACCTCAGTCATGAGGAATACGACTATGATACGAGATGCCCTATTAGTCTACGTGACCTACGATCTCGGTGTCAAGTAGTCGTGCTCATTTTGGTCTCAATCATGACCTAATTTAGGTCCCCCATAGCACAGGAAATAGGCAGTGATTTTCCTTGATGTATATCAAGGGGATCATTGAACAACTCATTTTTCAATGTCAAGAGCAATGTAGTTCTCTCGGTTTTCTTATTATTAAACTAGTTTAGGCCAGCGGCTTCGCCCGCACAATATCCCACGGGAGCAGTTATTTTTCCGGGATGAAAGGTGTCCTTTTCCGTACTTCAAACTATATGCATATATGTAAATTTTCTCTAGTTGAGTAGATAGAGCGTGAAGAGGTAACAAACAAACTTACTTTCGCATATATAATATTAGTTACGATTCTTCAGGTTCAAATATTACTTTGATTTTCGAAAATCTTTGTTATTTGTTTGTGTCTTCCCTGAAGTTCGCAGCTAGTGCATAACATTTTGTCCCTGTCTAAATATAGTATACCTGTATCACGTATACATACATGTTATACCTGCTATGTTTACCTGGCGAGTGCGTCAATGTATCTTGTACGTTGTGTTTTGACCTCACATCATCGCTCCATTTCAAACGGTTCTATGTGTGATCCAGCTTGATTTTTCTGTCTGTAGTCTTCAATCGACATTGTGGAAATGTGGTCTCTAATATTTGAGCGTTAGATGCGTTTCTTGCTCAACTGTTGAGCGTCGGAGTCCAGGGCCTGCTTTCCTACATTTTGGCCTTCACTGTCACACGCACGGTCGCTAGTATCCCTACTGTCAGACCATAGACCACGCATATAATCCTTGCAAGCTTGATTTAGCCCCTTCTTTGAAAATATATTCTTCAGTACGAAGAATAGATTTTCTTCTTCTTTTCGAGTCGTTATGGCTATTTATATCTTATGAGACCAGTAATGTGGCCACTATTTTATTGTTCTATCGTTAGCCTTGTAGAAGTCATCTAAGGGACAAGAAGTGAGACAGTAAGTATATATTTTCAAATTGCTAAAATGGATTAAATATAATATCGTGAGAATACATTATTATATCCTCTCATCAAGAATGTGTAAAAATTAATATTTAAATTAAATTTTTAACTTTTTGAGGGTGAACGCACTTGATTGATTGTACACACGTTAAATGGTTATGGGTTTAAAGATCTTTATTTCTCATAAAAGAATTACATGATTCACTTGGTATGAGAACTATAACTAAACTATATCTACAATTACATACAACACGCCCATACGGTAAATCCTTCATTCATAATTGCACTCGAACAAAAATTACTAAAGAATAGAGGAAACACGCTTTTAAATATAAATCATAGGTAGTTAAGCCGGTTCAGTAGGGTTTACATATTTGGGTACGGAATCCTAACAATATGGATAATACAGTGACAAATCCTTGTTTCGAAGCTCCAGGACTTATCGATATCTCAACAGGTAATGGAGTGAGGCTCGGGAGCTTTCTGAAGCTTCTCTGAAAGCTCTTGTGTATTAGCAGTTCCAGGCCTTGTGCAGTTAGCAGGTTCTTATATTATTGTCTTTATTTTTGTCAGAGATTTGTTAAATATTTAATTAGAATATGTTTTCTGGTAATTTTATGAATAACTTTAATAGTTATATAGGTACCTTAGATATAACGAATATATTTTATAACCCAAATAAGTTAAGTATATGTGTAACACAAGTCTCGGCAACACGGAAATACACATACATATTTTTATTTATTTTAAAACGTAAATGTTAGTGTTTTCTTTTTTTTTCTTTTAAATTGCCAATAACAATTTAGAATACCTAATGTAGTGAACGTTCCTTAAATAAATCATCTTAGATTGACTCAAAGAGAATTTGTACTTTAGAAATTCTAAGACTTGTGTTAATACACAAGTCCAGTTGGCGTTAAAAACTACACACACAGGTAAAACAGAGACGCAAAAATATGGATTCGTTAAAATTTGGTGCACAATTAGAAAATAAGCTGAAATAGAACGTATAAAGTTTATCCTGAAATTCCTACGGGTGAGCCTTACCTTAGTGAAAAATTATTAATAAATTATATATTTAAAGATGCAATAATTAATAGAAAACAATATCAGACATATCTGAATTTCGAACTCATTCACAAACAGTCTGACGTTAGCTTCAGATTCGAAGCTCTTGCAACTCTATCGCATGATATATATCCAATGCGTACAGTCTGAGAGTAGTACCAGTTGAGATTCTTACGGAGCGTGTAATGGATTGCGAACACGGCTGAAAGATGTCTGCTACTGGAAGGCTCGTACAACACACGCGACAGCGTTGGGTGCACTCTTTTGAAAAATGTTCGAAGGAAATATAGGAAAGATTCAGTATGTATCACATTTTTATCCATTGCAGGAATGAGAGCCACTGATTACAAAAAAAATTAATAAATAAACGTGTATTTACTGAAATTTATAATTCGATTTATGAATAGAGTCAGTGAAATAACATAAGCAACATTGGCGAAAAATATATATACCTTACCTACAGTCCCTAAATGTCACGTATATTTACATCCAATTTCCATAATTAAATATATTAAAATCCCTGCATTTTTAATGTGGGACACACGTTACATTACTTTATTAAATTGTGTAGATAAGTTCATAGATAAATAAATTGTTTATTCAACACAAAATAACAGAATAGCCAATTGATTTCTTATTATTAACTCAAAAGTTATTCAATAAGCCTTAACTTGAGACTTTGTTTTTTTAAAATGCTTTAAAAAAAGAATGAATCAAGTTGGGAAACACGCGGTGACACCACTGGTGTCGCAGGGTATGTCGACTTCAATGGTGCGCCATTTTTTAGAAATTCAAACGTAATTGCAAGACCGAATGATTAACAAAAATCTGAAAAATGAATACGGAAAAGCTTGCATCCTAGTTAGTCGAGCGTCGAACCCACTGCTGGTGGGTAAGTGGGTCACCGCCGTCGCCGGCGCGGCGACAATCGATCCAATCACACACGCATGCGCCTACCAACACAAACAACAAGAACCTTACCCGAGCACGCAATAAAACTCATTTCACATTGCTATCACAAACACGTCTGACGCGAAACCCAAACGAAAATTAACCTTCTTATCCGCGCAATAAAGTTTATAATGCCGTGGAATTTTATCAACTCTGCGTATACCGCATGGCTATTAGCTACTCGTTTGTTTTTTCATCATTTCGGATTTCAACCTTAACGATACACGATTAAAGTTGATAATTGGATTTCCGCGTCGAGTGATGTATTGAAATTTGCGCGTTTAGAATTTTAAAGCTTTCAAGAATGTATCAAAGCTTCATCTGGTATGTTGGAGATTTGAATGTTTCTCCATCTATTTGTGGACTTAAAATAAAACCATATGTAATGTAATAAACCACAATATGTTTTATTCGTACTGCAAGCAGTCGTTTATGATAACTAGGATTTTTACAAGATAAATCGTAGCTCTCTGATCGGCGCGTGTTCCCGGTTGCATTCGGGGCTGTGATTCCCCAAAACCCAGGGGTGGCTTAAAAAAATGTCATTAAATTTGAGAGATTTGGCTATGATTTTGCTACTGACCGATCGAGTGACATCAACCCTGTTCGGGAATACTATCGTTGCCTATCAGCTGTTAAGGCTTTGTGTCCCTTAGTCGCCTTGCACGACATCCACGGGAGGATATGGAATGGTCCTATTCTAGGGCGGAACCACACGCCACACAAGACAGCTATTATATATTCTATTGTACCCTGTAACAACTTCAATAGCAAGCAGTACGACACGTCATGTACAGACTAAAAAAAAATGGACTAAAATTATTTTTACATTAAAATTTACCTACAAAAATAACACGCCTTACCCACTTCACCAAATAAGGTGAAAATGATTACAGGAGCAAGAAAGACGAATTCGCTGTATAGTTGTTCCATTTCAGTTGTGGGTCGTAGTCGTGGCCTCGTAGAGGTCTACGCTCTACGAAATTTTGTAGCAGCGTAGCACTGCCACAGCGTAGCACTACTATCATATTATTTTTATAAATTTCATATTTTAGTTGAGTTTGCTCGAGGCTTCGTCCGCGTGAATTAAATTTTGATTTTGGCGAATTATAAGTGTATTAAATGTAAACGAAATCAGGTTTTTAAATTTTGTGGTACTTGTCCTGGAATATAAGCACTCCATAGCCTCCCGTGGAGGTCTTACTAGGTACCTTCCTACCTAGGTATAAACAGCGTCATCCGCAACAATGAACAACAGAACAGGCAACAACAGAATCTCCAAAGAGGGTTGACGTCAGGTAGACAGCCGGTCGTAAACCTTTATTTTATATGTAGACCCTTGTCTTCAGGGCGTTACGATTAAGAATGACACACGCTCAAATGATCTAAGACACCGGCAAAAAGATTTTTCCGTTTAAAAAATTCACATTAAAACATCAACCATATATCAATCTGTGTCTAAGAAAATTTTACATCACATTCTAACGTAGTGAGTCAGCGCCTCGCTAGCGTATAAACCCCGACCTTGCTCGACAAACTACCGGCCGCCGTATGTCAGCGACACAAGCGGCAATGCGATCAAATTGTTTGTTTGATAATTTAAATACATTAAAAAAAAACAAAAGTTACAATAACACTGACTTTAATTTACCAATTTAGATTTTTGCTTTTGTATAAAAATTATTATGTGGGAGCGAGAAATAAAATTAGCGAAATATAGTAATAACCGATGTTTATTTCGTTAAATATAACAAAAGCATGTGTAGGTACTTGCAACAAAAAATATGTAGGTACTTGCCTATTTCACACAAAAACTCATGTTAAAATAAATTAAAGTAAAGTTGTGATACACATATTTTACACAATTTAATCATAGATTTATTTATAAACAATAAATATAAGAATTATTATTTACCTGACACGGTGCGCAGACGAAATCAAAGTGTGTCTCGTCGGGCAGTGTACAGGCGACCATACAAACGACCGTAGTGGGGGGGGGGGGGGGGGGGCGTCATAACAATCAACATAAAGAAACCGTTTCAATTCAAAAAACAACAATATTAACGATTTAAAATATTTTTCTCCCACATATATGTGTAAAACCGTACAAAAATCTGTTAGGTAGTTTTTGAGTTTATCCCATCCATACAGAGAGGGACAACATAGGGACTTTTTATGTAGATATTGTTTCTTCCTTTGTGTCAATATAACTAATTATAACTTCATAACTGAATTATACATTCATTATTCATTATCATTATGAACTAAAGAAACAACATACCTACTAGAATATTTTATGTATAAATTGTTGTGTGGTTTCTTTAAGGTTCCGTATCAAAAGGTTAAAAAGGAACCCTGTTATTATGATTAAATTTTCATCAAAAAATAATTAATTACATTTTAGACCATTTTGTATTAAAATTTTCCCACGGGAGATAAATATAGTTAATTTAATAATCCTTAATCCACACTATATCATATCAAACCACGGGTACACTGACATCCCAGTTATATCGAATCCAATCATCGAATATATATGATAGCGTTCGTTGAATCGATTTATTTTTACGAGGGGAACGTTTGAGTCATTCGGCATAAAGATGTTTTGATTCATGAATATTCTCAGGGTAATCTACTTTACATGCGTACAAATTGCAGTAAATTTTATGGGAACTGGGGCTGACTCCGAAGGCACAAAGGGAATTGATATCATTCAAGGATTTTTACCATTTTTCAGTGTTTAATAACAGTTTTTTTCGGCGTTTAAAGGTTATGATTTTGGTCATTAAATATCACACACACATCCGTTTTGGTTTGGTGCTAATAAATGCATGTTCGTGCAACGGGAGGGAACTCCTCAACGGTTTACCGTTGAGGAGTTCCCTCGTTGGGAGACGATCTTGGTTCATCAGATCTTGCATATCATAGTAATGCATTATAATCCAAACAATCCTCGGCTCAATCGGACACTGAGAAGTGGGACTAAATTTGACACACACTAACAGGGTAAGTTAACTAAAAGCTTGTAAAAACCATATTTTAACTAAAATAAGTTTAAACTTGAGAAAATTTAAGTGATCAACACGTTTCCCGCTTTGATAGCATCTGATCAATCGGCACATCACAACAAACAAATTTCACGTGAGTCCTGAAACGCCCAAGCTGACCTAGTTGTAGTCCAACCTGCGCGCGCAACTCATTCACCCACCACGAGCGGGGCGGGGGGACCTGAACATCGAGGAACCTAGGGTTATTCGCCCGAGGAGTGTCGGTCGAGGTGCACGTGTCATGAGTGATCACCACGGCAGACCACGACAGCATACCACTGGTGGTCCGGAGCGGCCACTTACCACCATGTCGTAATATGATGGGATACAACAATGGAACAGGATATAACAAATTGTTTACACAGGTGCGAAGTGTTGTGCTTTCTTTGTCTAATCGGCGTGAGACTGCAGTTTTTGGTTCAGATTATTGTGATAAAGCTTACAAATACTTATCCCTCGTTTTTGGCTTCGCCGCAGTCCGACAAAATATATATGTACTTATATAATGTGCTATGTGTAAATTTCTGTTGTGAAACTGAGGAACACAAACGCTTTATCGAAACTTTGATTTCCCTGTAGAATATGTTGTCTATTTGACATATAATGTCGGTGTAACCGATAAAATCGTACAGTTTATCTTTATATATTGTTCAGTGGTAAAGTGCTTGCCTCTGAACCTAGAGGTCCCGGGTTTGATCCCCGGTCGGGTCATGATGGAAAATGATCTTTTTCTAATTGGCCCGGGTCTTGGATGTTTATCTATACTATATGTATTGGTTATAAAATATAGTATCGTTGAGTTAGTATCCCAAAACACAAGTCTCAAACTTACTTATTTTTTAGTTATTTATATTTTAATCGTGTTTTATTGTCAATGATGAGGAATATCATCATAATACGTTTGTTGTGCCCAGATACCTACCACCTTGGAGGTTGTAACAATTATTTTCGATATTAAGTTTTTAGTACCAGCCTTTGTCCCAAATTGAACACAAATTAGATTGAATGTTACTTACAATTTATAAAGTTTGTGGGACAGGACCTAGTGTGGTCATACCAGGTAACCATTAACTAAAGACTTGGTTCTTATTTTATGACCGGCCGCCTTGATTTCAACCCTCGTTGCGAATGTTCATATCAGCTATTAAGGTTTTATATCCCTTAGCCTCCTACGACATCCGGAGGTTATGTAGTGATCGCCTAGGGCGGAAACAGAAGCGGTGGTGGTGTCATGGTTAAGACGCCCTTCGCCTGTGGATCAAAAGGTCCCAGGTTCGAATCCTACTCGTGCTACATGAGTTTGTATACCAATCTGACTCATGTATAGTAGTTTTCATCGACCACCATTTGCTTTCGGTGAAGGAAAACATCGTGAGGAAACCTGCACACTGGTTGATTATTAACTTTTGTGTGAAATGGAGAAGGCAATGGCAAACCACTCCATTTTCTAATGCCAAGAAAGTTGTTGCGTGTGTTTCCTTCCACGTAATGACCACGACCCTCAGCCATGAGGAATACGAGTATGATTAGGCAGGACACTATACGCCTCGTATATAAATCTGTAAACTGGGAAATCAAACTCTTGCTTATTGCGTAGAAATTGAAAGTTTTATCCAAGCTATAAACGGAAAATTTTCCGCAACAAGCGAGGCTTGGTAAACAATTGCTGATGTGTGCTAAATTGCCACGTTTTGCACACAATATTTTTAATTTGAATTATGTCTATATTTTGAATACACATCTTTAAATAATAACCGGTCAAGTGCGTGTCTGGCCACGAACAGTTTAGCGATGCTACCAGTTTTATAGTAGTGATAACCTATCACACCTAATTTGACTTTATAAGTTTACAAGTTACTGTACTCTAATTTCGTTATATATGAGCACTAATGTTGTAACGTCTCAATTCCTATCAACAATAATTTCGTTGGTAGAGAGGGATTCACTTTAATCTAACGAAAATTGGCTCTTTGAAACTGAATAATTTATGAACGGTTAATATTTCAAAAAGACCTATCCAACAACACTCCTTACAGAGACAGTGAAGGTGAAGACCTTCACATGCACTTTTTCACGTCAAATTTTATCTTTCGTAGTCGTATTCCTCATGAGTGAGGGTCGTGGTCATTACGTGGAATGAAACACACACAACAACTTTATTTTCTTTGGCAATAATGATGTGGTTTGCCATTGCCTTCTCCATTTCACACACAAATTAATAATCAACAAGTGTGCAGGTTTTCTCACGATGTTTTCCTTTACCGGAAGCAGATGGTAGTCTATTAAAACATTTACATTAGTCAGACTGGTATACAAACTCATGTGGCACGAGTAAGATTCGAACCTAGGACCTTACGATCCACAAGCGGGCGTCTTAACCATTACACCAACATACTTAACTTCAATGTGAAGGTCTTAATTTCTGAATCTCATTTTCACCAACAAGACCATCGTATAGCCAAATACATGGCTCTGTCTACTCGTAAAGGATAAACACGTGTAACTGAATATACTTATTGTATATTGGTTCCTTTTCTCTTGAAGAAACTAACGTGATAAAATCCTTATAGAGGAAATACAGAGAACTATTACAGTTTTTTTTATGGTAACGTAATAAATACTAGATATACACAACCAGATGTGAGATAAGGACAGAAATAGTATGTTTGGTTTGTAGAAATCAATCGTTCTGAAATAGCAACGAGTTGTGCGCCATTGCTCAAACATTTGTACAATGTTTAAGAGCAGTTTGTAACGATGAATGAATATACATATGATTTAATTGTTATTGCTTAAACTTCCACATGTTGCACACTAAAATTAATTTAACACATTGGTCCGTCAGTTTTGTCGTAGAAGCATAACTAACAAAATTACGTTCGCTGTACATACCTTCATATACATGTTCAGACTGTTGAAGGCTGTCTACCATCACAGAATTTTTAATATTGAGCCAAATAATAAATAATTTGTCTTTTGTATGTGAAAATGTCTATTCTGTTGCTTTTTACTAGTTATGAACTATTATAGTATACGTATATTTATTTCTTTGTATAAACATGTGTGGTTTATGACTCCCTTAGAATACCTACTACCATTATTTTCATAACGTGGTTGACGTACAAGGCGTCTAACGGATATGAAGCGTTGGCAATTGACAGCCAATAATCAGACGAATCTTAAAAATTTAACATTTTATTTTTACGCGGTCCCTGGGTATTAGGGCGTCACAACCGGGAGCACCTTATGTTGTCAAGGATGTGCGTGCCAATGGTCTGACAACTAGGTATTTCGACGACCGTGCGAAGTGGAGACGAGAAAGTAGGAAAGCGGACCCTGGGCTCCGACGGTTAATGACTGGGAAAGCCACCGGGAAAATGCTCAGATGAGAAAGAGCGGAACCGGTAGCATCTTAGAGTGAGAGAGAAAGACAATCAATTTGTATTTTCTAAGGAGCAACCCTAAGACCGTAACCTTGAGCGAATTACAACTTCCACAAACTTTATTTAAAGTGTTTATATAACATTATTGGGTAGTACCCTGGTGACGTTTTGCCTGTAAAAAGTCGTAAAAATTAATTAAATTATTAATGTAAATAAAAAGCAACCAAACAGCTGAACGTTGAAACTTAAAGGTTAATGCTAGATTGCAAAACAGAAGCTAGATACATATTTCTATATACCTGTGCACATCAATTTTTATAGCCATTTGACCTTCCGTGTGACTATTTGAATTTACTAAATATCAATTTATCAAAAAAACGTGGCCGAGTTTTCATCTCTTGGCTTGGTCTACCCATTAAGGAGTAATGACGTGAAGTATCACAAATGTTGGATCTCTGCCCCTAAAATAAGGGCGTAAATTATGCAGCGGAGTGATATCGAGCGGGGTGGCAATGACGTCACTCCTTCGACCCGACAGCCCGCCAGGCTGCCGCCGAAACTTTGAAAGCCTCCAGACCTATTCAGACTTGATCAATCGCGCCTTGGAACCCGCCACGGAATCATCTTTGCCTCGGAAAAATTAAAAAGTTTTAACAATCCGTTCTACGTTCGAAATAGATAGATTTTCTGTGATAATGGTTGCCAGTGTTTATATAGTTTTGTTTTTTATTTTTTATAACTGCGGCTAAGGTGAGATGTGCTTGAAAGTTTTTAGTGATTGCTTTTTTAGATGAAGTTAGCTGATTTACATGGAAATAGCATAAATTGTTCTATATGAATTTATGAAGTTTATTTTTTGTATTATAATTCTTATTAATCCAGTTTTAAATATGATCTTGGGTAATCATAAAATGTATTTAAATAATCAAACACAACAGATTATCGTCTAAGTAATTGTTAAATTGTATTACTTGATTTTTATTTCTCATCAAATTACGATTATTCGAAGTCGTACTTTTTGATTCCGAAATAGTTTTTAAACTAAATAGTTGCAAACAATGAAGTTGCAATAAATTATGATTTTTGACATTAAAGAATTATGTGATTAGGGTTTTTGTAAAAAAAAAATCGATTATGAAAAATACAAAACAACATTTTATTTTATTTTCGGATCGATCTTTTATCAGCTTAGTTTTTTTTTTTTCAGTATACTTGTGTCTTGTATTTAGTGTATGAAAACTACTCATTTATTTAATGTATCCTTGTAAGAATTGCATGACATACTTGAATTGTAGAGCGTACCTGGACTATTAAAAAACCCATCCTAATTTAAAACTGTATTTCTGAAAAAAGTTAACAATTAGCATCGGTAAAGTGACTTTATAAGCTTCATAGATTTTTTCCAATTTTTTTATCAAATTTTTCAAAACTATTACATTTACTTGGAAATCAATAGCAACATTTTTCCCATCAAATCCATTAAGATTTGACTTTTAAAGCCGTTGACCATTTCGTAATGATCGTTCGTGATGAAATAGATTCCTTGATAGTCCATGTACGAGAACTAGCCACTAGCTGTTGCCCGCGGCTTCGCCCGCGTTTTTTTTTTCCACGGGAACAGTTATTTTTCCGGGATGAAACGTACCCTATGTCCATCTCCGGACTTCAAACTATATGTATGCAAAATTTCACCAGGATTGGTTGTGTAGATTGAGCGTGAAGAGGTAACAAACAAAACATACTTAATTTCGCATTTATAATATTAGTTAGGATCAAAATCGGCATGTCTGTCTGATTGCGTGTGTGTTGTGTATTGCATGCAGTCACGCCGCCAATGACCAGTTACAAGCCCTTGGTAAGCGCACTATTTTAATTCATTTTCTTTTTTTATTAGGCCCAAGATAGACCCACGCTGTATTGTTTCAGTGTCGTAGATTAATACCTTGAGATTACACTTAGCGAACTATCAATACTCGGGTTTGTGGTATTCGAGGACGTGCGCAGCGTGAATCTATCTATTAATTATTTTTTTTATTGTTTTGTTTGATTTCTTTTTACTAATTTAATTCTTTTTCTTATAATCATAACTGATGATATTTAGAAAGCTTGATTCGAGATCAGTTCGTTTTAAAATGACAACATACGCAGCAAATATATAAAAATGATACATTATGATATATAAATATATGGTTTTGGATTCCATAGCAGTTTCACTATATGGAACCTAATGTTAAGTACTTACGCACAAACAAAAAATAAATTACCATATATATTTGCGTTTTATGTGGCGATTCACCTAACGTTTTAAGCTAAGCGTAAGCGTAAGTTTTCGAGCTAAGCTTCGTAATTATATATCAACGAGAATTACTTGTAGTTATATACAAAACCACAGTATAAAATATAGTGGGCTGCATTATTGGTGCACTGCGGAAGTGCGCGCGCAGAGTGACTATACGTGCCAACATTGTGGCCATAAAAAACTTTGACTATAATTATTAGTTTAGTGCGTAATTTTCCAATTTTCAGTTTTGTAATCATATCAAATTATCCAAAGTTGTAAAAACTGCTTTAGGTTTTGCTGGCTTTTATTATTGCGATTCTATTTAATTGGGGATTCTACGTAAAATTTGAAAACAAACACATATGTGACTTACACACATACATAAGTTACAAAAATTTTTCTTCCTTTACCATTACCTGTTTGTAAAAATGCTGCTTCTATCACTACAAAATATCTGGTAACCTAAAGTAAAATAAAGGTCTAGACGTATCTGCAACGAAACTCTCTCTCCTCAGATGAGAGAGACTTTCGTACTTCCCAGTTACTTCTCCACTCCAATTCCTCTTTCTTATGTAAGTGTGTTCCCGGTTTCTTCTTCAGCTGCAAAGTGCATGAGCTCAGGGTACACCTGTTCTACTCCACTTCGCACAGTGTCCTTAGCTGTTAGACTATTAGCACGTATTCCTTGTCGACATCACGGCAGCACTTTTTGCCCCCTCTTGCTAATTCGAGGCAACGAAGTGGCCAGACGATTGATCTCTTCGTAATTTGCTAGATATCCCGGAAAGTAACAATCCTGCACAGATGATCCTGGCGCCTGGATAGCCCTAGGAGGGCAGACTCCAATTGAAATGGGAAAAGAAGAAGGTGGCTGGTGTTTATGTAGCCAGCCTGGACATTCTGTCATTCCAATTTCTATGTCATTGACTTAATCCCTAATTTCGACGACCTCGGTGGCGCAGTGGTAAAGTGCTTGCCTCTGAACCGAGAGGTCCCGGGTTCCATCCCCGATCCCCGGTCGCGTCATGATGGAAAAAGATCTTTTTCTGATTGGCCCGGGTCTTGGATGGATATGTACCTATATATTATGAAATACAGTATCGTTGAGTTAGTATCCCATAGCATAAGTACTTTGGTACAATCTGTGTGATTTGTCTTAATATATTTATTTATTAATCCTTGTCTCTTTCCAGGGCTCAGCAGATTCAAACTATTCCCAGCCATCCTCGGAGCTGTCGCTGGACGAGGACAAGGAGGCGCTGCGCCGCGAGAAAGAAGCGCAGGCACTCTTACAGCTCGACAAGGCTCGGGTAACATATCTTCTTCTTCTTCTCTTACATTCATTTGTGATTTTGTTACGATGGCAATCATAACAAAATCACAAATAGTTTTTTTAAACTTTTTGACCATGTACTATTAGAAAAAAAAAATAAAAAAAACAAAAACAATGATGAAGCTCTTCTGATAGATAGGAGTATAGGATATAATATATATATATATATATATATATATATATATATATATATATATATATATATATATATATATATATATATATATATATATATATATAGAGTATAGTAATAATAGAGAAGGAACATGAGTTATTCTTTCTTTCGGTATTTTCTCACACCGTTCACCGAAATGCCAGTAGTTTGTACCTTTTTGACGAATACAAAATAATTTGATATTTGACGCGAAAAAGTTTCTGTGAAGATATAATTTCAGAATAAATAAATTCCTCTAATTTAGAAATTTAATGTAATTTCCAGTCGAAGCCGGTGGCGTTCGCTGTGCGCACGAACGTAGCGTACGATGCCAATGTCGACGATGACTCGCCTGTACACGGCAGCGCGATATCCTTCGAGGCCAGGGAGTTCCTCCACATCAAGGTATACAATACAATATTCTTTATTACACCAAATAAAGATACAGAAAAAAAAATCAAACCTAATGCAACATAAACAAAAGGCATAAAGTACACTGACGGGTAACGATATCTTCCAGTTAACCGTAGGGTGGGAAGAAACAAAAATGGCGAGAGGCGTATTTGGTATATCACCAAATTTCTTTTTTCTCCTGTTTATGTGTCCTACTGCTGAGCAAGTCTATTTATGTGCTATGTATCCCCAAATCGCATTATACGCAAAACATTTCTAAGAGCAAATAATAATGTAAACCTTGCCTAAATATCTTGCTCATTAAAACCAAATTTATCGTGATATTATTGCTACTAATCAACTCGACAAGGCTTCTGATGTTCAGGTAATTAATTGTCAATCTTCCCAATGGATTGCAGGAGAAGTACGACAACAACTGGTGGATCGGGCGTCTCGTGAAAGAGGACGGGGACATCGGCTTCATCCCGTCCCCGGTGAAGCTGGAGACGGTACGCGCGGGACAGGCGTCCCGCGGCCGCTACCCGCGCCCCGCGTCCGCCGCCAACCTCACCGCCGGCCCGCAGCCGCTCCCCAGCCGAGGTAGCACCCCTCCCACGCCCGGTACGTCATCCACGTCACGCCACGTCATTTGAGGCTTGAGTATTGTCTTGAGAAGTTGTAGGAATGATCTCATGACGTTCTACGAGGAAAGATTATAGAGGGTGGTCGGTTGCTTCCCTTGCTAGTTTTTATTATAGATGCGCATAACACGTCGGCTGAGGATAGAGAAAGATGGAAGGAACCGACACCGACAAGAACGACGTTCTTAAATAATGAATGAATAACACGTCGGAATCGACTGCCCTCCATAAGGTCCTTGGAACGTCACACGTTTGAATTGGAACTCAGTAGTAATATGGTTCTTCAAGCTAGAGATTTCAATTTAATTGTGGTTAATAATGATGTTGCCAATTGGCTTTTTTATGGTCTTAAGTATGTGTTCAGATACCGCTTTCTGAGACATGCAGGCATTAATAATGCTGCTGATGTTCTGTTAAATTGGACCTTGCATTCTGCTCTCCAGAATTATGTTTAATCACACTACTAATATTTGAATAAACCTTGTCCAGGCTTGTTGTACGCCGACAAATCATATTTTATAATCTACTTAGGTATGTCTCTTTGCAGAAATAAAGAAATCACGAATCGTTCTTTCTTCTTTATAGTTCACGTTCTTAGAATAATAATTTCAGTTATATTTTCTTCTTCAATATTTGCTATTAATTGCTTAACCCATTTTTGTCAAATACCTAACATTCTTATAACTTCTTAACACAGTCCTCTCTATTAGACCTCGAATCAAAAACTATTTTTGCTTGGCGGTCGAATCGACTTACATCGCACTCCGAACACTAACATTCGCTCAATTTACATTGTCTGTAAGACTATAATTTTTCCTTTATTTTCTTAGATGGTTCATACATTTTGTACAAGTAAAATCTCAACTGATAGTTACAAATAGATTTACATTAACCGCACACGAAAGATATATTCACACGAATGTTGTGTAGCAATGTTGATACCAGTTATATAATTATATCCTGAAATACCTTATTAATTATTATATTTGTTAAAACATATTGACCTCTAGAACTTGAAGTCGTTCAAAGTTTTATAGTAGGAATACAGTTGTTTGACTATGACACGTAACTTATAAAAGTAAGTTACTTATAAAGCAAACCAAGGTATGATAGTTATTTTTTTCTAATTTCGTTAAGTATTGATATGAATATTAATACCGTTACGTTTGAATTCCTATCAACCGTGTCGTTGATAAAGGGGGAACATTTGACTCTCAAACAAAATTGGCACTTTAAAGATATAACTAAATTTTAAGCTAATTCACGAACAGTATACAAAATCCAAAAATGGTCTTCCACACCTTTGATACTTTTGAAATACCTATCCAACAACACGTGCCCTAAAAATTTGGTTTATTCAAGATTTTATTTGATCACTTTGTCGGCGTGATTAATGTGTATACCCATACCAAATTACTAGTAGTTTCTGAGCTAGATCGTGAACGGACGGACAGACAAACGGGCTGTAGGACTACGGAACCCTAAAAAATCAATTTAACAAAAAATAAGTAATTTTATTGTAAGATCCAGCGGCAGTTTAAGCTATATGCTTATAGTGTTTTCTAATAAGACTAAATACCCTGCGTCACCGCAAGTTTTTTTCATCTTATTAAGCATTTTAATGATACGCTAAAGCTATATTATTAACCGACTTCTAAAAAGGCAGATTCTCAATACGCTAATACTTTTATAACTCTCAGTTGAGATATTCCATTTCGATTCGACCGCCTATAAAAGCAATTAAATTCTAATCAAACGACTCGTTTTATAATCCGAAAGTATATTTTATCATATTTTATTAATGTAATATACTTATTTAGTACAAGAATAATATATATCTGGGGGCCCGGCACAGTCTCCGCAAGTCGAGCAATCTTTAATTATATAACAAGTCGTTTGACACTAAACGTACAACGCAGTTTCAGTTATGTTATGAGCGTCTTTCCCTCTCCTGCATCGTAAAACTAATAAAACTTACTTGTCCACATTTTTCTGGAATTAAATTATCCGTGATCTATTTAATGTGCCGACTAAATTATAATATAGGCACTTATCGCCTTTGAAGAGAAGATTGCGGTGAAAATTGTTGCGCCGCTTCTTCCTCTGCGCTTGGAAGTCCACAGCAGACTTAATTTTAAATATTTTTTGACGTCATTAAGTGATGTAAGTACATATTATCGACCTCGGTGGCGCAGTGGTAAAGTGCTTGCCTCTGAACCGAGAGGCCCGGGTTCGATCCCCGGTCGGGTCATGATGGAAAACGATCTTTTTTAATTGGCCCGGGTCTTGGATGTTTATCTATTATCTGTATTTGTCATAAAATATAGTATTGTTGAGTTAGTATCCCATAACACAAGTCTCGAACTTACTTTGGGGCTAGCTCAATCTGTGTGATTTGTCCTAATATATTTATTTATATCCGGATATTATCAGAAGATTAAAAATCTTTCATCAAGAGAAATTTGAATTTGAAAGTCTTGAAAGAAACTAAAGTATTGCTTTAGTATCTTGTAATGATAGCATAAGGTACACACAACGTACATATAGATGATCCAAATTATATTAACAATAATTAGGTACCTGTATCTCAACTTTTATTATAAAGTGTATCAATTTAAACAATGTTTAATGGTGTTAGAGAGGGATAGACGGTTTGTTTTTATTTATAACATTGAAAATTATTTGAGAAATATGGAATTTGTACAAGCTTTTATGAATGTAGCCTTTTCATTCGGTTCTAACACTTACTTGTACTACTATATTATATTCTATCAAATTTCGGCAAAATCTTTCGGTCTATTGTCAATATTTTCAGAACGCATAACTGCTTTGTGCTGACTGACACAACTCCGCATCGCGTAGCGATTGGTGAAACTTGCTACGATTTCCTGGATTGTTCGTTTTAAGCCTCACATCCACTGGGCAATGTTTACCCGCAACATATTACAGCCCGTGTATAGTTTTGACATTGACGTGCATTTAATAATATATTTTTTATTAATTTTGCTCCGTCGACGGACCTCAACGCAACGGAGGACGTCGGAGCGCATCGTAGCTATGGTGGTTTTATACCAAAAGAATGAATACTCTATCTCTGGTTGGTTCCCCAATACCTGACCATAGCCGATAGGCAGACATTGCAAGACAGCCAGACTAGAACATTGCCTGACTCTGAATGAGCAAAAGAACGAGCAATATGTTGCGTGTCAATTAAATGCTTGTTGGATATAGAGGCCTTAGTGCGAGGTTTTGTTAGTTAACGTTAACTTTACGGACGGCAGACGCTAACTCTCGTTTAGTTTAGTTTAAAAAGTAGATACTTGAAAATAGGGCTGTGAAAATGATTGGTGTGTCCAATATCCAACTTACTGTATTTTTTTAATTGTGTAAATTTGGTTCTGTTTTCAATTTGTTTCGAATGTCTGGAAAGATTTGCTTCTATAGTTTTTAAAATGTGTATCACAATAACAATTTAATGTAATAGTACATATTAATTAAAGAAAGATGTAACGAAAGAAAGTTGGTTTAACGCAGATGCCTATGTAATGGAAATAACGCTGCCTGGTGTCAAATAGGCGGAGTTACTTCGATACCACTAAAATATGCTTTAACTATAAATTAACGTTAACGTTTAACTAAACCTCGCACTACGGCCTCAATAGGTTCAAGGCATCTTTGTGCCCGGTTATGTGTGCGTTGCCTGTATGTAGACTGTGTAATACAGTCACGGCACAGCACACAAACACACAATCAATGTACACGTGTGTGTACGCACACGCACATTGAGCCGAGCTCAATGGTGACTTGGAATATAGGCTTTAATTCAACCAGCACTCATTTTTGGAAATTTACAGATGCCCCCTCCTTCGACCGAGGTAAGCCCTTCAGATCACCCATTTACCAGGAAATGTTGCCAACTTTCACCGAAACTTTTTGGCCTTTTTGTTTACGAATTTATATTTAAAAAAAATGTTTTGTCATGCCCGCTGCTCGGCTTCCCATTTCCATTGCATCTTTAGACATATCTGTGCATTTATTTCTTTAATTTTTTTTTTTAATTACATTGATATCTACTTTATTAATGATATCAATGTAAATTGGATGTTTATTTAATATTATTTTTATTTCAAGCAAGATTTTGACAACTTTAGTCATAATGAAACGCTTCTTTTTAATATGAATATCTAGAGAATCAAAATCTTGCGAATATTCTGTTTACTAATGTATTACTATTTTTATTCGAACAATGTGAATCTTTATGTCTTGTATCTTTTATCTGTAAAATGTAATTTCAATTTATCAACATTTCTTAGGCCAATTTTTAATTTTAATAAATCGTTTCTTCGAGATGTCTATCAAAACCATTGCTATAACCTATAACCCAAGATATTATAATGCTCTGATTGGTCTAAGGAACTTTCAGTGTTGTCATTTCAAATTTCTCCCCAAAATTATGCTGTCTTATTTATGCATGGCGATGTCAATGACGTAAAAATTTTACCAGACCTGCTTGCATTGTCGTCTTGTGAAAGAAGTAGGTACATATGCTTACGGTGTTGGTCTTCTATTGAGTATTCACCTATTTCTGGAAGGCAGATTAACCATAAGAAATCTAAAATCCAAAAATCAAAATCAAATCAGTTATTCAGAAATTAGGCCTTCACAGGCACTTTTTCACGTCATATTCTAAATTAAATGATGTTTACCAAAGCTACAAACTACTAGCATTTCGGAACGACCACTGCTGGGAAGAAATGCCGAAAGAAACTCATTCAAACAGTGTTGGTCCCTATTATGCCAGAAGGGCTTACCATTTTCTAAATATAAATTTATGTATAATTTTTTATCAGTAATATAACATGTAAGTACACAATAAAGTACATGGTCAAAAGGTATACTAAAACATATTATGATTGTGATCAAGTGCTGATGAAAGGAAAATATATATATACTTATATATATATATATATATACTTATATATATATATATATATATATATATATATATATATATATATATATATATATATATATATATATATATATATATATATATATAAATAACCATCTATGTGGTTATTAATAGTAAATTCAATTTTTAAAATACGTTGTATTATAATGGGCATGGCCACTTTCAGAATAGAGCTTAACCTGATGGGTGAATGGTAAACGCCAAAGAATTTTCACGGGTACTCTACGAAGAGAAATTGTAATAAAACATTGAAGTTACAGTAAACAATTTATCGAACAACAATGGCGAAAAAAACAAGCCGAAGAGTATCCGTGAAAGTAGAAAAGTAACTGTATAAGCTTGTATAACCCGTCAGGTGAGGACTCAGATTCGGGGCGAGGTCGGGGGGCGGGGGCGCTGCCGGCCAGCAAAGAGAAGCGCAAGCCCTTCTTCAAGAAGCAGGAAGCGTGCACCCCCTACGACGTGGTGCCGTCCATGAGGCCCGTGGTGCTGGTGGGGCCCTCGCTCAAGGGCTACGAGGTCACGGATATGATGCAGAAGGCGCTGTTCGACTTCTTGAAGAGGCGCTTTGAGGGCAGGTTTGTGACTTGGCTGTTGAGATTTATCGCAAGTAATTTGATTCGACAATGTCAACATTTGTCAAAATTGTTATTGATAGTCCACAGGTAGAAGAAGAGCCAGTAATGTGATGGGCTGATGATGTAATGTTATTTGTATAGAAAATAACACAATGTTATGAATGGCGTGTATTGGGAGACAGCTCAATTTTAAACTATGTGGGAAAAACTAACATGAAGATTTTCAACATTAAATTCTTAAATGACACAACACTTCCCACTAACTGTTATAACACCAAGACACACCTAACACTCCTTACTAACGAAACCTAACCAAAATTGACCAATCCCGTTCCAGGATAATAATAACCCGCGTGATGTCGGACATATCTCTAGCCAAGCGGTCTCTCCTCAACAACCCTTCGAAGAGGGCCATAATGGAACGTTCCAACTCGCGCTCGACCTGCTTACAAGAAGTCCAGGTAATGATTATTCTTAATTTTCCAGGATCATCATCACAAGGGTGTCCGCAGACATTTCGTTGGCCAAGCGATCCTTGCTCAATAACCCTAAGAAACCGATTATGGACAGGGCAAATTCGAGGTCGAATTGTATAGCAGAAGTGCAGGTCGGTCAAGTGTAGATAGTGCTTCGGTTGAGATGGTTGTGCTAACCTTTGATTGAGTGTATCTAAGTGAATGTTTTGTCTTCGCAACATGTGGGTGGAACTAAAATCACGGTAAACTTTTTCATAATGTAAAATAAAACTATCAAGGAATACAAAGAAATAAAAACCTCACATACTTTTAATATATGTGTATACATGTAATAATGTTCCGTGTAACTCTTTGTAATCTAGTCATATAAAACAGTTTGTTATTATTGTTTGATTGCATCGGTTCGCGCAATGACATATTACGTTACTGTCCCCCTCTAGTAGGTTAACTAGCTCAAAACGTTCGCGCTAGAACGGATTCATATGTTTTGTATTGTTATTATGCTTATGGCCACACACAGCGGCCACGGGGCAACCATAATAACTCATTTTTCACTTTGATACACTTGAATATCTGGGATTGCCATTGCCTGTTCACACGACTTAATTGCTTGACTCCGTAGATCTTTGGCATTAATACATTCCGCAGAACCATTTGTTTTTGTGAGTATCTACTTAATGTTACTGCAATGAATAAATTGTTTGATGTGACTCGAATGAAGTAGGTAACACGAATGTTTGTTTCGAATGAGAAAATATGTTCTGTTTAACGCATGATTTTGGATGTTTATGTATTTGGTACCTATTTAAAGTAAACTAGTTACGATGTGGGAATAGCTAACTATTTATTTTGCAATGTTGTACCAAATTATTTCACGATATTCCTTCTCGGAGGCCCGGAGAGCACATTCCTGTGTTCTACTACTATTGTCAAGTGCATTATTTTTCTTTTTGTATGTTCGAATCAATTGATTTGAAAACCATTGGAGTGAAAAGGAATTAAATATTTACAATAATCCTTTACTCTTTACAAAAATATTTTGTTTTGGGTCCACTAAGTCCTGTCACGAACTAAATCAAAGTTAATATAATGTGTTCCAACCTCAATGATTTGTTTCCACAGGCGGAAATAGAACGGATATTCGACCTGGCCCGCACGCTGCAGCTCGTGGTGCTGGACTGCGACACGATAAACCACCCCTCGCAGCTCGCCAAGACTTCACTAGCACCCACCATTGTATACCTCAAGATTTCTAGCCCTAAAGTAAGTTAAGCAAGAGGCACGAGGAAGCAAATCGTGTCTACATAATTCGAATTATTTACCCTTTTCAAAAGCAATAGTACTTAATTTGAATTCACAGTTATAAAAATAGACAGATTTGTCTTAACCACTTACCTTGGAAATTGATGCAAACGGATGCATTAAAACCTCATTGTCTAAACACAGCATGTGTTCAAGATCATAGATTACGGCATCTGGTCTTTCTAACATTATACCTTTGTTGCAATATACCGTCTGTCTTTCAAAATGAAGATTTTTCTTTCGCGGGTCTACTGGAAATAATTTCTATAAAAATAAGGAAATAATTTCTATAAAAATAAGGAAATAATTTCTATAAAAATAAGTAATATCCTAATTAATAATATTAATAATACAAAAA
Source organism: Plodia interpunctella (assembly GCF_027563975.2). Taxonomy (NCBI): domain Eukaryota; kingdom Metazoa; phylum Arthropoda; class Insecta; order Lepidoptera; family Pyralidae; genus Plodia; species Plodia interpunctella. Next base: position 11,873,674 of record NC_071294.1, read on the forward strand.
ATAAAGATGCAATGTCATGTCACATCCTTATCCATCACGGGGTAGACAAATCGAAGCCTAAAGGCCACGTTACGCTAGATAAGCTTTCAAAATACTTGTATCGTTCCAGGTTCTCCAACGGCTAATAAAGTCCCGTGGCAAGGGGCAGAGCAAGAACCTCTCGGTGCAGATGGTGGCCGCGGAGAAGTTGTCCCAGTGTCCGCCGGAGATGTTCGACGTGACGCTGGACGAGAACCAGCTAGAGGACGCCTGCGAACACATCGCCGAGTACCTTGAGGTTAGGGGACTTATTTTTGTTTTTGCTTGTGTTATTTCACCTCACAGCGCAGAACTTTCATAAATATATTGGATATTCTTAATGTTTCTGGTGTATTACCCTTGATGCGAGGGATTTCGCAGATAGCTCTCAGGTTTCGCGAGACTGTTAGCAGAAAATGTCTCATCTTTTCGACTACCCGTCTTGTCAAAACTCATGAACTGATGTAGGTCGCACATATGCTTTGGCCGTGGCCAACTAAATTTTGTTATGTGCTCTTAAAAAACTTCCTATGCATGCGCCACGTTCAATTATGCATTTTACATATATTTTATGAACAAGTACAAAACTAAATATGTCAAAATTGTAGTTCAAGTAGCAGAGTCAATACGAAGAGGTTCAATCCTAACCTAATATTATAAATGCGAAAGTAAGTTTGTTTAGCTCTTCACGCTTTATCTACTCAACCAATCTTCTTGAAATTTTGCATACATGTAGTTTGAAGTGTGGAGAAGGATATCTACCTACCTTTCATCCGGGAAAAATAACTGTTCCCGTGGGAAATTTTGCTAGTAAATTATAGTAACGCGTCGCTGGTTGTAGGCGTACTGGCGCGCGACGCACCCGCCGGAGGCGGCGCCGCTGTCGCGGCCGCTGCCGCACCCCGCGCTCAACGCGCCGCCCAGCGCCCATCACACGCAGCCTGGTGAGTTTGCCACGCCTGCTGGTCTGGCCAGACTTATAATGCAGTTTTTTGTTCTAGACAATGAGGTTGTGAATTGAATTCAATTTTATGCAGAGTTTCTTCTAAAGTTGTAGAAAGTGTTTTCAACGAAGTCAAAAAGTGTGATAAAATCTTTTAGTGACTGATTGAAGTAAAACGTTCTTTTACTATCAGATTAGGTACTTGATTACTAAACTCCGAAGGCTTCCCACAAGAAAGCAGGTTGATCAGAACAAGCTAAAACTTATGACGCATTATGTTGTATCGTTACAGCACACTTATTAAATCTCATATCATACTATACGAATTCTTAACAAGGAACTAATAGGTACATACCTATTTCATCCATCCTAATGACCACTTCCATTGTAACTGCATGTCTTCGAGTCAAGTATTTTTGGTCCCCTAAAGGGAAATTTTATTTGTAATGTATGTATGTTTATATAATCGTGTATTTCAATCTGTTGATCCGCCCGCACTCCCCGGAGGGCACCGCGAGAGGTCCGACTCGTATAACTACGAGCGGGAACGAGGTAACTGACATTTTTTCGTTACGACATTGTACAAGTCCCGGTACGTTACCACTTTTGTAAATAGTCACGAAATATTTTTCAAACTGAGATTTTTTTTATTTTTTTTTTTACAATTTCTGTTTATATTCTTATAACACATACGAAGGTTACTGAAGTTTTCTTTGAAGTATTTAGTTATTTTTATGGAAAGTCCGTAGTTGAATGATTGTATGTTTTGATAATAAAGAGTAAAGTGACTTTTCTAGCAGTAAGTAGATTTTTTTTTTCATATTATAACTGATTGCGTCACAGAATTTCAACGTGCCTATGTTATGACACAAGGTGGTCATTTCACAATCACAATGCTTTTCTGTCTACATCGAGCAATATTCATATACCTTACCTACCATTTTCATTCTAACGTCTCATATAGCATTGTTGTTGTACTAATATCTTGACCCATCCATATTAATATTATACACAATGAAAGTATGTTTGTTTGTTGTGTTTCACGTCTAATTGTCGAAGTGAAGGTAGGTAGAGAGCTGAAGAGTAGCATAGGCTACTTTATTCCCCGGGCAACAGCTATGTAAAAATATCATAACACATCTTCAACACTATAGTAACTTAAATTGTTGTAGTAACATTGATGTTGTGTGTCCCTCCCTATGCGCTGAAGATTCGCGACCTCAAGGGACGTTTACCCAGAACGCACTGATCCCCGCCTGTTCATTTCAGTACCAGCCTCAGGACAAGCCTACTAACCGCCGAGTCGAAGACATTATTCCAGATTAGACATTCATAGCAGACACTCCGCCGAGGGCCCCCACCCAGGTTTCAACCAAGTTCTTGCGGCTCTCGTCCCTAACCGCTTCACTAGCTGAATGAGGGTGTCGCTTACTAACTGTTCTTTAATTTAGCCTAACCCAACGGTTCAAACACATTCAATCGCTTAACAATTATCCTGATCCATGGGTCACGAACACAACCCTTTCGATCGTTTCACGGCAATTCGCTTCACCATCATACAAACGCGCCAGCAGACACAGTTTCCACAGAAGGCGTGGCATTCTCTCGCTTCACTATATGCTTCTTCCAGCGACCCCCTCCCCGCCCCCCGCGGCGGAGGTCGTGCTGCCTTGCCCTGGCCGCGTGCGCAAGTCTGGCGAGGCTCTTATGCAGATGTCTCTCAGTCTAGTCTCGTAGCGACGTCGCCGTAAGTGAGGGTGGCCCCTGTCCCGACAGCGAACTGAGACTACCCTGTGTGCCGTTTGTCGTGTGCTGAGTTGGGCTATAGCTTTTTCCCCGTCAAAGTGGTGCTTTCTGGGAAAAGGCTAACTTTTGCCCCTGATTGAAACCTGGTTTGGAATTTCGTCCCCGGCTTTCCTTTGTTTATTTTTTCAAACCTATGAGACGAAAGAAATTCATGTAGTATAAAATGTTTAAGTCGTTAAAATATACCCAGGCGGCGGCAGATCGCGGGCAGCGCGGCCGGAGCGATTGGAGGAAGAGTACTACCCGCGCGAACGCTACCAGCAGCGCTACCCGCGCGACCATTACCCCCGGGACCACTACCACGAGGGCTACTCCCACGACTACCCGCCGCACGGGCAGGCGGAGCAGTACGAGCGGGAGGCGTACGGCCACGACTACACGAGAGACTCGTACGCCAGGGAGGAATACGGGCGGGAGTATGGGAGGGACTATAGCAGGGACGCGGGCTACGGGCGCTCTGAGCGGGCGGCGCGCGGGCGCGAGCGTGAGCCGGCGGACGACTACGGCCCGTCGCGGCGCGCGCTCAACGCCGTGTAGCGCTGCCGGCGCCGGCGCGGCGCGCGCTCGACGCCGTGTAGCGCTGCCGGCGCCGGCGCGGCGCGCGCTCGACGCCGTGTAGCGCTGCCGGCGCCGGCGCGGCGCGCGCTCGACGCCGTGTAGCGCTGCCGGCGCCGGCGCGGCGCGCGCTCGACGCCGTGTAGCGCTGCCGGCGCCGGCGCGGCGCGCGCTCGACGCCGTGTAGCGCTGCCGGCGCCGGCGCCGGAGCCCCCCTGCGCCGCGCCGCTCCCCGCCCCGCCGCTATCGCCGTGGTGCTTTTTTGAGACCGATTGTGTTGCGGTTTCGTGTATCCTTAATGTTTTGTACCGCACTCCTCGAGTGCCGGTTTTCGGATGCTGAGCTTTGTGTCGCTTGCCGGGCCCTTGCGAGCGCGGACGCGGGACTGGACCGCTCACGCTTGACGGTACGGAGCTCGCGTCGATTGTAAAAATTTTACATAAAATATAATTTTAGTACCGTTAGATATTATCCGTTTCCCATTTTTTGAACATACTCTGTAATTATATTGCATCGTCTGTACTTCATTGTTGCAATCATTTGTAAATAAAATACTTTATATCGACATGTTATCCTTTCTCAACACTACTTTCTCATCGTTCTTATGTTTGCGTATAATTCATAGCAAATTCGCTGCTATTACTGAACTGGTAACAGGGAAATTAAAATAGCCAAGTGTTATGAAAACGTATCGCACTTTATTACAGGCATAGTCTGAAGTAAATTCGATGAAATAACATTCCAAGCGATGGGGTCCACGCCCCACATATAAATAAGTTAAACATTACAATACATAACAGATAAATAAATCTAATTTATATAATTTCGCTCGCTTGCCTCTTTGGTGTCTACTAGCTAAATAACTAAATTTATATACAATTCGTTATAGGCGAGTTAGATTTGCAAAGGTAACAAGTATATATCTGATAAGAATAAGAAGTGAGGTGAAACACTGAGCAGACTAGAAAACTGAATACTCTACATTACTGGGTAGCTAAAATACATGAGAGATTTGAAATTCTAAAAACAGAAATTGAATTCTGCGGTGCAAAAATGTTACAATTGATACAATTTTTATATTCATTATTTATATAATAACATAAACCATCTTACTAGTACGATTGAGAATATCTGATGCATCTATTGGACAATTAATTACACGCTCTGATTGGTCAAGTCTGTCTGTATCGGATTGAACCAACCAGATGCCTCCACATAGTTGATTTTCTGTATGTAAAAGATCCACACCTAGTGAGATATCTTAGGTAAGTCTTAATGTAAATTCAGACAAATAGGTACTTAATGATAATACTTCAAAAATATTAACGTATTCCTAACATATCGTCTGAATAGGAACATAAACAATGTAGAATTAATACAATCACATCGATACTGAAACCAAATGTTTAAATGAAAAAAAATATGAATTCAGTGCTAATAATACTTAATTTTCTAATAAATTAAACAGGCAGCTTTACTGTCACTCTATAAGTCATAATCGTTATACATTTATCTGAGACAAAAGCACGCATTTTACCTACTTATGTATATAGTTACGACAATTTACAAAATTCAACAAAATTGCATACATCGGAAATTATTTACAAAATCAAACTGGGAGTTACCATGTTTTACACCTGACTTCCAACTGACCTCGAGTATTCCATTCAAAAATGAACCTTTGTCAATTACAATAAGTGTTAATTTCCATGTTACTGACGTACATTGCATTATCTCTTTGGTTTCGCACTTCGTAAGAGATTACCACTCAGTCTCGATTAGTCTTTGTTTTATTTACACTTTATACAACACTAAACTTTAGTTACAGCACAAGTAAGTCGCTTTTTCATTGTCCGGGCACTGCGTGACTTACAGCCTTTGAGGATTCTCATAATTTGCGCGCATCTGACTATATTGTCGGTTAGTCAAATATAGAGGTAATCATTCTTGGTTTCCCGGCAGTAAGTGAGGCTGGGAAACTTGTAGACTGGGCTGTATCGTTTCTTCTCGATGTCTTCGAGGGAGAGAGCTGAGAGGGCCCTGGAGGGTTCGTCGTCTTCGCTGGAAGGGGTTTCAGGTGGGGGTAGGGGGCGAGGGGGTAGAGGCGGCGCTCGTGGGTTCCTCCTTACTCGGAAGTGGCAGTTGGAGTCCGGGGGCCATGCTTGTTGAACCAGAAGCGGTAAGTCGTCAGGGTGCAGTTTTCTCTCGCTTTCTTGAGATGGACACACCTGGAAATGGGAAAAATATTTCTTTTATTTTTATGCTTTCAATAAAACATTGTGTAAAAAACTTTCGATATAGCTGTTTTTTTAATATAAAAAGTACCTTAAGAAATCTCTAGGTAACGCCAATCTAATTTACTGCGATTTCTTTATTGTGACTAACCTTTAAATATTATTTAAGCATAATTACATATTGGTATCTGCCAATAAGTAAACGACGAAGATCAACGACCACAGTCATATAAAATCTAACTACACATATCCATTAATATCCCTTCAGTCGCCTAAAATCCACAGTCTATAAGAAATCAATAAGAAGACATAAAAATTATGTTTCCCGTACCACAATTTTTTTTTGTTTCGTTCGGAAAGGCAAAGGTATCTAAGCCCATACAGCCGTTGTCTGTAGTTTCTTATTTACTTCATAATGTTGAATTATAAGACGTAAGCCAAGTCTTTTATATCTTTTAGTCTTATTCCGAATAGGTATCTTAATTTCTCTTTTTCATTTTCATTTTTGTCCATCGAAAGTCATTTTTCCTCATGTCAGAGAAGTAGATTTTCTTCGATGCAAATCAATGTCAATAGAAAACGACGTGAGGTGAACTATCACATGAATTACCAACCTCATAGAGTGAGAACCTCTCGACACCCTCAGCAGAATCATAGCAGTGCAGCAGGATAGCCAGCAGCTCGTCCACAGTGGTCCGTTCGCTGGTGAGCAAGCACTTGTATTGTGAAGAGGACATTAACGCTGAATCGTAGATCTTCACCAAACCGCCTGGTCGCATCCGTAGGGAGAACCTGGAACAAGAATTGTATTGTTAGCAAGGATGGAAAAGATTCCTGACTTACCTATATACACAGCAGACCGATGTGTATTGGTTACAATTGCTGTTTAGCCTGTGCATTATTTGCACGTGTACTGTCACAATGCTAGCGTATATCTACATACATTAATTGATAGGATATGAAGCAGGTACTAATATATAACCTATATTAGTTTTTCAAGTTAGTAACTTATTAAATAACTAGCGATCCGGCCCGGATCTATAATCCTTCAGTAATAAATTGTCTAAATGAAAATTGCATCAAAATCCGTTGCGTGGATCAAAAGTGGAAAGCTTAGGAACAGACGCGGTTGGCGACTGTGTTTTATACTAGATACATAGTCATAGGTAATAAATCAAACAACGTTATTACAAGTTTTTAACTTATTAAATGGGTAATAAATGGAAAATAGGTTAATACAAACAAGGCGTCGGAAAGTCCAATGTTTTAAACAATAATTTAGTAGGACACACGCAAATGTTTACATAATTAATCAAACAAATCAATTCTTGGAACGCGATAGCTGCCTCACAATTAGTTTTGATAAGGCGTCGTTAATCAAACAATAAACCGATAGGCCGCCTGGCCAAGTGTCGCTAACTATGACATAGTTACAAGTAAAATACTACTATGTATTTGATAACAATATACATTTATTTATTTTAGTAACTGCGCCTGTCTATTTAGGGCGTAGAAACCAGTCTTACATAAACATTATAACATTTGAAATTCCCCAAGCGTGCGAAGCCATTTGAATATAAATAATTATTTCGTTTCACAATAGGAAAGGAAAGCTGATAGATTATTAACAACAAATATCGCATTAATGATCATTGCTAATAAACTAGCCTAGGCGATTAACCCAATGGAGAATATACCGAAGAGCTAGCTAGACTGGACAGTGCCGTAAACCGTTGAGTATGGACCTCAAACCTTTTTTATTCTTCACATACACACTTCCATACTATTATTAAATTACAATACAAATGTGAAAGTGTGTGCCCTTCTGTTAAAACGGATTACCAATCGGATTGAGTTGATTTTTGATTTAGAAATATATTCTATGCTGCTTGGGCAATGGAACTTAAAAATAATCTAAATATACGGATATGTATGAACAATGATAACAAGCACATTTGCGTATCTTTTTGAAGATGATTCATTTTTATAACGGTAGTGTAGGGGAAATTATGTATTGCGCCTGGGTATTACTCTGAAATAGAAACCGCTTAGTGTCACGGTATGTTGCTGGACCCTCTATAATTAATTGTAAACTAAATTTAACTTCATGTCGTAAACATACACGTAATTTAACACAAGTCTAGAACTTACTTTGGGGCTAGCTCAATCTGTGTAATTTGTCCTAATATATTTATATTTTAAATTACTTACGAATGAATTTGAAACATATTTAACAAGGTAGATAACTCAAGTAGATACATGTACCAGATTCTAATCAATTAATTTAAATTAATTATACGGATAATAGAGCAAATCATACTAAAATTATAAATGGAAAAGTTCGTGTGATGTGTGTATGTATGTTACTCTTTCACGCAAAATCTACTGGACGGATTGTTATGAAATCTGGTACACGGGTAGAATATAACCTGGAATAACACATAGGGTATTTTTATCCCGAAATTCACACGGGAACGAAGCCCTGGGGCGCAACTAGTTATACATAAACAGAATAGTCTGTGGAAACCTATATAACTGGTTAAAGAAATTACACAACAGCACTAAATTCCAAGACATTTTTGCTAAAAACCCCGTCTTGAATTTTCAGCGTTTCCCAGTCTCGTAATCACCTCCAAAATGTGAAGGACCACCGGGCCTCGCTCTAAAAAAGACTTTGTACTTTTTTTTTGTCTTTTTCTGTCCCCTTCCGGCCTAATCTATTTCCATCACGTAAACACGCGCCGTAGACGTTACAACAACATTTATTGACCATATGGGACGTGTTACGGCTTAGTTTGTTATGGGTTATGGTGCTTGAGTGCGCATGATGGGCGTAAGTGCTTCGGTAACGACAATTTATATTGTTCTACATATTTTATGGTTTATTGTGTCTTCATAAATAATTATAAACTAAATACATTCTAGAAACAACTGTAACTTAAAATAACTTTAATTGGGTAAGTATGCGTGTAGTAACTAATATAAAAAATCCATGTGTCATTGGCTACTGCTTGGTTGCGGTGAAAGCATAATATTATCATGTATTGATGGTCAATCGTGTCAGAAATCTTAAGTCTAACCATTGTCAAAATAGAATCGAATAACATTATCTGCGAATTTATATCCCCTAACAGGCATTGTTAATAAAGTTACAAAAAAGGTAAACTTACTTGGAGTATCCCTTCGGATGGCAGGCCTGCAGCGCGGCTGGCCTCGCGTCGTCATCCAACACGAGCTCCGTCCTCAGCCCCGCGGCCCTCACCCTCACTTCCATGCTCAGGTAGAACAGTCTGGGGTCCCGGTGCTTCATCCGGAACTTGCCGAGCAAAGTGCCGACGACTTCGCGAGCGCTCGTGCCCCAAGTGACAGATAGCGTCTTGTATTCGATGTCCGGACGTAAGCAACGCGCGTACACTTTTATCGTCGTCTGGAAACATAAAAAAATAATTTTAACAACCAATCCGATCATTATTACAATTTAAGTTAGGTTCCTGTCAGTGGAGTTCCTACGATTTATTTATTTCCATTGTCAGTTTCCCTTCTTGATACTACACAACGAGTGATATATAACTTTTTCGAAAACCACTTTTCGATACAGTCAACTGCAAAGCTACTCTCATCTGAGCATATAGAGCACGCGAATAAATAAACAGTGCGTAGTTTGTATGATAGTTTATATTTGCCGTAATGACATACCAGCAATGTATGCCGACTCCACCAAAGTTAGGCGAACTATCAGTCAATTCATTGACAAGTCTATTATTCAAAGATTAACAAACAACTTTCAACAACATTATGGTTTCTAGTGACTGATCTTGAGCCCACACCACTATGTGGTCTTTCAAGTTTTACTTCACACACATAGGAGTTATAAGATTTAGCACTGAACCTGTACAGACTGCATTCTGCAGTGCAACAGGTAATGTCACAATAATCTAACGTAACAGAATACAAGGACTGCAGAAATTCTGGCTGCCGCAAACCACTACAGTTATACTCACAAATAAGTATTGTTTCTTATCGTGTTTTGTGTCATTAACTAGAAGAAAGTGGTTCATAAGTCTGATTGGTAAACAACTTCATGTGGCACGAGTAGGATCGAACCTGGGAGTTTACGACCACAGGTGTGCTTCTTAACTAGGCTTGTCACTGGTGTCAAGTTATATTGGATAATTGTACTCAAATACTTTATAAGAAAAATAAAGTACGCAACTATACTTCTTATTGCAGAATTAATCTTATTAAGAATATAGGCATATATTCTTTCTTTCTTATTCTATTACGTCGTCAGCGCCACTTAATTTATTGTTTTCTCGACAAAATTAATCGAAATATAGACTGTTTAAAAACTATGTGCAAAATTTACAACGTGCGAAAAGCAATAAAATATGTTCTTAACAATAATACACAATACTTACTATAGAATAATAATTGTCCTCATCATGAGACTATCTATTTTTTTCATGACTTATATGTATAGATAAACAATACTTTATTTGCAAAAAATAAGTTTCTTTCCCTTTGTTGACTTTTACTTTTTAGTATTTCGCGAACAAAATATTAAAAAAAAACAATTAAGTCATCATACCCAAAAGCTTATTGCCAATATGCATAATTATTTCACACGGGAACAATGAAAAAGATTTTAGAGAATTCTAACTGTACCGTGTTATTTGCGAACACTTTCGTAAAAGGTAAGGCTTGCAAACCACATATTTCTCACGAGACTAATATTCATTTCAACATTCGACGTTCTACGAATCAAAGTTAGTTTCTACAATAATTAAAACAATATATATAATAGAAAATTATACGATTCTTCACCGCAAGCTAGGTCCGTGCTTTCATATCCACTATGCTTCCACCGAAAAGTTCTATATTTCCGTGTGTTTATGTGCTTTACAGTTCAAAGGTTATTCAGCTCAGAAGAAAATAACTTTATATGTTTAAAATAAAAAGTAAAACATCTCACATTCCCAGAAACCAATTAAAAGAAATCGAATTACCGAAATATCCGGCGTCACACGGTACAGTTCCACGTTAAAAAAATGCTAAAGTTACAAATTCTTAAAAATCACACTGGTCACAAATAAAAAAATATATACAAAAAAAAAAAGAAAAAAAGACTGGTCGAAAATAGAGAACTCACGTGAATATTATGAGGATGAAGCGCTAAGCGCAACCGCGGCAAAGGAATAGGCACATTCATGACACTGTGTTCTCGTCGAAAGCACAGACACTACTGAGGCGTAGGGCGCCGGAAATCGCTACGAGAGCCCTACAAAGGGTAAGCCGATACGAACCCACCTGTCGCCTGCCAGGAAGTCCATGTGCATTGTATGGGATTGACTCCCGGCGCAATTAAAAAAAAATGTTTTCTGCGAGCAGGAAATTCGATTTTTGAATCACATTGTGAGAATTTTGTCAAGGACGTTGATCCGAGATTTGTAACAGGTTTGAAAAAATACAAGCTCTCAGATTGATGGGAACGATAGAATATTCATTGGGCTTAAACATGAATACCATGAATATGTAATTAATTTTGATTAATAGAGTCGAGGCTTTTATAGACAAGGCTTGATACTGATGTATTTTTCAACTGCGGCTCTACTTGATACAATAATATTGCAAATGCCATAAATCTTCAGTAAATGAAAGTAGATGTATTGCCCATGGAATTAGTAGGTATTCTGACGAAGTACTTTTATCCATGGTATTACCAGTGAGCACCTTTTATAATTTTTAGAGGTTATAGTTTGACTATCAGGATTTTCAATAGCCAATATAGGTCGGGCTCTATAGGTATATACTTTCAAGATATTTCAGACGAAGATTTCCCAATATACAATTTTTACAAGTAAAATTTACTAGCAACAATAAATTGTGATAGTCTGAAACTAACATAAAACAGAGATGGAAGATATAAAAGACGAGTTAGCAACGTCTAAGGAGACCAATCAGAAAGTGCCGGTAAAAGTAGGCTCTCAGTAGTAGCTGTGAACTTGAACAGACAGACAGCAAAAACAGGTGCCGGAAGATTTCGGAATGTGGTCCCGCGTGAGACGGTGATGCAATCGCACAATGGTGGAAAGAATTGAAGATAAACTGATGATAAAGAATGAAATGTCACACATAAATCTTTGGAACTGTAAATTTTATATCTAGAACGTCCATTGACCTATAAAAATGATGATGGCAATTTAATAGGGCAGTTTAGTTTTAGACCTAAATTTATTTTATAAAATTCGTTAGGATAATCTTTTTACTTCGACCCCGGGCTTCCCGGCTACACAGCTCCGAATGAAACCACGACACGAACATATACAATCTTTATAAAATTAATTTTATTTTACTTATTATTATTTCACAAAACCAAAAACTGGATTTACTTTATCCAAGGGACATAGTTACGGAACGTCAAGGAAGACATAAGTTTATAACGTGAACAAGAACTTTCTTCGTATCATAGCAACATTCGCGGCCCGGGAAAAATCTCGGCTAATATATTTTCCAATGTTTCATTTAGCTCACATCAAATTAACTCACTTTAAAACACAATTAGGTTCTTTCCCGCGATACCTATATAAATGTATTCCACTCCTAGATATCTCACAAGATGACATATTGTCCATTACCCTCCTGACCTGTATAGTCTGTGGTCTGTGATACATGTTTGCGTGTCTGTGGTCACATTATCGCAATATTTCTAACACCGCAGATTACCAAGCCAATCTTAACACATGACTCACTAAATATCTCATTAGTATTAAATCAACAACAATTAATTAAAAAAACCGTGAGTCACTGTGCGAACCCCTACTTAACAAATTGATTTAATAACCATATAATTAGGACTGGTAATCTGAGAGAGAAAGACAAATATAAAAGCGTCAACTGCCAGCACCTCTCACACAGATTGCAAGGAAAAGGACCTTACAATTATCTATCTTTTTGTGACATTTGATTCCACCCTAGTATAAGACACTCCATATCATCCCGTGGATGTCGTACGAGGCGACTATGCGACATTCTCGAGGAGGTTTGGCATAAGGCCCGTTATAAAATCACAGCCGAATCTTCAAAAAATTCAAGGTTTATTTTTAAGCTGACCCCGAGCACTACCTCGAATGCGGCAACTAGAAATTATAATAGCTACAAACTTATCACTATTTCAGATGATCGATTCCACGAATAAACTAGATTTCCAACTAAATCCTCGAGATACGCAACTTTTGGCGTTACTCGAAGGGTTATCCCTCCAATGAGTCGCGATATATTATCTGTACTTGTGGTACCCGGGGTAATAGGGAAATGAAGAACCGATTGTGCTCACCAGGTAGACGTACTCGTGCCTTAGTTTTTGTTGTAAACCCCTCAATTTGTACTGCTTCCTGCGTGCAATGGACCAGTGCAACTCCATCGAACCGCATCCAACGAGCGAGATTCGATTCGATGCATCCGACTAAATCGATTGATTTTTATCCAGTTTCTTTGAATGATAATTTACTAAATTAAAGTATCTATTATTCTTTATGCTTGGTGTCCATTGTTAATTATATTTTGGAACTGGAAGATTTTTCAAAGTCGGAAAGGCTACTTAGCACACACCACAGTATCAACCATACTACATCTTCTCCTTCCGTTCCATAAATTTATAACTAGCGATCATGAAATCATATAACAATATTAAATTAGCTCCTAGGGCTAACATATGGAGCAGATCGAATTGTTTACGTGAGGTCACGATGTAACAAAGTCGCCTGCGCAACACAATTTTGTGATCAAGATAAATCATGTTTTATTTCAAGGAGTTATAGCATGAAATTCCATAGCAGATCATCTCGTAAGAAGTTATGATGACGCAGTTATGGGGTTAAATGTCGGGTGATGGCATTGCAGCGTGTAATTTTAGAAAATCCAGTTATTAACGGTGATTACTGGTAGCTTCACGCATATGTAACTTTAGTAAGGTACTGAGAAAAATACACTGTAGAAGAAAATGTCAAAAGTGAAAAAGAAAACGCTTTAATAATCGACTTAGTTAAAAACCTCAAGTAACGTATAGAGATGACTAACTATCTATGACAGATTATAATAGGAAAATGATATAATTGACACTACACAAATAAACTAGACAAAACTACTAACTCAGAACTAGTTAATAGTTGCATTATGATGATGACCCTCACATAAATCCAACGCATATCAGCACGTCAACAAATTAAAATTAAAATATTACAGTAATTACTTCCTCTAATAGGAAGCATCCATTAAGGCGCTCAACATGTCCGGTGTTCAGCCGACGATGCTATGGTTTGCGAATTGTTACATTTTCACTTCCGTTCCACCAATATTCTGATTCAGTTCCGTTCCGGGAAGAAGAAAGTGGAACACGAAAATATATTGATATTCTTTACGGAACTGCCGTCACGCATCAAACAAAAGGAATGTAGGCAACTGGATCTTATAAGGAAATAAGTATACATTTATATTTTTATAAATGAACAAATGTATGACAAGTACAGCATATAAAAAAACAATTTATGTAGCAAATAATTACCGACATCTATACAGATATGGATTCAATACACGTAGAAAACAAATAAATATATTATTTCCACAGATCACCAAAGGACCAGATAACAACTCTATATTCGTAAGAGCAATTATAGCTTAAAACTTTCTTGCCACCAATTATAACTTTTGGTTTCAAGACCTTGTTTAACCCCATCCACTAATTTCTCTCAGCTGTTGATCTCCTAAATCTTTGATCCCCATCACCCCTCTCGCCACAAATTAGAACATTTTCACGGTACAAATGTACAGTGATACGTCGGCGGATGCTTAAATTAATTCGGCGCCCGGTCTATAGTTAGCGGCGACAAAAACTGCTTCCATTTCCTAATTTCCTGAACTCCCGTCACACCTCATTCACCCAATTTAGACGCGTCCTGTCCACGGGTTCGACCAGAAAGGGCTATGGTCCTAATGAAAAAGTCCAGAAACAAATACATTTAAAATGTTGGCTTACCTTGAAAGAGAAAATATCCTTGTATGTTGGTTTGAAGGACACACACATGTGTATCCTTCAAACCAACATACTAAAGAAAATTTGCCACAAAGCATAATATATACATCTACCTAAATCTAACTACTACTCGAAGTAAGACGTTACATACTAAAAGGCAGTCATAACATTCGAACGAATGTTCAGACTATCCCTAAATGGGGCTATATTAGGCCAAGTCACTAGGGATACGGATAAAAGGAAGAAAAGTTTAGAACCAAAAAGTGGACTGAAATCAGGTTTTGGACGATCCGATCTCCCATTCCAGTATTCAAACCAAAAGTCATTTGTGCATTAGTGTGCTTTACACCACAGTTCATTATGATTGATCACGGAATTCTTGTCTGGTGGTCTCATGGTTTTATGGATTTTGTACGGTTGGCTTTTGCAATGAGCTGTAACTTGGTACGTTGTAGACCTACCACAGATTACGACATTGATCTTAGCTTGCACTGTCTTCCAATGATTTTGAGTAGACTTTATTTTTGTGATTTGAGAGGAAAACTCTTAGCTAGCAAAGTAAATTGTGGGAATTATTTCATAACCTCCATTTAAAAGCCCAATTTTTTCCTTGCAAATTTTTGCCTTCGAGTATCTTATTTATATACATAGTCATCAAATCTAGATCTAATATCTATATTATAATTTAAATGGATGGGACCTATAAGATACCCCAAAGAAATTAATAAATAGACAATTTATTGCCAATTCTTTAAATGTGCATAATATATAATGATGTAAAGAAATAATAAAAAAAACACTTCGACTCTAATATTATACTAATTGTAATATTAGTACAGTATCTGCCATTCTGCGCGTGCTAAGTCAACCAAAATATCCAAACGGTACAAAACAACACAACAATATAACACATAAATTACCGGACATCACAAGTAATGGGCACTTGGCTCCACCATGACCCTCCATAACAGTAGCCCTACGATGGGAAAGAGTCCAGCTTATTTCAAAACGACCAGTTATAATAGCCCAATGAATTCAAATTCAAAATTCTTTATTCAATTTAGGATGATATACATCACTTATTGACGTCAAAAAATTACTTAAACTAAGTCTACTGCCGACTTCCAAAGCGCAGGTGAAAAAGAAGCGGCACAAAAACTTCACCGCTGCCTTTTCTCCAAGGACCACAATTAACAAATATAGGTCTTATACATATATTAAAAATTAGGAGAAGAATAGGTATTTTAAGTTATACACTATATAAACTTTTTCAAGT
This sequence comes from Plodia interpunctella, assembly GCF_027563975.2. Taxonomy (NCBI): domain Eukaryota; kingdom Metazoa; phylum Arthropoda; class Insecta; order Lepidoptera; family Pyralidae; genus Plodia; species Plodia interpunctella. The sequence continues at coordinate 11,889,534 of NC_071294.1, forward strand.
ACACCAGTTTTCTGAGGGGTCTATTTCTAGTAGCATTGTAAATACATTCGACAAACAGTAAACATCCGTTTACGGAGAATCAACTGCATGACCCTGGATAGATGCTTATGCTGTGGTAATAAAGGCGAATTTGCAATAAATCTCGATCGATTTGCTTACACAGCCCTTATTGTCACTCAATTGGAACGTCGATAATTGAATGTTTGTTCAGAATGTCACCGAATTTCTGGGTTTATAAAAAAACAGGGTAAGGGTCAATTTGTTGAAGAATATCTCACGAAATTTGCCAAAATCGTAAAACCAATTTGTAGTGTTTATCTAGAACTACGATGTGGAAAGAACGATATTATATCCTCAGCAAAAGGAGAATGAGTATTGATATTTCTGCCGTTCAAATTCGACCTTATCACGTCGAGTAGTCTTATCACTTCGGTTTGCTCAAATTTATAACTTCGACTATCACAAAAATTAATCAGTCGTATCTATCATCAAAATAATCTCTGATGATCATATTTTGTGACGAAGATTTTTAATGTATGTAGGAGACTGACATACGTACCGACGCCACATAAAGTGGGTAGACGGACAGAGTAAGGGTAGACGGGGGGTTAGATAAAGTAACAACAAAAACCATAGCATCTCAATCCAAAACATCAGGGTTATCCAATCGATCTTTAATTACTGTTCCCGTTGCTGGTAATCTTGACCCTATCATTTAAGTATCCATTTGACAGACCCGTACCATTAACAGTAGTGTAAACTTCCGGCTGCGCCCGCGCGTGTCCCCTATTGTCGGGGGTCCAAGCTTCAAAAGCTTTTTTTACAGCTTCGTAAGTTGAAAGCACAGGAAGACTACTTTCTCTAATAATATACTGAGGCTTACATTTCCGATAACAATGCGTAAATGATCGACTTAAAATATTGTCGGAAATCAACAAAATTTGATTTGCTGTGAAAAGATAGCAAATTAACATCTTTTGATCGTTTTTTCAGTATCCTTATTAGTTATCAGATTCTTTGAGCTAGTGTTTGTTTGATGGTAGGTCAAGAAGATCATGATGATACAATTCGTGAAATATTTTGCATAGTATATTATTTGAGTCGCTAAGAAATCGAAGTCATGTTAAGTTAACGTTCGATATCGATAAACAAAATACATAATGCCAAAGAAAATGTCCCAATACGCACTCATTACTAGTACAATAATGATGGAATCAGGTGATCTCTTCAACAAAGCAAATTAATAAAGCTATTTAATAATGTTCCACATTGTCGATCTACAATCGAGTCGTCATCATCGTAATGGTCAGAAAAAAGATTAAATAGTTCCAGACAATATATTGGACCTCCCAGTAGCAACTAAGGACCAAATAACTCCGATTAATCAGCATGTCCACAATAATTAAGACTTAGGAATTAACGACTATTCCTCGGAATATCAACAAAACCAAACAACAGGCACACCATTAACGCCTCAATGTTGACGCAGTTGTGGATCGCCTATAAAATCACTAAGAATAGTTCTGTCTGTCTGTTGTATATTAGGTCAGGACTCAAGTGGGCGTTTGCTCCATTTCACTTTGTAGGTTGTTGAGATTTCTAAGTACGTAGGGCTGGCTATTTTGAGCCTTCATTAATACGTGTATGTTTAATAAGATAAACACGCAAGTCGAAAATAATTTATGCAAATATATTGATAATTGGCCGGCTGGGTGTCTGGTGAATTCAGGATAAAAAAATTTGCGATTCAGCAAAAATGGAACAGACGCAGACAGACTTTTGCATTTATAATATTAATAGTATGAGTAGCTGTAACTGGGATGGATATAATATCTAGTGAAATATAAAATTTCAAAGGTAAGTAATATAACTGAAATAAAACAAAGACGGATATCACCTGCGGATCGCCCGAGCGGCCATATGCTGGCAAAGAGTAAAAATAAAGCTGCCACTATAGGGTTAAGCAAAAACCGACAGCACGTGCTGCTCCAGGTGCACAGGAAACGGGGATGAGATTGGGGGTTTTTTGTACAATATCTGGAAGTCTGCTCTTTGAGAAGGCGTAAGACGACGCTTGAGATTTTTTTGGGTTCTTTCTGTCGTTTTGAGGAATATGTTGGATTTAAATTTTGATGTATTATTAGAAAAATAATAATTGCAAGAGACAATAATGGTAAGCCGTTCTGGCATGATAGGGACCAACACAGTTCAAATGAGTTTCTTTCGGCATTTCTTCTCAGCAGTGGTCGTTCCAAAATTTGCCAGTACTTTGTAGCTGAGAAATTACTATTTAATATCAAAATTGACGTGAAAAAGTGCACTGTGAAGGTCTAATTTCTGAATAAATGATTGGATTTTGAAAAAAGATTGTTCTTGATTGGTGAAGGAATAGATTATTGTTTTACACAGATGTATGTTGTTTGTTGATTTATGTGACTAATGTCCTAAACTGAATAATGGCTTTGTATATTGACTGTGACAAGGTCTGCTTTTAAACTGAATATGATAAAGCTTTCTTAGCAAACTGTCTTAGCAAATTTTGCAATATACATAACAATATGGAAACACATTAAGATTAATCTAGGTATTACATCAAAATCCTTCGTATTCGACAAATTTGAGGAAACACAAAGTACCTATAGTTAAATGCAAACAACAGAAAAACGTCACGGTTATCTGTGTGAGAATGTAACAATATATTTTGAGAACAACCACTAGTAATCGATTGGATGCAGCACCAAATATATTTCTGTTCATACTCATCGTAAATCAGGGCGAAGTGTGTGAAGCGAATCTCTTACGACCACATTCGTTACTCATTTGTAGCCGCAATCCATTAGTGTCTATTCAAATTACTTTGCGCTTTTAGCCCCCTTAAACTAAAATTGCAAGTTCGGCCTAAATAAGTCAATTTTTTGCCGACACCCATCGGCTTCGGCATAACGGCTACGAATACACACCACACACCACCTTCAGCTACAAATTTTCGGCTTGGGCCAGGAAAATAATTATAAATGTGAAAATGTGTGTGTGTGGTTGATCATCTTTCACGTCAAAATGGAGCAATGAGATGGTTGGACGGGTGGAGAGTAACAGATATTTTTGTCAGGGGCCACAATGCTGTTGTTATCATAATATATACTACTCAAATTAACGATTTATTAGATAATGTTACTGATAGTATTGTATTATCTGTGCTAATAATATCTAAATCGCCCCATTAAAATTTCCAAGGAATACAGTGGCATTTCAAATTTCAGGCAATCTGCTCTTTAGATAAATATATTTTATTTTAGGTACAGTCAACAGCACATCAAGTTACCCTGTATGAAACTATGGCGCGGAAATAGCGGCGAGACTGCAATGAATTTGGGTAGATTATTTGCGTAGGTATATTATGAGTAGGTACATTTGAAACACTGTGTAGTAATGAATTATATGTAATGCATGGCTTTTTTTGTCAGGGCTGGCATGGATCCAACAAGAGGCGGCGCGGAAATCCAATTGCAACAGCTAGTCTTATATTATTCATAAGAAATGTTCGATTACAAATTTATAACAAATAAACTTATGAAACTAGTACCCATTACTAATAGTTTTAACCACACGTCCAGTTCAAACCAGTTTAATTCAACAAGATCCAGTAACCAAGTCACGAACCCTATGGGTCCAAACACTACAATTACGTGTACATTGCCCGTTGGGACCACATGTACCAATTAACGACATCTGTCAAATTATACGACAAACACTGCAGCTGCATTGTGCCGCTTGATGGTACAAAGTTACAACTGCAGGTGACGAAAATCGGAACTAAAAAAAACATGTCAATTTTCAGCCAGTGTCTAAACCATGGAATTAGTAGACATACTTTGACGAAGCACTTATTAAATGGACCATGGTCTAAACACTGGGTGAAAATGTTTTTTTTTCTTTTTTCGAAATGAAATTAAGAATATTAAGGGCGTGTTTCATCGCTTGCTGATAAGATATCTGTATATGTATCATATAAAACAGGTAGCGTTAAAGTTGTATCACAAGCAATGGATGTTAACTGACAAATCACTTCGAAAGCAGAATTTTCTAACAGATATGATATTTCACCAGAAAGTGATGAAACAGGCCCTTGAACTTAAAAAAATAGAAGTAAGAAAACCTGGGGTCCGATCTAACTAACCTACAGAAGTGGTTAAATTGAAATTGACATCCATGTGAGTCGGAATTCATCAAAATTTGTGAAAAATTAGAAATTAACTTAACAACCGTTGCTTAGGAAACTTACTTGGTATTACTAATTATAGTTTCATTAATTCCCACACATTCATCACAGACTCAAAATTACATCATAACATTTTACATCACAGCGAAACTAGCGCCACCACAGCGAGCCGCATTGCTACAAGTTTGGGCGGAGATTGACGTGGGATCAATGACCATAATCGGACGCTATGGCCTGGTTCGAGTATATACAATTCGAAATCAAACAATGTAGTTATTTTGAAAGGTCACGATGCATCACTGCCGATATGCAATTATAATTTTAACTTAGGTACATACGTGTCCGTGGCTCAAGATATATGAAATTGAAAATTACCTGAAAAAGAGAATATAACATGTATTAATACGACGAATAATATAGTTTTATGATCGTGTTATATCTATCTAAATATGTAAGTGTTATTTTTAAAGAAATTATCCGGAAAATAGAAAAAAAACTTTATAATTATACACTACTAATTTATTTTGTTGCCCTTAATTATAAAAAAATCAGACATAGCCGTTGGCAGAAACCAGATTTTGAAAAAAGAATGTGTAACAGTACTTATACATATATTTTGTTTGTTTTTTTCGATAGTGGCGAATCTACTCTGCCCACAGATATAACAACATTAAATGTTGCTATATCTGTGACTTTGCCTCGCTTTCTACGGTCACGGTTAAACTTAACTATTATAGATTTATCAGTTAACCACCTATCGTCGATCGAGACGGAAAATCAATGTTTCCGTAACACTAAAGCATACAATTTTTACTTTACCTTTTGGACATGACAGTATAAACTTTTTGGTATGGTAATAAACAGCATTTAGTTTTATTGACGCAATTTAAAAAATAAAATTTAAAAAACGTGTTTTATTATTTATCATTATATTGTAGGCTGTAAGGATCGCCTTTTGCGTGTAGGTCAAAATTTAATATTGAATTATATGAAACGTAGGGAAGCGGTGATGGTGTCGGTTAAGACGCCCGTCTGTGGATCGAAAGTCCCGGGTTCGAATCCTACTCGTGCCACATGAGTTTGTATACCAATCTGACTCATGTATAGTAGTTTTCATAGACCACCACTTGCTTCCGGTGAAGGAAAACATCGCGAGGAAACCTGCACACTTGTTGATTATTAACTTGAGTGTGAAATGGAGAAGGCAATGGCAAACCACGCCATTAATAATGCCAAGAAAGTTGTTGTGTTTCATTCCACTTAACGACCACGACCCTCAGCCATGGGGAATACGACTATGAAGAGGGTACCACCACGCTAGACTATGAAAACTTCATATCCTCCGAGGATGTCGTACGAGGCGAGTAAGGGCGTTGGTAGCTGATAGACAACAGTAGTATTCCCAAGGAGAGTTCACATCAGGCCGGTCGTAAACTGACAAGCAAACCTTTATTTTCATTTTGTGTGAAATAATATTAGTTACATAAGATGATTGTCGTTGAAAATATAAACGCACCGCCGAACTCGGACAGATGCGACGCGAATGCACAAACATTGCGCAGTTTGTATGAGTACTTTTATTTATCGCAGTGAAAAACCAGCAATATATGACAAATCAAATAACCCCACACAACATTTACTACTAATACCGCAAAACATAGGTCGACAAAACACCTATTTAAATTGTACTAATACAAATTGATTTAGTATAGTTTTATTATCACCAAACTCCTCACAGGTCTATTGAGCAGATCTGGCGGCAGTCGTTTCAAATCAAAGTGCCATTCAATATCTATTTCAAACACAAACTCATCAAGTAATAGCCTCTTCCATCAACACATTCCATCTGCGAAGACCACAGTCTATAAAACCCGACTACAAAGGGCCGTGCCCCAACCCGTGCCATTTGCCCCAACCTTGTTTACCCAGAATTCTGTGTTGCTCCATTGCCTCTTATTTATCGGCCGTTTGATCTCCCGACTATTTTTGAGTTGATAAACTTCAAAAATGTCGTGTGTGTCAAGTTGCACGAGGTGGCGTTTTTTATAATATTCGAGTCATGTGAATATTTGAACCATAATTGTGTCCAATTTCTAATTATTCTTCTTTGTAATGAGCAAGTCAAACCTTTCATTTAATTTATTACAAATCAGAAACGAAATCAAGGTATTTTTTTTTTAGTAAGGGATTTTTGCTAAATCTTCAGTTATCAACGACAACTAACATGAAGATTCTCAAAGATTCCGGCACATACCAAATTAGCGTTGCGTTTGCACTGAACTTTATTATGTTTAACTTTATTACATAACTTGAAAGTTAACTATAGGTGGATTTAAGTCCAACTATGCCATAAGACTGACTGTCTGTCAAACCTTAGGACCAAACAGAAAAAGTTAAGACTTTAAGGTCTTTTTGAAAACATGAATATAAAATGTTATAGATAGACCGGCTACACACGCTTTGATTTAAGGGACTACCTACAGAAAGGGATGCAGGTATTTAAAAGAGAGAGATGTAGAACGACCTTCCTTTTCTATTAAAACGTGCATTTCCTTCTTTAGACCCTAGATTGCCCTAGCGGCATGTGTGTGAGTAGCCTGCCATACATAAATCAAAGTCGCTCCCGTCCGAGACTTACACCCCAGCTAATCCGGCGGAAGTTCGCACTATCATCGCGCTATCGTCCAGCAATACTGTAGTTCCATTGACGAGCAGTATATAGCACATTATATAGTACATAATCTGCGGCAGAACTCGGAACTACATTAAATAAATAAATATATTAGGACAAATCACACAGATTGAGCTAGCCCCAAAGTAAGTTCGAGACTTGTGTTATGGGATACTAACTCAACGATACTATATTTTATAACAAATACATATATAGATAAACATCCAAGACCCGGGCCAATCAGAAAAAGATCATTTTCCATCATGACCCGACCGGGGATCGAACCCGGGACCTCTCGGTTCAGTGGCAAGAACTTTACCACTGCGCCACCGAGGTCGTCAAACATTGCCTACATTTGGAGTTAAAACCATCGTTGTTGGACCGGACGCGGCGTGATAAACTTGGCGTATGTCAAGGTCTTTGTTAGTGAAATAATATTACATGTATCTATAATACTACTTATTATTATAAAGAGATAAGCGTTTGAGAGTTTGTGAGTTCGTTTGGCGGGTAATCTCCGAAACTACCGAACCGATTTCAACCATTCTTTCACCATTGCAAAGTTTCGTTATGTGCAAGATTGCTATAGGCTGTGTTTGATCTCAAAATTCCTACGGGAGCGAAGCCCCGGGCAACGTCTAGTGGTTAATATTTTAAAAGATGATTTGCATATAAATTGAATCACGATGGAGTGTTAAGGAAGACACCGACGATGTGATAATGAAGGCTGTGGAATCTCTGTAACGACCTTTGCTTTAATTTTGTGTGGTCTTTAGAAATTCGTTCACTATTATTAAAGTTACACTTACAATCCGTACTAATATTATAAATGCGAAAGACTGCCGGTCTGTCTTTTCCGCTTTCACGGCTTTTTTGTTAAAAAAATATTATAATGGCGGTCACGCCCCATTAATTAAGTAACAATTTGGGTAGTTTAAGTAATTTGGGAAGTGTGTCTGAAAATAATGTCTGTTCTGCTTTCGCAGAGGAATTCACGCGGGCGAAGCCGCGGGCGAAGGCTATATATGTTTTTGGTAACCTTGATGCAAGTAAAATCAGTGCGAAATCCTTGATTTTTTGCTAGAACCGTAAATCACAGCAAATTATTACTGCCCAAGTTTATGTTCTGAAGTTTAATACGTGACAAATAAAAAATTACATTAAAATCCATCATAAAATAAGTTTCGACGTCTAAAATTAATTCCCTGTTGCGTAAAGTTCCCATAAAATTTTTATTTACTGCATATTATTTTCGCGCGGCCTTCGTCTTCTTATTAATTTGCGAAATCATAAAATCATATAAGGTAGGATCAACAAAACAAAAAAGGCCCGGGAGGTCGTGCACAATAAGTAGCGTCAACAGAATCAAGGCACGAGAGCGAAAGGACGCCTGCTGGGTGCTAAAATGTTAATTTTAAATTGTTTATACTTTTTCACACTTATACCACAGATTAAATAATACCCCAGCTTATACGGAATACGAGTTGGCGGATAAATTATGCCGTCGATGACATTAATGCAAATATCTAATTACTTATTATGTATGATACGATATATTTACATAAATTGAAGCAGCATTGAAAATATAGTTATGCAAGTAAATAAATAAATACTTTTGTAATAAATATATTGACTTACGAAACACAATTGCCTAAATTTAGTTCAAAACGGACAATATGTCTACCTAAAAAAATAAACAACATTTTTTTCTGGAATTATAAATCACGAAGGTCTTCGAATGATGAATAACAGAGACTTTAAAAACACCCTCTAATAATATTAGCATAATGAACAATAGGGGATAAGTGAATACCGAGCAAATCAGGATCCAATATCACAACAAGGGTCTTTATGACCGCGAAATCTGAGAACCGTTGTGTCTAACATCGCATCCAAATGGAAATAGGGTTGATCATGAGTATAATTTTAAGCGGAATTTAAACTAAATAATAAAAAATAAAACTAAATTATTAATTTAAATTTATTTAGTATATATGTTTGGTAATGTTAGGTGATTATAATATTTTTATTTAAATAAATAAATAAAAAATTAACAGCAATAAATGAAATAAAATCCTACTTATATTATAAGTGCGAAAGTTTGTAATGACGTATATGTGTATGTTTGTTACTCTTTCACGCAAAATCTGCTGGACGGATTGTTTTGAAATTTGGTACACGTGTAGAATATAACCTGGAATAACACATAGGACACTTTTTATCCCAGTTTTTTGGATGGATGACATTTACCTCGGATGGATGACTTACGCATTGCGCATGCGCTGCAGCAACCAAAATGGTCAAAACTCAGCGCCACTTCTTGCAATAACGCTAATTTTCAGTATCACCATTACCTTAATCCATTTATTATCTAATTATATATTGGACACCCACGTCCAAACCCTAGACGCCTCTATCATCATCCATCATTTCTAACAAAGCAGAACACACAGCCGACAGCCCTGCCTCACAATGTAAACATTAGCGATGCAAACCATGCGAGCCTTCATTAGTAGGCCCTTCGCCTTTCAGAGAACCATCGGCTGGATGCGTTTAGTTACTACATTCTTCACATTTTTTAAGATTGTCGTTGTCTAGAGTACCTTGGCTACTACTCTTTATTACTATCTATGCAAGAGACGTTCAATTGACATATTGTATTGGTCGACATGGGGCGCATTGCCGCCGCGCATCTGGCTGCTGGATCTTCATTCTTGGATGTGACACTCGAAGCCCAAATTCAGAGAGCTGCTAGAATTTGGAGCTATTTATATATACACAAATTTTGTAATATGACTCATAATTGGAAAATACAAATTTTTGAATTATTCATGCTATACGATAAACTGATTTACTGAAAAAAAGACGATAAGCTACATTTTAAGCACTCGCTCGTCCGCAAACTGGAAAGTTAAGATCTCGATCTTAACAAGCTGCGCCTGCGTCGGCGTCAGCGCTGACTGTGGGCGGCAGTGTTCACTTAATGACCCAAATCGGGATGCGAAACATATGGCACACGTGGTCCACCATCTACTGTCTCGGATTGGCGTTTGTATAGGGAATTAATGGGATATTTAACTCTGTAAAAGACACACAATAAGTGCATTATTATTCCATTACATTTATCTTTACACGAACAGCGTCACGGAGTTTTGCTTTCATGGGAATACCGGCTTAAAAAGTACCCTATCCTTCGTGGTAGCTTTGACTATAATTCTTACTACCATTCTACTTAGGGCAAAAATACATTTTTTGTATGTTTGTAACGCGATAATTGTCTAAACGTTGGTCTGAATTTGATGAAATTTAAAAGATATGTAGGATGTGTCAATAGATTTTTTAAGTTCGTGGGGCATCAAAATTGGTTCAGTCGTATTTGAAATATTTACAATTTTGTAAAAAAATATTGTGTTCGCAAGGTCTAAGTTCGCGGCGAACAACTACTAATTTTAATTCTACATTTTTGCATATTATCAAACACAATATATAAAAGATAACAAACGTTGAAACCTTGCGACTGTATGTAGGCGGGTCGTGGGTTCAGTTTCACAGTTATACCATCGTCATACGATTCCGACACTAGCCTCTGCTCTCAGTTTTGTAATGTACCAGCTTTTGACCATGGATGTGCCGTGGATTTCATACGGGAGCAGCTATTCAGCTAATTTTCCGGGTTTGAAGGTCTTTCTCCGCACTTCAAACTATATGTATGCAAAATTTCAAGAAGATTGGTTGAATAGAGCGTGAAGAGGTAACAAACATACTATACTTTCATATTTATTCCATGATAAGAAGTAGATATATTACGAATCATGATGACATGGTTTTTCCCGTCAGCCATTTTGTATCAAGATGTTTTCCCCTAACCTTTCCTTTAATTTGTGTATCGCGAATAACCTTGTAATATGTATTTGCACACTGAAAACTATAGAAACCGCAAATTTTAATCTCTAGCACTTATTACACCATTAGGTACAGTCAACGGCACATCAAGTTACCCAGCGTGAACCTATATGGCGCGGTAATAGCGGCGAGTTTGCAATGAATTTGGGTAGGTTGATGTGCTATCGACTGCACTTACTTTGCTACCTATACACAATTTCACCAAAGTTATAATATAGACGCTACTCTCAAAAACCTAGCCAAAGTGGGAAAATGGACTTTGGGTACCAACATTTTGTCACTGGGAAGCCACAAAACTGCTCAGATGAGAGAGAAATATCTAAAACATGGACACTTGTTTAAATGTCCTCAGTAAATCACATTTCGAAAAACAAAAGACGCACGGCTCCATGGCACTACTCTATGTATTCACTTACACAATCTCATTAGATAGCCGTGCGCTCTCACGGTCCAGCGCGTTCCCATCCAGACAGGTGGAGTCGGGTGACATTCCTAGCGAGAGCCGGACCGTGACAGGACAACATCGGACAGAAACAAGAGAAAAAATTTTTAGTTGCGTTTGATTGCGACAATTGTCGGTCAAGTTGTTTTGGAACGAGATTCAAACTCGGGACTTCCCGATGGAATTTCGAAATTTGTACTACCCTATGCAAAATTTTATCGAAATCCGTCTAGTCGATTTTGCGTATTGCTTATTTTACAAAAATGTTTTATCAAGCGTCGATAGAAATGTTTAAGGTTTTGTTTTGGCTTAACTTTTTGATCATTACACGGTTGTCACAATTCTGAAGTTTATATTTATGTTGGACCTCACGTGCATTTTTGACAATCAGCTGATTGTTCAATCATCTATCCATTTAATAAAAAGCAAGCAAATTATAAAGAAACCAATACTGACGTTTATTATTAACTGCAACAGATCCGTTAACGACGAACTTAAGCAATAATCACGGCAAACAGACAATAGCTATATAAAATACAATAGAAATAGTATCGTGACTCAAATTAAATTAAAAAACAGTACTCCCAATATTGATTCTATAAATCTTAAAGACAAATAGAATTCCCGACGTCCCACATAGCGCAACCGGTTTTGAAGGTTGCACATTACGCTTTCAATAATTACTACACTAGTGGCGCCACCGGTATTCCGCTGTCACATATCGGAGAGTTCTCTTTATGGTCATGATCAGGACATAATTAGAGGCGGTATTATTGAAGATTTAATTTGGTATGGAAATCTAACTGTAGGGCTTTCTTTATGGACAGTGATGAATTTTTAACAAAATCTGCTCTTGTTTATTGGTTAGTTATATGTAAGGGATTTACTGAGCAATGATTCCGCTTTTGCGACTAATTTATTTTTATCCATCCATCACTAATATTTTGCTATTAATATTAATATGGATAATAACTTAAGACAGAAGATCCCTTAAATAGGGACTAAATAAATTAACCGACTTGGTATTACATGGATCTCACAACATTAAACGGTAGAAAAACTGAGCTGCGAGACTTAGTTTTTGAAGTGAAAACTTCTTTAGCGGCGTTGTACAGTTTTTGTGATGGGTAAAAAATGTAACTCGCGTCAGGTCACGTGACCCTGATCGAAAATTCGTAAGACGTCACAAATGCACAACGTTAATATTCAAGTTTTCACCTCTACCGGCACTCCCGGATTGCAACCCGTTTTTTTTTGTACAGCATGTTTTTGATAGCATTATTACTATCAAAAAGCAGTAGACGTCTCAGGGAGCTGGTGATCTCGCACGGGTAACTTCGGTGCACAACGAATTTCCACTGCGATTAAGCACTGGAATGCTGCCTGCGTGATGGGCACCTTATCCAGTGGGCCATCTTTAGATATTTTTAATTTAATAGATTATTTAAATTGTTAACGTCAGGAACTCAGGATGCGAAACCTTTATTACCTGTAAGAAATTCGGTACATAATCAAATTTCCTTTATTAACCATGTTAAGAATACGTATTATGATGACAGATCTTTCCCGTCAGCCATTTTGTTTTCGCATAATTTAATTTGTGTATCGTGAATAACCTTGGTAATATATTATTTAGAATTGTTAACGTCAAGAACTCAGGATGCAAAATATTTATTACCTATAAGAAATTCGGTTCATAATCAAATTTCATCAAATTGTGCTTGATAACTTTAGCTCAGAAATTATAAAGTTTCACGATCTTTCATGTAAGAAAAAATATATATGTACTATTATTATTTTGCTATACATTATGATTATATTGTAAATCTATCTTCTTCATTGCATTAAACCAGTATTAAATCGCGCAGAAAAGTCTAGAACTTTAACTAAAATATAGCCTTCACGCTGCTATAATTGATATTATCCCAGAACTGATCGGATTAACAAGAACATTGAGGAAACGTTCAACCTAAACTGTTATTTTTTCCGGATGGATTTCTCAAAACAAACGAGTTTTCCGTAATGTCATTAAAAACTGGTAAAATCAAGGTTGCTCTCGATCAGTATTTTATTTGAGCGTTAGATTAAGTAAAAAGTTCGTCGACGCCTTGGCATAGAAGCTCTCCTATCTGTGGATGTCGTACGAGGCGAGTAAGGGACACATAGCTAATAGGCTACGTTCCCAAGGACGATTGATTCCAAAACAGGCCAGTGGTCAGATGTGAAATCACAGCCGATTCGTCAAAATTATATGTTTTATTTTACGCTGACTCCGATCTTTGAGGCGTCTCAGCCCTAGATGCAACCAGATACACTAAAAGATGAGAGACATTAAGTAAAAACTTAGTTGTCGTAGGTCACTTTCGCGCCGTACCCTTATGTGGGTCTATTTTAGAAACTTTAACAACACCACACTCGACTTTCTTTAGTGCAATTAGTTCTTATTTTCCGGTGTGAAAACTCTCTAATGTCTTCATTATAGCGAGCTTGCTTAAGCATAATTATTTAAGAGCTTGTTTCGTAGTGAATCGTCAATGAAGATACATCTCATTTTTAAATTTTGATATCGTCCTAACTTCCAAGTGTTAAACTAAAAAAAAAATATATTAACAAAAAAACTGTTGTGTTTATAAGATTCATTAAAAATGACCATATAAGAATGTGAATTAGAGACATGAACCAAAGAGAACTAGACTTTACCCATAAATAAATATACCAAAAGAATTAGAGATTTATGTTTCAAATGTAATGCAGAAGAAATTATTTGTTTACAATTTGTATTAATAGATTTTGTTTTAATAGCAGTAGGAAGGAAGGGTGTATACAAATACAAGTGTGCAATTTTAAATTTTGCCTATTAAACAAGTTCTTATTTATTGTGAAACAGTTAAACATTGGTGAAACAACTATACTGCAATATCCGTTATCAATAGCCGTCGAAAAGATGTCATTTCGATGCAAATTTATTGCGTTATGATCTCGTTTAGGATTAATTTTAGCTGTTTGCACTTTTTTATTTAGTATTAGTGTGTGGCGACATCTACCACGCCACATGCACAGCAGCGCAGATGAAAAAAGCCTAATTTATTTTTGGTATTAATATTTGTGAATTATAACTGTTAATAAACTCAATTCTTCAGTTGGTGAAAGAGTGATAGGCAGACCACGCGCAGCCGAGATTAAAAATCACTCAGCGGACTGTCCCGACAGTCCAAAGTTAATAATTTCAGATTTGTAATCTTGGCCCAAGGTCCGCTGACCCTGGGATCCGATGCACAATCAGAACGTTCAGCTGAGAGAGTGTGTCGGAAATTAGTAGAAGATAGAGTTTCCCTAAGAAAGAATATTACATACATAACAAACTAGCACAAAATTTATTTCTGCAAAGCAATTATTTCAAAACGACCATATGTTATACGACCATACTTTTTTGAGTCCTTTGTGAGCCTCATCCATCACTTTCCCGTGACGTAAACAATGTCATCTGACCACCGGGACCGTTTTATAAAAATATCTAATGATTTATTTATAAAAATCTATTAAAGTATTCTTTTCGGTACTTATCCAACAAATCGTATTAGATTTAAAACTGTGATTTGTTCAAATCTAACATTAACAAATAATATCACCGGTAAGTATTTGTTTTTGATATCAATTTTTATATATATTTCAATTTTGTTGAAAAATGTTTTATTTTATTTTTTCAATACTGACGGCTGGGTCAAGTACCTACTTTGATAAATACGTCATCAATTTTGACAATACATAAGACAGTATGTCATCGATTGGTCACACCGCTCACCGTCTACTTGAAAGTAAAGGTGACCATAACTTCTCAGAACATAATGACTCACTATTAAGTTTCCTTATACGTCAAGTTATTTAACGTCACAAACATAATCTTACTGTTTATGGAATTTAACTAGGATACTGTTCTACATTGACTATATTTGGATTGCGTGACTGTACTTTGTTTGTTTTGTCTCGAATGACGATTAAACATGGCATTATTCATATATAGGACGGGACACATTGCAAAAACCATGATGGCACAATATGTAGGAAATGGTACGGGATATCTACTTTACATTACATAGCAGGAAGCGGGATTGGACAAGTTTGCGGGACGAGACACGCAGCGGGAAACAGGAAATTGAACTAATGATGAGAAAAAATGCGAATTTGAATCGTATATGTTTACCAGTATTACAGAGTACGCGATAAAAAAATTACTAAGATTTTGCTATGAAATTCACGCGGGCGAAGCCACGGGCAAAAGCTAGTTCATTACATAGGTATTGTATGATATTATATTATAGGACATAAGTTAGTTAAAATTCTCTTAGATATATTTAATACAGGATAAATGCAAATATTATGCATTTATTATATACTGAGTGGTGGTGTAATGGTTAAGACGCCCGTCTGTGGATCGAAAGGTCCCAGGTTCGATCCTAGCCGTGCCACAAGAGTTTGTATACCAATCTGACTCATGTATAGTAGTTTTCATCGACCACCACTTGCTTCCGGTGAAGGAAACCTGCACACTGGTTGATTCTTATTAACTTGTGTGTGAAATGGAGAAGGCAATGGCAAACCACTCCATTAATAATGCCAAGAAAGTTGTTGTGTGTGTTTCATTCCACGTAATAATCACGACCCTCAGCCATAAGGAATACGACTATGAAGAAAATTATATACCAGCGACCTGGCCAGGCGGCCATTTATGTGTATATAAACCTTTTTGAATAACCTACCTCAATAACCAACAAGAAATATAAATAAATAGACTTAAATCTCATAAAGATAGGATATCAGTCGTGTTTTCTTAAAGTATTTGCGTAGAATATGCGTCATCTTCTGTTCTTGTTTCTTTTCTGGTCCCCGGAACATGATGTTACACCATAGCCGAGTCATAATATCACGAGTTCTGAACAAAAGCACCGCAATTTGCATGTCATACGGACACAGAGGCGGACAGAAGCAAGGTCGCGGTTTAACGCTAGTCACTGCGTGCGCGCACGTGCCTCTCTACTGTCAACAGAATATAAACCTACACGAAATCATTGGAATTTCGCAGCTATTGGCGACGCCGTGTGCGCCGGACCCGGTCATATAATTGATTGCGTATATTCAAATTCAAATCATTATTCCATTTAGGACGGTATACATCACCTTTTAGTCGTCAAAAAAATTACTTACACTAAGTCTACTGGCGTCTTGCAAGTTGTTCTTTCAAGTTTTAGTAGCCGATGTTGCTCAATGTTGGTATTCCGACTTTCCATATTGCTGATGCAGATTCGAATTCCGAGAATTCCTGCGGCCTTAGTGCAGTTTGCAATTCGATTTACACTGTCGAAATATTTCGCATTGCGACGCATCCAACGAACAGCAAGCTACTCGCCTCGTACGACATCCATGGGAGGACATGGAGTGGTCCTATTCTAAGGCGGATCCACACGCCACAAGGATATATGTTATAGCTCATTTGGTTAAAATTTTGTATACTTGCCAAGTATAACCCAGCTATTCTGTTGAACCTCTAAAAAACTGATACCAAAGTTGATTTAAAACAAATCACCGAAATACACAATTGGCCATACATTTAACTCAATTCAAGCCCAGAATAAACTAATTGAAGCACCATTCGTCACCAATAACGAACATTAGCCATCAACCACAGACAATGTCGAGGTACTATTATAGTTCAATGAGCATAAAGTAATGACGGATAGTCACGGTGTTGCACTTCCGGCGCAGCTTCCGATGATTGGGATCAATTGGCGGGATAGTTCCTGTGGGCCCTTCGTCCGGGACAGGGCTGGGAGTATGACGATACGGATGCTAGGGACCTTTTCGACTACGGCACAGCAAAAAGGAAGGTGTTTGTGATTTTTAACCTTCATCACTATCACTATCCGTACCGTACATATTTTAAAACAAACCACTGACGCGTCGGTCTGTCTGTTGCTATAAACGCAAAACTTATGATTTTCGTGCGGTTTTCACCAATTGATAGTGTGATTCCAGAGGAAGGTTTAGATGTTTATTTTATTGTTACACATGCGAAGCCGGGACTGGCCGCTAGTAAAGTATAAAACGTTGCGTCCCGCTTTCTGTTTGCTGAATGTTCAAAATGTGCGCCGGGATTAGTGGCGTGATAGCCCCAAATGAAACCAAGAACTCGCGAAGAGAAAGAGAGAATGATATCATCCACTCAATTACTGCATTAATGACTCGAGTTAGTCACTCATTGAGCTCGTTGCAATGACCTGAATGAACATGCAACAAAATGCACAAACGACCCGCGGTCAGAGGCTATCAAAATAAACTACTATATAGATTATGGTTTTAAATTCAAATTCAAATTCAAATCATTTATTCTGAAATTAGACCTTCACAGGCACTTTTTCTCGTAAATTTTTATATTTATAGTTATTTCTCACAAGCTACAAACTACTGGCATTTCGGAACGACCACTGCTGAGAAGAAATGCCGAAAGAAACTCATTTGAACAGTGTTGGTCCCTATCATGCCAGATCGGCTTACCATTATTGTTTCTTACAATGTTTTTTTTTTCTAATAATATATAAAAGTACATAATGTACATAGTCAAAAGGTATATCAAAACAGGTTATGATTATGTTTTAGGGGAAATACATAGCTTACAGTATATAGACAATGTCCTTATATAAATAGATAAATTGATGATTAATGTTGTGTTGGGAGGGTGTGTCAGTAGTAGGTACCACAAATTCTACCTGTGTGGTAGGTAGGTATTCTATATCCGTTAGTCATTTTATTTAATACTGGATGTTGCCCGGGGCTTCGCTCCCGTGGGAATTTTGAGATAAAATATATTCTATAGCAATCTTGTATAATGCAATCTAATGGTAAAATATATTATTTTTAATCCGCAAACATACAAACTCTTACCTCTTTATAATAATATTAAATGCCGATTGTTGGCGCAACACGCTTGATCAAATGAAATTGACATTTTGTCCGAACATGTATTTTTACCGTGTTGGCCTGCAAATAAATGTATTTAATTTCATGTATGTATTGTGTGTATTTTTATAAGTACAAGAGTGCCCGAGTGTACAAGAGTACAAGTAGAGAGTACAAGACTTGGCCGTGGCTTCGCCCGCGTGATTCTCACTGGCAACAGTACTTTTTTCCAGTCCTATGTCCTTTTCCGTACTAGGTATTTATTTGTATGCGAAATTTCAAGGCGTTTGGTTGAATACGTAACACTAATCTTAACCAAAGAAATAAAGAAATCTACTTTCACTTTTATATTAAGTAGGATAGGATAAACTCTGATTCTTGAAGGTAAAATCCCTAGCAAAAGACCTCCAGGCCGCCCTCGACGAAAGTGGTTTGATGACATAAAGGATTGGACCGGACTTAGATACAACCAACTGAAAATAGCGGCCCAAAGCCGACCTCTAAACTTCAGTTCGAAGATGGCACCCCATGATGATGAGGGTAGGATAGAGAAAGGTAAAGTAAAAATATTTAAAACAATCCATACAATCACATAAAAAACAATACATACAAAACAATCCATAGACAAGTGATTGTTTTGTTTTATTGTTGCAACACCAATTAGTAATTTGCCTTTGTAAAGAGACCGGTAGAGGTTATCTCGGTTCAAAACATTTGATTTCGCATTTGTCGGCCATCATGCATCACTTATTTGTAATTACTGTTAAATTTAATTGGGTAGTTTTATTAAGGAAGTGTGTAGTCAAATTATTTATAGTTACACGAAATTTATTTAGTCAACTCGTCGCGGCAAAAGCATTTTTTAAAATAACTTCAGGTAAGTTTGTTTATTTATAACTATTTATTGCACGAAGAAAACACATACAGAAAAAGCAGTAAAATAAAGAAAGAGACGCGTACAAAGGCGGACTTATCCCACAAAAGGATTTCTTCCAGTGAATCAAGTTAAAAGGAAATTTAACGCACATAGTAACTAAGTTATATAGAAACTAAATGAAATACATTTTTTTAAGTAGCTTGATATATTTTTAAGCCCCGATGCAAAAAGAGAGGTGTTATAAGTTTGACCGCTAAGTTTGTCTGTCTGTGTACGTGTCACTGTAGCTCATCAACGGGTGAACCGATTTGGATGCGTTTTTTTTTATTTGATAGCTAATTTTTATTTAAATATGTTTGATCAAAATCTGTTCAGCCGTTCAAAAGATGTAGCGAAATGAATATTGAAAGTCGGGGGTTTTTTAATTTGTCTAATAAACTTGTTAATTATGTAATATTGGTATTATTATTATTGTGTTCGAATCTGCTAGAAGAGCACATTTTTCAAACATAGCTAAGAACACTCTCGATTAAATTCTCAAAGTAAAAAAAAAACTAGATCAAAATCTGTTCAGCCTGCTACCATACCACGGACAGACATACAGATACACAGACACGTTAAACTTATAATCTTAACTACTATCATCGGGAATTAAAATAAGATTAAGAAGTTAATTTGACAATTTTAAAAAGAATATAAAAATTGTAGCTACGTGCGTATAGTCGATACCCAATTTTAAATTCGCCGCTATTACTGTGGCATAAGCATGCGTGCAGAGTAAGGTAACATGCGGTTGACTGTACATAAATCACAATCGATAAAACGAAAAAAAAAAACAATTAAAAGAAAGTAACAAACAAGATAAATCACTATCTATCTACAGAAATGGTGTCAGGAAAAATTTCGTAACACTGATAACCATTATCAACGCTACAAGTTACTCTTGTACCGTTGACTTGTCCATTAACATCGATCAGTCATTTCAAGCTTATGCCCGCGGGTTCGCCCGCGTGAATTTCCCACATTTATTTTACATTTATATTTTGTATTGTGGTTGCTGGGGGTGGATTCAAATATAGCAAAAGCTAGAGAATTGTGGAGGGAACAGACTATTTGCGCCGACCCCAGATGATGGGACAAGGTAAAGTTAAGTGTTTCGTCTTTTACAAAATGAAGACAAGACAAAAATGTGACTACAGACATACAATATGACTTTTTTTCCATTTAAGTAATTATCTTTCGCGGTCTAACTGAAAACAGTTTTCCTGTTTTTTAAGGATTATATTATACTGATTGTGTGTTATTAATAAATAAATAGGAATACAATTTGTCATGTGTTTTATAGTTGATACATATACTCGGTAGTTCAAAAAATGTCTGTTATCGAATAAAATCAAGTTCCAATCCTAATAAGGATTCGAATCTGGGACTTCAGTGACCAGTGGAATATATATTTAAACTAACACAGCACAACTTGTTTCATGTCTAGAAAAGTGAACTATAGGTAATTGATGATTATATTATAATTTATTAGATTAATTATAAAATAACATTCTGGAAAAAGATTATTTTCCACATCATTTATTTAGAAAAATAGTTAATTATATAGCTTCAGTAATTACCTTTATCATTAAATCGAGTTATCTATTGTATGTTATATGAGAATAATATTATTAATTATTCTGTACGTAAAATCTGAAATAAATGTTCACAATTGCGATAAATAAGAGCACTTATATTTTTTCTTGTGCTGTGTCCAACAGCTGGGCCTTTGCCCAGCAGTGGGAGCTTTGAGTTTGCCTACTTATACTGAATATAATTTATAGATATTATTAATAAAACTGCTTAACAGAATTACCTGTTATGCATACTATATAATATTATAAAGATTTGTATTTTAGTTCTTTTGTTTGTAATGAATAAACTCAAAGGGTAAATTTTGATGAAATTTGACACATAGACAGGCGAAACCTTTAAGAGTGACGTAGGCGACTCTTTATTATGGTTTTACAAGAACGAAGCCGGGAAGAGACGCTAGTTCATAATAAAAAAAAAACACTTTAAGCTAAAATATATTTAGTCTCTTTCTATCAATGACTAATATTTTATAGTGTGATAGTAATAAAACTTATATTATAAAATGAAGTATTTAGAGCATACATATATTTCGCAGAGTTTGTCTGCGATTTTTCATTTTAAAGTGCGGACCTCAATAGCTCATTTTATGTATTTACCTTTTTCTCAAACGTCCTGTAATCAACATCATCACAATTAAGATTCCCCCTTGATTGCCGCCGCCATTGTCGCATTACGGAAGTGACGTCACGTCCGACCATCACCGGCTTTCTACACTTGCGCGTATCATAGCGCATGTTGTGACATTATACGAATTAGTTTCTCTGTGGCTAGGGTTGCCATGCGTCATATTATATTGCCAAGCGAGACTGTCATCATATTTTATCATCACGTTCCATTAGAAAAAAACGCTTCTAATAATTGTCCGACCTTCTGTATTAATATTAAATCCATACTTCCATACTAATATTAATGCGAAAATTTGTCTGTCCTCTGGACCGTTTTTGATGAAATTTGGTTCCGTTCAAACTCTTTTTGCGTCGAGGATTAAAAAAGGACAACTCTTTTATGCTAGTTATGTTTAGTATAGACTAAATTAAAGTTT
Organism: Plodia interpunctella; assembly: GCF_027563975.2. Taxonomy (NCBI): domain Eukaryota; kingdom Metazoa; phylum Arthropoda; class Insecta; order Lepidoptera; family Pyralidae; genus Plodia; species Plodia interpunctella. The sequence goes on from NC_071294.1 coordinate 11,911,277, forward strand.
ATGCACTGAGGTTAATGTGCTGTAGACTGTACTATATGTCCAGTAAGGTCAAATTTCTCTGGTCATCATTACATGTAATAACAATAATTGTAACTTACGTAAGGTAACCCGATCGATTTTGTTCACTTTCTGTTGTTTATCGCCGTAGTTTCCGAGATGTCACGCTGCTCGCTACCATTCGCTCTAAAAATAGCTCCAATTGTGTAATTCGATAGCTAGGTACTGTTATTAGTAGATAAGTAATAGAAATAAATCATTAGATGTTCGTGTAATTTTGTTGAAACGAAATATCTCAACATAAATGCGAGGTTGGAAATTTTATTTGTAAATAAGTCACATTATGCTAATTGTCCAACTAAAACATAAAAAAAAAGACAACTGTCACTACGAATCACAATTTTTTTTATTTATCATGAGTACATTACCCATACCGACATTAAAGGAGACACAAATAAACTTTATGTCCAGATGAAAAGATCAGTTCAAAAGAGCGTAAGATTTATTTATTCACTAGATGTTGCCCGGAGCTTCGCTCCCGTGGGAATTTTGAGATAAAATATAGCCTATAACAATCTTGGATAATGTACCTTTTTAATAGTGAAAGAATTTTTGAAATCGGTTCGGTAGTTTTGGAGATTACCTCAAACATACAAACTCACAAACGCTTACCTCTTTATAATAATAGTATAGATTATAGTATTTTTTAAAGTCATAGATTCTTTCACATATATTCTCTCAATGTATTTTATATGACTTTTATAAAATACATTGATTTCATTGAAAATATAAAAGAATAAATAAACAATTTCATGTACAATATATATAGCGAGAATGAACTCTACGCCTCAATACAAAAGGATTTGCAATATAAATGCACTAGCGTTATATCCTGAATGTGTGTCGTCGCACATATAAAAGTTAACCTTAGGAATGTCACGGCTTTGATGCTTGGATACGTTCGATCTTTTATAATAAAATTAATTTTGTTTGTTTTTAACAAAATGTGCAGCATTGGCCATTCATTGTATGAGAATTAATTGAGACTAAAACAAAATCAAATATTATCAAGTAATTAAAATAAATCAGATTTGTCAAGTTTGTCAATAAGTCAATAAAAATCGAGACAATTGTATATAGTTGTAATTATTTTTTATTATTATATTTTAGCATGATACCTACTACATTTTATATAATTATACAATTTAAGTTCCAAGTTTTCAAATGAAAAATGTATCTCATTTAAATACTATATAATCGTGTCTACTTAAGGCGCTTCCCCTGAAAACAATAATTTATTTCGCCCAAAATATATTACCAACAATATAACAACCATCTTCAACCAATATAATATTTGGCGAGTATGTAGACTTGCCCTTAACAGTAACCACATCCGTAACCATTCATTATTCTGAACGTGTATTACCGAATGCCAAAACCACCTCTCACTAACACCTCTATTTCTATATCAATAAGGGCTAAATCTTTAATATTTTCTATAAATTTTTTATGAAGACTCCAATCTTTTCTTAATGAAGTACAAAAGGTATAAATCTTAATGAGGAGGTGATCAGTGATGTAAGTGGTCAATTGGTGTCCAGTGTCATTAGGTCATGGGATCTGAATGATTACGCAGTACTCGTATAAAGTGTACTGTCAAGTACATATCAACCTAAACAAATTAATGGCTAGTTCGCCTTTATCATAAGGTGTACTAAGCATGTCTTGATATGTTACATTGTAAGCATTAATGTTTGTAAAACAAAGCTAACAATTTTAATGATGTTTTAATGAGATCAAGATAGCACTGTGAATTAATTGTTGTTTTCACAATAAGTGAACATTGTAAGCAATTTATCATGTTTATGTAAAACAATAGGTAAGTCATTAGAATGTAGGTACCGAATCCACAAATGTTGCTGCAACCTCAGTAGTTGTTCTGAGGCTGCAACAGTTTTTGTATAAGATGTATGTAGTTTTGAGGTTCTTAACAACAGTTAATCGATTAAAAGATGTTAATAATAAATTAAAGTTTAACACTGAATTCATAAAAATGTTAAAGAATTTTTCAAGCTAAATTATGTTTTGTCAATATCGTACTTTACAATATTTGACTTACAATATTTATTTTTTAAGAATTTAGGATAATAAGGGTTTATTTTCACTAGTATCTCTCTCTCTCTCTCTCTCTCTGTCTCATCCTCGTGTGTTCCTGATTAAATTCAGGGCTGTGAAGTCTCGAAGCATGGGGTCAGCGTAAAAAATGTACTGTACAATATTGATCGTTTTGGCTTTGATATTACGACCGGCTGCGTCATTGACGTCAACCCTATTTGGAAAATTTATTGTTGCCTATGATCAAAATAATCGCTAAAAGTACTCGTATGTACTATTCAAAGTACCCAAAAAGGTGGCAAATTACATTAAAATTACCAGTAAATTTTGAAAGAAATACATCAAAACTAGTTTAATAGGAAAAAGGATAACAAACAATACGTTGCTACAAAATTTCGCATTTTTAATATGCTTTAATCCCATGGAATTATAATCGAGAACGACCTTAAAATAAATACCCACGTTAATCACATATTATCGATTTTACAACGTGACTGCACGCTAATTACCGCTAGATGGAGCTTTCTTCATGACAGAAACAATGGCGCCCACGCCCCCAATTCTTACTCTCATATTGTTTGAGATAAATAATGCTTTAGTTATAACGGCAATCATACTTTTTAATCATGTGACTGTTTGAAGTCTTCCTGTAATTATTATTTTCTTTGGCTCTACCATTTGAATTGTGAATGAAATCTCGCCTTCTAGAGACAGTTTCATAAAATGTAATTATTAGTAGGTATATAGTAATGTTCAAATGGACATTTTATCAGATAAAATTTAAATATTCTAAGTATCTCCGAATGTTAAATAAACATTAAAATAATTTTAAATAGCTTTCATTCATCAATTTAATTCTAAATGAAAATTTAACAACTATATTTTAATAAGTATGGATTACCTTATAAAGATAATAAACTATTAAAATTCAGAAATTGTTAAAGAAACACAGAAATTTAACAACGAATACAACAAAAATCAACTTCTTCACCAAGATACCAACTGAATGTAAATAACCAACTATTCGAGTCTCTCAAGACATTTCATATTTACCATCATTCCAGAATATTTAGACATTAATTGCTCGCATTCGTCTATTCGATCGTTAGGTTCAATTTCGCGAAGCTGTCATAACTTGTTATTCTTCAAGTGCATGTACAATTCTTATGCTTCGGTGTTGAAGTTTATTATTGCTTGCATTTGTTTTGTATTTGGCCCGACAATATGTGTGATCTGGTGCTTTCCCACGATCAACATGTGCTGCAGTTGCATCGACGCATTGTTCCTCGGAGAAGTTTTTACAAGTCTTTAGCGTTCATTCTCTCGTGTCCGTTATCCGGATTTCATTGGGAATCAATTACGAGCTATTGGGAACGAGGTTTGTTCGTTTATCGATTTAGATCATCTTCGTTTTTGTTTAAACAGGTAATGAGGTGAAGGATGCTTATTCTAATTTATGCTGCTTTATCTGGTGAGTTTTCATAGATCTTCAATCTAGATCTAGGTTCAATTTGTAAAATATTATAACACGCCTTATACAAAATGTGTAGGGCTTCATATACTAAAAACTAGAAGTTTTCTTTTTTTGTATTTTATTTGTTAACCTTTTCTTTGTTTATCTATTCAGATTTATATTATGATATTACGCAGTAAAAATCTATATGACCGCAATTGACGAAGCAATTACTGCATGTGCTTAAAAGGATTTAGTTGCACATGTTATAAATAAATTATGTATGTCGACAGTATCACGTAAACATGTGCTCGACCTGATATATTATAAATAAAACAGTAATTCTTTTAAACGAGCACAAATTAAAGTCGCTCATGAACTACATTTGTTAACAAAGAAAGGTAAATCTGAGAGAGTACCCTATGTACAAAACAATCAAACAAAAGTACTTATTTTTGAAATAATTTTGGAGTGCAAATATTTAGTTTCATCGTATGAAACAATGGAAATCGTCTTTATATTGCAAATTGCCCTGCATCAAGACTTTTGGACGAACAAAGGTGAGGTCAGCAGAAGGATCCTATATACCAGACAAAAAAATTGTCATCCAAGATATTGTCCAAGTGGAGTTTTTATCGAAATTGAAAGTTTGTACAATAAATGCCTAATCATAACGCATTTGCTCCGCAACACTCTCCCAGTGCTCACTTTCCATTGCTTCCACACAATACAGTCTTATCTAAGCAGTACAGTAGTTCACATCTTTGTGCTGAACAATCGAGAAATCTTCGGGTATCTCTCGCGGTCATCTAATGTCAGTGTCGTTTAATTAATATGCCACTGAAGGTAATGGCCCAAACAATACGGTTTCGAAACTGTCGCATTGTCGCTTGCTATTTCTCATACGCCTGAATATTTCATTAAGAGTTGCATGCTACTGCTATTGTGGTGTTTGTTAAAATTCTTGAGTCACTGCAATAATGTCATTAAAATTATTAAGTTTTTTCACAGAACATAAATCAGATTATTCAATTTGTTATCATTAGTCTCATTGAATTTGTAGTTTTTTAATGCAGACGAATTAATTTACAAATTTTAAACCGGTAAAAGTTATATATGTTCATTATCTTGCCAGGCAAATAGTAACTGTCCTAAATTTTCGTTTCGTCTGTTATCAATTTTTTTTTCGTTTGCCAAAACTTAAACTAATAAAGTGAGCAAATTCATATTATCCCAACGCTACCTTATTACACCAATCAGATAACGAAATTATATTACAATTTCTCAAACATATACCGTTAAACAAACACGTGATAAGATATCTGGCAGTTAAATCAGTCGTTTCCTGTCCATTCGTCAGGTAAGGTTTGTGGTTAGCTATGAGCAAAGGGCCCAAACTAGACTTTTTCAATACGACCAGATTTTATCCAATGGTATTTTTTTCTTTGTGTATTTGTCGTTCTAGAGTTATTATTTGATTTCTTCTGATAAAGATACAAAATAATCCCATTTTGTGTTTTGAATGTTTTCCATCAACTGAATGAAGCCTTTGGCGGTTATAATAGTCTGAACATTCAAAGATCGCATAAAATAAAATGTAGTCCTAAAGCTTCTAACGCAAAGAAACTTCACAGGCACTTAGTATCTAGCGCTTTGCTGTCACATTCGAACTTGTGTGTTTCAGACGCAAGTCCACCTGAAGCCTTCGAAGCCACAATAGCTGGTTAAATAAGACTGAATATATTAAAAAAGTCCACTTTATGTTGGCCGCTAAATGCATCTCAGCTTGTGGTCAATGTGTTGGTTCCCAGAGGTGATTTGATGAGACGAGGAAATTCCGCTATTAGCACGTAGAAAGTGAAATCTATGCGCGTTGGATTTTCTCACTGCATTGGAGTGAAAAACTGCAGCACTGTTCCGTTTTATATATTTATGTGAGCAGGATATATAAACGTAAAGACCATCGACAACGAGATATATGGTTATAAAAAAATATATCTAGTAGTAATAGGGCTAGAAAACAATCATTTTATAGATAACAATAAAGATGCGCATGTGTGTAATAATGCTATGATAATATTCGTATAAGTAGAAAATATACTTCAGTTTTTAATGTTTCTCAGAAAGACGTAAAACTGTTTTCTACCAACTATAAAATGATGAATGCTGGGAGAAAAGATTATAAAAAATTTATGGGTGATAAAACACATTATTATGATTTACATTAGCGCATTTATATTTTGCAACGGTCTCAAGGTCGGTACACGGTAACTAATACAAATTATTTTATATTTCTGGTTGATATAACATTAAAGGATGTGTAAATAATTTTTACATGAAGGATTCACCATTGAAGTTGAATGATCATGAGGGCTTTTGAAAACGAAATTTTGCTGTGATCTTAAACTACGAAGGCTGCAAAAGGCAAAAAACATGATCTTCAGGAACACAATTAACATGAGCTGTGATATAACATACACAGCTCCCCTGGAGGAGTCTCTATAATTGGCCCTAATTGACCAGTGAAGAAGACCTGCGCAGTGACACTTACCGTTCGCTGAGAAAGGTCTCCAACAGAGTCGTGGCGGTGGTCCAAACTACCAAGGCTGCAGCATGAGGCAGAGGACGCGAGACTCACGGAGTCGGCGCGCGCGCGATGAGGGGACACCGCGACGTGTTTCAACATGCCGACACCTGGGAGCAAAGGAAATAGAAAATTAATACATCTCTTTATTGTTAATCAAGACCTCTAGCTATGGTTTAGGGTAAAGGAAGAATAAAATAAGATCATCCTAGCGCTAGAAACACCTCTCGTGCTGATCTATTGGCAGCTTCAAAAGAAGTCATTAAGGTAGTTCATTTTTGGACAGACATAATATTCGTAAACCTGGTGCTGTTTGAAGAGAGTATGAAAAATACCCTAAAGGCTATATTTATTGTCTGAAATGAGCGAGTTGTGTCCAGATTGATCTCTAATGAAATGCCACTTCGGAATTTGAAGTAGTCCAAGGGGTAGTAAGACAAAAATGATTCCCCATTCTTCATTTTACCCATGTATTCTGTTTCAATGAGAGAAGATACAAAAGTAAACAAACAATTAAAAGCGTACGTGATCATTTTAATCGAATTATTATAATTATTATAGCTGAATCACGGCTGTTTTATTTTCCTTATAATGTCTGTAACTACAAGATTTTTGTTCTATGACACAGAGTTGTGTAATTGAACATACTTAATACCTACAATAAAATTCCTACTCACAGCTTTGTCAATCAATATCAGTACTCAACTTCTAACAACAGCAAAGCGATAAGTGCAATAATAGCTTTACATGTACGTAATATAATATGTGCAGGATATTTATATTGCCTTGAACTATCACGCACAGATTACCTAGAATAGAACATGATATTACCATACAGATATTTTTAGAATTAATTGCGCAAGCACATGAATACTACCTTCCACATTCGCAAGTGAAAAGCAATCTATGAAACTATTCCTGACATTGATTTAAACTGTTCAATATTTATTTTAGACCTAATATACACTTTTTCGAAGTAATATTATCTTACATGAAAATAATTAAAACCCATTCTTACTTACGGCATTTGCTTTTCTGGCCTTACTGGGACTAACTCAATCTGTGTGATTTGTCCATGTACTAACTCAATCTGTGTGATTTGTCCATGTATTATTTTATTATTATTATGAATTTAATGTTAACACAAACAATCAACCGGCTAAACAGTACCTATTCAGAAACTTGCCTATTTATCTGTAATTATTATGTAAATATAGTAAATACTTTAACTAGCTACTAGGTACTAACTAGCTACTAGGTACATGCAATATATATTTTCCCAATCAAAACAATTGTGTATAATATTATAAACAATATTCCCACGGAGGAAAAACAAAAATATAAAATTTTGTCGCTGGATTTTATGAATAAGTATTTGACAGTTCGGAATTTTATTGGCCATTATTAGGAAATTGCTCAAAAAGCTCCCTGATCTCACGGTCTTATGAAATTTCGTGAACAAAAAAATTACTTAGTACCTATTCAGAAAGCTGTACATGAAATCATGTTCACAGAACTTCTTGTAGCTGATCAAGATAACATTCCACTTTCTAAAGTAAGTAAGATGATTGAATTTAAAGAAATACAGTGCCATCATTAAATTCAATCAAAAACGCAACGTTTACAAGTACCTACCTAAGGATGATCATAAATTGATTTTTGATCATAAACTTTTTTTTATGTTCAAGTGATTGATAAATAACATAGTATATGTAAAAAAACCTACACAGATATTGAATACTAAAAAGTAATCTTACTTCAACTAATTTAGCACTCAAACAATTATGATCATTATTAAACTACTATTGTACCTATAACCAAGATCATCTGAAGATAAACAAAGACAATTTTGCAGCACAAAACCAAAACTAAACCGAGTAATGTCCGTATTGTCCGTATGTCCGTGCCATGTGACGTCTCGTGTTTGTGCGACATCCCTTCCGAGAAAGCCGTACCTGCGGAGATGAGACAACGGAAGGATATGAATAGATGCAACCAAATCAGGTTTCAAAGTCAACTTGCTGATATAGCTAAATATGGCAATGTTTTCGGTACTGTCGCTTGCAATAGTCCAATCTTACTTTTGAACCTTATTCCTAGGGAATAAAGTTCAAAAGTATTAAGTACTTACCGTAGTTATAAACAGAATACTAATGATCGAAATAATAAAAATCAGCAATGTTCGCGTATTAGTAGAGTCTTTTGTCTATTCTCACTTAAGTTGTAATCAAATCACTTTTTTAATACCTATAAAATAATAGGCAAACTAATCTGCAGCCGTAGCTTAAAGACCAAACATCACCAGAAGTGGCACAAGAGTTGAAGTTGACGATGCTGAATATTTTTTTTTTTAATTGGAACTCAGTCATTTCAAAACGATTCTCATTATACTCAAAGAAGACATACATTTGACCTTAGATGAACAAACAGCGCCTTGTGTTTTATATTTGCGAATGGTTTTTTCTCATACAACACAAACTAGGACTAAAAGTCGAGAGGCAAGCTATCAATCCATTTTTTGACAACATTGTCGGCTTCGTGGATCCTGACAATGCCGCCTTCCATAGAGTATAATGGGCAGAGGTCAGTGACGTGCCGCATACTTCGGACCTCCCCGCAGGAACACAGAGGACTGTCCGAGAAGTTCCATCTGCACAGCAATTCGGCGCAACTTCCTTGCAAAGTTCGGCATTGTTATTTGCGTGCGTCGTGTGTAATGATAAATCCAACCAGTTTTCTACTTAGATGACAAGGCTTGACAAGGATTTGGCTCCATTAAATTTAAGACTAATTCAGACATACCACAGATATTTTCATCTCACGGGGACAATACAAAGCAAAGTAATCAAGTGGTAGCGGAGATAATAGCCAACATGTGCGGTGCGCCAGCGCAAAGGGGCGGGCGCATCCGTCCGTCGCATCTGCTGCAATATTGTTCTAGCTTACTGTGTTTTTTTAACAATACAAAAGAATGTAGGATGTTGTTTAGCGTGTAGGAGTTTTTGTAGTGGATGGTGGAAATGGGCAGGTCATATCATCTAAAATCTATTTCACGAGTATTTTTTAAGTTGTATTCTTGGTAAAAATTTTATTTGATAGACTTAGCCTCAGTATCCTCACATTATTTGGGTATGGATAGGTATATAAATTTAAGTAGGTAGGTAAGCAAAATTTGAAAATTAGCAATCTCTTCCCCTTTGTCGGGAGTCGAATCAGAAACATCAAAGTGAACTTTTTCTAGAAATAAATTTTACAGCAAAAATTACAAAACCTATTTTAGCAATTAAACGTAATGAACTCTGATGTAGGCCGTATAAAGATCACGGTCGGTGGCTAATTGTTTTGACAACAATAATTATGAATAATCAATCAACATTAGGCGCATACGCGTAACATCCGTTGGCTCTAGATAGTACGGATATAGAATGAATGAACGCATCAATATTTCTCCAAATGATAAAAAAACTTATTCGAGTATTTTTAATTGATTTTTAGAAATTGAACTTTTGCCGTTTTTTGCTTGGTTCTAAGGTTTAGCTGGCAGATAATACTATATGACACGTAAGGACAACCTAAATTGAACAAAACATTTTGAACAAAATATACATGAAAGATCGAACAGAAAATAAATATAAGTAACTGTTGAGAAGGCATTCTAATGACAAAAATATAACTTATTAAACCAAACACGTTAGACTATCTAATAGTTAAATTTCTAATTAAACACAAAGGAAGTCATAACCACAGCAAGTAAATAAAATAAAAGTCAAGGTCCGAACTGGATGCACTTTCGATATAGAGATAGAATGGTGTAGTGGGTAGATGTATGCAACGTGTTGCTCATTGTCGACCTGGTTTTTGTTGTTGTGAAACAGATTAATTCCAATGATGATAATAATACAGTTGAAGGTGACCTATGTCGAATTTTAGTCAATTATAAATAAGGGCAAAGAATGACTATGGTTATGAGCTGTTGGTTCTTGTTGAGACGAAATGTTTGAGACAGAGAATGAGCGGTTTTGCGAAAGTGACGTGTGTAAAGGATTGAAATTTTTCACGATGAAAAACAACAAAAATGCACCAGATGAAAGTAAACAAAAACTTGTAAAAAAAATGCGGTTTTAATGGGAATTCCCTGCGGTGTGAAGTTCGGAAACGGATGCACCAATACTATTAATACATTCCAATCTGAAGAAATTGACCATCTTCAAGATACACAGTGGGAAACGGCGCAACCAGCAATAAAGATTTAGAATGTGGTTTAATTACAAGAGGCTTATTAATCTTAGCCCAGTCTAAACAAAATTATCACATCGTGTTAACTACTTTCGTCTAATTAGATACCTAAATGTTATACCTATCCATCCGTAGCATAAACAATTTTGATGTGAAATGATAATTAATCAAATAATATGAGTTATTGAAGATTTATAACTACTGTTTCAACATTTTTTTGCAGTTGTATTGCTTTCTACTAGGAATGGTATTTGTTGTGTGTTCACATCAAGCGTGAAAAGCACACCATTTTTCTTTTCTTTGCATTCCTCAAAACGTTGTCTTTCAAACATTCTCTGTTTGTTTGTTTTCGTGCATTAGCATTCCGTATATCGCACTAATGGTATAAAATGGGAATTCCTCTGGTGTTTGAACACGTCAAATTTCGAATCCCATTAGCTTACAGCAGCAGCTCCCGAATCATTAGAAATCTATTATGATTATTTGATTGGCTGCTTCAGATGTTAAAGATATTTCTTACAAAGGAACAGAATATACAATCAAAGTGAAGATTCTTGTGCTCTACCTTTTCGTTATTTTATAAACTTGACTTTGACACGGAAACATTAGTGAACAACATGTTTTCAAAATTTCACATTCACGAACTAAATTTTATCATCTTTAATTTTTTTTGCAAGTTATACATGTATCGATTTACATAATAACATAGTACTATTATTAATATTTAACTTGTCCATGTACCAAAATAATAATCAATTTCCTGAATGGCTCTTGCAATCAATGGCAGGTGTCATTCTGTCGTAATGTTTATCAGAGGATTAGACACAAATCCCTACTTACGAGTGTTTTCCGATCTGTCATAATCATTACTGTAACTTATTATTTAACATCCCGTATTTCGACCGAGTAATCTTGAAGTTAACATCTACTTACGGTCAATCTTTTTGTACCTTTATGTTGATATCAGATTGGTCCATGTTGAGCATCGTCTACTTTACAAGCTTCCATTTTGTTTTTCGGTGTCTGTATGTAATCTTCTTCCATATTAATTTGACCTAATTCCTTGGTTTCAAAGTTTACTTAAATCAGATTATAATGCAATATTATTATGCCATGATTAAGGTGATAAATATTATTTTGTTGATAACAAAAAAGATGTGGTTTCTATAAAAGTACAATTTCGATATATAATATTGAATTTAATATTAAACTTGATCAATCGCCAAAAGACACACTTGCAAATGATCTCCATATGAGAAACTTTAGTAACCTTTACTTATTTGGCCGCTAAGTGTATACTTTAATGGACCTTTAATTTAAAGTAACATTTGGCAGATCAATACCCGAAGTGGGCCAATGTTTGGTCTGCCATTGTTGAGTTACGTCGTTACTGTCGACGCGTGAGTGCCGTGGGCTGAGTGTGCCAAAACTAACGGGTTTGTAGTTATGTTACAGAATACCATGTAATATATCTACAGACATCAAGTTTATTAACTATTTTAGTGGCGGTATATATGGTGTATCATTAAATAGCTAAAATAGGTAATTATACTAACTTTGGAGGTCTAATAGAGGAGGTAGAACATCCGCCTATTATCCGCCGATATAACCTTGTCCTTTTTAGAATTGCATAAGTTATTGTTATTAACATCAAAGCTTGCGATACACATTGTAGAATAAAAAAAGCCATATAAACTATTTGATAAGTATCGCAAAAGTGGCCATCATGAACACGAAATATATCTGCATTTTTATGGAGTGCTTGCAATATTAATTGATGATGACAATTCGTGGTCCGGCGACCACGACTGATAAAAAGATAGCTTTGATCGATCGCCTGTTATGTGTACGGCATCAGTTAGGAATTGAAATCGGGAATTGGAAAATAATTGTACCTTTTATTGATTCGATATAATATGAAAACTGATAGCTATATATCAGTTTATAGGTTTTATAGATTACCTACATATGTAGAGGTATCTATAAAGTCGGAAACACTCAAAAGTTGTTAATTTTTTGACTCAACTGACGCTGCAGCAAACTCTCACGCAGCAGGAACATCACAGTTTTATCGATATTTATACGGAACGTCAATATTTTAAACTGTTATAATTTGTAATCAAGCTAAAAATATGAAAACCTCAGATTTTATTAAGTAACCAGCCACATCCTGAACACGCGCTTCAAAAGTGCACGCACGCCTGTGCGGAGCAAACCATAAATGGTGTTCGCCAGAGATGGGCAAACTGGCTGGTCAAAACTAAACTTATAAGTTTAGTTTTGACCGGCCAGTTTGCAACCGGCTAGTTTAAAACTATAGTTTTAGCCTATATGAGGCGAATACAAAAATTCCGTACCGCTTTAAATCCCCGTAGAGGATTTTATGATGAAGTTTCATCACCTAGTCTCGTTTTACGGTTCAACGTGCAGTATGTGGAATAATTTATATAATTGCATTAATAGTTCATTAAGATTTGAAGTTCGATTCAGAGGCCGACCGATTTTGGAGTGTTATCTGTAGTATTCTGTGCATTTAAAAATTGTGTATAAATGATGAAATTCAACCGATATCCGATTTTGGATTTAATCTCTCGTGAGCAATAGTTGAATTTTATTAGAAAGTTGTTTTATCATCTCTGTCCTGTGCATTCTTAGGTATTACCACTGATGATCTAGTTAGAATTAAGACCAAGGTCGCGTCACACAACGACAGAATGTTTATTCTCAGTGATGACAGCTGTAAAATTATGATATATATTTTGTAAAGTTGGAGAAAATATAATAAAAACACCATCGTACTTCACACACACGTGCTACTGGTTTTGCATCTAAAGTGCTTACTGACTTGTTCAAGTATATGAGAGTTTATTTATACAATCTAAATACATACAAATATGGCCAAGCTTGGTTAGAAACGTACTCTAAGTCCAGACCATTGCCCAACTGTGCTCCTAACAGCCTTGAGGCAGGGGTCGACAGCACCGACTCGTTGCGTATGCGCCGGTCGCGTACGTTCGCTGATAGCTGATAACTCGGTTTCCGCTTTGAATCCCGGGTTATAAAATCTTTAGGACGGAAATGTTTACTTTCAGATTATTGTAATAAAGTGGACTGAAACGGTAAGTTTTGATACACATATCATACAAATTTTAAGATTTATGTAAGAATTTACATTATTAAGTAGGCAAGCGTGCATGTTGTCGACAGCAATGTTAAAATTTAAAAGAAATGGAATGATAGCTAATAAAAACCGACTCCGATAATGCATTAAATACAAAATGCATTTAATGCTAAATTGCAAGCTAATGAAATACCGAAGGAACTACTTATAGCTCATGGTATTTATAATAAAACTAAAGACTAATTCCAACCATATTTAAAGTCTAACATAGCCGCTGGTTATAACCCTTTTTTGCAGAGGTCATTGTTCGCGTAATCCGATCTGCAAAGCCTTATACACACTATAGATTATACAGTTTATATAGACATGTGTTGGGACGGCGTTGTTACGCATTTGTTAGGAGATTTGCTGAAACCCTTGAAGTTGTTTGTAGGACGATGAAAAAACGGGAAAGGTATGTCGTGTAAAGAAAGTTTTGATTTCGACGACGTTTTAGTTATTTACATAACTAAAACTAGACAAATAGATCACATAGAATAGTGGAAAATCACATATACAAGTTGATTTGTCCTGTACTTTTAAGTAAATGCTTTACTGCACTTGATATTATTCAAATTACATACATAGATTTGATATAAGTCAAATGTCAATACGGAAATAAAAAATAAAAGACAAATATATAAAACAATGGTGAAATTCAAATTTAAATTGCATTTCAAATATCAACAAGCCAGGTAGAAGAATTGATTTCTATCGTTGATATGTGCTAAGCTTGAAGATCATTTTACTATAACAACGTGCTTAACGTACCAAATTAGCTATGGCAATGGTTTAAATTCGAATGAGTATGATAATTCGGGCCAAACGGAAGTCGTCTGCAAAAAAAAAGCTTGATCGTACAAATCCCGCCGAACGGGACCCGCATACCTGATTACCTGATTATTGTCTATGTTTTTTACTACCATTGCATGATCGCGTCATCTCTGACTCAAATAGAATCGTTTTGCATATTTCGTATACGATGTGTAACTATGAATATCTAGTACAATAAACATGTTTCCTTTGCTTTTATTTTACTTATAACTTTGATTCAATATAATTTATAATTTGGGATAATTCCGATGTTTCGTTTGGTCTGGTTGGCTGATTGGTTATTAACATAAAATACTTAGAGTTTATTTTACAGCAACGACCATGTTATAATTTTCTAATTTCTACGTAAAAGAAAACAAGTTTTGAAACAGAAATAAAAATATGAATAAGAAAGCGGACCTAATGTAGTCCCCTGAGAAACTCCTATGGATCCTATTGTTTATAAATGCGTGATGCGTTTCATCCACCATCCTACAATTATACCGATGGTGTCTTCACGATGTGAATTGGTTGCTAATGCCTTTCCAATATAGACAGCATTGCTAGTTCTTTCATCTACTCGTGGCTCATAATATCAAACGCATCTTAAGAATCAAAGCAGACACGCATTGTATTGTAAATAAAAAAATAATTTATTTATCACGTGCAACATCTTCAATCCGTTTATACGTTCTCTGATGCTTTCATCAAAATTCTTCACGGCTAAATTCTACCTTGTATCATTGAATTATTTGTACAGTTCTAAGGTGGTAACGGAAACTTGAAATGTAATAAATAATTGGTACATAATTTATTATCATGCCAATTTAATTTACTTAAATAACTTTGTAGATCACTGGCGTTACATAAATGAGTGCCCGTATGATTTCTACTCGAAAATTAAAACGACGATTTATAATGTCATATGACTTGCAGATTCATAGAAAGACCATATTCTGTGTACCAAATTGAATCCTCAATTATATTTCTATTATAAAACAACGCTCTTAAAACAAAAGAACAACGTTGTATAATTTACAATGTCATGTAAGACAAATATTGTCATTATCTAGACTTGTAAATCGTAATCTTGACGTGTTGGACCCACGGCTATGGTTTCCAAAACGGGACAATTTGGACGATTAACTTTCTATGAGCATGGTCTGCTGTGGCAACCTGTAATTGTACTCATCTCGGACATTTTTCAAATTTATCACGCGACGCTGTGAACTCGCAATACAAACGTTTTCTTAGAAAAAAAAAACAATGAAGAATTTTTAATTACACGATTCTTTTCTAAATTGCAATTTTCTATTCTTCTATGTAAAATATTTGCGTCTTATGAATTTTCATAAATTTTTCATATAGCCAATAAACCAACAGATACATTTCAGTGACGACAAAAAATTGTTATCACGTTCTCTGTCGAAATTAATTAACGTCGTGTCCAAGTTAACAACACAATTGATCTTTATAATTTATAAAGATCCAAGAACCATCCACAATACTGTATTTATTCAGTCGAGATGAGCTCCGATCAGCGACCGGAATCCAGTCAGTTAATTTCGTTCAATTAACTAACAATTAAACAACTAGCCTTGCTAGTATACCGTTTGGTTTTGGTCGTTGGTAGTGATGGAATGAGGTCGTACCAAAACATAATTGAAAATTCCAATGTTAAACCAACCACACCAAAATCCATAACTGCAACTAAATCTAAAAATCTAAAAATATTGCAAATCGAAGATAAAAAGTGACTATACATTTCGATATGATCATATATGCATCATAGTGGACTTTTTGTGGTTAATTATGAGGATAATACTTGAAACGCTTTGAAAAAGACCAGTTTTATTAACAATACCTCTGGCCACCATCAATGCAGTGAGCATTTACTGTTTGTTCAAAACGATAAAATGTCCATCCCGGCTCATTCTTTATTGCTCTTGACTTCCCGGGGCGTCAATTATAATCTTTCAAATTAGTTCTGAACACGAACCCAATGACAAACGGTTAACAATAGATAAATTTTCAGTTGTAGTAGTTAGTGAATGTACATAGTAAATGAGTATACTTTTAATAGCATAAGAAACGAAGACTGTAAACCTATGACATAGTAGAACGGGCGTGACTAAGAAGTACACTCTACTTTTTAAGTTCATTCACCTAACGTAACAAGAAACCAATATAAACGAATTGAAAATAAAACAAACTCATAATATTTAAGTATTCCAAACCACACTCGGAAAATTCGCATTCCAAAAGAACAATGGTTCATATCTCACTTACCTTCTAACATACAGGATGAAAGGTACAAGCAGTAATAGTCATGATGTAGACTAATAAGAGTAGAGAAGGATATATCATAATATTATCTCTTAACGTTAAACATCAAATTTAACACAACAATAAAGCATGTAGTTTTTATTTTTAACTAGGCTGTGATGACCCTTAATGCTTTGCAAAATAATGCGATTACACCGCAGCAGCTTTATTATTTACTAAGTGCTTTCATATCACTATTACTACAATACACACTATCAATACATAAAATTAAAACTCTTGGGGGTATAACTTATCTGGGACAGGTATTATTTTCAAAAGTCTCTTCTGTATGATCTCTATTCTGCCTCGCAGAAGTAGGAAACAATCGTTCAGAGTGTATTAGATGAGTAATAAATCCAGGGCGATGGTGCCAGCTGCCGCCAATTGAAACAAATGAAGACGGCGCCACGATCCTGTCCTGACTCTTAACTCGATGACTGATATGACGAAGGGAATCCTAATATGATGGGGAAAATTACTGCGATCCTACAAATCGGAGTTACTTTGAATGGTAATGCTGATGGACTAGCTATGGATGAATTACATAAATTTATATGACGATCCATTCATTATCGCCCTAAATATTCTATGGCATTGTTATGAAATTTGTTGAGGACTGTTCTTGTATTTCACTCAAACTTGGCATATGTACGACATCTAGAACACTCTTGATAAACAAAACGAAAGACCACACTTTAATTATCTACTGTTGGTAAATAAAACGAAAGACCATACTTTAATTATCGATTACTCTGTACTCATGTCTACATTATACATCTTACTATAAAATAAACTCATAGTTTAAAAAAAGAAACACGTGACCTTGCATGTTATTAACCACAAGAAACAAGATTTCGATCATTAAATAAATCACTAGAAAGGAGATTAATACAAAAGGTTAACGTTGATATTGATGACCTACAGTAGACCTATTTTTAAAATCTATGGACCTTCTAAATTCATTGTAGTTGCGGTCTTATGATTAACGGAAGCCAAAACCACAAGTTAAGATCTACACTGAACTAGCAAACGAGTGAAGATATAGTCGACACTTCATTTTTAACCAAAATTTGATTCCGATATATGATTATACACCACATTCCACTTACTAAACTTCCATTCCACTTACTAAACTTAGTAAAATATCCTCTACTAAATGTTATTAATCCTGTAGCTTATTATGTTGTTATTCAAAGTTAATACTTTTTGTTTATAGGTTAGTCAATACTAACCTTTTCATTTCTAAAACAGTAACACTAATCTGCTGTACAATTAAAGTTCCCGTTACCTGGCCAAAGCAAATAGGAACCGCTATAAAATCAAATACCTGTTATCAAATATTGCCATAACACAACCAAAGGGTTTAACCTCATTCGATGATGTTTGTCTAACAAGGCTTATTTATCTATGCAATAAGTAAACTTATAACAAAACCACTCTTATCTACCCGGCTGGTTCAACCTTGACTGTAAACGGATGCTGGTTGAACGATAATTTAAATATATTTTTATCAAGGACAAACTTGGCTGGCCCTTAGCGATATGGATTGTGTAAATCCAAAATTCTAAGAAAACGTTGAGCTGAATAATTGGTAGTAAAAATATTCACAAGGTTTTAACCTTTGTTGGTTCAGTTTTATCTTTGACTATCTCATAAAACCTTAATTAGTATCACAGTGTTGAATTATTCTTGAGAATTATAATTACATTTTAACTCAACCGATCACAGTAAAGTGGCTTTAATGCTCTTAAACTTGAACATAGTATACGCACAAACACTTAATCACTGACCAAATGTTAAATAAAACGAGCGCAAATATTTACTGGAAACAAACTTAGACCTCCTAAGCAGCAAATCGTCATTTTCAACCATGGCAACCATTTAATCTGGATTTCGAAAGCCAGACATAACTTTTTTCCTCCATTCGTGAAGGGCAACGTCCACTATCGGAATGCCAGCGGGAAGCCTCGCTCCAGTGGCGCCACATTCGTGAAATAAGTACCAAAAATATACAAGTCACTGTTACTGTCGATATATTATTGAATGACAATACTACATTATGCTCCCGAGTCGGAATGTTACGCACAGCCGCACAGGAATGCTGCTTTCTTTACAAATAAAATCCCCGATCGTCATCTGAAATTTAATAAGAAAAATTGAAAAATCTAGAGCATTGAATTTGATACAATAAAAAGATTCAAAACCAACAATTGAATAAATTTCAGCGCATTCCTGAATAAAATTTTCTATTCAACGTCACGCTACATTGCGTGGAGCGTGAAGCCGTGAACTATGCGAATAAGGATTAGTTACCAACACACTTTCCCTTGTCAGCCAGATGTTTTCGTGTCTGTAAGTAGATAATTGGTGTATTGTGCTAAATGAAAGTAGGTCTGCGACAGACGGTAACTCCGGTGGCTAAAATGCGAAAATTGACAAAGAAATCACTGAAGTCAATTTCTGAATCATTCATGATGCTTAATCATCTTTGACTGATTGTGATCTATTAAATGATCGGTCGTTTCCTAGAACTTTGACCTCTGTCAATAAAATGTTTGTGTACATTGTGAATCTACTGTAACTACTGTTAGCATAGTTAGTCATGCCGTTATGGAATAATTTGTCAACTGAATGTCGTAAGCCATTGTTGGCTTGTTGCAATTTTCAGACAAAAGATGCTGACAAATGAACCACGTGTTTGATTACAATGTGCATATTATGGACTATTGTACAGTAGTAACAATTGACTTAAATTACATAATTACAAACAATTTGGTTCTGATTGAGTTACGAATGCTTTTACAAAATGTTGAACATTGTTAGCAAATAGAAATGTTGTCTTACTAGAAAAAGTTCGTATTTTTTCATTTCCATCGTTTATCCTTCATGAGTATCCGTTTCAAACCATTGATTGAATTGTACAGTAAATTCAAAGCCGTTAATATCGGCTTCCTACCATTGACAAGCTCAAGACAAACCAAATGTCGCAAGAAACCCACAGAGAGCGTGGGACAGCATTGTGTTGTGTGCCAACTTGTTCTCACACAAAAATGTATGCAAGACCCATCTGTAATAGTGGAGCAAAATGCAGAAATCTCTAGAATTGTTCACTTTTGCGCAACCACGGGTAATTGATGGAAAATGAGCTAGCATCTGAGAAAAAGAATCTGATTGACATCTAAAAAATGACTGTTGTTCTTTAGCGTATCATCACGCAACTGCTATACGTAAGACCGTATCGCCTATTTCATTATATAAACATTTATATGAGGGTCTAAGATGTCAGCTTAGAAATGCGATAAGCAAACACACCCGAAGGCGCTCAGATTAAAAAAATCACTAGATGCTATTTTAAATGTAAACCAGTCCTATGCTAACACTGATATTATGAGAGAGGTGAAAATTGGATCTGTAAACAAAATTATTTGTTGAAGATTTAATTTTATCAATTCCATCCTAGGTAGTCTGTGTCGTTACTGCAATGACTAGGTAGACAAAGAACTTGTTATGAATCACCTTCAGTTCCAAGTAAATGTAATAAATAATACCTACCTACGTCATTACACCTATTACAAGCATCTAAGGATGCAATTAACTAAATAAATTTGAAACATTTTATGGTAAAGAAATTAAACATCTCGAAAAATTAGATACGTTAACGATTGACACAAAGAAAATTGTTCTAAATCATACAAATTAAAAACCAATAAAGACATTCTTTGACGCATACTCACAAACTCGAAAGAGGCTACAATCATTCTGCCTTAAGTGCTACAGAAACCGCTGCCTACTTAATAGGAGCTAAGAATAGCTACTGGTTTATGCACACTTAAGAGCAAAACAACATGACAACGTTAATAACCCAATTAGTCAAAGCTTTGCAATGTTGCTATAGATTGCCAATAAGACATTTTCAATGTGAAGTGCGGTAATATCTTCAAGCTCTAATTTAATGGTTTTAACCACTGTTGTTAGAGTTGCTATCTAGAAATTTTCCAATTTACCTAGATCTATGGTCGAAGTAACTGCCTTAAGATCTGTAGTAGCTTAAACTCCCATTGGAATAAAATTTATTTAAGTCAAGAATTCGTCACATAAAATCATAAGTTGACAACATTTTGATCCAAAATATACCATGCACGTAGCAAAATGACAATTTTTATAAGTTTTAATATTGTATTTGCTAATTTTTATCAACGAATGCTAGAAAGTCCCCCCCCCCCCAACTACTATCGGAAATATGTTTTGTTGTTTCTTCATCTTATCAGTTCCATATCGTAAGGGTTGTACCTTCATAAACTACACTTAAAATCATTGATTTCTACTCCCAGGCTAACTATTCTGCGTCTATATTAGTTTCTACAACGAACTTGTTAATAACATTATCGACACCTGTGTTTCAACACCTTAATCGCATCTTGTGATCGGATTTATTGGTACTTCGGACGTGATGAGACGCGAAATAGATAGACTTAATTCATGATCATTACGTATCACTAGAATTACTTCTAATTATCTAACAATGTAGCAAATGGTATACAAGCAATATGTACCCCTTACACTAATGGTCCAACAATATTATTTAATGTGGTCTACTATGATGTTCGCCGACATACCGAGTGAACTAAAAAGCGATACACATAAATAAATCACAAATAAAATCGTTTTTTTTTCTCATGCAATGCACAAATAGTCCAATCCAATTAAAAACAATACCCAAATGACTATTTCGAATAAGGCAAAGAAAAATAGAAAATTTTATTTGCAAAAAAGTATTTGCAAGAATTTTTTTTATTGAAGTCTTATTAAAGAATTTTCACATTGTGTCCCTAAGCTTATCTTTAGCAAACATAATAGTGATGCACTCAAAATATAAAACCGTCTCTCACAGTTTTAATCTACTTTAACACTTTTTTATTTATTTATTTTGTTCTAAAAGGACACCCAAACGTGCTGTGATAAATTATGCATTCTGCTACCTCCAATTCTGGATATTCACACCTCCCGCCCCCAACATTATCTGAACTGATTGTGATTCTGGCTTCTATGTCTGTAAACACGTTTGTGGGTCCCAGGCCCCGGTCCCAACGTCGGAAAACTTTAGCTCTCACTTGCGGACGTCGGAAAACATTTTTGATGACCTCGGTGGCGAAGTGCTAAAGTGCCTTTGAACCGAGAGGTCCCGGGTTCGATCCCCAGTCGGGTCATGATGGAAAATTATCTTTTTCTGAAATTAAATTATAATTTTCCATCATGACCCGACCGAGGTTTGATAATGAGGAACAAAACCTGGGCTAAAACGGGACTGGATCCTGGATTTATACACAAATAATATGGATGCTTGGCATTCATCTAGTTAACTTGGTTGAACAGTGCCAAGTTAGTCGATAACACGTTTGCACGCCCAAGCCAATTAGACGTAAAATATACTTCCATTGTTATGGTGCCTGTACAATGGAACAGTAAACATTTTGAAATCAAGTTGTTATTGTTATTTGAAACCGCTATTGCGTCCGCCGATGGAGTAACGTTATTTTGATCTTGAAAAAAAAAATGTATTTAAAACGAATCAGATGAAGACATGAGTCATGCGAAAAACTATTTTGCAGGCAGTTTTCTTGACATGACTCATTTTATCGTTTGGCATTAGCTTCAAAAGAAAACCTTGTCTTAGGAAAAAAAAATTGAAAAATAAACTTCAAGGATTTCATAAAAGCACGAATAAATTATACGGTCAATGAGACTGGATATAATTTATTGAGAGATTGTGATTGATTTATTTGAGACTAACTTTTGTCAACGGCTTCGCCCGCGTGCATTTCTCTGCAAAAGCGGAAACGATATTTTCATACAAACTTTTAACCTCCATGTTCAAACTGGGTTCTTATCATACATGCCAAATTTCATCAAAATCGGTTCAGCGGTTTAACTATGAAGGCGGAGTAGAGTAACAGACAGACTCACATTTTTAATGTCAGTATGGATTAAGGGATTGAAATATTGATATTTACAAAGAGTTTCATGAAAATCGTGTATCTGATAAACACAACACATGCTATAACTATGACACAGATTGTTGATAAATAATCAAATCAACTAAATTGATGAACATGTAATTTTAAAAAATATCATAATGCAACTGATAATATCAACAAGGCTGACTACATCAAACTCTGAAAAGAGACATGTCAACTCGTAAACGTAAACATTCCAATGCTTGTGCCCAATCAAAGCGGTAGATATACAATGGATAATAAAGTCTTACCTGATGAAAACTTCCTTAAACAGAAACTCACTCAACCCTGGTCATGGGCAATCACAACAGACCAAGCTCCATAGCACATCGCACAATGTTTGGGGGTAGTTAATTAAACTTGTAATGAAATAATCACAAACACAATCGATCGCGCGGGTACTGCGAGCGACGCGACACGACAGTCGCGAGCGGAGGTTTGGCGCGGAATGTCAAACGAATTAAACCTCGGTAGCGTCTGCGTCGACGCGCGCTGCGCTTACGCATGTATGGGGATTTTCATGGTGTTGTGAAGTTAGGACACTTGGTAATTTTGTTTTTCTTAAACATTTCAGTCCATATTTATTAAATTCAAATGAGTAAATTTATTGAATTGAGATAATAAAATTTATTAAATTCAAATAATATAATTTAATCAATTCATATAATAAATTTTATTAAATTCAAATAATTAAATTTATTCAATTCAAATAAAACAAATTATTAATTTCAAATACCTAATTAAATAATTAAATTGAAACAACTGAATCTTCTATTTTCAATGAACGGGACGGGACAGGACGACAGCATCAAGCAAGACAGTAATAAATACACATTTCTTTTGATATTTCAGTTGGAAATCCGTCTCAATAACTAATGACAAAAATCCCGGTTCCTTACAGCATGAACTAAGTAGGAAGTTATACAAAATACGCGGTAACAGTCTATGCAAATACACGCATTGTCGATGGTTACCCAACGATCACGTGCGGCGATAGCGGACACGAGACCTCAGCTATTGTTGAGGATGGAAGCGTTTCAAGGGTGGAAAGTATAGGAAACATAATATTGATTTCAAGGCTGATCGCACAAAAGTAATAAAAATTACCAGACTTACAAATAGTTATGACAATTTGAAATAGAATAGCGTGCGCACCGATCAATATAATAACCAACAAAAAAAAAAAGAAATACGCCTTAGATAATCATGGCATCAAGCATTTCGGATATTGTCCTGGTTCCCAGCAAGTGTGGTAGATGATATTTTGATTTTTTTTTCAAATCTTCTACTCTGAGTACCTGCGCAATACTATAATTAGTTTATTCGTTCATATATGAAGAACTCCCACTTGGTTTTGGCAGAAGAAGCAAACCCAAGATGTTAATGTTTCCAAGGTACTTTTGCATATATTTTACATGCCAATTTTCTGAGAATAAAAAGTTTGCAAAGATCACGCGATATGGAACGAAGCTATGTTTGAGAGGAAGCTATCTGGGATACAAGATGGTTAGAATGAGAGAAAAATCTAACATAAAAACCGCGAGGCAGTGAGTTAAAGTTGTCAGCCGCTCTAGCCTAGTAGGTTGGTAAGGTAATCGCCTTAATCAAGTCTGAATCACACAATTGCTTTGCAATCAAGGATGTAACAGTTTAGCACAAAGGGTCTCATGAACCGCACTCATTACTGAGATACACACTGCGTCATATGTTACTTTGTGGTATGTCCGACTATGAATGTATTCTTGATATGGATTATTTAATCTAAGTAATTAGAAAAAGATACTATATAGTTTTATTTGTTTTGTTTCACTCTGCTTAATTTTTACACAATTGACTTTACTTACGTTAAGTACGTACTTATTTTGGGTGGGTATATTGGGGTACGTATTTGGTCTTTTCAATGATAAATTTTAAGAGAATCATCATTTAATATATGATTAAAATGTGTAAGGAGGTATCTGTTAATGTAATTTCGAATGAGAAAACGTGGATTCACATGTTTATCCAGCAATATATTTTTGAAGTTGAAAACTTCTTTAGCGGCGTTGTACACTTTTTGCAATGGGTAAAAAGTGTTAAACTCGCGTCAGGACACGTGACCCTGATCGAAAATTCGTAAGACGTCGAAAATGTACAACATTAATACTCAAGTTTTCACTTCTGCCGGCGGCACTCGCGGAGTGCAACCCGTTTTACTCCATATTTTAATGACTATCTTATACAATACTGTATTGTTTACACAATAATACAAAAATTTAACTCCGAAGCCTTATACTGCGTAATAAATAGCTACACAAAATCACAACCGTAACCGAATACTCAAGGATGCGTGTCGAACACAAAAAATAGAAACTTCGTACGTAATATTTCACAATAAAACGTATGCATAACATTCAAATCTGACACTGAAAATATGTATGTCTATGTCAAAGACATGTATGAAATTATGAGGTAACTTTACATAACAAATGTTCGGCATCTTTTTCTGTGCATACTTTGAAATTGCGCTTTTTACTAAAGTGATAGTTATATTAGTTTAAAGGAAAATAAATAGCATGTACGTTACTTTTCCCAAAATTTTCCACTATCTATTTAAAAAAAAAATGTTTCGATAACACAAACTAATCTAACTAAATCAATGGTTTCAAACTAAGTACAGTTTTAGCAATTGACGAAGCTATTGCGTCAAATTAAGACCTCCTAAAAGTGAGATAACTACTATTTATTGGAATTACCTTCAAGGAGACTTGAGTTTTGAGGATCGTAAGACAAACGATGCGGAATCGTAAAGCGTGACCGCTGACTCACACCGGTAATGTCAGCGCTCCAAATATGATCTCAAAGAGCATAATTTGATGACCTCGATGGCGCAGTGGTAAGGTTCTTGCCACTGAACCGAGAGGTCCTGGGTTCGATCCCCGGTCGGGTCATGATGGAAAATGATCTTTTTCTGATTGGCCCGAGTCTTGGATGTTTATCTATATATGTATTTGTTATAAAATATTGTATCGTTGAGTTAGTATCCCATAACACAAGTCTCGAACTTACTTTGGGGCTAGCTCAATTTGCATGATTTGTCCTGATATATTTATTTATTTATTTATAATCCTCTTTATAAATGTCATAATTTGAAAACCGTATTCTTGTCTCATTAGGTATGAATAACTTAAATTTATATAAAAAATCTTTATTTCATCATTTATCGACGTCAAAGTTTTACTTAAAACTTCCGAAGCTCAGGTGAAGAAGGAGCGGCGCGCGACGCATCTAATGTCACCGCAATCATGTCTACAAAGGTGTTATGATATTATAATCACTTGATTATGTACATTATTTGTAACACCACTATTTATTTTTTATCTGCACTGTCTATGATTCACACCATGCTGGAAATAAACAGAATTCGTCTTCCTTTTCGTGTCCACGGCAACCATCAAGATTCCTGAATGTACAGCCGACAAGCAACAGGTCAGCTAATCTTCTAATTTGTATGGGAATGCTAAAATTAAAGTCTGCTTTGAAAATTCCGCTGGCGTTGTTTTCACGACGTGAGGAAAGCCGCGGGCAAGACTTAGGTCCCAGGAGAGCACGGCGCGTGCGCAGTCACCGCGTCTCTTGACGCGTGACTCTGCGTCACGCTCGATGGCGCAGCAGAGCATTGTTCTTCCTGCAGCACGGCCCAACCTAATCAGATGTAGTAGGTACCAAATTAAATTTAGCCAGTAAATAACAGCAATTACTAACATCGGGTCTCTCTATCTATAAGCATAAAAATTTGAGCCATAATGTAATGTAGCATCTGTATGTACGTATGACATAATGATTTTTAAGCATAACGTTTATTTCGCATAACTAACCTAAGCTAAAAGTTAATTATGCCACATTTACCCGTATGCTAAAAGTTAATTATGCCTTATATCTATTAAACCAAAAGGTTTTATGTCAAAATCGGTATATGTCAAATTACAATAGGACAAAATAAACTATGCGAAAGAAAGGAACCCACTAACAAAAATCTATACTAGCAAAGACAATCTGACACTAGTGTCAGCAACAACCTCGATACGAGAAAAAGAAAGATAATCAAAGACGTTAGGAATCCAAAAAATGTGTTTTGGCATATGTGTGGTCTTATATCTCAATAGAATACAGCCACTCACGTTACAAACTTCCTGAGACACGATAAAATAACATAAATCATTAAATAACTTAGTTTTTGCTTGATACTCAAGTTCAAATTTCATTCATGATGGATTTTTTTTAAATATAAACTATGAGAGACTAGTGCCTGAACTAAGCAGCCTGTATCTCAGTAGGTATCAGACTTTCCACTTCCAGGTGCTACAAAATAACTAACAAGATTTAACAGTTAGATATTACAAATTTGGAGAAAGAGGTAAGTAAAAATTAAAAGCGTTCGTGCCAGTATATGTTAGGTTTAAATAGATGAGCATCAACGTTTTGACAAAGTACGACAAACGAAAGATTGGAGCATTGAATGAGGCTATGAGAAGCCGACGTAATGCAGACTCACAGAGTGGTTTCATTAAAATAATGCCATTCTGAATTTTATAAAATCTGGCATGATAGGGACCAACACTGTTCAAATGAGTTTCTTTCGGCATTTCTTCTCAGCAGTGGTCGTTCCGAAATGCCAGTAGTTTGTAGCTTGTGAGAAATAACTATAAATATAAAGATTGACGAGAAAAAGTGCCTGTGAAGGTCTAATTTCTAAATAAATGATTTGAATTTGAATTTGAAAAAAATTTTTGAAAGGAGTCAAATGAATTTTCACTTAAATAAAATCTATATAAATATATTAGGACAAATTACACAGATAGAGCTAGCCCCAAAGTAAGTTCTGGACTTGTGCTATGGGATACTAATTCAACGATACTATATTTTATAACATATAACATTATAGATAAACATCCAAGACCCGGACCTATCAGAAATTCATTTTCCATCATGGCCCGACCGGGGATCGAACACTTTACCACTGCGCCACCGAGGTCGACAATATAATTCTATACGATTTAATTGTATTTGCGTCACACAACGTTTTCCTTTCTACGTAAGCTTAATAAAAAAGGCTCGTGTTGTGTATACTATTTATGTAAGTTAAGTTACCTTCGGTAAGTAATGCTTACATCAATGAAATTCGTCATTCGTTGTCGTTACAGCCATTACATTTAAGTGCTGTAAAGAACTGTTTTATTGCTCGTTAAAATCTAGCGAAAATAATGGCTAGATCCAATTACCTACAATACACAACACAATAATAGCTGGCATGAGTCATTTGGTAAATGTTTCGCGAAGAATTGCTCCACTTTACACCACTACAGTCATACCTGTTGACTCAATAAATTCGCAGGTGTTACTGTGTATGTATAAATATTTGTAATCTTTGCCAAAAATAGTTGCCTAACTAAATACCGACCAATTTACGCTGTTGTTGTGTACCATTGATCTGAACCAGCAATGGTGCAGGGGAGAAAATCCGGTTTACTTAGTTGTTAAGTTATTAACAGCGTCACCTATATAGAGCATTGTTCTTCCTCCAGCACGGCCCAACCTAATCAGATGTAGTAGGTACCAAATTAAATTTAGCCAGTAAATAACAGCAATTACTAACATCGGGTCTCTCTATCAATAAGCATAAAAATTTGAGCCATAATGTAATGTAGCATCTGTATGTACGTACGACATAGCCTCTATAGATCATAACCGCGTAAGGCGATATCCATAGTCTTATCGATATAGTAACTGGTACACCACTCTGCCAGAAATTAACTTGGTGGAGGTAGTTTAGTAGCAGTGAGAAGCTATAACTTCAGTCACGTGTAATTAAGAAATACTCGCGTTCATAGTCGCTGAGTGCCGTAAAAGAGAAGCTACTTATCTCTCTTGATGGCCTTCCAGGCAACGTGCTGATGGTTTTATCGTCCAGCTAGACGGTATTCTTGCGTGACTTCCACGCCCTGGGATAAAACCCGGGTCCTGAGTTCCTGCTTGACTGAGCGAGCCTCGCGATGCATCCATCCATAGCAAACCCTCGGTCGATCAGGAGGTGCGTCGCTCGAATTTGAATCGCAAATTCGAAATTCTTTATTCAAAGTATGTCTTACTTACATCACAAAAAAATTACTCAAATCTAAGTCTACCGCCGAATTCCAAATCGCAGGTGGAAAATAATTGCTTGAGCATGCCTCATGCGTGAACCTCTACCTATAAGTTGGACGTGTGGTCAAGGATATTTTAATACACAATAAGGTCATTCCCGTCCAATTTGTGAACAAAAAATGGTCTTTAAAGATGTCCATGTGATATGAATTAGAATTGGCCGCGTACAGTCGACATCCCGTGTCGTCGTCCGGAGTTTACGAAAATATCCATAGTGTATTAGTGTTCACATTGAGCGATGTTTGCTAGGAGATCCGCTCTCGTGAGAAATTCAGTGGCATCATGTTGATTTATCTCTACACGGTAACGTGTAACGTCGTTTTCTGTATCCGTCTGTTTGTATTCACTAACTCCTAAACTTGTAACAGATTTTCACTTTTAATTCCGGGTGACTATGGACTAATATCTATGGCTATTCAGACTAAAGAACACAGACATATTAGTACATATTTTTGACATTTTCACGTCGTGTCGCACCCGCCGCATTTTATCATTGACGGCAACCGTGTCGATGTCGAAGCCATTTCAAATTTTAAAATATTTTATCTAAGTATAACTTTTTTATTAGCCGTTTGATGTGTCCCACTGCTGGGAAAGGACTCTCCTTCCTTTTTCCCCAAATCTCTGTCGAGGGCAGCCTATTGCCACTCCGCAGGAAACCTATATCGTCCCGCCGTCCCGCCATCTTTCGAGTTCTCCCTCTGTGCTTACGCTTCTGCGTCCATAGGGTCAGGGTCTTCTAGTACCCACAGGGTAGCCAGTATCGGAAACATATCCTAATAAAACATTATGTGGCAACTGGCAACTAACAAATTATAGAATTAGAATAAATCAAGGACTCGTCCAGTGTAAACAATGTGGATACGCGACTTGCTTCGAAACGACGCGATACAGGAGTTTGTATGATCGTCAAAGTCTTTTATCCTTTTCCGTATTTCCGATAGGACGGCACGTAGCATTGAATCTATTTATACTATATATATTACTATTTGATATATTAACTAATAATGTTAAAATCAATGGATATAGATATAGTTCTTAATCTTAATTAAGGTATTCCTTAAGGAAATCCTTTTTTCGTTGATCATCCAATTTTTGATCCAATAATACCTTTCAATTTATGCAACATTATGGAATATACATAGCAATAAATAATATTACATGAATCATTTAATAAATTGATTACCTATATTTTGATGTGGAAAAT
Source organism: Plodia interpunctella (assembly GCF_027563975.2). Classification (NCBI taxonomy): domain Eukaryota; kingdom Metazoa; phylum Arthropoda; class Insecta; order Lepidoptera; family Pyralidae; genus Plodia; species Plodia interpunctella. The sequence goes on from NC_071294.1 coordinate 11,941,364, forward strand.
GCTTCAGTATTTCCAGATTGTACGAAACTTCTGAAATATTCGCGCCAACTCCTTGAGCTAGCTCAGTGCTGCCGCATGCTTTATTCCCCTGGCAACAGCGTCTGGCAAAGACAAAAATATTTTCTACGTATCTAAGCCGCCAAACCAATGGTGGCATATACCATTACTTGTGTCATTAGCGTATGCGGTGCCGTGACAGGAGCGGTGATCGCTGGTCCGCGACGCGCGACGTGCCTTATTAGATCACTGTTTGGAAAACTAAAACAAACTATCAATTGGACCTACGAAATAGGATTCGCAGAAGGAGAAGAGTGGGTATTTTTGAAATATTATTGACTTTTCTCGAAGAACATAATAGGGGGGGTAGAAATTTTACGACCAAGGGCCTGTTACGCCACTTTCTCATAAAATATGATATTGTTATCTGACAAACATAACTTGCTGGCTAAATCTGACTGATGTGATTGACCAGTTAGCTGTATATAAATATTTATGAAATATGTTTCATAAATAACAGACAGCGTTAAAACTATATTTATGAAACATATTTCATAAATATAGTTTTAACGCTGTCTGTTCGATATGTTACATGATAGACTATGTGTCAAATATACTTTGCGATCAATAAAATAGGTCCTTAAAATAAATTAAAAAAAAAACGTTGGCTTTCTGTATGAGTTGTACTTTACGAACAACATTGGAAATCGCATCAATCTCATTATTTTAATTCTAATTTAGACACTTTAGGGTGGGTTGCACCGTCAACTTGGACATTTAACGTGCGCAGAAAAACGCAAATTAGTAGGTACGCCATTTTGTTTAAACATCAGCGGCGCGCCTGGTAAAGTCAACGCCGGTTAAAATCATCGCCAACTGTTGCACCAAAGCATCGATATCCTAATCTTATATAATCCTATTATAACTAGTAGTTACATATTATTATTATCTCAATAGTAATAACCACAATGATGCCGGAAGCGTAGTTGCAATTAATTTAGGTAAATTATAATAATTTACTTCATCATTTGATCATTTGATAGAGATGTAACCTTGACTGGCATAAAAATAATGTTTGGCCACACCAACGTGCGAAATCTATTGTTTTCAAATAATAATTTATTGAATAAAACTGTATAAAAAAAGTTATTTCAAATAGGAAGATTTTTTGTATGTTAGATCTAAAGCAATGTTAGCACGAGCGCTTTTTCAACGAAGGTCGAAAAACCATTGGATAGTATTTGGATGGAAGAGACTTTTAAGCACTTTTGTAACGCGTCATTTTTATCGCCAATTGATCTCTGTTCCTTGCTGTGTAAACGAGGTGTAAGAAGGACATTTTAAAAGCATATTTGCATAGTATATAGGCAAACTGTAAAGGGTTTTATTATAACCGTCCTAGGTAATGAACTCTTTTATTTACTTTGTTTTTTAATTTATGTTCAAAGACTTTGAATACATCATCGTAATGACCGGTAGCTTCGCGATCGAGGGATTCTTCTTCATAGTCGTATTCCTCATGGCTGAGGGTCATTACGTGGAATTAAACACACACAACTTTCTTGGCATTAGTGATGAAGTGGTTTGCCATTGCCTTCTCCATTTCACACACAAGTTAATAATCAACCAGTGTGCAGGTTTCCTCACGATGTTTTCCTTCACCGGAAACAAGTGGTGGTCGGTAAAAACAACTATACATGAGTCAAATTGGTATAACTCATGTGGCACGAATAGGATTCGAACCTGGGACCTTTCGCTCCACAGGCTGGTGTCCACCGCACGCGAGGGATTATACAATAGCTAAATTATATGATAGTATACTGAAAAATGATATGATATTATATGATAGTAATACTGCTTGTAAACTTTTTAGCATTGTATTGTAAAGGCATCACCCACACGTTGGAAGAACGTTTAAGTAACTTAAAAAATCGTATATTCTTTTATAATATTTATTATATTATTATAATATATATTATAAATCTATTACAAAAAGGGCCCAGCCGCCAACAGCCAGATTGATTTAATATCGTGGTCATATAGTCATATAGTCATGGGAATCGAGTGTGTCATGCTCACTCAAATGGTCAATCTGGTGGTGGCGTCGTGGGCCGGGTCGTGAGGTTCCCTCTATTATGGTTGAGCTACGCGATGGCTGTCCCATGCGTCAACTCGTGAACGGGTGCTGCCAGAGGGAACTGGTCATCTCGTTTCTCATATATTTTCATGTAAGTTAATTGTGTTTCACATCGATATATATATATATATATATATATTATAATCAGCACTCGGATCACAATCATAACCTGTTTTGATATACCTTTTGACTATGTACATTATGTACTTTTATATATTATTAGAAAGAAAAGAAAAAAAAATTTTTTTTGTAAGAAACAATAATGGTAAGCCGATCTGGCATGATAGGGACCAACACTGTTCAAATGAGTTTCTTTCGGCATTTCTTCTCAGCAGTGGTCGTTCCGAAATGCCAGTAGTTTCTAGCTTGTGAGAAATAACTATAAATTTAAAGATTGACGAGAAAAAGTGCCTGTGAAGGTCTAATTTCTGAATAAATGATTTGAATTTTGAATTTGAATTTTATACAACGGCGCTTAAACATCGAAACTGTTTTAGAATGGCTCTAAAACTAACAATGTATAGAAAAAAGATTAAGGGCACCCACGCACGGTGCATCGGTTGAAATCGGCGATTCGCCTACGTCGGCTAAGTTAGGTAATGTTTTTAACATACCTATAAAGGAAGTTGTCACTCATGGGCGGCTTTTAAATGTTAATTTGTATTTAATTGAAAAGGCCGTTTTTCGTCATAATTACGGTTAATCAATTAAACTGAATCGCTTTATTGGTGTAGTTTGCGTCTGACTGACCTCCAATTTACTTCTAGATAATGAGAACATACAATAATTGCTCATAGTAAGAAAATAATCCGATTTTTTTGTAATTTTTACGATATTTCCTGAAAGATATACAAAGCCATCGACCAGCGTAATAACTTCAGATGAATCGTAGCTGAACCTCGATCGTTTAGCAATTTATACACTGTTTCATTATCAAAACTAATTCGCAAAACCACGTTGCTCTTCAAAATTTAAGTGAAAGGGTTAAAAATGCTGGAGCGTTCGATTTTCATTCAGCTTTATTTAGAAGTATTTTCAGAAATCCGGTGTAAACATAATAATATAATTAAATACAATAAAATGACAATTCATCTTTCTACAAAAAATTCGAAATTCAAATCATTTATTCGGAAATTAGAACATCACAGGCACTTTATCACGTCAATTTTTATATTAAATAGTTATGACTCACAACCTAAAAACTACTGGCATTTCGGAACGACCACTGCTGAGAAGAAATGCCGAAAGAAACTCATTTGAACAGTGTTGGTCCCTATCATGCCAGATCTGTTGTTTCTACAAACTACTGACTATTCGATATAAATATATATTTATTTGCTTAAGACGACCAAAATAAATCACATTAGTAAATGACTATGTTTAAGCGCTATTTAACATTAAAACAACAGTCGAATGATGGTCGCACCTGTAGCCAAAGCGGCGGAAATTTCAAAATAACATAGGAAGTATTGCCCCAATAAACTGTTGGGCAGCGCAGCACGTTCCACTCTTCCTGTTGTGGCACCTCTCCCGATAATGTTGCCGATTTATGGGAACGGCGGTGATGTATACACGAAATTACTCGAAATGGCTGGAATAAATCGGGAAAACGGAACCATATTTTAGGAAGTTACGGTTCCATTTTGCCGATATTCTGTGTTTGATTTGAAAAGCTATGGGTTTTGGACGTTGTGGTACCAACTCAGTTACTGATCACGATCAATGTTAAATCTGAAGCGATTTTGATATTATTCTTGACTAGCTTTTTAAAATTTCATTTCTTAAAAGAATCGAAATAAAATTTTAGTCATCCTTTTATCGCGTAGGTACTTTATAAGACTGGTAACATTTGATTCGATAAGTGATAATAATTTTTTCATCAGAAAACTGTCTAAGGAAATAAATTACTTCGAACAGCAAAATCGTCTTGTAGACTGAAGAATTAATTGTCCTTCGAACCCGATTTACATAATATTAAACACACACTGCAAATAATTACCGCTTAATTTTAGGACAGTCATGTAATATCTTAGTCTTATGTTGTCAAGAATGATGTGCGTGCCAATGGTCTGACAACTAGGGATGTCGACGACCGTGCCAAGTGGAGACGAGAAAGTAGCAAAGCGGTCCTTGGACTCAGACGCTCAATGACTGAGAAGCTACCAGGAAACCCCTCAGATGAGACAAAGATAGAGCTGTAATAAAACTTTGGTTTATCGTTACTGTACCAATAAATTCTGCAAGTTTTGATGTTGTTTACAACACGCCTATTTCGCACAGTCCAGGTGTGAAGTGAGAATGTCCAGACGTTACAGACACGAGCACGTTTGAAGGCCTACTTTCAGCTTTGTTTTCGCAAACGATAATGTTGATCAGGTGCGGTGTATTGTAGTAAAGCAATATAACACTTATATAAGCTGCAATAGTGGTGTAAACGTGATACACAACTGCACATCAGCGCCACCATCACATTTTTACCAATTTCTTTTATTTATTAGCAAAACAAAAAAAAATCTCTTTACAAATTATTCTACACTAGCTGATGCCCGGGGCTTGGGTGAGTTTGTATGTTTGAGGCGGGTAATCTACGAAGCTGTCGAAGCGATTTCAAAAATTCTTTCACCATTAAAAAGGTACATTATCCAAGATTGTTATAGGCTATATTTTATCTCAAAATTCCTACGGGAGCGAAGCCCCGGGCAACATCTAGTGCAGTATACTATACCCCAGCAGTGGGGAAATAAAATGACTGA